>NC_134087.1:130192517-130809759 GCF_000715075.1 Nicotiana tabacum
ATATGAGTTGGACTTTTAGGAAATAAATTGAACCTTTAGCATATGTATTGAACCTTTAGGATATGACTTGAACTTTTAGTTTATGTTTAAACTCGTAGGATATGAATATAACTTTTAGTTTTTAGGTTTTGTTCTTGTGAATTGAACTTGTAGGATATAAATTGAAATTTTAGGATATGAGTTGAATTTTTAGGATATGAATTGAAACTTTTAGGATATGAGTTGAACTTTTGTGGATATGAATTGAACCTTTAGCATATGTATTGAACCTTTAGGATATGACTTGAACTTTTAGTTTATGTTTAAACTCATAGGATATGAATATAACTTTTAGTTTTTAGGTTTTATTCTTGTGAATGAACTTGTAGGATATAAATTGAAATTTTAGGATATGAGTTGAATTTTTAGGATATGAATTAAAACTTTTAGGATATGAGTTGAACTTTTAGGAAATAAATTGAAACTTTAGCATATGTATTGAACCTTTAGGATATGATTTGAACTTTTAGTTTATGTTTAAACTCGTAGGATATGAATATAATTTTTAGTTTTTAGGTTTTGTTCTTGTGAATTGAACTTGTAGGATATAAATTGAAATTTTAGGATATGAGTTGAATTTTTTAGGATATGAATTGAAACTTTTAGGATATGAGTTGAACTTTTGTGGATATGAATTGAACCTTTAGCATATGTATTGAACCTTTAGGATATGACTTGAACTTTTAGTTTATGTTTAAACTCGTTGGATATGAATATAACTTTTAATTTTTTGAACTTGTAGGATATAAATTGAACTTGTAGGATATAAATTGAAATTTTAGGATATGAATTGAAACTTTTAGGATATGAGTTGAACTTTTAGGAAATAAATTGAACCTTTAGCATATGTATTGAACCTTTAGGATATGACTTGAACTTTTAGTTTATGTTTAAACTCGTAGGATATGAATATAAATTTTAGTTTTTAAGTTTTGTTCTTGTGAATTGAACTTGTAGGATATAAATTGAAATTTTAGGATATGAGTTGAATTTTTAGGATATGAATTGAAACTTTTAGGATATGAGTTGAACTTTTAGGAAATAAATTGAACCTTTAGCATATGTATTGAACCTTTAGGATATGACTTGAACTTTTAGTTTATGTTTAAACTCGTAGGATATGAATATAACTTTTAGTTTTTAGGTTTTGTTCTTGTGAATTGAACTTGTAGGATATAAATTAAAATTTTAGGATATGAGTTGAATTTTTAGGATATGAATTGAAACTTTTAGGATATGAGTTGAACTTTTGTGGATATGAATTGAACCTTTAGCATATGTATTGAACCTTTAGGATATGACTTAAACTTTTAGTTTATGTTTAAACTCGTATGATATGAATATAACTTTTAGTTTTTAGGTTTTGTTTTTGTGAATTGAACTTGTAGGATATAAAATGAAATTTTAGGATATGAGTTGAATTTTTAGGATATGAATTGAAACTTTTAGGATATGAGTTGAACTTTTAGGAAATAAATTGAACCTTTAGCATATGTATTGAACCTTTAGGATATGACTTGAACTTTTAGTTTATGTTTAAACTCGTAGGATATGAATATAACTTTTAGTTTTTAGGTTTTGTTCTTGTGAATTGAACTTGTTGGATATAAATTGAAATTTTAGGATATGAGTTGAACTTTTTAGGATATGAGTTGAACCTTTAGGATATGACTTGAACTTTTGTGGATATGAATTGAAGGTTTAGAATATGAATTGAACTTTTAGTTTATTTTTTTGAATTTTAGATTGCCGGAGGATTATTAGAAGAGGTTGATGACGTTATTAGACATGCAATAGAACTTCCACCAAGAATAACTAAGGCACAATACCTGGCAAAATGTGCCTTTAATTGTTCTTCTCATTAGCAACAATGATGATGAGAAGGCTATGGCAAGTGTTTCAACTAGTGATGGTATAGGTAGGAATTTAGTATTTCCTAAGTAGATAAAAGAAGAGCTTATAGAGTAATTCTGTACTTCATTTTCCATGAGGAAAAGAAGTTTAATTGAGAGTGACAAGGTTGATGAAAACGGAATATGTTCCGTTGGTCATGGCAGTTCCCATAAAATGGGGATAATAAGACTCTATGATGACAGAGATTATAGGAAGTTTTGTTCTAAATTTTCTTTCAAGTTTGATCCGTACAAGCCTAATGTGATATTGGTGATATTTCTTCGGATTCAGACAATGATTTGACCGACAAAAGTATGGAAATGCTCTTAAAAAGAATTAAAGTTAAAATCTTTTCAGCATCCTTCTCTACTAAGAAAAATGTTTTACTTTTAATTCTTTTTAAGAGCATTTCCATACTTTTGTCGGTCAAATCATTGCCTGAATCCGAAGAAATATCACCAATATCACATTAAGCTTGTACGGATCAGACTTGGAAGAAAGTTTAGAACAAAACTTCCTATAATCTTTGTCATCATAGAGTCTTATGATCCCCGCTTTATGTGAACTGCCACGACCAACAAAAAATATTCCTTCTTCATCAACGTTGTCACTATCAATCAAACTTCTTTTCCTCTTGGAAAGTGAAGTAGAGAATTCCTCTATAACCTCTTTTATCTACTTAGGAAATGTTAAAATCCTACCTACACCATCACTATTTTGAAACACATGTCGTTGCCTTCTCATTATCATTGTAGCTATAGAGATCAACAATTGATCAAAGACACACCCTGTCAGGTACTGTATCCAAGTTATTCTCTGTATCCAAGTTCATCCCGAGTAATAGTACCACGAGGATAATCACCAAAGCCACCAGACAGCTTTATGATGCCAATGAAGCAAGATGAGCTATTCAATGAAACTCGTATTGTAAAGAAGAAGAAAGAGACTGATTCAGAAAGGAGGGTCGAGCCTCGACTATATACATATAAGTTTTTTACTTTTCATTAAGTATTTTGATTTACTTTTATATAAATTTTAAAATACTAATTCAATATATATAATTTTTCATATAGGTTCGCTTCACATGCAGCTGACGTGGGGGAATTCATACGCAGTCAACCACCTAATGAATCGGGCGAGGCAATCCAACTTTCGGACGAGGATGCTGAAAGAACACTCCTTGAGTACTTTATATACTTTGAACTAGACAAAAAAACTTAGTTCTATTGTGTTAGTTCTTTTTAGTTCGAATGAGCTTGTAATAAGCGTTAACTTAGTTTTGTTAGCTTAATGTGTTAGTTCTATTGATTGTTGCTTTTAATTGTTGTTGTTGTTGTTGCTGGCATAAAATGCCTGTTTAGGATGTTTGGTAAGCTGGCAGGTGGTGTAGCTACCAAAACAGGCAGTTTCTGCCAAAAATATACCAAGAAAAGTGACCAACTTTGGTCTCTATTTGGTCGCTTTTCACTATAAAAAAAAATAATTTTCTGGGCAATAGCGACCAACCTTGGTCGCTACCTGCCCAGATTTCTATTAAAAAAATACAATTTCTGGAAATATAGCGACCAATGTTGGTCGCTTATCTTTAAAAAAAAAAATTAAATTCTTGAATTTAGCGACCAACTTTGGTCTCTATTGTCCAGATTTTAAAATATAATATTTGGATTAGAGACCAAAGTTGGTCGCTTTCTAATGATTAATGATAAATTAAAAATAACGTATTTCATATGTAGAGACCAACTTTGGTCGCCAAATTTATATTATTAAATTAATATAGCGACCAAAGTTGGTCACTAAAGTCAAAATCAGAATATTTGGCCCTTTTAGCTTAGAGACCAAAGTTGGTCGCTAAATAGCGACCAACTTTGGTCGCTAAATAAAAGGGACCATCAATATAGCTACCAGGCGTGTTTGGTCGCTTTTTGGGCCATAAGCGACCAACTTTGGTCGCTTTTTGTGGTCGTTTTTTCCCGTATTTCTAGTAGTGAGTGCAAACGAAAAAGCTCCGTTATCTGAGCATGGCCAGCTTGACCTAGTAGGAGATCGAGCATGTTGTGTTATCTGTGTTGCGGAAGCCAAATGTATATTGTGTGAATGAGTCACAACTACTATACCAAAAATTATGACAGCCACCAAATAATAAATAAGACAATAAAGCAACAATAAAAGGAACACCAAAATTTACGAGGTTCGGCCAATTTTGCCTACTTCCTCGGACACAACCAATATTTTATTCCACTCCAAAAATACAAGTGAAATAATACTAAAGAGAGAAGATACAAATGCCTTAAGAAGATAAGAAGGCAAATGAGACGTGTGTTTAAATCCTAAACATTAGGCCTCCTTTTATAAGGGAAAAATCCCAACAATTTTTCTCCCCAACCGATATGGGAGTTTGACAACTTCAACAAATCTCCACCTTGGCAAAATTCCACATCTTCAATTTTCTCTTTAATAGAAAATTTTGGTTGTGTCTTCATCTTCAATCTTCAGTGTTCAACAATGTTGATCAAATCCAAACAATGTTGAAACTTGACCGCAGTCACCACTTTTGTTAGCATATCAGCAGGATTCTCTGTAGTATGAATTTTCTTCACCGTGACTCCACTTTCTTCTATGATTTCTCGTACGAAATGATACCGAACATCAATGTGCTTCGTCCTTGCATGATAAACTTGGCTCTTCGCTAATTGAATAGCACTTTGACTATCACAAAAAAATTGTGATACCTTTTTGTTCAACACCAAGCTCCTTTAGCAATCCTTGAAGCCAAATTGCTTCCTTCACAGCCTCTGTAATAGCCATATACTCTGCCTCTGTTGTAGACAAAGCAACTGTTGACTGCAAAGTTGACTTCCAACTAACTGGTGCCTTTGCAAAAGTAAACACATAACCAGTAGTTGATCTTCGTTTGTCCAGATCACCCGCAAAATCTGAGTCACAATATCCAACTACAGACTGATTGTCTTCCTGCTTAAAAACTAACCCAACATCTACAGTATTATGAATATACCGTAGAATCCACTTCACAACTTGCCAATGCTCCTTTCCGGGATTATGCATATATCTTCTAATAACTCCAACAGCTTGTGAAATGTCAGGTCTCGTATAGACCATTGCATACATCAAGCTACCAACAACATTTGCGTTTGGTACCTTTGACATTTATTCTCGTTCAGTTTCATCTTTTGGCTACATAGTAGTACTTAGCTTAAAATAGGGAGCAAGTGGAGTACTAACTAGCTTAGTCTTCTCATCTATGCCAAAACATTGTAGTACTATTTTCAAATATTCTTTCTGAGATAAACAGAGTTTCTTTGAACGTCTATCTCTTATTATCTCCATGCCAAGAATTTTCTTTGCCTCACCCAGATCCTTCATCTCGAACTCCTTCTTCAGTTGAATCTTCAACTTATCAATTTCTTCCGAATTCTTGGAAGCTATCAACATATCATCAATATATATGAGAAGATATATAAAGGAACCATCTTTAAGCTTGCGCAAATACACAAAATGATCGTATTTGCTTCTCTTGTACCCTTGCTGTAACATAAACTTGTCAAATCGCTTGTACCATTGTCTAGAAGATTGTTTCAATCCGTACAACAATTTTTTAAGTTTGCACACCATATTTTCTTTTCCAGCAACTTTGAATCCTTCTGGCTGAGTCATGTAGATTTCCTCCTCCAAGTTTCCATGTAAAAACGCAGTTTTACATCCATCTGAACTAGTTCCAAATCTAATTGTGCTACTAAAGCCAACATAATTCTAATGGAGGAATGTTTTACAACTGGAGAAAACACTTCATTGTAATCAATTCCCTCCTTTTGAGCATATCCTTTGGCCACCAATCTTGCTTTGTAGCGAACATCTACTTGGTTAGGAAATCCTTCCTTCTTTGCAAATATCCATTGCACCCAATTGCTTTCTTTCCCTTCGGGAGATTGGCCAATCTCCATGTATGATTCTGATGAAGGGATTGTATTTCATCATTCATGGCAATTCTCCACTTATCTTCTTCTGAACTTTGGACTGCGTCTTTATAAGTGGTAGGACCATCATCAGCTACAATTGAGGTTGCACAAACAACCGTCTCTATGAGACGAACAGGTTTCGTTATTGTCCATTTTGGCCTGCTGGTTGCTATTGATTCAAGTTGTTGTTGAGGTTCCTGAGTTGGAATCTCCTCTACTGGCTCTCCTTCCAGAGGATAATCTTCATTTGTTTCCTCCTCTGCTTCTTGTGTAGGAAAAATAAATTTTCCCTCAAACTCCACCTGCTTAGAAGCATCTTCATTTTGTTTGGTATCTTCTGTTACCTTATTTACCATAGCAGATTCATCAAAGGTAACATCCCTGCTGAATATTACTTTCTTTGTCATAGGACACCATAAGCGATATCCTTTGACTCCAGAAGTAATTCCCATAAAAATAGTCTTCTTTTCCCTTGTATCCAATTTTGACTCTATCACATGATAATATGCAGTTGAGCCAAACACGTGCAAAGAGTCATGATCTACAGCAGGCTTTCCATACCATTTTTCAAATGGTGTCTTGCCATCAATAGCAGCAGATGGTAGACGATTAATGAGGTGACATGCATATGTAATTGCCTTAGCCCAAAATTCTTTGCCCAAGCCAGCATTGGACAACATATACCGTACCTTCTCCAGCAAGGTTCGGTTCATACGTTCTGCCACTCCATTCTGTTGTGGTGTATGTCTAACAGTGAAGTGTCGGACGATGCCATCATTTTCACATACCTTATTGAAATGATCATTTTTGTATTCACCTCCATTGTCTGTGTGAATACACTTGATCCTCCTGCCTGTTTGATTCTCCACCATTGTCTTCCATTTGAGAAAAATTCCCAGCACTTCATCTTTGCTTTTCATTGTATACACCCACACTCTTCGGGAAAAATCATCAACAAAGGTTACAAAATAGTGCTTTCCACCCAATGAAGGTGTTTTGGAAGGACCCGAAACATCAGAGTGTACATAATCCAAAATGCCTTTAGTATTATGGATCGATGTACCAAATTTAACCCTTGTCTATTTCCCTTTGATACAATGCTCGCAAAACTCCAAGTTGCAAGCCTTTACACCTTTTAACAATCCTTGATCTGATAAAGTTTTCAAGGATTTTCGTTGAGCATGTCCCAAGCGCATGTGCCATAGCCTGATTGCTTCTGCCTCTCTTTCGTCACTGGATGTTACTGTCGCTGTCCAATAACTGTACTACCGTGATAACGGTACATGTTATTGTTCTTCCAATTGTCCTTCATTACCACTAGTGCACCGGAGCATACTCTCATCACTCCATTTTCTGCAATGATTTTGAACCCTTTTGATTCTAGGGCTCCCACAGAGATGAGATTCTTCTTCAAATCCGGTACATATTGAACATCTGTTAATGTTCTGATCATTCCATCATGGTTCCTTAATCGTATTGAACCAATGCCATATGAGGTAAGAGGGCTGTTATTCGCTGTGTGGATGACTCCATATTCTCCTTCTTGAAATTCCACGAACCAGCCCCTGTTGGGACATATATGATAGCTACAAGCCGAGTCCATCAACCATATGTTTGATGATGTTGATGACTCTGTTGTAACTAATGAAAAGTCTGAATCATCACAATCAACTACATTTGAATCCATAATGGCCTTTCCATTGTTATGTTTGGCCT
The DNA here is from genome assembly GCF_000715075.1 of Nicotiana tabacum. Lineage (NCBI taxonomy): Eukaryota > Viridiplantae > Streptophyta > Magnoliopsida > Solanales > Solanaceae > Nicotiana > Nicotiana tabacum. The sequence goes on from NC_134087.1 coordinate 130,200,140, forward strand.
TATTCTTCAACTTCAGACAGTCTTTCTTCCAGTGCCCCTTTTCTCGACAAAAGGCACATTCATCTTTGCTGGGTTTAGATCTTGACTTGGATCTTCCCTTCTTTGTCCTCATTTGATTTTGAGGACGACCCCTCACAACCAGTGTTTCTCCTTCTCCGCCCTTTTGTTTTTCTCCCTTTCTTTGTTCATAGCTGTACAAAGCCGAACAAACTTCTCTGAGAGAAATTTCGTTATTCCCATGGAGTAGAGTAGTTTCAAGGTGCTCGTACTCATCAGGAAGTGACCCCAATAACATCAAGGCCAAGTCACCATCATCAAAAGTTGCATCCATATTTTGCAAATATGTGACCAACTTATTGAAACTGGTGATATGTTCCTTCATTGTGGTACCAGGAACATAGGTGAAACGAAACAGTCTCTTCTTCATGTACAATTTATTTTGGCTGTTTTTCTTCAAAAATTTATCCTCCAGTGCTTTCCATAATTTACTTGCAGAAGTTTCCTTTGTATATGGATATTTCTGCTCTCTAGCAAGGTAGGATCGAATGGTACCGCAAGCAACGCGGTTGATAATTCTCCAATCTTCTTCTCCAATAACATCTGGTTTTTTTTCTTCAATGGCAAGATCTAGCCCTTGTTGAAAAAGGACATCTAGAACCTCGACTTGCCACATCCCAAAATGTCCTGATCCGTCAAAAATTTCTACCGCAAATTTCGTATTTGACACAATTCTTGTCATAAGCGAAGATGCCAATGATGACGTATTGTTGACACTTGATGTAGATCCTTCTTTTTTATTGTCTCCCATCTTTGACACAAATATTATTTAATAGCTGACGATAAAAATCAAGATTATTTCCTTTCTGGTGTGGAAGATCAGACTAAGCTGCAACCACATAGCATATTCAGACAGAACCTTGATTCAGTTACCAAGATAAATCTTTTCTGATGTGGAAGATCAGACTATGCTGCAACCACATAGCATACTTAGACAGTACCTTGTCTCTGATACCAATTGTTGCGGAAGCCAAATGTATATTGTGTGAATGAGTCACAACTACTATACCAAAAATTATGGCAGCCACCAAATAATAAATAAGACAATAAAGCAACAATAAAAGGAACACCAGAATTTACGAGGTTCGGTCAATTTTGCCTACTTTCTTGGACACAACCAATATTTTATTCCACTCCAAAAATACAAGTGAAATAATACTAAAGAGAGAAGATACAAATGCCTTAAGAAGATAAGAAGGCAAATAAGAGGTGTGTTTAAATCCTAAACATTAGGTCTCTTTTTATAAGGAAAAAATCTCAATAATTTTCTCCCAAACCGATGTGGAAGTTTGACAACTTCAACAATCTGAGTGTGGCTAGCTTGACAACATAGGACCTCCAAGCATGTTGCGCAATTTGAGCGCTATTGGAGCGTGGTCACATGACTCTATTCAAAAAGATATTTTGCTCTTGGGCTACTTTTGATTTCTAGACCTTCCACTACACGAGAAAAGACAAATTACCAACGAATAGGGGACATCGAAGTTTTTGCATATAGAGATATTAATAAACCTCTTTTGAGATGAATTAGACATCTTGGTTCAAGTTTGACTCATGATTGCATGTTTTCAAGAATTGAGATTTTTTAAGGTAATCTTCTTTTTGTTTCTTTTTATCTTCAGTTCTGTTTTGCTGCTCTTTGGAAGCAACCAAGTTAGTATATCGACTGTTGCGTAACACATTCATCTAAATTTCTTGATTTCTTCTTTGTTTGACTATTAAATTTATTCTCTATTATTTTATTAATTTTATCTTTAAGTTTGCTTTCTAATATTGATATTATATATTTCGTTGCCATTGTAGCTCGCGTGGTGTCACAGGGGCACAGATCAAGGCGAGGAAAGAAATGTTCATGTTAGGTGTTTGTCCAAATTTTCTTATTATAATTGGTTTTCTTAACTCATGAAGGAAATGACAACATATTTATCATAATTGGGTTTTTCTTTTCCCAGAAGAAAAATATAATTCTTCCATATTTGGCTAATCCCTTTTCTTGTGTGAAAAGGTTGAGAGTTCTATAAATTGAAGATTCGTCATTCTCATTCAATAGCATCCACAATGTAGACATATGGGATTTACGAGTCATGTTTAGGGGGAGAACTTTACGGGACAAGTGTTAGTGTGCCACTTGTGTTTGCCTCTTCCTAAAGTTGTTCTCTCAATATTTTGTGCTCTCTTTTATTATAGTGGATTGTTCATCTCCGTCGTGGACGTAGGTCAATTGACCGAACCACATTAAATGTTTGTGTCTCTTTGGTATATTTCTCTTTTTTTGTCTGATTTATCGTCGTTCAAGGTTTGCGTTACTAGCTTCCGCATGACACCTGATTATTTCGGTCCTAACAAGTGATATCAAAGCAAGGTTCTAGACATGTTCATCTAGGCGGGTTTAGTTCTAGAAATAACCTATTTGACGATAATCAAAATTTTTGGTGAGAAATTTGACAGGAGTGTTACGCACGTTGAGACAAACTTTGTGGTGGAGATTTGGAGATGCGACATGTTGAAGGCTATGTGAAGAAGGTGGATCAAATTTATTTTGTCAGAAAATTCAGGCCAAGGGGGAGAATTGTTAGGTGTTTGTCCAGATTTTCTTGCCATAATTGGTTTTCCTATCTCATGAAGAAAAAGACAACATATTTACCATAATTGGGTTTTTCTTTTCCTAGAATGAAAATATAATTCTTCCATATTTAGCTAATCTCTTTTCTTGTAGGAAAAGGTTTGGAGTTCTATAAATTGAAAATCTGTCCTTCTCATTCAGTAGCATCCATAATGTAGCCATATGGGGTTTGAGAGTCATGTTTAGGAGGGAGAACTTTACGGGACAAGTGTTAGTGTGTCACTTGTGTTTGCCTCTTCGTAAAGTTATTCTCTCAATATTTTGTACTGTCTTTTATTATAGTGGATTGCTCATCTTCGTTGTGGACGTAGGTCAATTGACCGAACCACATTAAATATTTGTGCCTCTTTGGTATATTTCTCTTTTGTTGTCTGATTTATCGTCGTTCAAGGTTTGCGTTACTAGCTTCCGCATGATACCTGATTATTTCGGTCCTAACAGTTCAATCAACGAATTATTTGAATTTTTTTTAATGAATTATGACTCAAGCATCTCCTATTATTAATTTATGTTTATATATTTCTTGATATAGCAATTGCTATTTAAAGGGTCAAACATCCATTTGTTTGATCACATCTTTTTATTGTATGTTACTGTATTGGTAAAAACTTATCTTGACATGTGAACAAATTAATGACCAACACGTCGCAAATATTTCCTAGTGAGCTCCAGGTCAAACCGGAAGGTCAACTAAGGAAGTAAATCCCAAGATCTCTAACTTTGAGATCAAACATTGTTGATCCAGAAGCATCATGAGTCTTCGAAAAATGACCAAGTATCCAAAAAGACTGTGAATATCTGGTGATAAATTATCAAGTGCCTGGAAGCAATTATTCAGAGTCTTTGATTGTCACGACCCAAAATTCTAACCACGGGGCCGTGATGGTACCTTACATCCGCATGCTAGGCAAGCCAATGTTAACTAAAACATTAACATAGTTTTAACAATTTAAAAGCATAATATTAATAATTTAAAACGGAAATACTCTGAAATACATATGGTAAATACAATTGTAATGCAGTCTATATATATCTTAGAAATCCAGAGTCACAAGTACATGAGCGACTGAATACTACAAATATGGTCTGAAATGAAGTACAACTGTTTGAAACTAAATAAACAGTAAAAACAAGATAGAAGGGGACTTCAAGGACTGCGAACATTATGCAGCTCTGCCTTAAGTCACCTGAATAAATCGGATCCAAGAAATCTCCTTTATGTGCCACTAGGACCAATATCGGGATCAGCATGTAACGACCTGACCGGTCGTTTTGAGAGTTATAGCCTTGTTTTCCCATTTACTGCTCATTTGTTGCTATGTAACTTGCCAGGGTGATTGGTTCGGATCCGGAGAGGTTTCAGAATGAATTGAGACACTTAATCTCAAGATTGGAAGCTTAAGTTGGAAAGATTGACCGGATGTTGACCTGCATGTAAACGACTCTAGAATAGAGTTTTGATGGTTTCGTTAGCTCCGTTGGGTGATTTTGGACTTAGGAGCGTGTCTGGATAGTGATTTAGAGGTTTGTAGTTGAATTAGGCTTGAAATGACAAAAGTTAGAAATTTAAAAGTTTGACCGAGAGTGTACTTTGTGGATACCGGGCTCGGATTGGAGTTCTGGGGATTGGAGTAGGTCTGTGGTGTCATTTGTGACTTGTGTGCAAAATTTAGGGTAAATCGAACGTAATTTGATAGGTTTCGGTGTTGTTGTAGAAGTTGGTAATCATTAGTTTAATAGGCTTTAATTGGGGTGCGATTCGTATTTTTGATGTTGTTTGAGGTGATTTGAGGACTCGGCCAAGTTCGTATCATATTTTAGGACTTGTTGGAATGTTTGGTTTAGGTTCTGAGGGCCTCGCGTTTATTTCGGATAGTTAATGGATCGAAAATGAGACTTAGTGCATTGCTAAAGCTGGACGTTTTCTGGTGTGATCGCACTAGCGAAGGGTTGGCCGTAGGTGCGATGCCGTAAGTGCGGCTAGAGTGGCGCAGAAGCGAGTTTGCATTTGAGATGAGGGATTTCTGCAGGTGCAAAGGATTTGTCCATACCTGCAAGGTTGCAGATGCGGAGAGGCGTCGCAGGTGCGCGTATGGGAGAGAAAGCCTGAAGGCGCATGCGCGGAAGTAAATCCGCAAGTGGGGATGCGCATCTGCGCATGAGAGACCGCAAAAGCGAAGGTGGGCTAGGGGTCCTGGTTCGCAGAAGCAGAGGTTTTTTTTGAGGTAAGTCACTTGTACTCATTTTTATTCAATAATCTTATTTCCTTATTTAGGGTGGAATTTAGGAGTTTGAGGCTAGGGATTTGGAGAGTTGAATTTGGGGATTTAATGATTTGGTGTCAAATTTTGATAAATTTGGTATAGTCGGACTCGTGGTTGAATGTGCTTTTGAGTTTTGTAACTTTTATCGGATTTCGAGACATGGGCTTGGGGGCGGCTTTTGAGTCGACTTTTGACTTTTGATTAATAACTTAGTATTTTCTTAAGAAATTGATTCTTTTAGCTCGTGTTGATTGTATCAAACTGTTTTTGGCTAGATTCAAGAGCGTGTTGGAGTAGGGATTTGCACGGTTTGAGATAAGTAATAGTTCTAAATTTGGTTCTGAGGGTATGAAACCCTGTATTATGTGTCGTGTGTTTGGTTTTGAAGTGACGCACATGCTAGGTGACGGGCGCATGGACATGCACCGTAGGAATTGTGACTTGGTCAATTCCAAGGGATTGTATAGTTGAATAATCTGTTGTTATCCGTATATTCTCCATATATTATAGAAATTGAACTACAAATCATATTAGAAATCATGTTTAGGCTACGTATTGGTACAGTAGGGACCCGCAGAGGCCGTGCTACATGTTGAACTATCTCTTAAGTTGTTGTTTGTACTCAGTCACAAATTTACTTGCATATTACATCCCAGTCTCCATTGTCATTTATTGATACATTATATCATTGTTGTTTGGGCTGATTATCATGATTATTAAGAGTTCGAGAGAGTGATGACCGAGTGAGGCTGAGGGCCTAATTGTGAGGATATTTATGGGATCGGGATACACGTCACAACATATTTTATTGATTTATGCCATGATTGGCCAATTATAGCGCTTGGGTTGAAGGAGCCCCTCCGGAGTCTGTACACACCCTCAGTGAGTATATGTATCTTTTGAGTTCGAGTGCTGATTGCAAGTGCTGAGTGACTGTGAGGAATGGGTGACTATGATGTTAGAGTGTATGGGAGGACTGAGTGACTGTTGCTCTGAGAATTTGCACTTGATTTTATTACTGTTATACTTCAGCTGTCATATATCACCATCATGAAATTTCTGAAAAATATTATATTCTGTTTCAATTGAACTTGATGTGAATTAACTGTTCTGTCCTAAATTGTCGAACTTGAAAGCATGCCTATCTTCCCATGTTGTAATTTTTGTAATTGAACTATACCCGTGAAGCTCGTCACTACTTTCAGTCCGTTATTAAGTCTTGTTACTTACTGATTGGTTTTACTCATGCTACACCCTGCACTTCGTGTGTAGATTCAGGTATTTTCGGATACGGTGGGTGTTGATTCTTTGGCAGTTTGATCATTTGGAGATTTAAAGGTAGTTTCCCGGCGTTCGCAGACTTTGTGTCTCCTTCCCTATCTTTCAGCTTTATGTATTTAGTTTTAGTCTTTCATAGACAATATTTCTAGACTTGTGTTGTATAGACGCTCATGTACACAGTGACAACCCGATGTTGGAAATTTCCATAGTGGGTTTTGACGTTCTATCCAGTTTTTTTGGAGAGTTTTGATGATTTAAACCTGTGCTATTTTATTTTTTATTTAAAAGTGTTGGAAGTATTTTGAAGTGTCGGCTTGCCTAATATCACGTTAGGCGCCATCATAACAGGCTAAGTCTTAGGTTGTGACAAGTTGGTATCAGAGCCTAGGTTACATAGGTTTCACGAGTCATGAGCAGGTTTAGTAGAGTCTTGCAGATCGGTACAGAGATATCTATACTTATCTTCGAGAGGTTGCCGAACCCTAAGGGAGCTTCACATTCTTGTATTCTTGTCGTGCGAATTTGTTGATTTCGGTAACTAAACTTCTGATATTTTATTCTCTCATAGATGGTGAGGACACATGCTATCGGACTAGATGGATAGCCACCAATACCACCAGCTAGGGCTATGAGAGGCCGAGGTCGCAGTAGGAGCCACAGTAGGGGCTAAGGTGCAGCTCGTACGGCACCTAGAGCAGCGCCAGTAGATCCACCAGTTGCTCCAGTTCAGGAGCAGGTTCCAGATGTGGTTGAGCCAGCTGAGCTAGCTTAGGTAGCAGTTGTGCCCATCGTGATTCTCCGCCTTCAGGAGGCTTTGACTTAGATTTTGACTGTGTGCACCAGCCTTACTCAAGCGGCCTCTGTTCCGGCCGCATCCACCACTTCTCAGGCCGGGGGAGGTACTTAGACTCCCCCCACCCATACTCTAGAGCAGGTGATGCAGGGGGTACTACCAGCCCTGTCGATTGCAGCTGCTCAGGCCCAGGTGGGCCCCATTACGACTTATGATGAACTAAGGAGGCTAGAGAGATTTGGGAGGCTTTAGCCTCCATCATTTAGCGGGGATGAGTTAGAGGATGCCCAGGCTTCTTGGATATGTTCCAACGGAGTCGCATCTCTTTTCTACCTACCCGCAAAATATATTATGTGGATTGGCGTGAGTTAAAAGGTTTTTCGAATTAAAGTAGCAAATTTGACTAAGGATTATTTATTTACATAGACGTCACTTGGAATTGATTTTTGGTGTTCCAAGTCACCTTTTATTTGAATCCTTAGTCAAAGGAAGGTTTGACTATATTTTTATTGGTACGCGAAAACAAAAGATCGGATAAGGAATTCTATTGACCAGGGAGAAGGTGTAAGGCACTCCCCAAATCCCGTGGTTCTAGTACGATCACTTTTATTGATTAAAAATTGGCTTGACTTGATTTTTGGATAAAATGTGTTTAATTTGCCGTGAATTATTATTGTCTATTGTCGCAATTAGTCGAATGTTATTAATTTTGTCCTAGGAGCGTGTAAGCACACAAGATCTTTTCATCATGTGTGTTTAACCAAGGAGCGGGTATGAACACATGGCTAAACACAATTTGTTAGTTAGATAGTCAAGGAGCGGGAATGCACACATGGCTATTTTTATTGATTAAAGATGTTCAAGTATCGTGTGTGAACACATGGTCTATATTTGGAGCGTCCTAAAATTGCCTTGCGTTTAATTAGTTTATTAAGTTATTAAATTATTCAGTTATATAAAAAAACTAATTGTTATTGAAAATATTTGACAATAAAATTGGGCAAGCACATTCTTTCACTACTTATGACCCATTTTTCTCTTCTCTTAAGGTTCAAACAACCCAGTAGTCCAACATTTAAACAAATTATTTTTTTGTCTTATCCATACTTTATTCGTGACTACAATTGCACTAAGTTAATTATTTTTTTACCCATGAAATATTATGACATGCTTGTAACAACAAATCAATATCCACACTACCATGTCTCATAACACTGAACACATAGTCTCTATGTATACGAACATGAACCAAGAAGCAAAAATCATTACATAAAAATTAATCAAGAAGCTATTTACACAAGAACATAATAGTCCTTTTTTTAAAAAAACCTCACATCAAATTGAACCCATGATAGTCAGATCTTTAGACCTTAATAATCGTGAACCAATCAATTTGTTCTTGCCTAATTCTGTTGAAACAATCAAACAACCCCAATCATCTTTAACGTGATCCTTGTCAAAGAGCTTAATATGAACAATGTAAGATGTGTCCTCTTTTTAATGATTAAACGACAGTAAATAGAAAACTAAACACACAACATACTGTCAAAACAGATGCACATCTTAATGTAACTAATATACATATGGCTTTATTCTTACTTTCAATACTCATTTTCCCCCAAGTTAAAGATAATGAAACACACAAATGAATGTTGTTTTATCTGCATAATCATAACTCAAACATTCGCCTTTTATTCTGGTAGTCTTAAAGCATTTTTAGAACATCCGAGCAAAATATTTTCGTGGCAGCAGAATAAACTGAGGAACTCAAATTGCTTCACTTACATTCTGAAATTACAGTAGCACTTAAGAGGAATACTTGGTAGCAGAAAGGTAAGTATCAGTAATGGATCAAGTAACAGAAACCAGCAACAACAGCAACACCCAGCAGCTCTTAACCCAAAGAAAAGTGAACCAGGGATGACCATCACAGTAATTGCAGCCAGCAATTAGTCACTCTAGAAATTTCTTATAATATCCCTCTACTTTCTTAAAGGTTTTGCACTTAAGAATCGACTCACAAAGCTCACGAGTTTCAGCTTTCTTTTCAACTTACTATAGATGTTAAGTTGCTCTTTTTTTGCTTTCAAGTGGTGTTCCTTTTTTCAGTGAGCAAGGATGTGTATTTTGAATATCTAGATAGTGTGGAAAAACCTCACCTTTATAAGAGAGGAGAAGGACTCTTGGGACAGATTTTGTTTAGCCAAAAATCTGTCCAAAATGATAGATTTTTGATCAAAAATCTGTCCAAAATCAGATTTTTGTCAAATGAATAGTTTTCCTCACCAAATCTGGATAGTCTTTTGGAGTATTATACTCCAACAGTCTTCAATAGTAAAATCAACCAAACAAAGACCCTACACCCAAGTACCCCTTACTACCCTTCCCCTTTATGTTCAATTCATTCATTCAGCAGAAATAGATCTCAAACTAGACTTGGATTGGCCAAATCTTTTAGTAAAAGGGTAGAACTTTACCAACAAACTAAAACTCAAACAATTAAGCTAAACCAAACAAAATCGTCTCAAACAAAATGATCCTAATTGAGTGAACAATCAACTATAACAAAAATCCAACAGCCGAGCAATTTAACGAGTAACTGACTATCTTAGTTAAATGTCTAACTATATCAACATAACCTATTTAATAGGAATTAACCATAGTGAGCAGTAATCAGATGAGAAACAAACTTTAAACCTTCAATTTAAACTAAACTGACTAGCGATTTTGTTGAAAATGCTGAAACATTAGTTAACTAGCACGACAAGTTAAACGTGAAATAACACAAACTGCAATTGAATCTAAAATTTACAAGCTTGAATTTAAAACTAACTTCAAACACCACTTGCAAAACATATGAGATAGGAATCCAATTGAAGTAACTAAATGAACGAACAACACAATAATTTGAAATCGACGAGCGACAACTAATCATACTGACTCTAAACTAACTAATGATAAATAAAATACATGATCAAACAAAGAAGAAAATTAGAAATTTTAGACCTAAGCAAACTACAATGAAACAGAAAGAAAAAGAAAAAGAAAGCAGATACAAGGGATTAGGGTGTACCTGAAACTCGAGTGTCCGAAATAGTGGTGGTGATTTGGGCAGTGATGGATGAAGTTTTGATGTCGGACATGCTCTTTTTGTTGCTCGCCCATCACAATCAACTCCAATCAAACTGAAGTCGAATAACGAACTCAACAACAAGAAATGCTTCGAGCCAAAGTAGAAACGTCCAGCAACCTGCCAGAATTGAGCCACCAGAGTTTTGACTTCGAACCAAGAAAGAACGGTAGATTAGGGGGAGACCTACACACTCATGTAGATATTAAGTGGTGGTGAGGTCACAAACTTGACGAATTTGAGGAGAAATAGGCGGCTAGGGTTTCGGTTTTCTTGAAGATTCATGGAGGTTGAGATGGAGTTTGAGGATTTGGGGTTCGGATATGAGTAAAGGATGAAGAGACGAGGAGAGGGTGAAAGTTTGGTAGTGTTTGGAGCACCACCGGCGACGGTGCATGGTGGTGGCAGTGGAAGAGGTCGGTGGCTTAAGAGAGGGGTTAGAGAGAGATGAGAGGAGGGAAATAGAAAATAACGCAAAATGAGGGCAAATTTTGGCTTGTTTAGGTGTTAAATACTAAGAATGAAGATCAGATTCGGACCGTTGGATCAAGTTAAGATGGGTGGCTGAGATTAAATCTCAACCACTTAACCAAAACAATGCTGTTTTGGCGCTTCTGGTTAGGGTCTTAAGCTGAGCATGTTGGAAGCCATTGGGCCACCGGTTTAGTCCGATTTCTAGCTCATTTTCAATAAAAATCAAGTAGCCCAATTCTCATAACTCTAACTTAATCCTACAAATGCACAACTAAAAAGAAAATCTTCTTGCTATATACAACTTAAAGATGCAAACTAGAATGCCCAAATAAAAGATAAAAGAAACATCTTTTGATTTTTTTTATGAAATAAAATGCATGCAAAAATGCACACAAATATGAGAAAATTAATTACAAGGAAGCTAAGATTGTTCTAAAATTATCTTCTTCTTTTTTTAGGAGATTAAAAAGGTGCAAAAATTAGGTATTCACAAGCGGATTCTTCGCACGACAAGTATTTTAGAGACCAATGGGGTCTCGTTCACTACTTTTCAGTTTACTGGGGCTGCCTCAAATGGTGGGAGGCTTATGAGAGGCGCACGCTGGTCGGTGCAACACCACTTACATGGCATGAGTTCTCTGTTTTCTTCTTGGAGAAGTTTATGCCGCATTCTCATTGGTAGGAGCTGCGTAGATAGTTTGAGCAGCTACGTCAGGAGGGCATGTCTGTGACCCAGTACGAGATGAGGTTTTCATAGTTGGCTTGTCACGCAGTTTGGTTGGTTCCCACTGATAGGGAGAGGATTTGGAGGTTTATTGGTGGCCTCACATATTAGTTGCAGTTGCTTTTGACTCGGGAGAGGGTATCTGGTGCTACTTTCGATGAGGTGATTAATATTGCTCGACAGATAGAGATGGTCTGTAGTCATGAGCATGAGGATAGGGAGGCCAAAAGGCCTCAAGATTCGGGTGGTTTTAGTGGTGTTCCTTCTAGAGAGCAGCCCTACCACAGCAAGGGTCGTCCTTATAGTCCCGCTCAGATGGCTCGCCCAGTTCACTGTGGTGCATCATCCAGTCTTGGTTCATACAGTGCTCGTTAGGGTCAGTCATCTCTCAATGCCTTTCCAGCTCAGAGTTCGTCCCGTGCTTTATCGGCTTAGGGTTCATCTATGCCAGGTCTTTCTAGCAATTATCCTAGTAATTGGGGCCCCCTTCAGTCCCGACCACCAGCACCAAGGAGTTGCTTTGAGTATGGGGAGTTTGGGCATATATGGAGGCAGTGTCCTCATCCCCCGGGAGGTCCAGTGCAGCAGAGGAGTCAGGATACAACTTCCGCACCAGTTACTTCACCACCTGCCCAGCCAGGTAGGGGTGGGGCCCAAGCACCTAGAGGTTTCCCTAGAGGGGGAGGTCGATCAGGCGGTGGTCAGACCCGATTCTATGCTATTCCTACTAGGCCAAATGTTGTTGCTTCAGATGTAGTGATTATAGGTATTGTCTCAGTATGCCACAAGGACGCTTCTGTATTATCTGACCCTAGTTAGACTTATTCATATATATCATCATATTTTGCTCATTGTCTAGATATGCCTAGTGAGTCCTTAGTTTCATATGTTCATGTATCTACGCCAGTGGGTGATACTGTTGTTTTGGACCGTGTATATCAGTAATGTGTAGTGACTATTAAGGATTGGAGAATAGAGTTGATCTCTTATTTCTTAGTATGGTTTATTTTGACATGATCTTGGGTATGGATTGGTTGTTTCCTTGTCATGCTGTTCTAGATTGTCACACTAAGACTATGATGTTGACGTTGGCAATGCCAGGGTTGCCAAGTATTGAGTGGACAGGTTCTCTAGACTATGTTCCCAGCAGAGTGATTTCATATTTTAAGACCCAACTGATGGTTGGGAAGGGTTGTTTATCTTATTTTGCCTTTGTGAGGGATGTTGGTGCGAGATTTTCCAGATGTGTTTCCTGCAGACCTCTCGGGCATGTCTCCCGAAGGTCGTTTTGAGATTTGTAGCACCATTTCCCCATTTACTGCTCATTGTGTGCTTTATAGTTGTTATGTGACTTGCCAGGATGGTTGGTTCGGGTTTGGGGAGGTTTCGGAATGAATTGAGAAACTTAGTCTCAAGGTTGAAATCTTAAGTTGGAAAGATTGATCGGATGTTGCCCTGTGTGTAAACGACTACGGAATGGAGTTATGATGGTTCCGTTAGCTCCGTTGGGTGATTTTGGACTTATGAGCGCGTCCAAATAGTGATTTGGAGGTCCATAGTTGGAGAGGCGTTGCAGGTGCGCGTATAGGAGATGAAGCCTAAAGGCGTAGACGTGAAAGTAAATCCGTAGGTACGGATGCACATCTGCATATGAAAGACCATAGAAGCGGAGGTGGGTTGGGGGTCCTGGTACGCATAAGCGAAGGAAGATCTGCAGAAGTGGGGCCGCAGGTGCGGTCAAGTGGAGCGCAGGTGTGAGACCCCTAGACAGAACCTTAAATTCAAGGGTTCGCGATTTTTCTTCATTTTAAACATTTCAAGCTCGGGATTGGTCGATATTTGAGAGGTTTTTCGAGGGGTTTCTTTAGGTAAGTCATTTGTGCTCATTTTTATTCAATAACCTTGTTTCCCCATTGAACTTCCCACCTAGTTTATGTGTATTTAAGGTGAAATCTGGGAGTTTGAGTCTAGGGATTTGAACCCATCACACGGCTCTCAAACCTAACATGTGGTGAACCCATCAAACGCAACATCCTCTGCCCCATACTTTGAGATGCTCCTCCCCGCAGAGTTGAATTTGGAAATTTGCTGTTGGATTTTGGTAAATTTGGTATAGTTGGACTCGTGGATGAATGGACTTTCGGGTTTTGTGACTTTTATCAGATTTTAAGATGCAGGCCCGGGGAATGACTTTTAAGTTAACTTTTAATTTTTGATTAATAACTCAGTATTTTCTTATGGAATTGATTCCTTTAGCCTGTGTTGATTGTATCGAACTGTTAATGGCTATATTCAATGCATTTTGAGGTCGATTCACGAGGCAAGAGCGTGTTGGAGTAGGGATTTGCACAGTTTGAGGTAAATAGCAGTTCTAAATTTGGTTCAGAGGGTATGAAACCCTGTATTATGTGTCATGTGTTTGGTTTTAAGGTGACGCACATGCTAGGTGATGGGTGTGTGGGTTGCACCGTAGGAATTGTGATTTGGTCATTTCCAAGGAGCTGTAAAGTTGAATAATCGGTTGTTATCCGTATATTCTCCATATGTTATAGAAATTGAACTGCAAATCATGTTAGAAATTATGTTTAGGATATGTGTTGGTATAGTAGGGACCCACAGAGGTCGTGCTACATATTGAATTATCTGTTAAATTGATGTTTGTACTCAATCACAAATTTACTTGTATATTACATCCCAGTTCATTGTCATTTATTGATACCTTATATCATTGTTGTTTAGGCTAATTATCATTATTATTGAGAGTCTGAGAGACTGGAAAAATTGATGACTGAGTGAGGCCAAGGGCCTGATTTGTGAGGATATTTATGGGATGGACTGCACATCACAACATATTTTATTGATTTACGCAATGATTGGCTGATAATAGCGCTTGGTCTAAAGGAGCTCCTCCGGAGTCTGTACATACCTCCAGTGAGCGCAGGTACTTATTGAGTGTGAGTGCGGAGTGCCGAGTGTCGAGTGCCGAGCGCGAGTGCTGAGAGGAATGGGAGACTGTGAGGATTGAGTGACTATGAGGTTGGAGTGTATGGGAGGACTGAGTGACTGCTGCTCTGAGATTTTGCACTTGATTTCATTACTGTTGTACTTCAACTGGCATATATCACTGTCATAAAATTTCTGAAAGATATTATATCCTGTTTCAATGGAACTTGACGTGAATTAACCGTTTTGGCCTAAATTGTCGAACTTGAAAGCATGCTTATCTTCCTATATTGTAATTTCTATAATTGAACTATACCTGTGAAGCTCGTCACTACTTTCAGTCCGTTATTTAGTATTGTTACTTACTGAGTTAGTTGTTCTCACGCTACACCATGCACTTCGTGTGCAGATCCAGATGTTTCTGGACATAGTGGGTGTTGATTCTCTGCGTAGTTTGATCGTCTGGAAATTTCAAGGTAGCTACCCTGCGTTCGCAAACCTTGTCTCTCGTTCCCTATCTTTCAGCTTTATGTATTTAGTTTTAGTCTTTCATAGATAGTATTTCTAGACTTATGTTGTATAGACAGTTATGTACTCAATGATACCCCGATGTTGGGAATTTCCATATTGGGTTTTGACTTTCTATCCATTTTTTTGAGAGTTTTGATTATTTAAACCTGTGTTATTTTATTTTTCATTTAAAAGTGTTGGAAGTATTTTGAAGTGTCGGCTTGCCTAGTACCACGTTAGGTGCCATAACGATATTCTATGTTTTAGGTCGTGACACTGCACAAGAAGTGTAGAAGTTTAGTATGAGTACAACGATCCCATATACTCTGTAAGTGTCGAGCCTAACTTCGCCGAAGTACTGACGAGGCTATGACAAGACATTCACTATAAACCTGTACGAATAATAACAAAAAATGGCAGAAATATATAGAAAGCAAGTAAACTCATAAGAACAGACTCGAATGTCAACTAACAGAGGGCCCCAGAATAACATCATCTTGGAACCTCATACGACAGTACAAAAATAAAGCACCACAGCTACAAATAGTTACACCACATCATATTCCGTTGCAGTGCACAATCCGATCCCAACATTTATCATAATATATGTTGCAGCGTGCAACCCGATCCCAATATCATATCAATATTTGTTGCGGTGTGCAACTCATTCCCATTATTAATTTATTTTAATACTATTAAAGCGCATAACATGTTCCCATTATTAATTTATTTCAATATTGTTATGGTGCGCAACCCGTTCCCAATATCAACTCTTTAACATGAACTACTCAACACAACTCAATTTCGAAATCTTAGCACAAAAGGAAGTAAAGTGTATAGAATATCAAGGAACTACCAGTACAAACATAAAATAACCAATACCTTGTATTCACAAACATCAACAAATCATCAATACAAGAATAGCCAAAGGACTCCCATTATTGGACACAATATAATAAAGTGCACAAGTAAGGTAAGGACAATAAAGGCAAGTAAAGACATGAATCAATGAAGATATACAATTAATACATGTAGGAACATATAGCAGGTATTGATTGAAGAATGAATAAACCGAAACATGTAAAAACTAATTGACAGATAACAAATAAACCATGAGTAACAAGGACATGTAGCAAATCAAAGCATGTAACAAAATATAACATAGAGTAAATAAGGATACAAAGGTAAATAGCGCAACCCGCATGATTTAACTCATGAAAGCACATATACACTCGCCACCTCGCATATATGTCGTCCCGACACATAATTCATGTAACAAATGGACCAACAAGTCCTAATTCCCTCAAGTCAAAGTTATACACAACATTTACCTCTTTTTGCAATCAAATCAATAATCAACCACGACTTTTCCTTTCGAACAAGCCTCCAAACCAACCGAATCTAGCCAATTATCGTTCAAACAATTCAACAAAAGCTTTAGAAAGTACCTGCGAATGAAACAGGTTCAATTTTTAGCTAAATTGAAAAAGTCAACCAAAGTCAACCCCGGGATCGCTTGATCAAAATCTGAGATTCAGACCAAATCCTGATCCCCCATTTACCCCCGAGCCCGGTCATGTGATTTGTTTTGAAATCTGACCTCAATTTGAGCTCTAAATCTCAGTTTCACTAAATCCCTAAATTCTACTCAAAACCCCTAATTTTTACCATCAAATTACTAGATTTGATGTTAAAAGTTCATGAAAAGTAATGGGATTTGATTGAAAACTAGTTAAAGTTGCTTACCAATGATTTTGGAAAGAAAATCTCTACAGAAAAATGCCTTTAGAATATTTAGGGTTAAAAATGGAGTGAAATGAGCTAAGACCCGACTTTTTCCATCATCTACCTAGCTGCAAGTATCGCAAATACAAACCACTGATTGCAATTCCGAGCCTCAAAATATCACAAATGCGAAAGTCTTCACATTTGCGAAGGTCTATCCATCAGCAAATGCAAACTAATTGTCACTTTTACGAAGCTGCCCCCCCAAGTTATCAGAGTCACAAACGCGAGACTCCTGCCACATTTGCGATTTTGCCAGCCTTCACAAATGCGGCTACATCTTCAAAATGTGAAGCTCCCCAATCCCAGGCCTCATCGCGAATGTGATCCGTTGATTGCAAAAGTGCAACTCTTAAATGCGATCCAAACCTTCCAAATGAGAGATCTGCATGCTACACCAGCAACAATCTTGCACCAGCCATTTCAATTTCAACCAAAACTTATCTGAAACTCACCCAAACCCCCCGGGATCCAAACCACACATGCACACAAGTACAACAATATTATTTTAACTCGCTCGCTAACTCAAATCATGAAAATAACATCAAATTACAAGAATTTATCATCAAAACTCAAGGATTTCAACTTAAAACTCAATTTTTAGAATCTTTCACATAATGGACCGAAACAAGCTCAGATAACCTGGGACCCCAACAAAACGTGCGTACAAGCCAAAACCATTATACAAACCTACACGAATTGTCAAAATACCGAACTGAGGTTATTGCCAAAGATGTTGACCGTGGTCAACTCTAGCCTCTTTTAAATCAAAAATCAATTTTCTTCAAATTTTCACATAAAAGCTTTCCGAAAAGTGACACGCACCATGTACACAAATAAATATATATTAAATGAAGCTATGGGAGGTCTTGAAACACAAAAATTAAGGCTAGTACTCAAAACGATATATCGGATCATCACATTCTCCATCTCTACAAGAAATGTTCATCATCGAACGGACATAGAAAATACATGTACTAGTAAAAAGGTGGAGGTATCTACTACCATATAGAACACAGACTCCCACCTAGACTCCTTGATCGACCGACCTCTCCATTGCACTTTCAAAGAAGGATAACTCTTAGATCTCAACTTACGAACCTGTTTGTCTAGAATAGCCATCGGCTCTTCCTCATATGTCAAATCCTCATCAAGCTATATCATGCTGAAGTCCAAAACATATGACATGTGCTCATGGTAATTCTGAAGCATGAAAACGTGAAATACCTGACGTATCCCTGCTATGCTAGGAGGAACACAAGACTATAAGCGACCTCCCCAACTCTCTCTAAGATCTCGAACAAGAATAAACCTCGGGCTCCACTTACCCTTATTCCAAACCACGTTATGCCCTTTATAGGTGCGCTCGGAGAAGAAACTTCTCACGTACCATGTAATCCACATCTCGAACCTTCTTGTTTGCATAACACTTCTGCCTGGACTGAGCTGTACGAAGTGCTCCTGAATCACCTTAACCTTTTCCAAAGCATCACGAACCAAATAAATGCCCAACAATCTAGCCTCTTTGGGCTCAAACCAACCAGTCGGCGAACAATATCGCCCCCATATAAGGCTTCGTACAGAGCCATCTGCATGCACGACTGATTGGTGTTGTTGTAGGTGAAATCCACTAGAGGTAAAAACTGGTCCCAGTGACCTCCAAAATCCATAGAGCATTCCCACAATATATCCTTCAATATCTGAATAATGCGCTCTGACTGTCCGTCTGTCTGAGGATGAAATGCGGCACTCAGCTCGACCCATATGCCCAACTCACATTGCACGACTCTCCAAAAATACGATGTGAACTGCGTGTCCTAGGCAAAACTTCTCCCCGATGTAAATATGAGCCAACCGCTCTAAAGAATAGGAAGTCATCACCAGAATGAAGTGTGCAGACTTAGTAAACAGGTCCACAATAAACTAGATTGTGTCATATTTCCTCAAGGTCCATGTTAAGCCTATCACAAAATCCACAGTGATACGCTCCCACTTCCACTCCAATATCTCCAATCTCTGAGTCAATCCAACCGTTTTCTAATGCTCATACTTCATCCGTTGACAATTCAAATACCGAGAGACATAAGCAATAATACATTTCTTCATTCTCTATCACCAATAGTGTTGTTTTAAGTCACGGTACATCTTCATGACACCTGGGTGAATGGAATAGCATGAAATGTGAGCCTCCTCAAGGATTAACTCTCTCAACCCATCAACATTTGGAACACAAATCCGGCCTTGAATTCGCATAACACCATCATTTTCAACCACAACCTCCTTGGCACCACCCCGTTGCACCGTATCCTTTAACACCAACAAGTGAGGGTCATCAAACTGGCAAGCTTTTATACGCTCCAACAATGATAACTGTGCCACAACACAAGCAAGAACCTGGCTAGGATCTAAAACATCCAATGTCATGAACCGATTGGCCAAAGCCTGAACAGCCATGCCTAGTGGCCTCTCTATTACCGATAAATATGCCAAACTGCCCATGCTCTCAGCCTTTCTACTCAATGTGTCGGCCACTACATTGGCCTTTCCTAGATTATATAATATGGTGATGTCATAGTCTTTCAACAACTCTAATTATCTTCGATGCCGCAAATTAAGGTCCTTCTGCTTGAACAGGTGCTGGAGACTCGGATAGTCGGTATAGACCTCCCATGGAACACAATATAGATAGTGCCTCCATATCGTCAGTGCGTGAACAATGGCTGCCAACTCTTAATCATGCAAAAGTTAATTGTTCTTGTAAACCTTCAACTGTTGATATGAGTGGGAAATCACCCTACCATCTTGCGTCAACACTGCTCCAAGCCTAATATGTGATGCATCATAATACACGGTGTAAGATCCTAAACCTATAGGCAACAAAAACACGGGGGTTGTAGTCCATGCAGTCTTGAGCTTATGAAAGCTCAACTCACACCAGTTGGACCATCTGAAAAGAGAACCCTTCTAGGTAAACTTGGTCAATAGGGTTGAGATAGATGAAAACCTTTCCACAAACTAGCGATAATAACCCGCCAAACCCAAGAACCTCTAGATCTCTATAGATGAAGTAGGTATAGGCTAGTTCTGAACTGCCTCAATCATTTTAGGATCCACCTTAATTCCCTCGGAAGATACAACATGGCCTAAAAGGCAATTGAGTGCAACCAGAACTCAAACTTTAAAAACTTGGCATATAACTGATGATCCTTCGGAGTTAAAGTACGATCCGCAGAAGTTGCTCATGATCCTCTCGATATCGAGAGTAAAACAAGATATCGTCAATAAAGGCAATCACAAATGAATACAGATAGGGCTTGAACACCTAGTTCATCAAATTCATTAAGGCTGATAGGGCATTAGTCAAGCCAAATGACATCACTAAGAACTCCTAGTGACTATACCGAGTTTGAAAGATGTCTTAGGGGCATCTGATGCCCTAACCATTAGCTAATGTTAGTCATACCTCAAATCAATCTTTGAAAATATCTTAGTGCCATACAACTAGTCAAATAAGTTATCAATCCTCGGTAACAGATACTTGTTCTTGATATTGACCTTGTTCAATTGTCGATAATCTATGCACACCAACGTCGATACATCCCTTATTCTTCATAAACAATACCCGTGCACCCCAAGGTGAGACACTAGACATGAATCCCTTGTCAAGAAAATCCTGTAATTGTTCCTTCAATTTCTGCAAGTCAATTGGGGCCATACAATATAGTGGAATAGAAATGGACGAAGTGCTCGGAACCAAGTCAATGCAAAAGTCAATATCTTTGTTAGGTGGCATGTCCGACAACTTTGTAGGAAACTCCTCGGGAACTCATGCACAATCGGAACTGAATCCATGGAAGGAACCTCCACACTTGAATCACAGATATAGGCCAAATACACCAGACACTCCTTCTTGACCATATACCAAGCCTTCATATATTAAATTACCCTACTAGTGGAATGGACAAAAGTCCATCTCCACTCCAATAAAGGCAACCAAGACATGTCTAATGTCATAGTCTTGGCATGACAATCCAAGATGGCGTGATATGGCAACAACCAATCCATGTTGCACCAGCTACCTCGTATGCTGGGGGAGGAGCCTAGACTCCTACCACCCATACTCTAAAGTAGCTAACTCAGGGTCATCACACACTGGGGGTATTACCAGTTCAGTCAGTTGTTGTTGCCCCGGTCGAGGTTGTTCTACCTATGAGTGATGAGTAGCAAAAGAGGTTGGAGAGGTTTGGGAGGTTTAAGCCTCTAGAGTTCAGTAGAGGGGAGTCAGAAGATGCTCGGGATTTCCTAGAATAGTGTTAGCAGATTTTTTGCACAACGGATATTATGGACACCAATGGGGTTGCATTTATTACTTTTCAGCTAATAGGGGCAGCCTACAAATGGTGGCAGGCTTATAAGTTGAGTAGGCCAGCTGACGCAATGCCACTTACATGACATGAGTTCTTAGTTCCCTTCTTAAAGAATTTTTTTCCCACAGACTCGTAAATAGGAGTTGCGTAGAGAGTTTGAGCAACTATTCTAGGAAGGTATTATTGTAACCTAATACGAGCAAAGATTTATAGATTTAGGATGTCATACTATATTGTTGGTGCCCATTGAGAGGGAGAGGATCAGGAGGTTCATTGATGGCCTCAACTACGGTTTATGTTAAAGTATGGCTCGAGAGGTTACGTTAGATGCCAGGTTTGAATAAGTGGTTAAGATTGTTAGACGTTTGGAGCAGGTTCGTAGGCTTAAGTGTGAGGAGAGAGTGGCTAAGAGGCCTTATGATTCAGATAGTTTCAGTACTGCCTCATTTGGAGTCCAATCACATTACAGTAGAGGTCGCCCGTCTAGACCTGATCAGACAACTCATCATGTTCTTCGTGGTTCTTTAACTAGCCACACTTCTTATAGTTTACGCCCAGCTCATTCATCATTCAGTGAATTGCCAGCATAGAGTTCTTACCATGCTCCATCTGTGTAGGTTCCACAGGTAGTTATTCATATTATCAGGATCAGTAGCTTTGTCAGAGGAGAGGTTGCTTTGAGTGCAGGGACTTGAGTCATGTCAAGAGATATTGCCCCAAACTGCTGAGTAGGGTTCCAAAATAGAGCTCCCAGCCTATGCTTTCAACACTAGCAGCTACACCACCCACACAACCAGCTAGGGATGGGGCACAATTAGCAAGGGGTTGCCCTAGAAGGGAGGTCATTTAGGTGGTGGTCAGGCCTGTTTCCATGCTTTTCCAGCCAGGTCAACGGTAGTTGCTTCTGATACTGTGATTACAGGTATTGTTTTTGTGTGCTACAGTGATGCTTTAGTATTATTCGACCCAATTATTCATATGTATCATCATACCTTACTCGTTATTTAGATATGTGTTGTGATTCTTTAGTTATGTCTGTTCATGTATCTACGACGATGTGTGACTCTATTATTGTGGACCGCGTATATTGATCATGTGTGGTGACTATTGGGGGTTAGGAGATGAGAGATTACCTTTTACTGCTTAGCATGGTTGATTTTGACGTGATTTTAGGCATGGATTGGTTGTCTCCATGTCACGTTATTCTTAATTTTCACACTAAGACTGTGACGTTGGAGATGTCGAGGTTTCCTAGGTTTGAGTGGAAGGGTTTCTTCGATTATGTTCTGAGTAAGGTGATTTCATACTTGAAGGTTCAACGGATGGTTGAGAAGGGTGGCTAGTGTACTTGGCCTTTGTAAGGGTTGTTAGTGCCTATACTCCTATCGTTGAGTTAGTTCGGGTAATAAGGGACTTCCTAGATGTGTTTCCAGCAGACCTTCTAGTCATGCCATCTATTAGGGATATTCATTTTGGTATTGATCTGGTATGGGGCAGTCAACCCATCTCTATTACATCGTACCGTATGGAACCAATAGAGTTGAAGGAATAGTTGTATGAGCTACTTGATAAGGGTTTCATCAAGACTAGTGTGTCATCTTGGGGAGCTACTCTTGAGGATGTGTATTGACTACATGTATCTAAATAAGGTTACAATTAAGAACAAGTACCCACTACCACATATTGATGGCTTATTTGATTAGCTTCATAGTGCTAGAGTGTTCTCGAAGATTGATTTGAGGTTGGGGTATCATTATTTAAATATCCGAGATACAGATATTTCGAACATGGCTTTCAGGACACAATATGGTCACTATGAGTTTCTAGTGATATCTTTTGGACACTAATGCCCCAGCAGCCTTCATGTACTTGATGAATAATGTGTTTCAGCCGTTTCTTGATTCTTTTGTCAATGTATTTAATGATGATATATTTGTGTATTCGTGCAGCTAGGAGGATCATGAGCAACACTTGAGGATCATGCTCCAAACTTTGAGGGAGAAGAAGCTATATGCTAAATTTTCCAAGTGCGAGTTTTGGCTTGATTTGGTTGCGTTCTAGGTCATGTAGTATCAAGTAAAGGGATTAAGGTAGATTTGAAAAATATTGAGGTAGTTCAGAGTTGGCCCAAACCGTCTTCTACTATTGAGATCTGGAGCTTCCATGGTTTGGCTGGTTATTATCTGTATTTTATGGAGGGTTTCTCGTCCATTGATGCACCTTTGACTAAATTGACCCGGAAGGGTGCTCCATTCAGGTGGTCTGATGAAAGTGAGGAGAGCTTTTAGAAGCTCAAGACTGCTTTGACTACAGCTCCAGTTCTGGTTTTACCCTCGGGATTGTGTTCTTATACCATTTAGCGTGATGTTTCACGGATTGGCATTGGATGTGTGTTGATGCAGGAGGGTAGAGTTATTGCTTATGCTTCGGATCAGTTAAATCCCCATGAGAAGAACAACCTTATTCATGATTTGGAGTTGATAGCCATTGTTCATGGATTGAATTGGAGGAACTATATCTACGGTGTGTCTTGTGAGGTGTTCACGGATCATAGGAATCTTCAGCACTTATCAAGCAAAAGGATCTAAACTTGAGGCAGTGGAGGTGGTTAGAGATACTAAAATGACTATGATATCACCATTTTGTATCACCTAAGAATGGCAAATATGGTGGCCGATGCCTTGACTAGAAAGGCTGAGAGTACGGGGAGTCTTGCTTATCTTCCTATTGGAGAGAGACCATTAGCATTGGATGTTCAGGCTTTGGCTAATCGGTTCATGAGGTTGGGTATGTCAGATCCCAGTAGACTTCTTACCTGTGTTGCATCACGATCTTCTTTGTTTGAGCGTTTTAAGGCGTGATAGTATGATGATCTTCATTTGCTTATCCTAAAGGAAACGGTGCAGCACAGTGATGCTAGAGATATTACTATTTGAGATGATGGGGTATTGAGGATGTAGGGTCGGATCTGTGTTCCAAATGTGGATGGATTGCGTGAGATGATTCTTAAGGAGGCCCATAGTTTGCGATATCACATTCATCCGGGTGCTGCGAAGATGTATCAGGATTTGAGGCAACACTATTGGTGGTGGATGATGAAGAAAGATATTATTGAGTATGTTGCTCGGTTCTTGAATTGTCAGCAGGTGAAGTATGAGCATCAGAGACCCGGTGGTTTGCTTCAAAGGCTTGATATTCTGAAGTGGAAGTGTGAGCATATCACTATGGATTTTCTAGTTGGACTTCCATGGAACTTGAAGAAATTTGATGCGGTATGGGTTATTGTGGATAGACTGACCAATCTTACATATTTCATCCCAGTTGTGACTACCTACTCATCAGAGCAGCTAGCTTAGATTTAAATTTGTTAGATTTTTCGCCTTCATGGTGTGCCCGTGTCTGTTATCTAAAATCGGGGCACTCAGTTCACATCATAGTTTTGGAGAGCAATGTAGCGAGAGTTTGGCACACAGGTTGAGCTGAGTACAACATTTCATCCCTAGAGGATGGACATTTCTAGCGCACTATTCAGATATTAGAGGATATGTTACGTGCCTATGTCATTGATTTTGGAGGTTCAAGGGATCAGTTTCTTCCATTAGAAGAGTTCGCCTACAATAACAGCTTGCAGTCGAGTATCTAGATGACTCCTTATAAGGCCTTATATAGGAGGAGATGTTGTTCTCCAGTTGGTTGATTTGTGCCTGGGGAGGCTAGGTTGTTGGGCACCGATTTGGTCCATGATGCCTTGGAGAAGGTGAAGTTGATCCAGGAGCAGCTCCGTACAACACAGTCCAGGTGGAAGAGTTGTGCTGATTGGAATGTTCGTGATGTTGCATGTATGGTGGGTGAGATGGTTTTACTCAGAGTTTTGCCCATGAAGGGTGTGATGAGGTTTGGAAAGAAGGGCAAGTTGAGCCCTTCGTATATTAGACCTTTTGAGGTGCTTAAGAGATTTGGAGAGTTGGAGAGGTGGCCTATAGACTTGCTTTGCCACCTAATCTATCCGGTGTTCACACAATGTTTCATGTTTCTATACTCTGGAAGTATTATGGTGATCTGTCACATGTTTTGGACTTTAGCACAGTACAACTAGATGGGGATCTGATTTATGACGTGGAGCTAGTGGCCAATTTGGAGAAGCAAGTTTGAAAGTTGAGGTCGAAGAATATAGCTTCAGCGAAGGTTTATTGGAGAGGTTAGCCAGTTGATGAGGCTACTTGGGAGACCGAGCAAGATATGCGGAGCGATATCCACACGTATTTGAGACTCCAAATATGATTCTAGACCCGTTCGAGTACAAACACTTGTTTAAAAGAGGGAGAATGTAATGATTTGGCCGGTTGTTTTGCATATTGTATCCCTGTTCCCCTATTTATTACCTTTTCTATGTTCATTTGTGGTTATGTGACTTACCAGGTGGTTGGTCTAGTTTCGGGGATGTTTCGGAGTGAATTAGGACACTTAGTCCTATGGTTGGAAGCTTAAGTTGGAAGAGTTGATCGGAGTTTGACTTTTGTGTAAACGACTCTGAAATTGAGTTTTGATGGTTCTGATAGCTTTATATGGTGATTTAAGATTTAGGTGTATGTATGTATGTGACTTTGGAGGTTCGTAGTTTGTTTTGGCTTGAATTGGTGAAAGTTGGAAAGTTAAAGGTTGATAGGTTTGACCGAGGATTGACTTTATTGATATCGAGCTTGGGTTATACTTTTGGGAGGTGGTAGGTCAGTCGTGTCATTTGAGGCTTGCATGCAAAATTTGAGGTCATTCAGAGTTGTTTAGGCTTGTTCAAAGCAAATTTTGAATGTGGAAATGTTAATAGTTCATTATGTTTGAATTGTGGTGCGATTCATGATTTTTATATTTTTTTTTGTGGTTTGAGGCCTCGAGTAGGTTCGTGTTGTGTTTTGGGATTGGTTGGTATGATTGGACTGGGTCCCAGGGGCCTCAGGTGTGTTTCAGATGGATTTCAGACCATTTCAATCATGTTTGGACAATTGGTTCAATGCTTTTGGTTTCCTTCTTCGCAATTTCAAAGAGGGAGTCGCGATCGTGTAGTGTTATTTCCTAGACAAAAGGAGACATTATAAGACCTTTCCTAGGGTGATAATTGAACCCATTGTAATGACCTGGCCAGTCATTTTGTGTATTTTAGCCCCATTTCCCCTATATGATGCTTTACACATGTGAATTTGTGATTATGTGACTTGTGGGGCTGGTTGGTTTGATTTCGGGAGAGTTATTTTATTGAGTTGGGACACTTAGTCTCAAGGTTGGATACTTAAGTTGAAAGAGTTGATCGGAGTTTGACTTTTGTTTATTCGACCCCGGAATAGTGTTTTGATGGTTCCAATAGGTTTAAATGGTGATTTTGGATGTCCGGATGTGGATTTGGAGGGTAGTAGGTTGATTTGGTTCTATTTGGCGAAAGTTGGAAAGTTGAAGGTTTGACCGAGAGTTAACTTTGTTTATAACGGGTTAGAATTGCGATTCCAGAGTTGCTTGTATGCAAACTTTGAGGTCACTCGGAGTTGATTTAATATAGTTCGACATGAGTTTTGGAAGTCTGAAGTTCATTAGGCTTGAATTGTGGTGTGATTCGTAGTTTTAATGATGTTTGGTGTGATTTGAGGCCTCAAATAGGTCCGTGTTATGTTTCGGGACAGGCTGGTGTGGGTGGACAGGGTCCCGGGGGCCCCAGACGTGTTTCGAATTGATTTCGGATCATTTTTTAACATGTTTGCAATGCTGATGTTTTGCTAAGTCTTATGCTTTCGCACCTGCGAAAGTCTGGTCGCAGATGCGACACCGCAGATAAGGCCTTAAAGGCGTAGATGTGAGAGTGGGCTAGAGGAGCTATGTCTACAGATGCAAAAGGGTTGGGGTGAAAGCGTGACCGCACCTGCAGTAGGAGACCGCAGAAGCGGGTGCACTGGTGCGAGGGGGAGAACGCAAAAACGGGAGGTCGGGACTTAACTTAGGATCGTAGATGTAGGCCTATGACCGCATAAGTGGATCTGCAGATGCAGTAGATTGTCCGAAAATGCATAAATTACTAAGCAGACTTTATATTTCCAAGGGTTTGGTTATTTTTCATTATTTGGAGTTGTGGAGCTGGCGATTTATGGAGAGGTTTTCACCACAATTGAATAGGTAAGTAATCTTTACTTGATTGTGGTGTAAGATATTAATTACCCTTGGATTATTAAACCTAGTTTATGTGAATTAAAGGTAAAATTTGGGGATTTTTTACTATGATTTTGGAGAGTGAAAATTGATGATTTGAGGATCGATTTGAGTTTGGATTTGGGTGAAACACATATATTTGGACTCGTATCAAAATGGGTGTTTGAAATTTGTGAGTTTGGTCGGGTTTCAGGTTGTGAACCTGGGGTTGACTTTGCATAATTTATTCAAGATCATAGTTTTATTGTTTGGGGTTGTTTCCCTTGGTTTCTATTGATGATATTGAGTTATTTTGACAAGATTCGAGTCGCACGGAGGTCGATTCGCGTGGGAAGGGCTTTTTGGAGTATTGATTCACACGCTTTGATGTAAGTAACAATCTAAATGTGGTTTGAGGGTAATTTTTCCCTGTGAACTATGATACTTGAGATGTTTTTTGGGGTGATGCATATGCTAGGTGACGGGCATGTGTGCGTACATCGGGGTATTCATAATCCAGGTATACTTTAGGCTACTCTAAGACTTGTTTGTTATCATGCCTCTTTATATCCATGTTTTCTCTATTTTTATGATCGTTTGAGATATGATTCGTGTTAGAAATCATGTCTTGCTATATATTTATTTGTTTGAGACGTCAATGGACTGTTCTTGTTGTTTTGAGCTAATTGCCTTAATTGTATACATATTCTCAGTCATAATTCTTCGTCCGCATGTTATATATCAGAGTCTGTACATTATTTATATCTCATATCACATGCTATTGTTTCCTTCTGTCTGTGATACTATTTGGGCCGAGTTCAATGAGATGTGAGCCATTGAGACTCGAGTGGTTGATGACTGATGGGGGCCATAGAGTTGTGTTGTGGGTTATATTGGATCGGGTTGCATAGCTCAATAGATTGATATTTGGATCGGGTTGCATGCCGCAACGGATTGATATTTGGATCGGGTTGCATGCCACAATGGTTATATTGATTGTTGATTAGTGCTTGGTCAAGGATCTGTCCTACGGAGTTTGATATCACAGTGAGTGCATGCATAGAGTTATACATGTGCTTTGGTGAGAGGCATTGTTCCAGGCACCCATAATATGTTGAGTGTGGTTGTACTCATGAGAAATGCCACCCTTATACTCCGCAGAACAACAACTAAACCACACAACAATTACATGTGTTATCATCACAACAACAAAACATATCAACTTATATCATAAGTGCCTGTAGGCCACAACCTTTCCAAAGATTCAACGATATCAATATTTTCACAACAAATAAGCCACGGCTCAACACAACATATATAGATTCTCAATAACAACAAAATGAACGGAAAACCAACTCAACAAGGAACAATACCCCCGTTAAACACAACTTCAATTAGAATAGATAAATGACTCTCGATAACTTCAATTCCAATTAATTGTTTAAGGATAACCTCGATAGTGAAAGTACTTCCACGAAATGGCAAACTTCGTACTCTAGTGTATGAATTAGGCTAACAATGAAGGAGATGGCAAAAATTAGTACTACGTCTAAATGCATGAGAACGACCCGGCAACAAAAGGATATCGTGTGACGACAATTCCAACTAAGAGTAACTCCACAATAAAAGAATTCACATAATGATAAAAGTGATAACAACTACAAATAAAGCATATAAGAGCAAATCAACAAGTAAAAAATGTGACATATAACAACAACTTCAAATAAAGTATGTGATAGTAGACATGATGAATAAAAGGTATAACATGTGCTAACAATTCCAAATAAATACATAAAAGATGCCTAAGAATCTACACCAGTCAATTTCCACATATAAGCCGGAGTACATACTCGTCTCCTAGCGTACACGACTTTCACATGACACAAATAGCACAAAAGACTCAAATACTAAGAGGTATTTCCCCCACACAATGTTAGGTAAGATACTTACCTCAAAGAAGCTAAACCCATACTCTAAAATGACCTTCTTGTGCGATACAAGCTCCGAACGACTCAAATCTAGCCAAAATAACTTCATATCATAAATAAAACTCATAGAAAATAGTTTCGGATAATAAAGCGTTACTCTTTAATGAAAACTAAAAAGTCAACCCAAAAATTCTACCCCCGGCCCGCACCTTGAAACCCGAAAAAATCACAAAATCCGAACACCCACTCCGATACGAGTCAAATCATACGAAAATTATCAAATTCTGATATCAAATCCTTATTTTCTTTCATTCAATTCACTAATTTAATGATAAAAACAATTATAGAATCATGAAATATAATCGATTCCATAAAGAACTCTTACCCCGATCCAAACCGTGAAGAAACCTTCCAAAATCGCCCAAAATTGAGGTCTATAACTCAAAATATGATGAAAATGGGAACCCTCGAAATATAACCTTCTACCCCAGCACTTCCGCTTTTGTGGACAAAAACACGCACCTGCGAGACCGCATTTGTGAGCTATGGATCACATATACGAAGACAGCTTACCAGACAAAAGCGCCCAAACAAACCGCAGAAGTGGAAAGATGTGCATGTGCGATCACTAAGTCGCAGAAGTGACCATCGCACATGAGCACCTAAATCCACATACGCGAAGCTCCTACTAGGGCTTAACGTTGCAAAAGTGACAGAAAATTTGCAGAAGCGGCTCCGCACGTGAGCTCCAAAATGCGTAGGAGTGATTCACCAGAAATAGACCAACCAAAATATGGGAACAAATTCGAAACTCGTCTGAAACACACCCGAGGCCCATGGGACCCCGTATGAACATACGAACAAGTTCCATAATATAACACGGACCTGCTCGAGGCCTTAAATCACATCAAACAACGTCAAAACTATGAATCGCACCTCAAATCAAAATTAATGAACTTATGAACTTTCGACTTCAACAACTCGCGCCAAATTATATCAAATCAACCTGAAATGACCTCAAATTTTGCATGCAAGTTCCAAACAAAAAAACGGAGCTATACCAACTCCTGAAATCGAAATCTGAACCCGATATAAACAAAGTCAAGTCCTGGTCAAACCTCTCAACTTTCCAAACATTCAACTTTCCAATATTCGCCGAAATGCATCAAATTAACCTACAGACTTTCAAATCCAAATTTGGGCATACGCCGAAGTCCAAAATCACCATACTCTCAGTTGGGGATTGGAGTGTTGCCGATGAAATTCTCTCTACTGGGGATTCTTTAGGCTATCAATTCATTTCCAGCTTATGATCCTCTTCTCTACTGGGGAACAGAGTGTTATTCCCGACTTCCATTTGCATGACTTGGCACTTCTCGGATACTGATCGGGAGGTCTTTTTGGACATCAATATGGGTTTTTGTGTATGGTTAAAAGAAAAGGAGTAAAAGGTTCAAAATAATTTTGATGGGTAAAATATTACAACTCTTCGGATCAACTTTCTTTTCCAAAATTATAAACACAATTTCTGCCCCAGTTTTTGTTGCTTGGGAATTTTTTTCCTTTTTTGGTTACACTATGACCGAGCCGTGAGGCGCCTACGTATCCTTTTTGAGGAATCAAGTCAAACGTAGTTCCTACCTGAACCTCCTTGTTGTTATATTTTTCACTTCTTTTCTTTTCTCTTTTTTCTTTTCTTTCTTTGTTTTCTTCTTTTTTTTCTCTCTTTTTTTTAATCACTTTCCTTGCACTGCTTCGTTCCTGTTTCAAGCAAAGAAAAATTGTCAGTTTTGAAAGTGATGGTTGGTTTGTGGCCTTGACTTTGAGGGCAGTTGCTCCTTCACTTCCCCATGATGACTGATTTCCACTAGAGGACCTTGCTTGCTTATGGACTAACTACTTTCGCTATCATCCTTATCACAGAAAATACCCTTTCTCAGTCCAGACCCAATTCCCTCTATTTGTTGCTCTATTCATGAATTGATATATATCAAACCTTTGTATTTCTGATGGACCCCAAAGCATGTTGATTATTACCAACTCAGTGCGCTTGTTGTCCTTTCCTAACTTATGCCACTTTGATGTGCTGGCCAGATCCCGTTTTGTGGAATTGGAAAGTTAGTGGCAAATTTTGAAACTTATTTTGACCAAACAGACTTAGGAAGAGGAAGTAAACAAGACAAAAAGGAACAGAGTAAAGGACAAGGAAAGAGATGATTCCTAACAAGAAAACTACAAAGTAGAATCCTATCAGATGTGGATACCAACTCTAATGACCATGACATGCACATGTGGCCTATCCTGTCAAGTAAGCCTGATGTTCGACTCTTGTTGTACCTTTAAACCGTGAAACTGGGCTTCAATGCTCCGATTATCCAGTCACAATCTTTATTCGACTTGTAGTGCCCGAAGGGTTTTCACCATCAAGCCTCTCTCGTTTTGTTCTTTCTCTCAACTTACTGTCGCCTTACGGTGCCCGCGAGGGTTTTCACCAATAAGACTCTCTCGTTTTTCCTTTCCCTTGTTTGGATCGGAGTGTTTCCCCTGATATGATTCACTTCTACTTGCTCGGCTTGGCATCTCTCGAAGACTGATCGGAAGGTCTTTCTTTGGACTGTAACGTGGGCTTTTGGATAGGGTTTTAGAAAGAAAGGGTATCAAAAGGCTCAAAACAATTCACATGGGTTCAAAATTACAACTTTTGGAATCAGATTTCCTACCACAACCGCAACTTCTGCCCCAGTTTCTTTGCTGGGGACTTTGGATTTTTATTTTGATGGGATCGAACCGTGAGGCTGCCTACGTATCCTTAAAAGGAATCAGGTCGAACGTAGTTCATGACATAGGAATTACTTTGTTGTTGTGTTTTTCTTTCCCTTTTTCTCTTCTTTTCTTTTCTTTCTTCCTTTTCACTTTTCGTTGTTTTGTTGTTTCTACTTCTCTTTTTTCATTTTTTTTCTTCTTTTCTCTTTTTCCTTTACAAATCTTTCATTCTTGCGTTTTTGATATTTGCTACCGATTCCAAAAGAGGGGTATGAAAGAAAATAAATAAGGCTCAAAAGGGGTTATTGGAATCATCAAAATAACATTCCAAAGTCTTCTACACAAATGTCAAACTCCGGTAAACTCTTTTCACTTAAGCTTTTAAAACAAGAATTGTTCTTCCAAATCAAATTCAGAATCTTCTGAAATATGAACTCAACCACACATAAAAGTCATAATACAAAATACGAAGTTGCTCGAGACCTTAAGCCACCAAACGGGACACTAATTCTCAAAATGACCGGTCGGGTCCCTATATTCTCCCCCTCTTAAACAAATGTTCGTCCTCAAACGTGCCAAGAACCATTCTAGAGTCATCAAATCACTGAATGAACTCACCATACATATACTCGCGGGTAATCCCACGTCACCCAAATCCACATAAGCCCGACAGCACCATCTCAACTGAAAATTATCCCTTCCACCCGCATTGATAAACCTTATAACCAAATATTTTTCCACCATTCAGTCATTTTCCAAGGACTCGATTCCCACATCAACATACGGTATTAGCCTCAACCAATTGTAACAACCCATGCCTACAACCACACGATGCGACACATCACACATATGCTCATAACAATATCTCTGACCATCATAGCTGCCCATAATCAAATCCAGCACCAACAATTAGCCTCATATCAGTTAGAACCCTGTTTTAGACCTTTACAACACTATTAACGATGCAAGAAACATGAAGCACCCATAACTATTCACTCAAATCAACAAGTCACATCTAACACAACCTGGGCGCACTCCTTGTAAGCTAAAACTCAATAAGCACAACACAAATATGACTGAATATTGAAGGAGAATCACATGAGAGAATCATCAAACAAGCCCGACAGGCACAACTCCCTATCAGTACCATACTACGAATCAGTTCCATTAGAGAATAAGAACATATGAACTAATCACAAAGATCTCATCCTTATATAACTCTAGCACGACACGCAACCCGGTTCAAACATATCAAACTGCATGAAAATGCAAGGATCCCAACCTCAATTCTGAATCGCAAGTAGGATACACCTCATACCAACCAAAAACTTCCACTAATTCAATTCCGCAAAACAATATCACAACACATAACTAACTCCCCATACCGATAGAGCATCAAAATCACGATTTATAACTAAACCATCTAGAAATCACATTAAAACCTACCATAGTGAGTAACAGAAAGTCACTCCTAGTCTCATAGCTCTCAATAGTGAACAAAACAAAATGATGGACAAGGGCTATCACTATAGAATCTCCCAACAGGGGTAAATACATAAATAGAGTACAAAATCACAAAACTCACCCATATGCGAAACAAGATACGAGGTCTCACCTAGATAAGCAAAACCAAATCAAAACAAGGATGATGCTCATCTATAACAAATCAAAACCATATCTGTAATGACACCATCTGGTGTAGTGGTCTCAGCCCTACCATAGAAAGTACATAACGGGTCGGGTCAGGCCTCTCCCTCTAGGGCGCCCTTCACCCGTTTATCCTCCATCCCTAGCTGGCTATGTAGGTGGAGTAGCAACTAGAATTGGGCCCGTAGCCTGAGTGCTATGATGAAATTCGTCCCTCCCGAGTTTGGAAATATCTCTCATGATGTGCCTATTATCACCACACACATAACAACCCCTTTGCGGGCATGGCTACTCGTACAAAGTCAATGCTGAGTAACTGGAATAAGCGCTATAGGGACCCCATGTCAGTGGTGCACTAAAAGATGACTGCCCACATGAGTACCCTGACTAACTTGAGCACCACGAGTAGTCTAAAGTATAGACTGGTCTTGCCGACTACCTAAGCCTTCGCCATGATGGGTCATAGCTGAAGAGTAGAATCTACTAAACCCTCTAGAACCTCGAGACATCTTGGCCTCATTAGCCTCCCTCTCTTTACCCCGAATATGCTTCAATATCCTGGCAATCTCCATTACTTGTTGAAA
The DNA here is from genome assembly GCF_000715075.1 of Nicotiana tabacum. NCBI lineage: Eukaryota > Viridiplantae > Streptophyta > Magnoliopsida > Solanales > Solanaceae > Nicotiana > Nicotiana tabacum. The sequence goes on from NC_134087.1 coordinate 130,234,181, forward strand.
TGGAGTATTAGTCTGCAACTTCCGAGCCATACAGAATTTAAGATCATAACTCAACCTCTCAATGAATCTACGGACTCGCTCTCTGACTGTAAGAACCAAAGTAGGTACCTGACGGGATAACTCACTGAACCTGATGGCATACTCTGACACTATCATAGCTCCCTAACACAGCTGCTCAAACTCTGCACGCCACGCATCCTAGAGGGTCTACAGAACAAACTCCCTCAAAACATCTTTGAAAACTAAGCCCAAGTGGGTGGTGCTGTATCGACTAGTCTACCCTCCTCATAAACCTACCACCACTGATATATTGCTCCCGACAGCTAAAATGAAGTAAAAGCAACTCCGTCACCACCACAATACCGATGGTACGGAGAATACGATGAGACTTCTCTAGAAATCCATGTGCATCCTCGGTAGTTGTGCCACTAAAGGTAGGTGGACTATACCTCTTGAACCTCTCAAGCCCCTTTTGTTCCCACTCTGATGCTCCTGGCCTGACCTTAGGCTGAACCGAAATAATAGGTTATACCGGCATCACACTTGGAACATGAACAATATGAGCTTGATGCTCTAGAGTATGGGCGGTGGGAGTCTGAGCTCCTCCTTCAATATGCGAAGTAGCTGGCACAACGAATATCACTCCCGCTTGAGCCAATGTACCAAACATGCTATGGAACTACTTTAAAGTCTCCTGAAGTCTGGGGGTAATAACAGGTGCCTCCGGTGCCTGTCCACCAACAAAAGCTACTGACGGCTCCTTAACTATTGCTCTAACATGTTCTCTAGCTGCAGCGCATGCCCCTCCTCGGCCTCTATCTTAGCCCTGGCCTCTCAGGGCTCTAGCAGGGGGCACTGGTGTCCGCTCATTTGATCCGGTAACATGTGTCCTCACCATCTATGAGAGAATAGAGATATAAAGGCTTAATTTTCGAAATTAATAAATCCGCACGACATGAATGAACGAAGTGAAATTTTCCTAATAGTTCCATAGCCTCTCGAATGCAAGTATAGACGTCTTCATACAGATCCCATGACTCTACTAAACTCGCTTATGACTCGTAAATCCTATGAACCTAGAGATCTAATACCAGCTTATCATGACCCCAGTTTCCCTCTGTAGGATGTCGTGATGATACCTAGTCTTTAAGACTACGTAAGCCTAACGCTTACTGAATTAATGGCAAAATCAACCAACAACTATTAAATATGAAATAGAAATTTCTATACAAAGTCAACAGTCACAAACCTGGCAGTACAAGCCACAAGCTCTACTAAGTTTGTCACGCCCCAAAATCGAGGGGCGCGACCGGCGCTCGACCGGGCAGCCCCAGCCAAGCGGACACGGGTGCCTTTCCTATTCCACGTGTTACCCCGCATTTCCATTTCCCATTAACCAAGTGAAATAACCATTTATAAATATAAACACATTCTCACGAGATTTACATAGCATACATAGTTACTTAGCGTGGTTTACAAGTTATACTGCCCAAAATACATAAGTACATAACCCACATTTCATGTCTATACAGCCTCTAGGGATACAAAAGAGTGATACAATACTTGCCGGTAACAAGGCTCCAGCTATACCTTACACCAAAAACCAAAACAAGACTCCGAAATAAAAAGCGGCATGAGCCACGCAAGGCCCCGGGAGGAAAAGGGCTCACCAATGCTTCTAGCGGAAAGTGAAGGGGAGCTACGGTCGGTGGACTGGAGTACCTGCTATGGATCCACCTACAATCATAACATGAATGTAGCGCCCCCGGCAAAAGGGACGTCAGCACATTTGAATTGTACTAGTATGTATGAACAAACTTGCCCTAAGTAAACTCAAACCATACACAAGTAACAAGTAGTAATGGAACCAACAATCAAATACACATGAAAGAAAACCATCAAGCCAAACAAGTTACAATCTCTCCATTTCCCCTTCAACATTTTCACATCAATGATTTCACAACTTTCTCATATTTTCATTTCAATAGTGATTTCGATCACTTTTCCACCCTTATTACCTCGGCCACCCTTATTACCTCGGCCACCCTTATCACCACAACCCACACCTTATTACTTCGTGTTGCGGCGCGCAACCCGATCCCACCGAACAATCACAATTCACAAACAACACAACAACAACAACAACAACAATTCACAAAGAACAACAACAACAATTCTCAAAGAATTTCTATAGCCATCAATACTATTTCCATCATATTCAACAACTCATATGCATTTTATGTCACCGCGATAATTGCCAATACAAGCCATATATGTTATTACCACAGTTGTTCCAACTGCATCATTTACGATTTCCTTCCATCATTTGTTTCTCAACTCTTACCACATAACACATTCACAATCATACATTTGGTTTATTGCCAATTACGTACACCATTATATCGGGAGACTTAACCACGAACAATCAAATCATACCAATCACAAGAATTCCACAAATAATCCACGTAGATATCACATACCAAATATTCGTACACCAAACAAAATGACTTTACAAAGGTCAAAGTTAGCCATACATACCTCGTTTGAGCTTTCCTTAAGTTACTACGATGTTTCGAATATTCTAGCAATCCCAATCTACTTGAGACATAACAAAATTAACACAAATTAGGAAGGTATTCATGGTTTCAGCTCATTTGAGCATTTTATCAAACACTAGTTGAGCATCTTGATTTTAAATTCCTTTTACAAGATTTTCTTCTTTCCCCAACCCAATCTTTACTTATTTATATTCATCAATCTTCCCACAAACCTAATTTGTACATGCATGTATACATAATACTATTACCCCAAGAATCATACCCCAATAACCCACCTCACAATCTCTACAATACCACCCCAATACCCCAAAAACCTTCCAGGCGCGCGAGCTTGCGCTATGTTCGCACGCGGGAGGCAGAATACTCAGCATAATGCGCGACTTCGCGCTAATGTTCGCGCTAGAGACACCTGACCAGTAAAATGGTCATAAATTTCCGTATACACCACCAACTGACAAAAGGTTTGTTTTGTTGGAAACTAGACTCAAAGGGCGTTAGTTTGATAGGTTATGTATCACACAACTCCTTATATAACTGGAGATAGGATCGTTCAAAGTGAGGTCTTGTGCGCACTCATTTACAGATTTCGTCTAATATGAAACTTTTCTAACTTGGCTTAGACTTAGGCCTCTCCTTAGACCCCAATTTACCTCTAATATGAATTATATGCTTATTAACATATCCAATTGATACCCATTATATCATGAATCGTCATTTGCATACAAAATGAAATAATTAGCCTACCTTGGCACGACGAAATCTCAAATTACTTGGAAAAATTTTCCGGGGCTTTACATTCTCCCCCCCTTAGGATCATTCATCCTCGAATGAGGATCAAGGTTCACTCATTAGTCATCCTTATGTAACTTCTGCTTTTTCACATTATGAAATATATCAACAGCCCCGAATTTGGCTAACTCCTTAAATTTTCGAAAATTTCGGTAGAGTTCCCTTTGTAACTAGGCCTATCCACCTGTCAGAGAATCACCCAAAACCATCCTAAAAACTCATCCATATCTCGACAAAGCACCATAATGTATATATCAATGACAAGAACCTCAGCATTACAAACACTACTTTATCACGATGATACCTGGGCATGGACTGCACATTTTTAAATCATATCACCTAGAAGGTACCTTTCAAATCAAAACCAACTGCTATGCAATCAAGAGAAAATATTTTATTCCCACAACACTCTCGGCCCTCAATGGCCTCTCATATCTACAGACTTCGCCATAACACATTCACGAGAGTAATTTCGACCCCTAAACTTACTTAACAAGGATAACAAGTAGATATTTCGCATAAGCTAACCATCCACTAACTTCACCTTCAATAATTTCCACTAGAATAATACACAATGATCTCCACCTACCTTCTTAGACATAGACATACGAATCCACAAGATATATGGCAGACAACTATGGGAACACTTCATACTCCTAGTGCGGCCTAATGTGGAATACACTTATGCAATCTTTATTATCAACTCACATAACATCTTCAGGGAAAAATATTGAGAATAACCTGCTCACCCTCCAAACTCTAAATCTCTAGGCAAACACTCACACTAAACCCATGATGACCTTCAACAATTACTCTAAGATGTGCTATTATAAACTGACCATAAAAATACCTATCAAATATATATGTGATCACACTGCGAAGCTTCCTATTTGACTTGTCTGATCTTACAATACCCAATGGACCTAATACAATGAGGAACAATAGAGTTCAAGATTAGGCTGGAGCTATTCAGGAATCCATTAATGCGCTGAGTAGAGTTGTTTTTTGAGGTTATATGCTAAGGGACACGAAAGTTACGACTAATAATGGTGACATGGTTAATTACTGTGACGACGTCAGTTATTACACAAATGAGGCATAGGGGTAAGTAATACATTGGCAATAGGAATCATTAATGAGGAATATTCAAGTACATGACCCAGTCGTTTCCTAGGGTGAAGGGAAAATCAATTCATGCTCTGGTACCTTGAATGCGATATGGGATTCAAAATACAGGAAGTGGAATTACACTTCTGACGTTAGTTGACACAAGGAATCTATGCCGTAAGCCTATGAGGATGAAAATGAAGTTGAACACTTATGAGATTATCATATTTCAAACAGATTAACCCATCCTGATAGTTGATCCTATATGATAGAACTAAAGATACGACAACTTGTCTTCCAAATCAATATGCTCATGATATGTGCAAAAATCTAAGGGCATCTAATCTCACCCCCCTTTCACGAGTAAAACCACATAGCTCGGACATCTAAATGTTGGGATGAAATCATGTACTGGTTAGAGGCATTCTAATGGTAAACATGATGCCCCGGGGAGAAAGACAAATGACACTCTTATTCACCCAAGGAGGTGTAATACCAAGGGTAGCAAAACTCCCCTCTCATGACAATGATATAGTCAATTATTCTAGAGGCCGAGTGAGAAGAAAGCCACATAACCCATCCAATCTCACCCATTTAAGACTTTGGAAAAAGGTATACACTTTGGTTTGAAATTATGGCAATTAAATCTCGAACTTTAAGGAAAATCATTACTTACTTTTTTTTTTTGAAATCCAAGAGACAAGCCCTCGTAGTCCTAGAAAATCGTCAACAATGGCAATAAAGTACTTAAAACCATTACGAGTTGGTATGAAACAAGGCCTCAAAGTGCCCACATGGATAAGTTCGAATGAATGAGATGTCTTAATGCATTTATCGAGGAGAAGTAACCTGGGTTATCTAGTCACATGGATAAGCATAGCAGGTAAATGGTTGTTAGAAGAACACCTACAAAGAATACCAACAATAATTACTTATTCCAACTAAAGGAATATGTCCCCTTCCTTAATGCAACCAGACTTCCTCTTTGATGCCATGAAACATAAATGAATTTTACAATGAGAGTTATCAGATGAAATAGATATTAGTGTAGCAAAACTAATGAGCACCATTTGGAACCAACAAGCTTAAACTAAGTCAAAGATATTAGAAGTCCATAATAAAGGGGGATTTACCTACTTTCAGTGTCCTTTTAGAAACGGGTACTGGTAGAGTGTAAAAAAAATGAGGTGAATTTAATCGAATCGTATAGTTGGATGACTAGTCAAGACATTGAGATAATATCGCATTGAAGATTATGGGTAAACAACACACGATGCAAGAAAAATGAAAAGAAAGTGAAAGAGCCTTATGGAAGTCCTTTTACATTGTAACCACTACAAATAGTCGTAATATAAAGCGATTACGAGAAGCTACATTTTTGAAAGAAGATCTCTGTATGAAGTCACGTGATGTATAGCTCTGGAATTCTAAAATCCAATTATGTTTAGCAAATCTACTTCATAATAAAGCACTACAACACACTTCCACACAACCAGCTATTGCAAACCACTTTGGGAGATGCTATAAGACTTAACGGAGAGAAAGGCTTTGACATATGAATGTGTTACTAGGTGTATTTCTCCTTTGTCAACCCATAACCTAAAGGCGGGAGTTAGACTGATAAGCAGATCGTTGGACTAGCACAAGTGTAGATAATCCATTATCGGAAAGAGATCATTCAATTTCAGTAATTGCGGCATGCTATCAACCCTTGATGAACTTGAAGTGATATGAGATCCCAATGAGATAGTATAGAATAATCATGGAGGGTTTGCAGATATTCATAATGAGTTCTTCATGGATTTTAACTTTAGAACTACCCAGATGCTAATGAAATACAGAAGAATATGAGAAATAGGCGTTGTGCTATAATAACCCCCAAAGGTGTGCTTGGTCTTGACGAAGAGCCTAGTAAGGGTCCTTACGAGATAGAAAGCGTTACAATGACTCATAGAAGGATATGTTCTCTCATGGTTATCGAACAAGTGTGGGGAAACTGGCACAATGAATTCACTAACTATAGAACACAATGAACACATTTTATGGAGGTATAAGGAGAAGGTAAACATTTGTTATGAGATGGACATGCTTCTGCTATTTTAACTCCCAACTACAATATACGACCATGCCATGAGCAACCACAATACTAGGACAAAGTGAGCTACTTACTGCGGCACGTCCCAAGTGGACACGAACGTTATGGCGACACATGATCTTCCTATGACGTGGATATGAGGATCTCAAATTTCAGAGAGACTTTATGCACACGGTGACCATTTCGATTGACATGCACTCATATGAGGTGTTAAGGTATGCTCTTATGTTACTAGGCAGTGAGAAGCTTTCATGATGATATTCGCAAGAGAGTAGATTGACTGTTCAAACCATATAAGCCATATACACAACTAAGTAAAAGTGTGACTCGAGCAGGATCGCAACGCTGGGACGCTTTGCATGGAACTTGACACCACATAGGTAAACTTTATGACGGTGCAAGTATAGGCATAAACGAGCAGATTTTGTCCATTTAAAAAAAAGATTCTGTAAGAAATTCATCGGATATAGTCCCTTGGTGATAATTTAGGAAAAGCAAGTGGGAAGTATCAATCTTAGAGTTATAACTCAATTCAAGGGCATAATTATAGAACTTAATTCCACAAGAATGTAAATAAGAGAATTCATAATAGAGTGGATTCACGAATAGTGCGTCTTGTTCAAAGAGTCGATACACACAATGTTTTGTTATTCAACACCTTGTTAAGACCATGTTTATGAGAACTCTTCAATATGGATGTACATATACAATGATTAGAAATTTTTCATTTGACTTCCTTAATGACGTTAGGTTCATAGGGCAATAGCTTAATCGATACCCATCGACTTCACATCCCTAACGTACGTAGGTAACATACTGTTATACTATATGATCTGATGGTAAAGAGACATCAATAGGGACAAGGACACTCCCCTCTTAGCGATATGTTTTACCAATCCATCCACGGCTCAATACATTCTCTTACAAGTCCTTGGGCAATCCACTCGGACTCAATGGTGGGATCAATCCCTCCTTACATGCTTCTAATTCACGGATTATGGTATCAAGGTTACCAGTCTTGAGAATAAGACTTAGAGAGGAATTCAGCTCCCTAACTTGAGCTCTATCGCACGATTGGAGTATCAAAGAAAGGTGAAATTCCTAAATGTCCGGATAGCCTCCAACTTATAGATGTGGTCGACAATACACCGATAAGAAGGACTCTACTAGACACGGCTCTGAGACATCCTATGACACTTTAAAACCTTAGGCTCTGATACCAAGTTTATCACGCCCCAAAACCGAGGGGCGCGACCGGCGCTCGATCGGGCAGCCCCAGCCAAGCGGACCTGGGCGCCTTTCCTATTCCACGTGTTACCTCGCATTTCCATTTCCCATTAACCAAGTGAAATAGCCATTTATAAATTTAAACACATTCTTATGAGATTTACATAGCATACATAGTTACTTAGCGTGGTTTACAAGTTACACTGCCCAAAATACATAAGTACATAACCCACATTTCCTGTCTACGAAGCCTCTAGGGATACAAAAGAATGATACAATACTTGCCGGTAACAAGGCTCCGGCTATACCTTACACCAAAAACCAAAATAAGACTCCAAAATAAAAAGCGGCATGAGCCACGCAAGGACCCGGGAGGAAACGGGCTCACCAATGCTTCTGGCGGAAAGTGAAGGGGAGCTACGGTCGGTGGACTGGAGTACTTGCTATGGATCCACCTACAATCATAACACGAATGTAGCGCCCCCGGCAAAAGGGACGTCAGCACATTTGAATTGTACTGGTATGTATGAACAAACTTGCTCTAAGTAAACTCAAACCATACACAAGTAACAAGTAGTAATAGAGCCAACAATCAAATACACATGAGAGAAAACCATCAAGCCAAATAAGTTACAATCTCTCCATTTCCCCTTCAACATTTTCACATCAATGATTTCACAACTTTCTCATATTTTCATTTCAATAGTGATTTCGATCACTTTTCCACCCTTATTACCTCGGCCACCCTTATCACCACAACCCACACCTTATTACTTCGTGTTGCGGCGCGCAACCCGATCCCACCGAACAATCACAATTCACAAACAACACAACAGCAACAACAACAACAATTCACATAGAACAACAACAACAATTCTCAAAGAATTTCTATAGCCATCAATACTATTTCCATCATATTCAACAACTCATATGCATTTTATGTCACCGCAATAATTGCCAATACAAGCCATATATGTTATTACCACAGTTGTTCCAACTGCATCATTTACGATTTTCTTCCATCATTTGTTTCTCAACTCTTACCACATAACACATTCACAATCACACATTTGGTTTATTGCCAATTACGTACACCATTATATCGGGAGACTTAACCACGAACAATCAAATCATACCAATCACAATAATTCCACAAATAATCCATGTAGATATCACATACCAAATATTCGTACACCAAACAAAGTAACTTTACAAAGGTCAAAGTTAGCTATACATACCTCGTTTAAGCTTTCCTTAAGTTACTACGACGTTTCGAAAATTCTAGCAATCCCAATCTACTTGAGACATAACAAAATTAACACAAATTAGGAAGATATTCATGGTTTCAGCTCATTTGAGCATTTTATCAAACACTAGTTGAGCATCTTGATTTTAAATTCCTTTTACAAGATTTTCTTCTTTCTCTAACCCAATCTTTACTTATTTATATTCATCAATCTTCCCACAAACCTAATTTGTACATGCATGTATACATAATACTATTACCCCAAGAATCATACCCAATAACCCACCTCACAATCTCTACAATACCAACACAACCTAGGTTAGGCACCTATGACTTCCAATCCCCATCCCATGAGTTACAATACTTAATCCATACTCATATTTCCATAATAACTCCATATATGTAAGTCTAAGGTTTAGGATTACCTCTTGTAGACCAAATCTTGAAAGACAAATTTGGGGGTGTTCTTGAGATTTTGAAGAAACCCTATGAAACCCAATCAAAATCATGTTGTAACTAGTGATTGAGAAGTGAAATCACCATGAAAACACACTTAAAAACTCACCTTAGGTGTGCAATTGGATGCCTTGGTCGAGTTGGGGGTGTAGAGGAAGTCCTAAGCTTGAGAAATGACTCAAATTCTCTTATTTCCGGTCTTTAGAATATTTAAGAACCTTCTAGGCGTGCGAGCTCGCGCTATGTTCGCGCGTGGGAGGCAGAATACTCAGCATAATGCGCGACTTCGTGCTAATGTTTGCGCTAGAGACACCTGCCCAGTAAAATGGTCATAACTTTCCGTATACACCTCCAAATGATGAACGGTTTGTTGCGTTGGAAACTAGACTCAAAGGGATTTAATTGGATATGTTATTCATCACACAACTCTTTATATAACTGGAGATATGATCGTTCAAAGTGAGGTCTTGTGCGCACTCATTTACAGATTTCGTCTAATATGAAACTTTTCTAACTTGGCTTAGACTTAGGCCTCTCCTTAGACCCCAATTTACCTCTAATATGAATTATATGCTTATTAACATATCCAATTGATACCTATTATATCATGAATCCTCATTTGCACACAAAATGAAATAATTAGCCTACCTTGGCACGACGAAATCTCAAATTACTTGGAAAAATTTTCCGGGGCTTTACAGAGTTCACTAAAGAAAATCTCAGAGTACAACTATTTTAGAATAGAATTAAATTGTACAAAAATAACTTCCAAAGGTGACTCTGATGCTTGCGAACACGACGGTAGGTATGCCTTGATGTCTCCACAGCAATATCTGGTCAGCTATCTAACAATCAACAGACTCCGAAGTACCTGGATCAATACAAAAATATGCAGAAGTGTATTATGAGCACACCACGGTCGGTACCTAATAAGTATCAAGAATAACCTCGGTGGAGTAGTGACGAGGTACAAATCAAGACACTCACTAGATGAAGTAACATGTGTAGTATAGAAGCATAAATCTAATAATGGAAAGCAGAAATTAGTAAATGGAAACAAGAACTAACAAATGATATAAACAGTAAAGCAATAAGAACACCTTGAAGTATCATTAAAACCAAATAAGGAACACAAAGGACAACCAATTAACCAAGTCGTTCTAACATAAGTTTCACAATGAAATCACTCCGTGATACCTCATCTCATAGTCACAAGTCAGGGGTATCAACCCACTGTCGTGCCCTCTTTTTTCCCTCCGCAGAGAGAGGTCCGGGTTTCGACATTTCATGGGGGAGAATAACTCATTTCCTTTTGGGAATTGGGTATTTGAAGAGTCGCCACCTAACGGGTTATGATGCGTTAGGTCACCTAGAGTGATTAACTCTTAGACTAGTTTGCATTACCAAAGATTAGGGTAAGGGCTCGAAATGACCTCGAGGGGAAGGTGTTAGGCACCCCCCTCTTGGTCCACAACTGTGGGTCCCAGTGGAACTTATATTTATAAATTAGTTCATTAACAAATAAATACTTGAAACAAATAATTACAAGTAAAGTACGTTTACATAACTCGAATAATAAGACAAAGGTTTCGGACAAGTTGTATTATAAAACAAAAGGAATTTTGAAAAGGGGAAGTCCTAGGTTGGTTAGCCTATATGATCACCCCACACAATGTCCCGTAAACACTCCTCAATGAGGGGATACACGTGACATTAGCGTGTAGTCATCATATCCCATATCTACCCTTCCCACCCCTTACTGGTCATTAAAGCGAGTGCTGGTCAGTGACCTCTATTGCGTGATATTACCTGTCTGTTCTTAGTGGTCCTGGAGAAATTTAGGACCTCTATTTATAGTTGGTTCTAGACAGACCCCTAAGGTTTAAAGGTGAAAATACTAAGGCGACATGCAAAAACAATTAGGACTTTAGCACATCAGATAAAAGGGAGCAATTAGAGGCTCAGGTTTACCTCCTCAAACAATACACATAAGCAGCACGACTCAAGCACAAATAAGGGCTTTTTGTTAAATAGTATCCTAAGGTTTGATGTCTAAGTGAATATACAGAAGACAAACAGTTTATTTCATGAACTAAAAAGTAATGACCCTATAAGTTGCCTACTGATTTTTAAAGCCTGTTTACAAAAATTAGAACGATAGTAAGTAACAGAAACAATTTCAGAATTGCAAGATTTAGAAACGCCTTATAGGCTTGCCTACGCGAAATACTGATGACTACTTATTATATACCGAAACAAGGCAGGTTTTAAAATAGACTCTTCAATCCCTATAGGCATGTTGTCTAATGATAGATTGAGGCAGTTTTTGAAAGGACTTGTTTTAGGGAAAATATACCATTAATTAAACCAGTTTCGAAGTGAACTGGTTTAGATCTATAGCCAGAATTTCTATAGTTATTTAAAACGGATTTTAGAAACTTGCAGGCATACTGACAAATGAAAAACACATGTAACACTTGTTATAACAGAAGTTGGATTGGATTATATCCTGTAGGCATGGCATCTACTCGTGAAGCTGATTTTAAAACTTATGAACATGATTTCTATTATGGAATCACTTGAAACCTATAGGCATGATTTCTAACATGGTAAGAGAAACATAACAAGATACAAAAGTCCTATAGGCATGGTTTCTACTTATAAAGGCAAACATAGTAAAATATAAAGTCCTATAGGCATGGTTCCTACCCATATTACCCCCACAAACATGTAACTACCCACCCTTTTTCACTAGTTATCCCAATATTTGTTTACAAATTATTACAGACCATATGAATGAATTACATAAGTAGATAAGAAAAATAAGAAGTTATTCTATAGGGAGCCTACAAATAGGCCCAGATTTTCAAAGCCTCCAAAAGCCTCAAATGCCCAAATTCCATAGACAGTGTCATTGTCTAGGTGCATCAAATTTCCTAAGGATCTCAAGGATTCCGAGAAGTGCTTACACATAGACATGGTAACCAAACTGAGTAAGTGTAGTGTGGAAGGGCCAGCCTCAGTATGCCAGAGTTCAGAGGGTTCTCAAGAGGATCCCAAGGCAGTACACACACTGAAGGGGGCAGAACCTAGTGACTTAGGAGTAGAGTGAGAGTGCTTGACACTGTTTGAAAGGTTTTAGTGGGAAGACAGTATTAAAAGAGATTTGCTGGAAATAGTTTGTGGAGTAAAAGAGGGAGTCATGCAGTAAAATAACTTTGAACAGAGAGTTACATGATGAGACAATAGTAAATCAAACATGGAGTCCAAACCCACATCAGCAATACTCACAGGACCAAAACAGAAAGAACAAACCTGTACACAGGGGTGATGGGGATTGGGGATACATAGAACACATGATTGTAAACACATAACAGGCAAAGGTCTTAGGAATTGGTACAAACATACTCAGACACAACTGATTAGACATAGTCACAGAACTAGCAATGCTTAAGGGGGTTCAGTATAGGATCCACATAATTCAGAACCATACAAGTTTAGAAGTGCAGACTATTTTACAAGGAGACTCATACCAAAAACCAGATAGAGAAAAATCACATGGAGACAGACTACATTGGGGGTAACATGTTCATACTGATCCTAAGGAAGGGGTGTACATAACATGTTAATCATGTAATCATATTAACTGCAAGTTTCACAATAAAACCATAAGTAAAAGCAAACTAGAAACAAGATGAACTGAAGCAATAAAAGAACCATATTGTTTTTGGAACTTGAATTGAAATTAGAACATACCAGTAAAGAAGACAGTAAACAAAAGTGAAGGAGCAGAAGAGCACAATAGTTAGCTTTGGCTTACAGCCGGCTAACTCAGAATAATAGCAAGTAGCACAAAAGGGAGAGCAAAAAGTTTAAGTGTGAGAGAGAGAGAGCTTTTGAACCAAAGTGTTCATGTCTTTGTGTTAATGAGAGAGTATGTATATATAGTAGTTCGAAAATTAGGTAAAATAAGGCAAGAATCATAGTAGCATAGTAATTATGGAACTCAAAACCAATTAGAGCAAAATTAGGACAAGTACTCCCTTAAGTTAAGGGAATCAATTCAAACGGTAATAATAAGTAACAGGTAAGGAAAGAAATCAGTATATGACTAATAAGGAAAGATTCAAATTCAGTAAGTATAGGGTAAACAATTAGGGCCAAGTTCAGAAAACTCTAATTAAGGAAATAGTCAGTAAGAATAAAGTACCACAGCAGACAAGGTAGGCGAATCAATTAATTTGAATAAAAGAGGTAGAAATTGATGGTTTAAAGGAAGGTCTTCCAATCAAACCATAAAATAGGGAATCCAGAATCAATCATAGAGGAAGTCAAGATTTCGTATTCAGTATATAAATAGAGTAGAATAACCAGACATAGCAAACATGTTGGTTAAACAGTATCGATAGAAAGAGGAAAGTCTGAACAGTCAAGGTGAACATAAGCACATAGAGGTGATATAAGTTAGGCTAAAACTCAGTAAGAACATATTCAAAGCAAGATAGTCACAGAAACTCAAACAAGAAACGAGCAGTCATGCTAATACACAGAACCAAACGAAGAACTCTAGAAAATTAAGGTATTCAACATAGGCGGGTTGAAAAGGTACCAAAATCATAGAATTAGTCAAAATATGCAAGAGATAGAAGTTTAAACATAAATAATCAGTTTAAACAATGTTTTAGAAGAAGTTCCAAAAATCCTAATTTTTAGAAGAAAACGAAAACACTTGAAATCACACGATTAATGTAAAGAGTTCCAAGGATATTGTAAAACATAAAAAAAACTAACTCAAATCGTGTTAAACAAATCTAAGAGATGTAGGAAAAAATTAAGAAGAAACCCAAATGGAGATGAAAGAACATGTCTAGAATCCCGAATACTGTAACAAATACAGCGTGATTTTGCTCGAAATCACACCGAAGTAGCCAAGAACAGACAAGTGATGAACCCTAGGTGCAAGTCGGCGTAGCCTTGGGCCCTTGAAGACCTTAGAGAAGGCAAACATAGCATTAGAGGATCCATTAGAGGCTTAAGAGTTGATGGGAGATAACCGGAGAAGATCGAAAAAGGGAGGTCGGCGGCTAAAGGGGCTAGAGTTAGGTTGAGTTACTGAGAGAGGAGGGGATATGAGAAAACGCAAAGGCGGCGGATTTGGAAAATGAGTTAGGGCTGGGGGGGTCGTTTGGAATAAAAAAGGAAGGGGTTAATACGGGCCGTTGATCTCTCGGATCAACGGCCATGATTCAATTGATTTTGGGTCGGGTAGGCGGGTTTAGGGTTTGGGTCGGGTAGTTTCAATACAAAATTAGGTTGGGGATGGGTTTAAATTAAGGCTAAAATTGAAATGTAAATCTGGCTATATTTTAAATAGCTAATTTTTCCTATATACTTTATAATAAATAATGAATAATTTCTGAAAAACAATTTTGTGTAATAAAATAATTTCAAATAGATATTTAACATTTTAAAAATATAGAAGATCAATTTTATGCATATAAATGTAATTATACATTAATTAGGCTAATATTGCAATTATATGCAATTTAGCTTTAAAAATACAAAATGCCATTCTAAAAATATTTTAACAATATTTTGGCATAAATATAGAATTTAAATGAATAAATCATCCCAACAATAATTTGAGAGATAATTATTGGGGATTTTATGAGTAAAAGGGGAGGAAATAAATCAATTAAAAATCTTTAAAATTATAGGAAAATTATAAAAACCTTATGCATGCTTATATATATACATATATATATATATATATATATATATATATATATATATATATATATATATATATATATATATATATATATATTGGGGATTTTATGAGTAAAAGGGGAGGAAATAAATCAATTAAAAATCTTTAAAATTATAGAAAAATTATAAAAACCTTATGCATGCTTATATATATACATATATATATATATATATATATATATATATATATATATATATATATACATACATATATATATATATATATACATACATACATATATATATATATATATATATATATATATATATATATATATATATATATATACATATATTATTTTGAAGGTATTTATGCATATAAAAAATTTAGAGAAAAATTGGGTAACAACAGCTACCCCTCTTTACCCGGGAAGGATGAAAGAGATTGTGGGTAAAGAAATGATGGCCAATTTTGACCGGATGTGATGTTTTGAAAGACAGAGGCTGGACTCCAGTCTTCGAGTTGCCTACATATCCCTAATTTTACAAGAATCAGGCCATGTGTAGTTCTAGGTTCATCTGCTGAATATGCCAATGAAATTATTGCAAGAACGGACTCGCGATGCCGAAGCGGCTAAGGTGAGCGGTTAAAGCTCGAGATAGTTGAAGGAATTGGAGCGAGATCGCTCATACTAGGATAACGGTTGCTTACAAGTTACCTGCAGATAAAAGATACTACAAACATATTTACGAAAATTCAAACATGATGCATATTTCCTTTGGACCATGAAGGTTGTCTTTGGACGGTTAAAGATGATGTCCTTGGACCATGACATCATGGGCCATGAATTATTTAGTAAGGGATTCACAGGCCATGAAATGATGTTCTCAGGCCATGAAGATTGTGCCTCCGAACCATGACACTTTTGAATAATGATATGCAAGTTTGAGAGATCCTCAGGCCATGGCATGGTGTCTTCCGGCTATGAGGATGATGTCTTTAGACTATGACGCCTTTAGAGAGATTGGCGATATTTCAGCCCATGATATGCAATAGTCATGATGTTATCAAGACAATGATTAGTCTTGTGAAATGGAGGGCAGAGCTTAGCCCGATTGAAAGCAAATAGATAGTAAAATAGAGCAATTGTGCAACAAGGGACAGTGCTTAGTCCCATGCGAAAGTGGAGGCGAGGATTAGTCTCATGCAGGTATAGAGGCAAGGATTACCCTCATGCAAATATGGAGTCAAGGATTAGACTCATGCAGATATGGAGGCAGGTATTAGACTCATGCAAGTATGGGGAGGCAAGGATTAGCCTCATGGAGTCAAGGATTAGACTCATGTGAATGGGGAGGTAGGGATTAGCCTCACGGAGTCAAGGATTAGACTCATGCAAATGGAGAGTCAAGGATTAGCCTCATGGAGTCAAGGATTAGACTCATACAAATGGGGAGGTAAGGATTAGACTCATGGAGTCAAGGATTAGACTCATGCAAATGGGGAGGCAAGGATTAGCCTCATAGAGTCAAGGATTAGACTCATGCAAATGGAGAGGCAAGGATGAGCCTCATGCAAATGGAGAGGCAAGGATTAGCCTCATGGAGTCAAGGATTAGACTCATGCAAATGGAGAGGCAAGGATGAGCCTCATGCAAATGGGGAGGCAAGGATTAGCCTCATGGAGTCAAGGATTAGACTCATGCAAATGGGGAGGCAAGGATTAGCCTCATGGAGTCAAGGATTAGACTTATGCAAATGGGGAGGCAAGGATTAGCCTCATGGAGTCAAGGATTAGACTCATGCAAATGGGGAGGCAAGGATTAGCCTCATGGAGTCAAGTATTAGACTCATGCAAATGGAGAGGCAAGGATGAGCCTCATGCGAATGGGGAGGCAAGGATTAGCCTCATGGAGTCAAGGATTAGACTCATGCAAATAGGGAGGCAAGGATTAGCCTCATGCAAACGTGGAGGCAAGGATTAGCCTCATGCAGGTGTGGAGTCAGGAATTAGACTCATGCAAGTATGGAGGCAAGGATTAGCCTCATGTAGAGAGCAAGTAGCAAATAAGAGTAGTATATGTCTTAGCTGGAAATATATTCGGTGTCTGATGGCCTGATTTATAGTGAATTATCTTTGTGTATACATGTTCTGCAAATGCTATCATTACGTCGAATGTGCTTGCGTTCAAAGAAAAATTGTATGTTTTGTGAAGGGAGGTTGGTTCTTGCTTCATCTGTCGGCCTTTCTTTGCTCCGTTCTGAAAGCCTTGTTTGAGTTTCCCTAGGTAGCACCTGGATGTTACGAAAAATAGAGTTTTCGAAAATATGCAATTATTGATAAAATAAAAAATAGAGTTGTTTTGGAAATGTATTGATATATCAAATAATTTTTTATGAACTAGTGACTGCGACCCATTTTAGAGACATTGCAGCTTCCTTATATTAGAATTTTGAGGGTCCTCCTCAAAATTCTGCCCCAGTTTGGTAAATGATCTTTTACTGTTTGCGGATGACGGACCCTACTGAACCTTCTCCAAAATTTTAAGAATCTTTCTCAAAATTATGCCCCAGTTCTTAACTGATTACTGACTTCCTGGCATGTGATGGAGTTGGCTGGACTTGCTCCAGAATTTTGAGGGTCCTCCTCAAAATTCTGCCCAGTTCTGTTCTTGGGGGAAATGAAAATTTTATTATAATATGATCGAACCCATAAGACTACCTACGGATCCCCTCTTAAACAGGAATCAAGTCAAGCGTAGTTCAATTACATCAAATGAGGAAATGTAAAGTATCTAAGCATATTATCTCTTGACCATGTCTGAATTGATTGGTTTTGGCCAGACTTTTCCGTCCGTTACTGCAAGTATGAGTGCTCCTCATGTTAGTACTCTGTGAATCATGTATGGACCTTGCCAGTTGTGAGAGAGTTCCCTTTGGCTTCATCTTGATGTGGGAAGATTTTCTTCAATACCAGCTGCCCTGGTGTGAACTGTCTTAGTTTGACTCTTTTATTGAAGGCTCTGGACATTCTATTCTGATAAAGTTGGTCGTGACACACTGCATTCATTCTTTTTCCATCGATAAAGGCCAATTATTCATAGTGGCTCCTTATCCACTCTACATCGCTAAGTTCAGCTTCCTGTATGATTCTTAAAGAAGGAATCTCCACCTCAGCTGGGATGACAGCCTCGGTTCCAAAAACCAACATGTAAGGAGTTGCCCTAGTTGATGTGCGAACCTTGGTGTGGTACCCTAACAGAGCCAAGGGTAACTTCTCATGCCACTATTTGTGGTTCTCTACCATTTTCCTTAGTATCTTCCTAATATTTTTGTTGGCGGCTTCTACGGCTCCATTCATCTGAGGTCTGTAGGTTGTGAAATTCTTATGCTTGATTTTGAAAGTTTCACACATAGATTTCATCATATCACTATTGATATGGCAGCGTTGTCGGTAATAATGGACTCGGGAACTCCAAATCGGCAGATAATATGATCCTTGACAAAATTTGCGACGACTTTCTTGGTTACAGTTTTGTACGATGCAGTTTCTACCCATTTTGTGAAGTAATCAATGGCTACCAGAATAAACCTGTGTCCGTTTGAAGTAGTAGGCTCAATCGGACCAATAACATCCATTCCCTAGGCAGTGAATGGCCAAGGTGAGTGTGTTGCATTGAGCTCGTTTGGCGGCACTTTTATCATGTCGGCATGCACTTGACATTGAAAGTATTTGCGGACATACTGAATGCAATTCATCTCCATGATCATCTAGAAGTAACCTGCCCTGAGTATTTTCTTAGCCAAGATGAAACCATTCATGTACGGACCACACGTCCCAGCGTGCACATCCTCAAGTAGCTTAAAAGCTTCCTTTGCGTCAACACATCTTAGTAAACCCAAATCAGGAGTTCGTCTATACAAGTTCCCTCCACTGTGGAAGAAGTGATTTGACAATCTCCGGAGGGTGCATTTCTGAGTGTGATTTGCATGCTCTGGATATTCTCCCTTTAATAAGTACTTCTTGATGTCATGGAACCAAGGCTTTCCATCTGTTTCTTCTTCAATATAAGCACAATATGCCGGCTGATTATGGATTCTCACCTGAGTGGGATCAATGTAGTTCTTATCTGGATGTTGTATCATAGATGACAAGGTGGCTAATGCGTCGGCAAACTCATTCTGAATTCTGGGCACATGCCAAAATTCTATCTTTGTGAACCTCTTTCTCAATTCCTGCACATGGTGCATATATGGCAATATCTTGGAATTCTTGGTGGCCCACTATCCTTGTACCTGGTGCACAAGTAAATCTGAATCACCGATCACCAGCAACTCCTAAATGTTTATGTCGACTGCTATATTGAGCCCTAGTATGCAGGCTTTATATTCTGCCATGTTATTGGTGCAAGGAAATCTGAGTTTAGCAGATACCTGATAGTGTTGGCCCATTTTTGATATCAAAACTGCTCCAATGCCCACTTCTTTGAAATTTGCGGCTCCATCAAAGAACATCCTCCAACCATCATATGCTTCAGTAATGTCTTCTCCTACAAATGATACTTCTTCATAAGGAAAATACATTTTCAAAGGTTCGTATTCTCCTTCCACCGGATTTTCAGCAATGTGATCTGCCAGTGCTTGCCCTTTGACCGCCTTTTGAGTTATGTAGACGATATCGACTCACTTAACAATATCTGTCATTTGGCCAACTTTCCAGTCAGCATGGGTTTCTAGAATATGTACTTTAGAGGGTCCATCCTGGATATGAGGTAGATAGTGTAGGCACAGAAGTAATGCCTCAATTTCTGAGCTGCCCAGATCAAAGCACAGCAAATTCATTCAAGAAAAGAATACCGTACTTTGTAAGGTGTGAACTTCTTACTCAGGTAATAAATGGCTTGCTCTTTTCTTCCTATCTCGTCATGTTGTCCCAAAACACATCCAAAGGATCCATCTAATACAGATAAATAGAGTAGCAAAGGTCGTCCTGGTTCTGGCGGGACCAGAACTGGTGGTGCGGACAGGTACTCCTTGATCTTGTCAAAAGCTTTCTGACAATCCTCTGTCCAGCTTGTTTCAACATCTTTCCTCAGCATCTTGAAGATGGGTTCACATATGACTGTGGACTGTGCTATGAATCGACTGATGTAGTTGAGCTGTCCTTTGAAGCTCATCACATCCTTTTTGCTCTTGGGTGGTAGTAACTCCTGAATAGCCTTTACTTTAGACGGATCCAGTTCGATCCCTCAATGACTGATGATGAATCCCAATAACTTTCCTGCGGGAACCCCGAATGCACACTTTGTGGGGTTCAATTTCAAATTGTACCTCCTTCGCCTGTCGAAGAATTTCCTCAAGTCTGCTATGTGATTTGCGGCCCTCTTGGATTTGATAATGACATCGTCCACATACACCTCTATTTATTTGTGTATCATATCATGGAAGATGGTTGTCATGGCTCTCATGTAAGTGGCCCTAGCATTCTTCAGACCGAATGGCATCATCTTGTAACAATATACACCCCATGGTGTAATAAAAGCTGTCTTTTCTGCATCTTCTTCATCCATCCAAATCTGGTGATAACCCACGAAGCAATCTACAAAGGATTGGAGTTCATGCTTGGTGCAGTTATCGACCTGGATGTGTATATTTGGCAGTGGAAAATCATCTTTGGGACTTGCTCTATTTAAATCCCGATAGTCAACACATACTTTGACCTTCCTGTCCTTCTTCAGAATTGTCACAATGTTAGCTAACCAGGTTGGATATTCAACCACCCTGAGAACCTTGGCTTTGATTTGCTTGGTAACTTCCTCCTTGATTTTCAGACTCATGTCTGGTTTGAACTTTCCGAGTTTCTGTTTTACTAGCAGACACATGGGATTAGTAGGCAACTTGTGAGCCACTATGGAAGTGCTCAAACCGGCCCTATCGTCATATGACCATGCGAAAATGTCCCCATATTCCCTTAGGAAACGAATGTACTCTTTGCTCTTTGTTGGTGACAAGTGAATGCTGATGTGAGTCTCCTTGACGGTCTCGGCGTCTCCCAAATTTACTGCTTCGGTTTCGTCCAGATTGGACTTAGGCTTATTCTTAAAGTTTTCAACCTCCCTGATAATTTCCTCGGGTATTTCATCTTCTTCCTCTGAATCACTATTCTTATGTTGTGTTGCCTCATTACATGTCACAGTCACTAGTTCATTAGGAAAAGTAGTAATAACGGTGTGGAAAGAAAAAATGTAAAGATAGTAGTGAATAATAAAGAGCAAATGCGTTTTATTAAAACTTGAAAAATTGTTCAGACAAAGCACGATTCGATGAATCGAGCATTTATTTTGAAATAAGTAAAGATTAAAATGAAACTACAGGAAATTTTAAATGCCTAGAACGGCTATAGAAGTGAATTATACCAAGCTACCTAGGAACTCGGTGGGCTTAGGATGGTGTGGCGGTCCAATTTCTAAGAACAGCTCCATTCGCCACAGTCTAAATAGTGAGGCCTTCTTCCTCATCCTCCTCAATTATGGCACCGCAGTCCATGTCCTCATCTTCTAAGAACAAATTCTTCAACCCAACGAGTGCTTCTTCCTCTACAGTTCCCCATATTGTGTCAGCCTAATGAAAAGCTTGTTCTAAATGTGGCACTGGCTGTTCAAGAGGGTAATACGGTCCACGCTATGGAGGCGACCAATCCCTGTACTCTTGCCATATGTACTGGTATCCGATCCCAAAGGTGGTACCATGATTTTTCAGCTGCATTGGTTTGGTGATGCCTTGGAGGTTCTTTCCCAACCCTATGTTGGGTTCATATCCGGACCATGCTAGTATGCTTTCTACTTTGTTACTCCACCACTTATCCTTCTCGACGGAATTGACCCGTTCGATGTGATGATAAGTTTCCCCTCCTAGCCTTCTTCTATGTCCAATGGCTGGGATGGTTTGACTAGTGTAGATGGGTTTACTCCCATCTCCGTGGATGATCACCTCCTGACGGTTCCATTAGAATTTCACAGAATTTTACGGCTTGATGTAGTGTGGAAGGCACGGCTCCAGCAACATGGATCCATGGTCGGCCCAATAGGAGATTATATGAGGTTGGTATGTCAAGCACTTGGAATTCAATGTCGAACCAAGTTAACCCCATCTGCAAGCAAAGGTTGATTTCCCCGATTGTGGCCCATTGGGACCCATCAAAAGCTTTCACATTCATGCTTCCTACCCGTATTTCATGGAAACCTTTGTCTAAACTTTTCAGAGTACCCAATGGACAAATATTTAGGCTCGAGCCTCCATCAACTAGGACCCTAGCAATGAACTTGCCTTCAAATTGTATTGTGATATGCAATGCTCGATTGTGATTCAAACCCTCGGGTGGTAGCTCATCTTCGTGGAAGATAATCTTATGGTTCTCCAACATTTGCCCAACCATATTGGCCATTTCTCCACCAGTGATGTTATTGGGTACATAAGCCTCACTCAATACTTTCATCAAAGCGTTCTTGTGTGCCTCTGAATTCTGCAATAGTGACAGGATAGATATCTTAGCAGGGACTTTGTTCAGATGGTCAACAACAGAGTACTCCTCTGCCTGTACTTTCCTCCACAGGTCATCTGGCCTGGTCTCAATGATAGGCTGCCTAGTAGTGGCCTCCTTACTTGAACCTCCTAGGTGTTTATGTGTATAGACTCTTCCGGTTCTAGTCATTCCTTGTGTAGTGTTAGATTCTTCTACCTTGGCCTTCCCTTTCCGTCGAGCCTCAGCAATATAATCCCAGGGTATTGCTTTTGAGATGAATAGGGTGTGGTTGATATTTTCACAGTGAAAGGTGTGATCACTTCTACTTCAAATGGAGCAGGGGTGGTTGCGGGCGGAGCCACTTCCACCTTGAATGGAACTGATGCAGTTACCTCAACCTCGATTGGTGCTTGAGTCTGAACCACATAGGAGTAAGTGTGACTGCAACCTTAAAGTCATCGCCTTCTCGAATAAGCTCGATCGACCCCCCTCGGGGTCCCATTCTTCATTTGGCTCTATCACATGTACAGCATCACCTCTGTGATCAGGGAGGGGATTGTTGCAGACATTAGGTGCGGCTTCCTTTGCTTGTATGAACTTGTTGTCAATCAGCGTCTTGATCTTATCCTTCAATATTCATCACTCAGCAGTGGTGTGACCTTTCATATCGGAATGGTACGCACAAGTTTTGTTTGGATTGACCCATTGTAATGGATTTTCTAATGCCACAGCGGGAACATGAGTGACGTAACCTGCGGCTTTTAACCTTTCATACAGTTGGTTGATGGGCTCAGCAATGGCGGTGTATTATCTTAGTGGCTTACGGTTGAAGTTGGGTCTTGGTCTTGGATAGTTTGGCGAGCTGGTGGTGATTGGAAGTGGGATGGTTGGGAGTTATAGGTATGATGGACAGTGGCTGGTTTGAAATACCTGGGAGATAAAGGCTGATATGTAGGTGGTGATGCTTGGTATGTAGGTGGAGGTTCTTGATATGTGGGTGGAGGTGTTTGATACGTGGGTAGAGGTGTTTGATATGTGGGTGGAGGTGTTTGATAAGTAAGTGGAGATTTTGGGCCCTAGGCCACCATTACCGCCCTAACATCTCTCTTCTTCGATATGCCACCTAATTGTAATGCCTTATTCGTGGCTTGCAAGGCCTCGAAGTTTGTTACCATCCCGCCATTGATTCCTACTTTGATTCTTTCTCCGAGTTTGATGATGTCAGAGAACTTGTGATTTTTGATAACCATCAACCTCTCATAATATTATGGATCATGTGCCCTAACAAAAAATTTATTCATCTGTTCTTCGTCCAAAGAGGGCCTGACCTTGGACGCTTCCGACCTCCAACGAGTAGCGTATTCTCGAAAAGTCTCAGTAGGTTTCTTCTTAAGATTCTGAATGTAAAAGACATCCGGTGCATTCTCTGTGTTGAACCTGAACCAGTCCATGAAATCTGATGCCATGCTTACCCAATTGGACCATTTTTGGGGATTTTGGCTGATATACCAAGACAAGGCGTCCCCAGTAAGGCTCCTAATAAAGAGCTTCATCCAGATCTTTTCATCTTTCCCGACCCTGACAAGCTTGTCATAATAGGTCCTTAGATGAACCCTGGGATCACTTGTACCATCGAACATTTCAAACTTGGGAGGTTTGTACCCTTCTGGCAGTCCGACATCCAGTTGTATGCACAGATCTTCATAGTTCAAACCTTCTATCCCTCTGTCCCTTTCGACACCTTGAACTCGGCTTGTTAACTTCTTGAGTTCTTCGGCCATGTTTTTAATGAGTAGGTCCTTCTCAGAGGATTCAGTGTATAGGAAATTGGTTGGGTAGAATGAGGTATAGTTTTCACATATATGGGGTTGCTTTGATAGGTGGCAGGAACTTGGGTGTAGTGATGGTCATTGGTGGAGTTTTATGGATCGGGAATGGGTTGTGGTGTGTTTTGGGGAGTGTGATAAATGGTGATTGGTGGGTACTGAATTGGTTGATGATGATATTGTAGTGGAGTTGGTATAGGCAACAGATTGATATTTAGGGGTAGAGTTGCGTATTGACTTGGTGCGGTAGGATTTTGTGCGTTCTGAGGAGGTGTTGGGTTCTTCATGTTTTGTTGGCTGATGTTAGGGTCATTCAGGGTAAGTGATAGGTTTGCCAAGTTGCGAACCTGCTCAAGTTCTCCTAGCAGTTCCAGTATCTTTTGTTCAAGTCTCAAGACTAGATCATTTAGGGTTGGAGTACTACGGGCATCTGAAGTCTCTGCGTTCTCAATATTTTCCTTTCGGATTCCACTTAAGTCGTCCATCTTTGCCTTTCCTCTACCTTTTGTGTTGCTTGGAGGAGGAGGAGGTAGAGGGCCTCTAGATCTGGTATGATACGCTGATGAGACCATTATGAGTGAACCAACCTAAGGGGTGGGAATAACAATAAAAATAAGAAAAAACAAAAAAGGTAACAAGTCAGTGAGGATCCTAAAACGTTTGTAGTATTTAAACACATATTACGGAAATGTAAATTCGTGTCTTACTTTGGGAACCTCATTGTGACCGAGGTGGTCCTAGCGACAATAAACTTGGAGAACTTTGAATGCCAATAAATGATTCATTTCATAATATAAAAATAGACGAATCCCAAAACGACACTAAGATAATAATAAACTAAGTCACTATTGGCACTTGGCCTTATTACATTTTTAAGAAAAGCAAGTAAATCTAGCCTATGTGGTCCCAGAAGGACCTTCTCCAGATTCTATCTTCCGGAGTCCATCATATAGATCCCCCAGCTCACGCAGTCCTAGCAGCAAGTAGGCTCTGGCCAGATGTCCTCCTTCAGCTCCTTCAGCATTCTAGCAATTTTCAATCCTCTTTATGATTTTGCCTTCCATCTCCACTATTCCCCACTCCAGATATTCTAGTGTCCTATTGGAAGTGACTGCCATCTCTTTCCACTCCTCGATCAACCTCACATTCCTCTCATGTATTTCCCGGTGCTCATTCTCAGAGTCGTGGACCCTCTTGCGCAACTTGTTGTATTTGACTTGAGCTTCAGCTTCCTCATCTATGATTCTGTTCCCTCGACCAGTCTGTGGTGTCACCATTCCTTTCAGATTGTCCTCCAACCATGAATATTAGAGAGGCTCGCACCCTACATGATACCTGTCTGGCTCAACAGTACTTTTCTCCACAATGATTTTGCAGTGCCACATGTGCTGAGCCTGGCACTTGTAAGGGACGTCGTCATCTTGGAAATCTGCCCTGAAATGACTGATCTTGATAACGGTACAACCTATTTTCTTCCTGATTGCCTCATAACTCGCATAGGGACATATGGGTATTTCCCTCTCAACCCGATCAGCACCAAGTGCGGAGCATCCCTGGACCTGATAATAAACTCATCTGTTGGGAACCATTCAAACATCCACTGCAACTGTTCCTCGGTCAGATTGTCGAAGAACTCTACCTATTCTCTGGCGCTTTTCGGCTGAGCAAATCTGTCTGGAATGTAAGTCATCTGCTTAGGGTGATGGAAGGCAATATGGTCGTTCCAAGCCCTTCGCGGAAATTCCTGACGATAGCGACCCTTTTGGAAATGCTCCAGCAACTGTAACTGCAGCAACAAATTACAACCCTCGAAATGTTTGACCCCTTTTTGACAGCGCACCAGAGCCTTGTAGATGTCGGATATGATCATAGGGACTATGGTATATGTTTGTCCATTAATCCCTTCCATCAGAGTCTTGGCGACCATGGCCAACCTAGTGTGGATTCTTCCCTTTTTCATTGGGAACACTATCAGTCCTAGAAAGCACACAATGAATACAAATACTCTATGGTAGATGTGACCCAGAGAAGTGAGAAAGATCTCATCATGGTAAGTGCGGAAAGACTTACTACGGCCATACCTCTCGTACAGGTATGTAGGATTTCTTCAAGCACATTATGTCGACATTCTTCTTAAGCCCTATCATCTTCAAAAATCCCCTGCCCATGCGGTTTTCTAGTACCAATAGCCCGGGAATGTCCCAAGTCAATCCCACAAGCCCTCCAATTTCCTCTAGAAGCGGTGTCATTTCTATGTCACCAAAACGAAACACAGGTCTTTCACTATCCTAGAATAAAGTGGCAGCCTCGATCAGTTTGTTGTTTGGCTCAATATCTAGCAAGGAAGGCAGGTTAGCCAGGTATTTTCTCACATGTTTCTTGTCGCTTGAGGAAAGGTCCTCCCACCAATCTAGCAGCAATGGTAGGATGTTGCTAACCATACCGAATCTGGGGACCTCGTGCCTCATTTCTGCAAAACAAAAGGGTTAGACCTTACCCCTACCGGACTCGACTATTTATACATTTATGATCAACATATAGGCATTTAGTTCTCCAAATTAATGCACAGAACGTGGTTGCATCCGTTGGGATTATGGAAAACCCGATGGACGTTGGATAAGGCTTATCTTAAAGGATCATTATGTGGACAACATAACTGATCTGACTAGGTTTGACCATGATGCATGCATAATTTTAACCAGAGTAAGGTTTCTATGAGATTCTAGACTGGTACCTCAAGTGGACAACTCGAAGGGAAAGACGCGGAACCATCGACTGCACCGCTGATCGACTGGTTTTACCGCAAATAACCCTTTTCGAATTCAAGGGTAGTAAATAGGAAGAGCGCAACCATTCATTAAAGCGTTGCTATAGGATTTGATATGCACGAGTGGAATATGATGCGGAGCATGATTTATGCAGCAATTAATAATATGTAGTCAAGTATTTTCACGTACGAAAAATAAATACAGCATTTAAATAATTGAAAGACTGTTACAGGAAAAAGAAAACAAAGAGACAAGTCAGTTTCAGGAATAAAGGATCATAAATACTTAAAAGAAAATGGATAGTTAAATTCAAATAAGGGAGAAGGGTACGAGATAAAGCATGCTTGGACTAATTCAAAAAAAAATTCATTATGGTAAGAGCCTAAAGGTATCCCCCGCAGAGTCGCCATGCTGTCGCGCCCCTTTTTTCCCTCCACAAATAGAGGTCCGGGTTTCAATATTTCATGGGGGGGGGGGGGTAATGACTCATTTCCATTTGGGAATTGTGTATTTGAAGAGTCGTCACCTAATGGGTTATGGTGCGTTAGGGCACCTAGAGTGATTAACTCTTAGACTAGTTTTCATTACCAGAGATTAGGGTAAGGGCTCGAAATGACCTCGAGGGGAAAGTGTTAGGCACCCCTCTTGGTCCACAACTGTGGGTCCCGACCGAACTTATATTTACAAATTAGTCCATTAACAAATAAATACTTGAAACAAATAATTACAAGTAAAGCACGTTTACATAACTCGAATAACAAAACAAAGGTTTCGGACAAGTTGTATTATAAAACAAAAGAAATTTTGAAAAGGGGAAGTCCTAGGTTGGTTAGCCTATAGGATTACCCCAACCAATGTCCGGTAAACACTCCTCAACGAGGGGCTACACGTGACATTAGCACGTAGTTATCATATCCCATATCTACCCTTCCCCACCCCTTAGTGGTCATTAAAGCGAGTGTTGGTCAGCAACCTCTATTGCGTATTGTTACCCGTCCCTTCTTAGTGGTCCTGGAGGAATTTAGGACCTCTACCTATAGGTGGTTCTAGACAGATACCTAAGGTTTAAAGGTGAAAATACTAAGGCGACAGGCAGGAACAATTAGGACTTTAGCGCATCAGATAAAAGGGAGCAATTAGAGGCTCATGTTTACCTCTTCAAACAATACACATAAGCAACACGACTCAAGCACAAATAAGGGCTTTTTGTTAAACAATATCCTAAGGCATGATGTCTAAGTGAATATACAGAAGACATGCAGTTTATTTCATGAACTAAAAAGTAATGATCCTATCAGTTGCCTACTAATTTGTAAAACCTGTTTACAAAAATTAGAACGATAGTAAGTAACAGAAACAATTTCAGAATTGCAAGATTTAGAAACGCCTTATAGGCTTGCCTACGCGAAATACTGATGACTACTTATTATATACCGAAACAAGGCAGGTTTTAAAATAGACTCTTCAATCCCTATAGGCATGTTGTCTAATGATAGATTGAGGCAGTTTTTGAAAGGACTTGTTTTAGGGAAAATATACCATTAATTAAACCAGTTTCGAAGTGAACTGGTTTAGATCTATAGCCAGAATTTCTATAGTTATTTAAAACGGATTTTAGAAACTTGCAGGCATACTGACAAATGAAAAACACATGTAACACTTGTTATAACAGAAGTTGGATTGGATTATATCCTGTAGGCATGGCATCTACTCGTGAAGCTGATTTTAAAACTTATGAACATGATTTCTATTATGGAATCACTTGAAATCTATAGGAATGATTTCTAACATGGTAAGACAAACATAACAAGATTATAAAGTCCTATAGGCATGGTTTCTACTTATAAAGGCAAACATAGCAAAATATAAAGTCCTATAGGCATGGTTTCTACACGTATTACCCCAATAAACATGTAACTACCCGTCCTTTTTCACTAGTTACCCCAATATTCATTTACAAATTATTACAGACCATGTGAATGAATTACATAAGTAGATAAGAAAAATAAGAAGTTATTCTATAGGGAGCCTACAAATAGGCCCAGATTTCCAAAGCCTCCAATAGCCTCAAATGCCCAAATTCCATAGACAGTATCATTGTCTAGGTGCATCAAAGTTCCCTAAGGATCTCAAGGATCCCGGGTAGTGCTTACACCTAGACTTGGTAACCAAACTGAGTATGTGCAGTGTGGAAGGGCCTGCCTCAGTGTGCCAGAGTTTAGAGAGTTCTCAAGAGGATCCCAAGGCAGTACACACACCGGAGGGGGAAGAACCTAGTGACTTAGGAGTAGAGTGAGAGTGCTTGACACCGTTTAAAAGGTTTTAGTGGGAAGACAGTATTAAAAGAGATTTGCTGGAAATAGTTTGTGGAGTAAAAGAGGGAGTCATACAGTAAAACAACTTTAAAAGAGAGAGTTACATGATTAGACAACAATAAATCAAACATGGAGTCCAAACCCACATCAGCAATACTCACAGGACCAAAATAGAAGGAACAAAGCTACATACAGGGGTGATGGGGATTGGGGATACATAGAACACATGATTGTAAACACATAACAGGCAAAGGTCTTAGGAATTGGTACAGACGTGCTCAGACACAACTGATCAGACATAGTCACAGAACCAGCAATGCTTAAGGGGGTTCAGTATAGGATCCATATAATTCAGAACCATACACGTTTAGGAGTGCATACTATTTTACAAGGACACTCATACCAAAAATCAGATAGAGCAAAATCACATGGAGACAGACTACATAGAGTGGGGTAACATGTTCATACTGATCCTAAGGAAGGGGAGTACATAACATACTAATCATGTAATCATATTAACTGCAAGTTTCACAAAAAACCATAAGTAAAAACAAACTAGAAACAGGATGAACTGAAGTAATAAAAGAACCATATTATTTTTGGAACTTGAATTGATATTAAAACATACCAGTAAAGAAGACAGTAAACAAAAGTGAAGGAGCAGGAGAGCACAATAGTTAGCTTTGGCTTGCAGCTGGCTAACTCAGAATAATAGCAAGTAGCACAAAAGAGAGAGCAGAAAGTTTAAGTGTGAGAGAGAGATCTTTTGAACCAAAGTGTTCGTGTCTTTGTGTTAATGAGAGAGTATGCGTATATATATTAGTTCGAAAATTAGGTAAAATAAGGTAAGAATCATAGTAGCATAGTAATTATGGAACTTAGAACCAATTAGAGCAAAATCAGGACAAGTACTCCCTTAAGTTAAGGGAATAAATTTAAACGGTAATAATAAGTAACAGGTAAGGAAAGAAATAAGTGTATCAACAATAAGGAAAAATTCAAATTCAGTAAGTATAGGGTAAACAATTAGGGCCAAGTTCAAAAAACTCTAATTAAGGAAATAGTCAGTAAGAATAATGTATCACAGCGGACAAGGTAGGCGAATCAGTTAATTTGAATAGAAGAGGTAGAAATTGAGTGTTTAAATGAAGGTCTTCCAATCAAACCATAAAATAGGGAATCCAGAATCAATCAAAGAGGAAGTCACGATTCCGTATTCAGCATATAAATAGAGTAGAATAACCAGACATAGCAAACATGCGGTTAAACAGTATCGATAGAAAGAGGCAAGTCTGAACAGTCAAGATGAACATAAGCACATATAGGTGTTATAAGTTAGGCTAAAACTCCGTAAGAACATATTCGAAGCAAGATAGTCACATAAACTCAAACAAGAAACGAGCAGTCATGCTAATACACAGAACCAAACGAAGAACTCTAGAAAATTAGGGCTTTCAACATAGGCGGGTTGAAAAGGTAGTAAAATCATAGAATTAATCGAAATATACAAGAGATAGAAGTTTAAACATAAATAATCAGTTTAAACAAAGTTTTAGAAGATGTTCCGAAAACCCTAATTTTTAGAAGAAGACAAAAACACTTGAAATCAGTTCCAAGGATATTGTAAAACATCAGAGAAACTTGCTCAAATCATGTTAAAATTGTACAGATCTAAGAGATAGGCAGAAATTAGGGTTTCAGAAGAAACCCAAATGGAGATGAAAGAACCTGTCTAGAATCCCAAAGATTGTAAAAAAATACAGTGTGATTTTGCTCGAAATCACATCGGAGTAGCCAAAAACAGACAAGTGACGAACCCTAGGTGCAAGTCGGCGTGGCCCTGGGCCCTTGAAGACCTTAGAGAAGGCAAGCTTAGCATTAGAGGAGCCATTGGAGGCTTAGGAGTTGATGGGAGATCACCGGAGAAGACCGGAGAAGGGAGGTCGGCGACTAAAGGGGCTAGGGTTAGGTTGAGTTACTGAGAGATGAGGGGAGATGAGAGAATGCAGAGGCAGCGGATTTGGAAAATGAGTTAGGGTTGGGGGTCGTTTGGAATAAAAAGGAAGGGGTTAATACGGTTCGTTGATCTCTCAGGTCAACGGCCATGATTCAATTGATTCTGGGTCGGGTAGGCGGGTTTAGGGTTTGGGTCGGGTAGTTTCAATACGAAATTGGGTTGGGGTTGGGTTTAAATTAAGGCTAAAATTGAAATAAAAATCTGGCTATATTTTAAATAGCCAATTTTTCCTATATAATTTATACTCCCTCCGTTTTTAATTTATGTGAACCTATTTCCTTTTTGGTCCGTGCCAAAAAGAATGATCCCTTTCCTTATTTGGAAACAATTTACCTTTATGCAATGATTTATAGCCACACAAAATATATGTGTCTTGTTTTACACCACAAGTTCAAAAGTCTTCTCTCTTTTGTTAAACTCTGTGCCCAGTCAAATGGGTTCACATAAATTGAAACGGAGGGAGTAATAAATAATAAATAATTTTTGGAAAACAATTTGTGTACCAAAATGATTTAAAATAGATATTTAACATTTTAAAAATATAGAAGATCAATTTTATGCATATAAATGTAATTATACATTAATAAGGCCAATATTGCAATTATATGTAGTTTAGCTTTAAAAATGCAAAATGCCATTCTAAAAATATTTTAACAATATTTTGGAATAAATATAAAATTTAAATGACTAAATCAACCCAACAATAATTTGAGGGATAATTATTGGGGATTTTATGAGTAAAAGGGGAGGAAATAAATCAATTAAAAATCTTTAAAATTATAGGAAAATTATAAAAACCTTATGCATGGTTATATATGCATATATATGCTATTTTGAAGGTATTTATGTATATAAAATATAGGAAAAAATGGGTATCAACACCTATCATCATGTACTCAAGGCACCTTGTGCCCACATCTCAAATCACAGCCGCACGGACAACTCACGTGCCAATATCTCAATCTGCCCAGTATGATCACAGGCTCAAAATGGGTATCAACACCTATCATCATGTACTCAAGGCACCTTGTCCCCACATCTCAAATCACAGCCGCACGGACAACTCACGTGTCAATATCTCAATTTGCCCAGTATGATCACAGGCTCACAATTACAATCCACCCGGCATGATCACAGGCTCACAATCACAATCCCCATAGCATGGTCACAGGCTCACAATCACAATCCACCCGGCATGATCACAGGCTTCCAATCATAATCCGCTCGGTATGGTAACATGCTCACAATCGCAATCCTGGTCACATGCTCAATATAAACATGGAAATAGATAATACAAGAACATATGGGCATGATCAATAAATGTCAAGTTTCATACTCTTGAGCTAGTACAAGTGGCATGTTACGGTGTATGCTTATGCGAGTGTACTACTGCAGCCCAAGTCAATAAGTAATATCAAAGACATCGAGTAACTCATAGAGGCAATAAACAAGTCATGTAAGGTGTATGACCAACACAAGGAAAACATACCATCGCACAAAAATTTCTAACACAAGGTTCCCAAACCATCACATATCATCCCTGGCATTGCCACCCATATCTCTCTGATAGCCACCCGTATCACTCTGCCCTGACATTGTTATTAGCCACTATTATATCTCATATAGCCACCTGTATCACTCCATATAATATCCACGTTTATCGCTCTGCCCGAATAATAACACAATAGCCACATGTATCACTTCGTACATTCAACAACAATGAGATATCACCCTTATGCCCCGCAAAATAAAATGCCACCCTTATACTCAGCATAACAAAAATCAAACCACACAAAAATTCACATGTGCTATCATCACAAAAACTCAACATATCAACTAATTTCACAAGTGCCTGTAGGCCACAACCTTTCCAAAGATTCAACGATATCAATATTTTCACAACAAATAGCCCCCTGCTCAACACAACATATATAGAATCTCAATAACAAAAAAATGAACAAAAAAGTAACTCAACGAGGAACAACACCCCCTTTAAACACAACTTCAATTAGAATAGATTAATGACTCTCGATAACGTCATTCTAATTAATTGTTTAAGGATAACCTCAATAGTGAAAGTACTTCCACGAAATGACAAACTTCAGACTCTAGTGTATGAATTAAGCTAACAATGAAGGAGACGACATGAACTAGTACTACGTCTAAATGCATGAGAACAACCCGGCAACAAAAGGATATTGTGTGACGACAATTTCAATTAAGAGTAACTCCACAATAAAAGAATTCACAATGATAAAAGTGTTTACAACTCCAAATAAAGCATATAAGAGCAAATCGACAAGTAAAGAATGTGACATATAATGACAACTTCAAATAAAGCATATGATAGTAGACATAACGAATAAAACATATAACATGTGCTAACAATTCCAAATATATGCATAAAAGATGCCTAAGAGTCTAGGCCGGTCAATTTCCACATATAAGTCTGATAAGTTAGGATTTTAACATGTTTTATGCCCCTACTTTTCTATGCTTTGATCATATATTGTTACAAAATAGTCCTAAAAGGCTCACAAGTTGTGCTTGATTGGAGGTTTGATCGACAAAGGGACGAAATGGCAAAGATCGGCTCAAAAAGGAGTGAAACCTGCTCAAGTATCAAAGACCAAAAAATCTAAGGAAAGAAGGCCTAGTGCGGACCGCGCAAAGTTGAATGCGGCCGCACTAGGTGGTTTAGAGAGTTGGTAAACTAGGCTAGAGGCAACGCGGCCGCGGTACACATCTCGCGGTCTGCGGCCGCACTACTCTTTTGTGCGGTCCATGGTCATGAGATTCAGAGAGATGAAAGTTTGCAAAGCCAATGCCATGCGGTCCGCGGTCGTGATTGCGCGGACCGCGCCAGCTCCCTCCGCGGTCGGGGTCCATTCTACACGATCCGCGGAGTCCAAGTTTAGAGAAGTAAAAGTCAAAGTCAAAGAGCCCAGTGCGGCCGCGGTCCATTTAGTGCGGCCCGCACTGACCCCGTAGGGGTATTTTTGTCTAGTTTTTCCAGCCTAGTATAAATAAAACATTTTACCATTTTTAGGTCATCTTTGGTATTCAGACGTGAGCTGCGCTCCTAAGAACGATATTTGTAGCCATTTTTGGCACTTTTGCTTTACATTTATGATAGATTCCTGTAGTTTAATTTTAGCAATTAATTAATATGTTTAGTTCTTCATCTATTTCTTCAATTTCTTTATCTAGCATGAGTAGCTAAACCCATTAGCTAGGGTTGTGGCTCAACCCTAGTGTGGGTAATTGATGGGTATTGCCATCTAGTGTTAGATTGACTATGGGTGTTTGCTATTTGGGTTGATTTTATATTTTAATCTAGAATTGGTGGTTGCAAACACTTATTCAAGCTTTGTGGGTTTAACTCTTCTTGAGAAAGAGAGTCTATGACCCCAAAATTGACCCAATAAGGAATTGGGATGGACTCATGAGAAATGATAATCCCAATTAACGGGTTAAACCTCGAGAGAGTAATTACCCTACTTGAACCTTAGTTGCTTGGTCTAATTTGCCTACCCATTTGGTCTCGAGAGAGTCAATTGGGCAAAATCACTCTCTCTACTGAGAGGTGTAAGAGTGGGTAAAATTGTGCAACGGTTATAGCATAATCCCTAATTATGTCAATCGAACCTTAGTAACATCTACCTGTCAATTAGCCACCTAGGTAGTGTCAAGTCCCTAGTGCCCTTCTTCCCATTAGATACAACTTAGCAATATTCTCGTAGCATAATTTAGTGTTAATCAATAGTTTTAAAAAAATAGTTATAATTCGAAAACCCAAAAATGTTTGAAGTGACATTAGGAGTACAAACACATCTCTAGGCTAGACAGACAATCCAACTCCACTACTAGCTCCCTGAGGAAATCGATCCCGACTCTCATATCGGGTAAAAGCTATTACGACCTGCTCTTCCTACCTTAGTGTAGCGTCGAGTTGGCAGCGATCACTTTTTGGTGCCATTGCCGGGGAACTTACGGTGTTGACTATCTGTTTATTTAGTTTTATGTTTTGCTTCTCTTTCCTTCTTGTTTACTAATTTTGTTTGTGTCGATCAATCAGGTACAAATGGCTCTTAATGCAAATGACCCTCTCGACAATGTTATAGCGGGGGAGGAGGTAGAAGATCTAGAACAAGATGAGGTCTTACCTCAAGTTCCACGGAGAGGCCGAAATGCCCATGTTAATGCAAATGAGAACAACAATATTCCAGACCCTCCTCCGCCACCGCTGAGAGTGGATCCCAGAGTTTTACCAAATCAAGGATATGCCAGTGCTATTGTTCCTCCCCGAATCCAGGCGGGGAACTTTCAAATCACAAATGTTATGTTTACCTTGCTCGAGCAAAGAGGGTATTTCACGGGCGCCTTCGATCAAAATGCCTACAAGCACTTGAAGGGGTTCGTGGATACATGTTGGGGTAGCAAGAAGACAAACGTGTCTGAGGATGCGTTGAGATTGAGGCTTTTCCCGTTCTCTCTTCGGGATAAAGCATTGGATTGGTTAGAAAGGCTCCCCAATCATTCTATTACAACATGGGATGAATTAGCGGACAAATTTATTGCCAAGTTCTTTTCTCCAAGTCATATGGTGGCTCTTCGGGATGAAATTCTAGCCTTCAAGCAAGATCCAATGGAACCTTTGCACGAGATATGGGAAAGATATAGAACAATGGTGAAAGAGTGCCCTAATAACAACATGACCGAGGCTATGATTCAACAAACCTTTTATCGGGGCATCAACACCACGAATCAATGCATTGTGAACCAATTGGACGGAGGGAACTTTATGAAACTTTCTTACCAAGAGGCATGTGATGTACTTGATGGAATGGCCGACACCTCTTCGGCATGGCAAAGCCGAGCAAATGTGCCCCAAGGTGACCTCACGGTCATCCATTTGCACAAGGAATTGCACGATCATAGTCAAGCTATTGCCGAGCTTACTACTACTATGAACCAACTGGCGAAGGTGCAGTTACAACAAATCCAAAATCTGTGCCAAGTCAATGCAATGGAAGGTGTCACTATGCTTAAGAGAAGGCAAAGAGGGCAACAATCTCAAGGGAATTGTGAACAATTTGACAATGATGGTAGTAGATTTTCAAATGAGTGTTATGATGACCAAAGTGAAGAGGTTCAATATGTCAACAACTATCAAGGCAATAGAAGCAACTCTTCCAACTAAAAATGGCGACCTCAAGGAAATTGGGGCAATCAACAACAAGGCAGAGGTAATTGGAATAACAACAATCAACAACAAGGTGGTGGCAATTGGAATAACAACAACCAAAACAACAATTGGGGTAATCAAGGAAACCAAGGGAATTGGAATGGTAATAACAATAATTGGGCCAACAACAACAATCAAGGCGGGTGGAACAACAATGGAAACCAAGGCAACAGGGGGATGGGATTTCAAAGGCCCCCAATGTACCAACAACCGAGCAATCCACACCCTTTCCCTTCTCAAGGTCTGAGTTCTTCTAGGAGTGATATGGGGAGAATTGAGAACATGTTCGAGCAAATGATGAAAATGAACCAAGATTCCGATGCGCAATTGGCTTCTCATAATACATCTATCCGGAACTTGGAGGTGCAACTAGGGCAAATTTCTCAAGCTTTGAATACTCATCCCAAGGGTGCTCTACCAAGTGATACGATAGTGAACCCAAAGGGTGGGAATAACAATCATGTGATGGTGGTTACAACTAGGAGTGGAAGAGGCGGTGATGTGCATGCCTCGAGAGAAAAGCGAATTATGGAGGATGATGTTGAGCTACGTGATGATGATATGCCTTTTATTGTTGATGATGTGGTTAATCAAAATGTGAATAATGATGTGCGGATTGATATTGATGATGAAGCCGAGTAGAGACTCAAGATGCCATGAACCCGTCAAGGGAACACGTGATTGACATGCCTGAGCCGGTTGTACCAAAGGCCAAGGCACTTTTGCCTAGGCCACCTCCACCTTATCCTCAACGGTTAGCAAAGCAAAAAAGTGACAATCAATTCAAAAAGTTCATTGACATGATGAAGAGTCTCACAATCAATGTGCCTTTGGTGGAGGCACTTGAGCAAATGCTGGGGTATGCTAAGTTTATAAAAGATTTGGTAACAAAGAAGAGGTCGATGGAGTGAAAAAATTAAAATGACTCATCAAGTGAGTGCCATAGTGCATTCAATTGCACCCAAGCTTGAGGACCCCGGAGCTTTTACTATCCCTTGTACTATCGGAAGTGCGGATTTTGCCAAGGCCCTTTGTGACTTGGGGGCTAACATAAATTTTATGTCGTACTCGGTCTTCAAGACTTTGGGAATTGGACAACCTCGTCCTACCTCAATGAGACTTCAAATGGCGAATCGATCGATGAAGCGACCTTTGGGCATAATTGATGATGTACTTGTCCAGGTGGATAAGTTTATATTGCCGGCCGGCTTTGTCATATTGGATTGTGAGGTGGACTTTGAAGTGCCGATTATTCTTGGTATACCTTTTTTAGCTACGGGGAAGGCATTGGTTGATGTTGAAGCGGGTGAGTTGACTTTCCGAGTGGGGGATGAGAAGGTGGTATTCCATGTTTGCAAATCAATGAGACAACCCAATAGCACGGAGGTGTGTTCATTTGTGGACATTGTCATAGCTATGATAGTGTATGACACAAGTTCCATGATCCATGTTGAAGATCCCCTTGAGGTCGTGCTTCTTAATATGGATGTCAATGATGATGCTAGTAGAATGGAGTGCATGAATGCATTGCATGGTATGTGTTCATATTCCTATGAGCCTAGGAAGCTATCTTTGGATCTTGAAAACCGCAAAACTCCACCAACAAAGCCATCGATTGAGGAGTCATCGGTGTTGGAGTTGAAGCCACTTCCTCCATACCTCAGGTATGAATTCTTGGGTTCAAATTCTACTTTACATGTTATTCTTTCGTCTTGCTTAACTAACATGCAGGTTGACGCCACTTTGGCGGTACTTCAAAAGCGAAAAAAGGCGCTTGGATGGACATTAGCCGACATTCAGGGTATAAGCCCCGCATTTTGCATGCATAAGATCATTTTGGAGGAGGATGCAAGGCCTTCCTTGGAGCATCAAAGAAGACTAAATGAGGCGATGCAAGAGGTGGTGAAGAAAGAGGTTATCAAGTGGCTAGATGCTGGGGTGGTTTATCCTATTTTTAACAGTTGTGAGCACGTGATTTTTGCCCTATATGAAAATAACTCCTAAAAATAGACCAAAATAAATTTTTTTTTAAGGAAGTTTAGAAGTTTTTCTTTATTTTGCATTTCAGGCATGTTTAATATTTTTAAAATCATTAAAAATCATTAAAAAAATCATAAAAATTGTCACGTTTTAATTTATGCCATTTTAGGTTCAACTTGCATGTAGGAATTTATTTTATTTAAAAAAATCACAAAATGGTCATTTTTACATATTTAGATTCTAGCCTTTAAAATTAGCATTTTTCTTTAGTTTTAAGTTAATTAGTTGTTTTAATGTTAAAAATAAATAAAGAATTTTAATTTCTACAAAATAGATTGATTTAAGATTTTAATTAATTGAATTTTAAAATCGAAGAAAAGAAAAGGAAAACAAAGAAAGGCAATAGGGCCATTTTGAAGCTCAAAATTGGACTGGGCCAACTTTGGAACAACCCATTTGATTTAAATCCATAGCGCATTTTAAAGGCCCAGACCATTGATCCATTAACCATTTCCCCTCTTTATACCCTAATCCCTCATATAAAAGGGGGGCTAAGGCAAAAAGAGAGGAGAGGATTAGACCCCGATCCCTATCAAAAAACGGCAGCTCCCATTTTGGTTTTCCGCTATTTTTCTTTCTTCTTTCACAAAAAAAATCACAATAAACAAACCCCAATCCCAAAAAGAGTTCCAAAGCTAAAGCAAAAATCCATCAGATCCCAAGCAAAATGGCGCAAGAAAATGATTTCGAGCTTACTTAAGTTCTTTGACATGATTTACTTCCTATTTCAATCAATTAAACGTTCTGTGATTACTAAAGAGGAGTTTAGGCACAAAGTACTTTCAAGCCATCTAGAGATTACTGATAGAAAAGAAGTTGAAGAAAAACTCCGATTATTGCTAAAAATAGCTCCTGAATGGATCCATGAAAAGGTGGCATCTAGTAGGGATAGTCTCTTGTGTTGGTTTCGGACTGAGAATTCAAGCTGAGTGTTGTTGTTCCATCGCTAGTTGAACTCCATAGTCGTCTAACTGTTATTCTTGTATCCTGCTGAAATTTAAGGAGCTACTGAAATGCTATGTGATTTCTGGAATTTTGTTGCAAGCTTAGGTACACGTCTTTGACTTGTATTATTGTTTGAATTCTAGAATGTTTAAATTTCTTTTCTCTTCTATGAAATTCAGATCTGGCTTTGTCGACTTCAATTTTAGTTTTCGTTTGGTTTTCAGATTTGTTGAATTGAAATAATTGATGATTTTGTGGATTTGGTGAAAGTAAAATATATAACACTTGAATTATTTGGTTATTAGGAATGGTATCTCATTTGAGAAAGTAACTGATTAGAAAAAATGGAAGATACAATCTTTTAAGTTTAATAAGCTTCGTGTTGAATTTTAAAGTGCAATAATTTATGAGCGAAGAATTATTGGAGAATTGATGGAACAATTTGAGTTTAATTTCTGTTTTTCTAGCTTTGATGTAGCGATTAGAGCTGAAATTTTCGTGCATCTCAAAATGTCATTTCTGAATTCTCAGTTTATGTACATGTTTAATATGGTCTTGCGGAAATGGTTACTGTTTTGGATCGACTTAGCACTCAGCATAGTTGATTTTATTATGCTTTAGTTTTTTTAATGTTCTTTTGCCACCTTATTACCAAGGAGAGTAGAAGTTATGCTACGACTAATGATTGAATCGAATTGAAGATTTTCAATGAATTTTATCTCCTGGTATTGTTGAAACAAATCCACGCTTGGCAGACTATGAGACTCTATAGAATTAAACGACTTATGAACCCCTTATTTGCTTTATTTGAGTGCAACCCTTTTTTTAAATAATTTGAGGCGTGCCATGCCAAATAAAACCCCTAAATGCATGGCCCCCATTTTAACTAACTTCGTTTTGATCCTTAGAAATCGAGGTGCGCCATTTAGCAAATTTCCATGGACCTCGCAAAGTTGCAAACGCGTAGTTGCTTTAGGCGCGTTATTCTAATAATTTACCTTCTTAAACTCGGGTGTGCATTTCATGTGACCCAAATCAAATCTTAAAACGTTGAATAAAATATGTTTAGGATTGCGGGTGCATTTCATGTGGCGCGATCCAAAGACGTATTTTAAACGACGTTCAAATCTTCTTTAAAAGTAATTAAAATCGGTTAAGAGTTAAAGTTGCACATAGGTTAAAACATGTATTAAAAATCAGATAATTAAGCCGAATATAACAGTTGAGCGACCGTGCTAGAACCACGAAATCCGGGAATGCCTAACACCTTCTCCCGGGTTAACAGAATTCCTTACCCGGATTTCTGCTTCGCGGACTGTAATATAGAGTCAAGCTTTTCCTCGATTCGGGATTCAACCAGTGACTTGGGACACCATAAATCTCCCAAGTGGCAACTCTGAATCTTTTAATAATAAATCCCGTTTTGATTGTCCTTTAATTGGAAAAACTCCCTTATATATTATACTCTCTTTCGGGGGTGTAGTGAAAAAGGAGGTGTGACAGCTCTGGCGACTCTGCTGGGGACAAGAACCCAGAATCTCTGGTTCAGGGTTCAAGAATTCGAGCTTAGAATAATTGCTATAGTTGGATTTATCCATTATCTGATTTTGTTACATGATTTGGGCCTAATGTGCTAATTGATTGCTTTTGCCGCTTTGATATTTCGTGAACTGTATATAAATTGTTGCGAAAGCCCTCTTCTCTCTGAGTCTTCTAAATCATGAAGAAGTGTGCACTTTGTGTGACTTCTTTTCTGTTAGAGTCATATTCCAAATTTAGAACGAGGTTCGGACAAGTTGCAAAGTCGGTGAAGCTTCTGTATACCCGGTACGCTGCACCCCTCGGCTCGAGCTGTCCGCTCGGGTAAGCCAGGTCTAGAACAATACACCCAGGTTTTTAAACCTAGTATAACACAACCTCATGCCGGATCCCTAGTAGGAACGCTTGATTGCATCACGTGCATTTGACTTTGGGAACCCAACACAGGGGTTAGGTCCATCTAGGACAGGTTTACCCAAATTAAAAAGACCATCCTGATGCATCTTACGTGTTACTTGCGCATCTGTTTGTTTCGGCTTGCATGTTGACCAGCTTCTAGAATAGGGAAAGAAAATGAAAAAAAGGGAGAAAAAAAAAAGAAAATCAAAGGAAAAAAATCAAGAGTTAGAGGTAGGTATTTAAATTTTCTGAAACTCTCTCGAAATTCAAAACAAAACAAAAAAAAATAATCCAATGTTTTCTTGTTCCGTCAAAAGGGGCGAACTACGCGGGTCTGATTCTCATCGGATGTGAGATACGTAGGCAAACCTCATCGGTTTCGGCCCATAATTTTCAAAAAAATCCAAAATATTTTCCTTTACTTCCTCTGTAGAAACGTCTTTTTTTTAGACCCCAATTTTCAAAAAATCCAAAAATATTTTCCATTACTTGCTTCTTTAGAAAGCCTTTCTTTTAGACTCTAATTGTTTTTTAGAAGCATAGAAGCATTTCTTTCATAAATTCAAAATAAAATTTCAAAAATATTTTCTTTCTTCTTTAGAAGTATTTCTTTCGAAATTCCAGAAAACAAATTTCAAAAAAAAAATCTTTCTTCTTTAGAAGTCTTTCTTTGCAAGAATGCTGAAGAAAAATTAAAATCCAAAAATGTTCCCTTTCTTCTTTATAAGTCTTTCTTTCGAAAAAAAAATCCAAAAAAAAAGTTAGTTTATTTACTTTATTCATGATCTTCCCGAACTACGCAAGATCTGATTCATGTTCTCACATGATATGTAGGCAACCCATATTAGGTTCGATCAACCATTGAAAAAAAAATGAATAAAAAGAAGAAAAACAAAAGTGAAAAAAATGTTGATAATAATAAGGACCGACTGAGTCCATTTTAACATGTTTTGTTTTGAATTGTGAAGAAAGTTTGAGGTGGTCGGTTTGTGGTAAGCGGAGAACACAAGGTCCAAGGAAAAATGATAGCTGACATCGAAGCTGTTACAAGTGCTCAAGAGATTCAGGGTCAGAGGGTTCAACAAGAGTCTACTGTGGTTGAGAAAAATAGAATACTGAAACAACAAATGACCAAAATGTGCCAAGCATGGGCCAATGGCCAAGGAAAAC
Source organism: Nicotiana tabacum (assembly GCF_000715075.1). NCBI lineage: Eukaryota > Viridiplantae > Streptophyta > Magnoliopsida > Solanales > Solanaceae > Nicotiana > Nicotiana tabacum. The sequence goes on from NC_134087.1 coordinate 130,277,157, forward strand.
CTTGTCACGAGTCACAATTTGATACCCAACAAGAGCAGTACTACTCTCCTGAGTACCACTCATACTCGTTTGATCTTCCTGCAAACATTGAGAAGCCTGCCCGAAAGATGGTACAGGAAGAAATGACCCAAAGAGTGAAAAGCTTAGAACAACGGTTGTAAAACATGCAAGGGTTGGTAGGTCAAAAGAGTGTTGCCTTCAAAGATCTATGTATGTTACCCGATGTCCACTTGCCGCCTGGTTTCAAGACTCCCAAATTTGAAAAGTATGATGGACATGGAGATCCCATAGCCCACCTGAAAAGGTATTGCAATCAACTAAGAGGTGTGGGAAGAAATGAAGAATTGTTGATGGCTTATTTTGGGGAAAGCCTTACAGGAGTAGCCTCCGAATGGCTTATAGATCAAGACACTTCTCGCTGGTATGTCTGGGATGACATGGCACAGGCCTTTGTCAAACAGTTCCAATACAACATCGACATTGCCCCAGACCGTATTTCCCTTTCAAACCTGAAGAAGAAACCAAGTGAAAGTTTCAGGGAATATGCCATTAAATGGAGAGAGCAAGCAGCTCGAGTTAAGCCACCCATGGATGACCACGAGCTAATAACTGTCTTCCTTCAAGCACAAGAGCCAGATTACTTTCAAAACATGATGTCCGCAGTTGGCAAATCCTTCTCGGAAGCAATCAAAATGGGAGAAATGGTAGAGAATGGTCTTAAGACAGGCAAAATTATAAGTCAAGCAGTTTTTAAAGCCGCAACTTAGGCTGTCCGGGTTGAATCTGATAATTTTAGAGACACAAATGAGAAAGTTGAAGAAATCATGATGACATCGGGGTCGAGAAGATGTCCTAGGAGAACATCTCGAAAGTATGAGCAGCTTCCTCAAGTTTTCCATGACTCTCCTGAGCAATATTATCCACCTCAGAACCTTCAATACTCTGTCGCTCCACCTCAGTATGTTTTCCAGCCACCAAAACACCCTAGAAGGCGAGCACGAGCATCACGAAATCTCCAACAGTCTCCACAAAATTTTTAGGTGCCCTATAACCCACATCCAAGCCAGAGGTATAAAGGGGAACAAAGGTTGAAAGATAATTTTACACCAATAGGAGAGTCCTATGCAAGCTTATTTGAGAAGTTAAAGCATTATGACATGATTGCACCTATTCCTCCAAATCGTGTGGACCCGCGTGCAAGGAGTTTTGACCCTTCTAAAAGGTATGAATACTATTCCAATACTCAGGGGCATAATATTGAAAGCTGTCGGGATTTGAAAAGAGAAATAGAAAGGATGATCCAGGAAAACCTGATTGTGATCCAAGACAGTGACGCCCAGAATATCGCGCAGAATCCTTTACCTGCACATGATGATGCACACTTTGTGGGGATGATGCCTGGTGACATGGAGTTTGAGAATCCTCTCGGGAACTTGCTAACTGAAGTTAATGATGTTGAAATTGGAGAAGGCTCTGCTGATTCTGATGAGCAAATTTGTGGTTAAATACCAAGCCTAGCAATTGAAAGGTCATTCTCTCCTCACTAGGAAGGAAGCTTGGTAGCTTGTTTTGATGTTTTCTCTATTATCTGGGTTATTTCAGGGTTGTGATCCAGATGTTATTTGTTTTATTGAGTCAAACTCTTCTATCCCTCCATTCTGTTTGTGTGAGTCTTGTCTGTCTGTTCTGTTGCTATTTTCATTATTCGGGTCATTTTAGGGTTGTAACTCGTATTTTAGGTTGCTTGTTTAGTTGTAAAACCCTTTCATCCTTTACTCAATAAAATACAGTTTGTCCTTTTGTGTCATTTTGTTCCTAGTTCTTTTCTCGCTAGTTTTAATGACATGACATGTATGCGGAAATTTTGGCCAGATCTTAGAAACTGATTTAATATGGAATCGGATAATTGAAAAAAAAGATACTTTTGAGGATGAATAAAGAGTTGAGATACTTTGGAATTGAGGTCGAGTAGAATTCACCTTCAAATCATTGTGTAGGTCGGGCTTGAGGATGTTTAGTCAATTGAAGTTTGTTGGAAAGTTTGTCACTAAGGGATGAAAAATGTTTTGTGACCATGGCACACCAAGAAGACAGACATGTTCATCAATGCTGTGATCGCGAAAGGATACCATGTTTGACGTTCTCAAGGTTGGGAGGCCCTTTTTCTGCTACCCAAACACTTTATATCCTTCGCTACCCCTTTTGAGCCTATGTTATTTTCTTTGACTACTCTCTTTTGGAATCAAGTTTAGAGTCAAAAAAAAAATCCATGTCCCAAGAGTACAAACTGGGGCAATTCTTAGAAAGTTCAAGTGAAAAAAAAAAGATTTGTCAAAGGTCCATGCCCTTAAAAAATAGAAGCTGGGGCAACTTGTTTTGAAAACAAAAAGAAAAAAAAGAAAAAAAAGAAAAAAAAGAAAAAGAGAAACAGAAAGAAAGATGAAAACTGGTTTGGGCCAGATGTTTGAACTACGTTAGACCTGATTCCTTGAAAATAAGGATATGTAGGCAGCCTCACAGTTCGGTCCAACCAAATAAGAATTTAGAAGAAAAAGAAAAATAAGAAAAAATAGAAAAATCCAAAATCCCCAGCATCTACTGGGGCAAAGATTTTATTTCATTTTTGAAAGAGTCAATTCCAAGAGTTGTAAGTCTACAACCCCTCATTTTGAGTTTATTTTGAGCCTTCATGCCGACCTTTCTTTCCAACCCTATCCAAAATCTTTCCAAATAAAGACCCCCCGATAGGCCTTCAAGAATGCCAGAGACGCATGCAATGAGCAATAGTTGTCACACGACGTAGAACATCGTCGAGTTGCTCACAAAAATAGAGAAAGAAAAAGAAAAAATGAGAGAGTCTTATTAGTGAAAACCCTCACGGGCACTGTAAGGCGACGGTAAGCAGAGATGAATAAATGAGAGAGACTTGTTGTCGAAAACACTTCGGGCACTACTTGTCGAAAGTGAGTCGTGAAGCTGATGTGAAGAATTGGCATAAACAAGCCCGACTTCAAAGGTCATAAGAATGGTGAAAGGGAAGATTGGATTAGTCTGATAGATCAGTCGTTAAGTTCAAAATGCATGTCATGATCATTAAGGTTAGTTATTGAAAAACAAAAGAAAAAAAAGAACTCCTCCTTCTGTCCTTCTGACAGGGACATTTCTTGTTAATATTGTTTCTTTATAGCATTGTGTCCTTCCCTCTGAGTCAGTCCTTGTCAAAACAAGCAAGAAAAGATTTCAAAATATGCTACCAGCTTTTCAGTTGCACAAAGTAAATTTGGCCAGTACACTCGGTTGGACTGTCAACGTGCCTTGAGGATTCATGCAAAGGCTCCCCCAAAAGACTCTTGCCAGCCTATTTGGCGTAAGCAAAGATAACTTATGATTCTCTCTGACAGACAAATTGCTCAAAAGCAGAAAGTCATTCAAGATATCAGAAAGGGTCATCTAAGAAAAGATCTCCAGTTGGGATAATACTGATTAAGCCAGAAATACAATGGTACCGAGTGTGAAACAATTAGGGTTGATGCAGAGCAAAATCTCTTGAAGTCAACTCAAGCTGATTGAGCAGAAGACAAGCGGCCCAAGACTCAAGGCCACAAACTGACCACCATTTGCAAAAGTGACAAATTTTTCTTTGTATGAAACATGAACAAAGCGGTGCAAGGAAAGTGATTCAAAAAGAGAAAAAATGAAAAATAAAAAAAAACAAAAAAAAAAGAGAAGAAAAAGGAAAGACGAGAGGAGCCGACAAAGAGAAGTTTCTCAAATCTTTGCCTTTATTTGTCTTGCTATTGTGCATAAAATCTTGCCATTTATCTTCACATTTTTCCTCCTAGGATAAAAAGTCCTAGTATCAGGATTTTCCTCCCAATCAAAATCCTAGTCTGATGAACCTTCTCCTAGGATCAAAATCTTAGTCTGATGAATTTTTCTCCTAAGATAGAAGACCTAGTCTGATGAATTTTCTCCTAGGATAGATGTCTTAGTCTGATGAATTTTTCTCCTAAGATAGAAAACCTAGTCTGATGAATCTTCTCTTAGGATCAAGATCTTAGTCTGATGAATTTTTCTCCTAAGATAGAAAACCTAGTCTGATGAATTTTCTCCTAGGGTAAACGTCTTAGTCTGATGAATCTTTCTCCTAAGATACCAAAACAAAAAAGAGAAAATGACCTAATCTGATGAATTTTCTCCTAGGATTAACGTCTTAATCTGATGAATCTTTCTCCTAAGATAGAAAACCTAGTCTGACGAATTTTCTCCTAGGATATTTTGAAAAAAAAAGGAAGTCTGGATTTGAAAAGAAAAAGGGGTCAATGTTTAGTTTTCTTAAGTTATTAATGTTTAGTTTCTTGAAATCAGGGGCCCCGCCTGGAGAATAGGGTCAGTTTTTACTTTAGTCAAGCTTAATTTATAGTTTTCCTAGTCTATTCTTTAGTTTACTCTCATTAATGCATCAATCGTACAAGTGGTTTACAATTTTGCTAACAACTCACAAATCTTCCTAGTGCAAACTGGGGCAGAAAAAATTTCTTTTGTTTTGTCTGTTTTGTTGTAATCAGGCACCCACCAGGAGAACGAAGGAAAACAGTTCAAGTTTTGAGGAAAAGCAGTGTAAGTTTCAAAGGAAAGACAGTTCAAGTTTCAAGGAAAAGCAGTTTTGAAGGAAGACAGTTCAAGCTTCAAGGGAAAACAGTTCAAGTTTCAACAGAAGTCAGTTAAAGTTTTAGCAATCAGGTGCCCGCCTGGAAAATAAGAGAATTCAATTCAGAATGCAATTCAGGTCAGCAACAAAAGAAATTCGCGTCAAGAATGCGAGTCAACAGTCCAAGATGATCAACAGAAGTTAGTCACCATCCAAAATAAAAAATAAAAAAATAAAAAAAAGAAAGAAAAGAAGTGAATCCAAATGCAGAAGTTAATGAAAGATGCGGACTAACCAAGATATGATTGAAGTCACAAGTTTCGCATGTCCTGCCTTGATCCAAAGCTAAAGAATGAACCAGCGGTCACAGTTGACGAGCATCAAGATTCGGATCGGAGTCTGTAGCAAGAACCATCCAAGACTCAAGATCAAGCTTCAAGAGATTTATAGATAAGAATCTTGTAACTCGTAGCTGATAGACTTAGTTTAGCTTTTTTATTTTTCATTTTGGTGTAATAAGGAGCTCAGCAAGCAGAAACAACAGTAACAGCAGTGAAATCACAGCTTACCGGTAGTCCCAGCTACCGAAACTTTTAGAACTACACTAACCTGATTCCTTTATAGCCAAGGATATGTAGGCAACCTCTGAAGCAGGGCTCGGTCAGGCTCTTTTCAAAAATGCTTCTCAAGGAGTTTCAAACATGCAAAAATCCCTCATATTGCTCACTTTATCTTTGCCCGAAAACACTTCATGTTTCCGAGCAAAGAGGGTAGTGTGAGCACGTGATTTCTTCCCTCTATGAAAGTAACTCCTAAAAATAGACCAAAATAATTTTTTTTAAAGGAATTTTAGAAGTTTTTCTTTATTTAATTGCATTTCATGCATGTTTAATATTTTTTAAAATCAATAACAAATCATAAACAAAATCATAAAAATTGTCACGTTTTAATTTATGCCATTTTAGGTTCAATTTGCATGTAGGAATTTATTTTATTTTAAAAAAATCACAAAATGGTCATTTTTACATATTTAGATTTTAGCCTTAAAAATTAGCATTTTTCTTTAGTTTTAAGTTAATTAGTTGTTTTAATGTTAAAAATAAATAAAAAAATTTAATTTCTACAAAATAGATTGATTTAAGATTTTAATTAATTGGATTTTAAAATCGAAGAAAAGAAAAGGAAAACAAAGAAAGGCAAAAGGGCCATTTTGAAGCTCAAAATCGGACTGGGCCAGCTTTGGAACAACCCATTTGATTTAAATCCTTAGCCCATTTTAAAGGCCCATACCATTAACCCATTAACTCTTTCTCCTCTTTATACCCTAATCCCTCATATAAAAGGGGAGCTAAGGCAAAAAGAGAGGAGAGGATTAGACCCTGATCCCTATCAAAAAACAGCATCTCCCATTTTGTTTTCCGCTATTTTTCTTTCTTCTTCCACAAAAACAAAATCACAATAAACAAACCCCAATCCCAAAAAGAGTTCCAAAGCTAAAGCAAAAATCCATCAGATCCCAAGCAAAATGGCGCAAGAAAATGATTTCGAGCTTACTTAAGTTATTTGACATGATTTACTTCCTATTTCAATCAATTAAACGTTCGGTGATTACTAACGAAGAGTTTAGGCATAAAGTACTTTCAAGCCATCTAGAGATTACTGATAGAAAAGAAGTTGAAGAGCAACTCCGATTATTGCTAAAAATAGCTCCTGAATGGATCCATGAAAAGGTGGCATCTAGTAGGGATCGTCTCTTGTGTTGGTTTCGGACTGAGAATTCAAGCTGAGTGTTGTTGTTCCATCGCTAGTTGAACTCCATAGTCGTCTAACTGTTATTTTTGTATCCTGCTGAAATTTAAAGAGCTGCTGAAATGCTATGTGATTTCTGGAATTTTGTTGCAAGCTTAGGTACACGTCTTTGACTTGTATTATTGTTTGAATTCTAACATGTTTCAATTTCTTTGCTCTTCTATGAAATTCAGATCTGGCTTTGTCGACTTCAATTTTAGTTTTCGTTTGGTTTTCAGATTTGTTGAATTGAAATAATTGATGATTTTGTGGATTTGGTGAAAGTAAAATATATAACACTTGAATTATTTGGTTATTAGGAATGGTATCTCATTTGAGAAAGTAACTGATTAGAAAAAATGGAAGATACAAGCTTTTAAGTTTAATAAGCTTCGTGTTGAATTTTAAAGTGCAATAATTTATGAGCGAAGAATTATTGGAGAATTAATGGAACAATTTGAGTTTAATTTATGTTTTTCTAGCTAGGATGTAGCGATTAGAGCTGAAATTTTCGTGCATCACAAAATGTCATTTTTGAATTCTCAGTTTATGTACATGTTTAATATGGTCTTGCGGAAATGGTTACTATTTTGGATCGACTTAGCACTCAGCATAGTTGATTTTATTATGCTTTAGTTTTTTTTTTAATGTTCTTTTGCCACCTTATTACCAAGGAGAGTAGAAGTTATGCTACGACTAATGATTGAATCGAATTGAAGATTTTCAATGAATTTTATCTCCTGGTATTGTTGAAACAGATCCACGCTTGGCAGACTATGAGACTTTATAGAATTAAATGACTTATGAACCCCTTAGTTTGCTTTATTTGAGTGCAACCCTTTTTTTAAAATAATTTGAGGCGTGCCATACCAAATAAAACCCCTAAATGCATGGCCCTCATTTTAACTAACTTCGTTTTGATCCTTAGAATTCGAGGTGCGCCATTTAGCAAATTTCCATGGCCCTCGCAAAGTTGCAAACGCGTAGTTGCTTTAGGCGCATTATTCTAATAATTTACATTCTTAAAATCGGGTGTGCATTTCATGTGACCCAAATCAAATCTTAAAACGTTGAATAAAATATGTTTAGGATTGCGGGTGCATTTCATGTGGCGCGATCAAAAGACGTATTTTAAACGACGTTCAAATCTTCTTTAAAAGTAATTAAAAGCGGTTAAGAGTTAAAATTGCACATAGGTTAAAACATGTATTAAAAATCAGATAATTAAGCTGAATATAACAGTTGAGCGACCGTGCTAGAACCACGAAATCCGGGGATGCCTAACACCTTCTCCCGGGTTAACAGAATTCCTTACCCGGATTTCTGCTTCGTGGACTGTAATACAGAGTCAAGCTTTTCCTCGATTGGGGATTCAACTGGTGACTTGGGATACCATAAATCTCCCAAGTGGCAACTCTGAATCTTTTAATAATAAATTCTGTTTCGATTGTCCTTTAATTGAAAAAACTCTCTTATATACTATACTCCCTTCCGGGGGTGTAGTGAAAAAGGAGGTGTGACAACAGTCCGTGGACTTCTCCGGTGCAATGTGTGCCGAAGAAGGGTGGTATGACCGTGGTGACCAATGACAACAATGATCTCATTCCCACTAGAACGATCACCGGGTGGAGAGTTTGTATGGATTACCGGAAGCTGAACAAGGTGACTAGAAAAGATCATTTCCCATTGCCATTCCTTGACCAAATGCTTGATCGCCTTGCGGGCCGGGCTTTCTATTGCTTTCTGGATGGTTACTCGGGGTACAATCAAATTCTAATTGCCCCGGAGGAACAAGAGAAGACCACCTTTACATGTCCTTATGGCACCTTCACTTTCTCTAGAATGTCATTTGGATTGTGTAATGCTCCGGCGGCCTTCCAACGTTGCATGATGGCTATTTTCACCGACATGGTGGAGGATATCTTGGAGGTCTTCATGGATGATTTCAGCGTGGTTGGGGATTCTTTTGAGGAGTGCTTGGTAAACTTGGATAGAGTGTTGGCCTGATGTGAAGACACCAACCTTGTTCTCAATTGGAAAAAGTGCCATTTTATGGTAGAAGAAGGTATAGTGTTGGGTCACAAGATCTTGAAGCGAGGAATTGAAGTTGATAAGGCCAAGATTGAGGTTAATTCGAGGCTCCCTCCCCCTATTTCTGTCAAAGGGATGAGGAGTTTCCTTGGGCACACGGGTTTCTACCGGAGATTCATAAAGGATTTTTCTAAAGTGGTACATCCGTTGTGCAAGTTGCTAGAGAAAGATGCAAAGTTCTTGTTCGATGAGAGTTGTATGCAAGCATTCGAGCTTCTTAAGCTCAAGTTGACTTCTACCCCCATCATTACCGCACCAAATTGGAGCTTGCCTTTTGAGCTCATGTGTGATGCTAGTGACGTTGCGGTTGGGGCTGTTTTGGGCCAAAGGATCAACAAAATATTCCATCCGGTGTACTACGCAAGCAAGACCATGAATGAGGCTCAAAGGAGCTACACAGTCACCGGGAAGGAGTTATTGGCTATTGTTTTGCTATGGAAAAGTTCTGACCTTACCTTACGGGGGCCAAAGTGATAGTGCATACCGACCATGCCGCCCTTAGGTATTTGATGACCAAGAAGGACTCAAAGGCAAGATTGATGAGATGGGTATTGCTTCTCCAAGAGTTTGATTTGGAAATTGTTGACCGAAAAGGGAGTGAGAATCAAGTGGCAGACCACTTGTCCCGTTTGGAGGAGGAGGGGAGGCCTTGTGATGGCCTTGAGATAAATGATGCATTTCCCAACTAGCAACTCCTTGCGGTATCAATGAATGGAATGTCGTGGTTCACCAATGTCACAAATTATCTTGTTACCGGAATCATCTCGTGTGAGCTCTCTTCCAACCAAAGGAAGAATCTCAAGCGGGATAGCATGGATTTTTATTGGGACGAGCCATATTTGTTTAAGATTTGCACCAATGGTGTGATTCGACGATGTATCCCGGAGGAGGAACAATTGGGTATTTTGGAGGCTTGCCATTCCTCTCCTTATGGTGGCCATCATGGCGGGGAGAGAACGGCTTCTAAAGTGCTTTGTTGCAGATTTTATTGGCCTACCTTGTTTAAAGATGCGGGTGATGTGGTCAAGAGATGTGATTAATGCCAAAGAGCCGGCGGAATTTCTAAAAGGGATGAGATTCCCCTCAATACAATTCTCGAAGTGGATATTTTTTATGTTTGGGGCATCGATTTCATGGGTCCTTTTGTCAGCTCTTGTGGGAACACTTACATTCTCGTAGTGGTGGACTATGTCTCAAAGTGGGTTGAAGTCGTGGCTTGGCCCAACAATGAAGCCCGGAGTGTTGTGGCATTTTTGAAAAAGAGTATCTTCACAAGGTTTGGCACTCCTCGTGCTATCATTAGTGATGGGGGGTCTCACTTTTGCAACAAGGCTTTCGACACGTTGCTTTTTAAGTACGATGTCAATCATAAGGTTTCGACCCCCTATCATCCTCAAGTAGTGGCTAAGTGGAAGTCTCCAACAGAGAAATTAAGAGTATATTGTCTAAAACTGTCAATGCTAATAGGACCGATTGGTCGAAAAAGTTGGATGACGCTCTTTGGGCTTATCGGACGGCTTACAAAACTCCGATTGGTATGTCTCCATATCGGTTGTTGTTTGGGAAAGCTTGCCATCTTCCGGTGGAATTAGAGCACAAGGCCATGTGGGCTTTGAGGAAGTTGAACTTAGAATGGGATGTTGCGGCAAATCTTCGGGTTGAACAACTTAATGAGCTCGATGAGTTTAGATTCCATGCCTACTCCAGCTCGTCCTTGTACAAGGACAAAATGAAGTACCTTCACGAAAAATATGCTCGGGGAAAGGAGTTCAAGGTTGGAGATATGGTTCTCTTGTTCAATTCCTGGTTACGTCTGTTTCCGGGTAAGCTCAAGTCAAAGTGGAGTGGGCCTTTTGAAGTTGTGTTCGTGACCCCATTTGGTGTTCTTGATCTAAGGAACAAGAATGGTGAAGTATTCAGAGTCAATTGACATCGGGTCAAGCATTATCTTGGGAAATTTGATGATAGCCATGTGGTGGCACTTCTCCATCTAAAGTGATGTACTGGTAACATGCGTCGTGCCGCGACATTAAATCAGGCGCTGATTGGGAGGCAACCCATGTCTTTTTATTTTTGTTGTTTTTTGTGTTTTTCTTGGTAGTGTAGGTTTGATTTTTGAACTAACTAATTGTGAGATGTTGCAGGGATTGAGTTGATGCAGTGCAAAATAGTTTGAAAAAAGTTGAACAGTCTTTGAAGTTTGCCAGTGCAGCCGCATTGCACTTTGTGCGGTCCACACTGGTGATGGTCAAAAGTGGTGCTCTCTGAAGTTTGCGACCACGGCCGCATTCCATTTAGTGCGGTCCGCGGTGGACCTTCGCGACCACGGTCTGCTTTTGTATGGTCCGCAGATGTTGCCTTCTCAAGCTTCAAGTGAAGACACCCAGCGCGGTCTATAGTCAGTTTTGTGCGGTCACGCTGGTAGGTGAGGATGGGTCCCATTGCTTCTCTATAAATAGACCCCAAGGGTCACCCTTTACCCTTTTTGAACTCTTAACACTCAGAAGCCTAAAAGCACTGTTCACACTCTCATTTGATTGTAATTCTTGTTTGCATTGATTAGTTGCATTCCATCTCCACAATCTGGTAATATTTCATCCATATTTCATTGATTAATTTTATACTTGCCTTTTATTTTCATGCCCACTAGTCTTATCTTCTTTTTCTTCTCATAGTCTTTATTTAACTGTTAGCGTAGGGTAGTTTTAAATGCTGGGTTTGTGTGCTGAATATGCTTAGTGATTGGGCAATTGAGTAGGGACAAGTTAGGTGTAAAAATTGAACAAAAATAGCAAAACCTTAAACCCTAACTTAGAGCATGTGCAAAATACTCTCTGCGGCCCGCGGTCGCCTTTGTGCGGTCTGTGGTGCCCTGACGCGGTCCGCATTGCCATTTTGCGCGGACCGCGGTGCCCAAGTGACTGAAATTGAACCTATGCCCAGCGCGGTCGCATCGCGATACCACTTTGTGTGGACCGCGGTGGAGAGATTCAGAGGAGTGGTTTTCTAGACCTTGTCCCAATGTGGACCGCGGTCGCCTTTGTATGGTCTGTGGTTCCCCTAGTGCGGTTGCACTCCTATTTGTGTGGGCCGCGATGCTCTGTTCTGCAACTGTTTCTGCAACATTTAATTTGTTGTCTGCAATTCAATTTCAACACTTGTTTCATTGTATGTGCTGATACTAACCATGTTAGATGTGTATGCTTGCAGATAATGGTCAAACAAAGAGGCAAAGGCTCAAAACAACCCGGCCAAGGTGATTCCTCCTGGGGAGGGAAGCAAAGAATGGTAAAATCACTCCCTAGGCTATCAAAAACATAAAGGACATGAGGAAAGCAATCAAAGCGACTAACAGAGCCATTGACAACTCGGGGAGTGAGTACGAGCCCTCCCGGGAGATCTCTTCAGATTCGGTCCCACTTTACATCCTGTATCCGGAGAGGGCCATACATAGAGACACTCCCCCTCTTCCCCTAATGCTCAAGCTTCAATCAACATTTCTTTTGGGTCGTCTAAGGGCTCAGTAGCAGGTAGTGGGGATGAATACTCTACCTCTCCTATAGCGTCAATATCTGGAGAGGGTGCTAAGGGTGATGAGGGAGATAGGGAGTTACCTGGGGGTGGTGTGCCTCAGGTTGGGGGTGTTGACCAGACTAGAAATCCCGCTGTTTGGGAAGATAGATTCTTCAGCCAGGTGGCGTTCCACAAGTTTAGGGAATGGTGGCCGTCACAAAAGTTGATTCTTGAGAGGAGCTTCATTGACAGAGACCTTCTACCCCTACACCCCATTGTACATAGACAGTTTCAAGCTCGAGTAGGTTGGGAGTTCTTTAAAGATAATTGTATGACGCGAATGAACACATGGTCAAGGGGTTTTATAGCAATGTGGCCCACATCTTGAAGGGCACTAAAGTGACCAAAGTGCGAAACAAAAATATGATATTTACCGGGAAGGCACTAAATGAATACCTGGGGTTCGTTGAAGAAGACGAGTCCTTATATAATGAAAAGTTGGCAATGGGCGAGGAGGTTCATCCGTGGTTAGCTTCATACCTGGCAATCCCGGGTACGGTTCCAGAGTGGTTGCAAGCAGGGGCCAAAATACATCGGAGGACCTTCAACTTTGAGGCTAGGGCGTGGTTGACTTTTGTGTGCAGTCGGCTTGACCCCACTACCCATGATCAGACTATTCCACTTGTCCGGGCTATTCTTGTTGCATCTATTATGGCGAGATACCTTATCAATGTGGGAAATGTGATGTCCCGCGTTATTTTTGCAGTGGGGGTTGAGTATGATCGGAACTACCCTTTTCCCAGCACCTTCACTATGTATTTCCGGGACCTGAAGGTGGAGAAGAGACCTTTTGACATCAAGGTCAAACCTGTGGCTCCATTTTCATGGTACAGTTTGAAGGGGTCAGACAACCCCAAGGACAAAAATTACAAGCCTCCTGCTTCTGCCCCAACTGGCCAGTCTGAAGAGCCGGTTGCGGTAAAGCCCTCCACTGAGCCTACCTCCACAGTTGCTGATATGCCTTCTGGACCTTCCACTACTACTGGTCCCTCTACTTCAGCTGGCCCGGAGATTCCATCTTCCCGGGCCCATCCTATCACTGCCCACCAGCTGAGCCAGACACTTCTTAGCTTGAACAACTGGATGTCAGTTGCGTCATCCAAGTTGTCCACCTTCACTTATACCATTGCGGCTCAATCGGCACCGCAGCCAGCTCAGCTTCCACAGTCTATTGAGGACACATTGAATAAAATCCTGGAGAACCAGGAAAAGATCATCAGTACTCAGGGTGCCATGGCTAAGGCAGTGGATTCACATGGCAAGGCCCTGAAGGAGATTGCCCGAGAGCACAAGAAGTTGCGAAAGACAAGGGCTTCCAAGAAGTCGGTGAAAGAGCTGAGAGCAGATGTGGACAAGTTGATGGCAGACCAGATGCCTCTTGACTTATTATTCGGGGATCCAGCCCCAGTAGCAGCACCAGTAGTAGAGCCACAGCAGGAGCAGACTCAGAGGCTTCCTAGGAAGAAGAGGAAGCTCCCTAGTGCAGACGAGGCGATCATCCGATTGGCATACCCACAGGAGGTCTCCTCCAGTCAGCCACAGGTTTCTCTAGATATTCAGCCCGTACAAGTCCAGGCCCCAGTCCCAGCAGCTGAGCAGTAGGAAACTGGTAACCAGTCTGAGGTTCCCGTACATACAGAGGACCTAGGGACCACTCATGTTCCCATGCATACAGACGAGGCTTAGAGAGCTCCTATATCCTTTCATCTTGATTTTTGATGCTTATTTGTTTAGTTGGCATCGGGGACAATGCTAGCTTTTATTTGTGGGGGTGCGCCCTACTTTTTATCCAGATGATTGTATATATTAGTTGACTTAGTTTATGTTTCTGTTGATTTTCTATTTGGTCTGTATATAACTTTACATTTAGTTACTTTTATCGCACTTTTTATCTTTCATTTGGTCTACTTTTTATCCGGATGATTGTATATATTAATTGACTTAATTTATGTTTCTGTTGATTTTCTATTTGGTCTGTATATAACTTTACATTTAGTTGCTTTTATCGCACTTTTTATCTTTCATTTGGTCTGTATATAAAGTTACATTATTGTATATATTCATCCCCATTGTATATTCAAATCCGTTATTGTACACATTCATTCTATTTTCTATTTTTGTAAAAATTTAGTTTCTTAGATAGGCTCATAGCTTTTTGTTCTGTTTTGGCACTTTCAATTTGGTTTTCTTAATGCCACGGTTCTTTCCAAAGGTGGAGTATTATGTGAACCGGGTGGCTCTTCCCGATGATGGATGGCGTGACAACCTTCTTAAGGGTTTGAGTCCGTTTTTAATTTTTCTTTTGTTTTTAGTAATTTATAGTTAAGGGTACCTCAAGCAAAGCTTCACTTGGGCCTAACACATTTGCCTTTGATCTCATGGTCAAAGACAAGTGGTTGTGTTTAGGATGGTGAAAGTAGTGACCTTGAGACTCTTGTTTTGACCAAACAAACATCATGTGGTGTTTCGGGACTATTGTGTGCTCATTCGTGTCTAAGGTTGTTGTGGGCCCCCGACTTTATGTATTTATCAATCCTTGAGTGTGTGTGATGAGAAATCAAATTGTGAGTCCAAGTCCCGAGCCAATGGTCTAGAACTTGCCCTGAATGTTTGTTGAGGCAAATTTTTGAGTGAAATTCGATTTGAGAAGTGATTATAAGCTCTCCTTGATCCAAATAATAGTCGAACAATTCCATAGCCTACCAATGATATAATCCCTAGCTAACCCTTTTGAGCCTTAAACTTTTTTCTTTCAAGAACCAATGCTACAAGCCTATACCCGTTCTAAATTATACCCTCTCTTGGCACCCAAATCGTCCCTTGAGTAATGGCAAAAGTCTAAGTTTGGGGGAGAGAGACAAGAAAGGAATAAAGTGGTAAAAGGTACAAAAGAAAAAGGAAAGGAAGGTGATGAAAAAGACAAAAAAGAAAAAGACAAAAAGAAAGCCCAATGCGCAAAGTATAAAACGGGATTCAAGAAAAACAAAAGTGAAAAAGGTGTGGAAAAAGTAGAAAAAGGAGAAATTCTTTGAATTGTATAACAAAGAGTGATAATATATCTCTCTAACCCCTTGAAAAGAAGTGAAATACTCAAAGAGTCATAGAGAATTGTGCCAAAATGAATCAAAAGAAGTGCTTAAGGGAAGATGGAACCCATATAGACCAACAACTTTTCCTACCCTGAACCAAAATCCTTCACATTGACTCCATAAAAGCCCTATATGATCTTGAGTTGGATGACGCTCGCATTAGTGGATACTTACATGAGGGTCAAGCATATGGTACTTAGAGTCGGACTTGTGACCTTTCCTTGAGAAACGGGTGAATTCCCATTAACCTTAGTTTGTGTGCTTATACTCTAAAAGGTGAGGTTTGCTTAGGGAGAGTTGAGGATGTGTGAGTTTGGGTTCCACAGCGACCAAAGTCATTGAGAGAGTTCTTTGATGTAATGAGTCAATTCTTGATGCTCTTGTGTCACACTTGATCCATAGTTTTTCAAAGTTTAAATTTTGTTAATGATCCATTCGTATTGAGGGAAATTGTTAGTCCCAATTGATGCTTGTTGAGGTTACTTTAGGTTAGCTGGAATTACTTGGATTTTCCTTTAAGGGGTGGGTCTTATTTTGTTTGCTTGAGGACAAGCAAAGGTTTAAGTTTGGGGGAGTTGATAAGTTAGGATTTTAACATGTTTTATGCCCCTACTTGCCTATGCTTTGATCATATATTGTTACAAAATAGTCCTAAAAGGCTCACAAGTTGTGCTTGATTGTAGGTTTGATCGACAAAGTGATGAAATGTCAAAGATCGGCTCAAAAAGGAGTGAAACCTGCTCAAGTATCAAAGACCAAGAAATCTAAGGAAAGAAGGCCTAGTGCGGATCGCGCAAAGTTGAATGCGGCCGCACTACGTGGTTCAGAGAGTTGGTAAACCAGGCTAGAGGCAACGCGGCTGCGGTACACATCTCATGGTCCGCGGTGAAGGCTCTGTGGCCGCACTACTCTTTTGTGCGGTCCGCGGTCATGAGATTCAGAGAGATGAAAGTTTGCAAAGCCAATGCCATGCGGTCCGCGATCGTGATTGCGCGGACCACGCCAGCTCCCTCCGCGGCCGGGGTCCATTCTACGCGGTCCGCGGAGTCCAAGTTCAAAGAAGCAAAAGTCAAAGTCAAAGAGCCCAGTGCGGCCCGCACTGACCTCGCAAGGGTATTTTTGTCCTGTTTTTCTAGCCTAGTATAAATAGAATATTTTACCATTTTTCGGTCATCTTTGGTATTCAGACGTGAGCTGCGCTCCTGAGAACGATATTTATAGCCATTTTTGGCACTTTTGCTTTACATTTACGATAGATTCTTGTCATTTAATTTTAGTAATTAATTAATATGTTTAGTTCTTCATCTATTTCTTCAATTTCTTTATCTAGCATGAGTAGCTAAATCCATTAGCTAGTGTTGTGGCTCAACCCTAGTGTGGGTAATTGATGGGTGTTGCCATCTAGTGTTAGATTGACTATGGGTGTTTGTTATTTGGGTTGATTTTATGTTTTAATCTAGAATTGGTGGTTGCAAACACTGATTCAAGCTTTGTGGGTTTAATTCTTCTTGAGAAAGAGAGTCTATGACCCCAAAATTGACCCAACAAGGAATTGGGATGGACTCATGAGAAATGATAGTCCCAATTAATGGGTTAAACCTCGAGATAGTAATTACCTTACTTGAACCCTAGTTGCTTGGTCTAATTTGCATACCCATTTGGTCTCGAGAGACTCAATTGGGCAAAATCACTCTCTCTACTGAGATATGTGAGAGTGGGTAAAATTGTGCAACGGTTATAGCATAAGCCCCAATCATATCAATCAAACCTTAGTAATATCTACCCGTCAATTAGCCACCTAGGTAGTGTCACGTCCCTAGTGCCCTTCTTCCCATTAGATACAACTTAGCAATATTCTCGTAGCATAATTTAGTGTTAATCAATAATTTTTATAAAAATAGTTATAATTCGAAAACCCAAAAATGTTTGAAGTGACATTAGGAGTACAAACACATCTCTAGGCTAGACAGACAATCCAACTCCACTACTAGCTCCCTGAGGAAATCGATCCCGACCCTCATATCGGGTAAAAGCTATTGCGACCCGCTCTTCCTACCTTAGTGTAGCGTCGAGTTGGCAGCGATCAAAGCCCGAGTACGTACTCATCACCTCGTGTACACGACTTTCACATGACATAAATAGCACAAACGACTCAAATCCTATGGGGTAGTTCCCCCACACAAAGTTAGGCAAGATACTTACCTCAAAGAAGCTAAACCGATACTCTAAAATGACCTTCTCGTGTGAAACAACCTCCGAACGACTCAAATCTAGACAAAATAACTTCATGTCATAAATAAACCCATAGGAAACAATTCCGGATAATAAAGCTTCGATCTTTAATGAAAATTAAAAAGTCCACCCCGGACCCGCACCCCGAAACCCGACAAAATCAACAAAATCCGAACACCCACTCCGATACGAGTCCAACTATACTAAAATTATTAAATTCCGATATCAAATCATCCTTCAA
Source organism: Nicotiana tabacum (assembly GCF_000715075.1). Lineage (NCBI taxonomy): Eukaryota > Viridiplantae > Streptophyta > Magnoliopsida > Solanales > Solanaceae > Nicotiana > Nicotiana tabacum. Next base: position 130,294,822 of record NC_134087.1, read on the forward strand.
ATCGTCATTTTATATTTATGAAAGATTTCACAAATATTCTCATTTTCTTTTATTCAATTTACTAATTTAATGATAAAAACAATTATAGATTCATGAAATTTAATCAATTTCGGATAAAGAACACTTATCTCGATCCAAACCATGAAGAACCCATCCAAAATTTTCCAAAACCAAGGTCTACAACTCAAAATATGATGAAAATAGGAAAACCCTCGAAATATAACCTTCTGCCCTAGCACTTCTGCTTTTGCGGACAGAAAAACGCACATGCGAGCCCGCATTTGCAAGCTATGGCTCGCATCTATGAAGACAGCTTGCCAGACAAAGATCTGCATCTATGAAAGAACCATCACATCTGCGACAATGCAAAAGCGCCCAAACGAACCACATAAGCGAAAAGATGGCATCTGCGTTCACTAAGCCGCAGAAGTGACCATCGCTCTTGCTTGCCTAAATCCGCAGAAGCGAAGCTCCTGCCAGGCCTCAACATCGCAAAAGCGACTGAAAATTCATAGAAGTGGCTACGTACATGCTCCCTAAAATGCACAGGTGCAACTCACCAGAAACATACCTGCCAAAAATATGGGAACAAATCCAAAACTCGTCTGAAACACACCCGGGGCCCCCGGGACCCTATCTGAACATACCAACAAGTTCATTAACATAACATGGACCTACTCGAGGCCTCAAATCATATATAACAATGTCAAAACTATGAATCGGGCCTCAAATCGAGCTTAATGAACTTATGAACTTTTGACTTCTACAACTCGCGCCAGATCATATCAAATCAATTCGGAATGACGTCAAGTTTTTCATGCAAGTTATAGATGACACAACGGAGCTATAACAACTACCGAAATTGAAATCTGAACTCGATATTAACAAAGTCAGGTCCCGATCAAACCTCTCAACCTTACAAACCTTCAACTTTCCAATATTCGCCTAAATGCATCAAATTAACCTACGAACCTCCAAATCAAAATTTGGGCGCATGCCTAAGTCCAAAATCACCATATGAAGCTATCTGAATCATCAAAATAACATTCTAGAGTCGTCCGCACAAAAGTCAAACTCCGGTCATCTCTTTATACTTAAGCTTCTAAAACAAGAATTGTTCTTCCAAATCAAATCCTGAATCATCCGAAATCCGAACTCGACCACACATGCAAGTCAAAATACAAAATACGAAGTTTCTTGAGATCTTAAGACACCAAACAGGACACTAATTCTCAAAACGACTGATCGAATCCTTACAAGATACTACCGGGCATGGTGATTACTAGAGTTCGCACAGGTACTAGCATTATGGAGACTACGAGGTTGTTGCTATGTCATTCGTAGACCTAGGGGTTCTCTTTGCTTATTTTTGTTATCAATATTATATCATTCAGACGGTTTGTATTGAGGAGTTGGCTATGTATTTTGAGATTCTGTAGTGCTTATGTACTTGTTGACACCAGATCTTTGGGATGGTTGTAGTTGTATTATTGTTGATTTTCTCAAATATTTTATGATATTACCATTGTTAAGATTAACAAGTTTTGTTATTTGAGTTTATTGTCATTGTGAAACTGTTGGCTTGCCTAGTAAGCAGTGTTAGGCATCGCCACAGTTCGGTGGGAGTTTGGATCGTGACAAGTTGGTATCAGAGCACTAGGTTGCCTAGGTCTCACGAGTCATGTGCAAGTTTAGTCGAGTCTTGCATATCGGTACAGAGACGTCTGCACTTATCTTCGAGAGGCTACCGAACTACTAGGAAACTTTACTTTCTTGCATTCTTATAGTGTGGATTTGTTAATTCAGAAGTCTAAACCTTTACTCTCGTGCTCTCTCACAGATGGTGAGGACACATTTAGCTGATTAGGATCCAAAGCCCCAAATTATAACCATTACCAAGGGTAGAGGCCGAGGTCGAGGTAGAGCTAGAGGTAGGGGCAGAGCTCAGACTAGAGCACATGCAGTGGCGCCTGATGTTAAGCCTCAGATTGAGCAGGATGAGGAGATCCTTGTTTTGTCCGAGCCAGAAGGACTAGCTCACGTCCGAGAGGGGTTCATTTCTACCCCAATACTTTAGGATGCCCTAGGCTTCTTGGTTGGCCTTATAGAGAGTGTGGCCCATGCCGGTATATTTCCCATTGCACCAGCCATTTCTCAGGATGGGAGAGGAGCTCAAACTCTCGCTACTCACACTCTAGAGCAGATGGCTCATAGGTATCATACCCCAACAGTTCTACCAATTAGGGCAATTTATCCTGTTGTTGCTACGTAGCTCGGAGAGAGAGCCACGATGTCACCTGAAGGGCTGAAGAGGTTGGACAAGTTCACCATGTTATTTCCCACTCGCTTTGCTGGTACACCTTCTGAGGATCCCCTAGGATTTCTTGGACCCTTGCCATGAGGTATTGCACAACATAGGTATAGTGGAGTCCAACAAAGTTGACTTCATAGTGTTTCAGATACATGGCTTTACCAAGAGGTGGGGGCAGGAGTATGTTTGGGGTAGACCAGCAGGTTCACCTCCTCTCACTTAGGCCCATTTCTCACAATTGTTCTTATAGAAGTTCACTCCCTTCACATAGGGAGAGGACTTCCGCAGTCAGTTTCAGCGCCTTTAGCAGGGTATCATGACCGCTACTTAGTAGGAGACAAGATTTGTGGATTTGTCACACCATGGAGCTATTCTGATCCCCACTGAGAGGGAGAGGCACCACTAAAAAAAGGGGGAAACCGACCGCAAAAATCGACTGATGTTGGTCGGTAATTGGAAAAAATCAACCGAAAACTGACAGCTTCGTGGCAGTCGGTAATCACAAACCGGTAGAGCTAACCAACTGACTTTGGCCGGTATTTTTCAACTGCTTACGACCGGTCAATTAAATTCAGGAAAAAAATTACCTAAAACACCGACCGAAGTTGGTCGGTATTTTAATTATGTAATTAAAAAATACACTATCAGGGAATCAAACTAGGGTCTGTACTGTGGCAGGATACTATTCTACCACTAAACCATTTGTGTATTTTATTTTAAGAATGTCTTTTAATTTATTATACTCGTTAATTGTATTTTCGCACGACAATAACCTACCGATGTCGATCGATTTTATTAAAAAATAAATTATCGACCAAATTCGGTTAGTTTTTTAAATGACCGGCCGAACTAACTGACCGATTCCGGTCAGTTTTTAATTATTTGTTTTAATTTATTTTAAATGAAAAATCAACCGAAGTTGGTCGGTTTCTTGAATAATAAATTTTGTGGGACTCAAAAATAGTTTTCCGCATTTTGGCGCTAAAAATAAATCGACCAAAGTTGTTCGGTTTCATTAAAAAAAATGAAAAATCGACCAACCGACCAAAATTGGTCGGTTAAGCGCAGTCGGTTTTTGCCAAATTTCTAGTAGTGAGGGTGCATAAGTTTATAGATTGTCTTACATATGGTATCAGGCTAAAGATGGACAGAGAGACCATGATGATTTTCATTTTACTCGGGTCATGGAGATCACCAGGAGGATCGAGCGCATCAGAGGTCAGAGTAGGTCTGTGTCTCTTTTATAGCTTTTATGTGAAATTTTAAAGAAAATGTAATTTTTGGCTTTAAAAATAACTAGAGTTGACCACGATCAACGATCCTGGTAAACGACCTCATATCAGTGTTTTGAAAATTCCGATAGGTTTGTATGATATTTTTATACTTGTACGCACGTTTGATTGCGGTCTGGGGTGAATCAAACGCATTTCGGCGCATTATATGAAAGATTGTGAAAATTCAGTTTAAAGTTGAAATCCTTGAGTTTAAACAATCGATTCTTGTTGTTTGATGTTATTTTTATGCTTTGAGGTAGCGAGCAAGTTTGTAGGATGTTGTTACACTTATGTGCATATTCGGATTGGAGTCTAGGGGGCTCGGGTGAGTTTCAGATTGGTTCTGAACCATTTTTCGACTTGTTGAATTGTTGGTTTTTCTACTAGTGTATCAGTGCTTCGCGACCGTGAAGCCACTTTTGCAATCACGAAGGCAAATTTGGGGCTGGGGATGGATACTTTACGCGAATGCGAAAGGCTTGAGGGGACTGCCCTTCGCGAACACGGCGGACCGCACGCGAATGTGTAGCTTTGGGAAGGCTGGGGAAGGCAGGTGGAGTCCTTCATCGCGAACACGATACATAGGACGCAAATACAGAGGCTAGGCGGAGAAATTCCTTTGTGAATGCGATGGAGACCTCGCAAGCGCGAAGGCCAATAGGCATGTGCACTTTGTGAACGCAGTAGTTGCTTCACGAACACGAAGAACACCTGACGCCCTGTTAAATAAAAGTTGAAAGTCGGGCCTCTTGAAAAATAGAGCTCAGACTAGAGATATTCTTGAAGAGATTTTCATCCCAACTTCATTGATAAGTGCTTTTTAACTAGTTTTGATGTATTTTCACAATCACCCATTGATTTTTAACCTTAAATTTAGTGATTTCAAAGTAAAAATTAGGGATTAGGGGTAGAAAATAGAAATTGGAAAAAATTGAGATTTAGATATCGAATTGAGGTTGGATTTCAGACAAATAACATAACATGCTGGGGGTGAATGGGTAATCGAAAATCGGTCCGGATCTCGGATTTTGACCAAGCGAGCCGAGTGTTAATTTTAGTTGACTTTTTCAATTTAGTTAAATGTTGAACCTTTTTCAGTCGTGGGTAATTTCTGAACCTTGTTTTGATTTGTTTGAACTATATTTGGCTAGATTCAATTGGTTTGGAAGCGTATTCTAAAGGAAAAGTCGCGATTGATTATTGATTTGGTTGCAGAAAAAAGTAAGTATCGTGGTTAACCTTGAATTGAGGGAATTAGGACTTGATTGGACTAACTGCTATTTGTTTTATGTGTGGGGATGGCGTTCATGCAAGGTGTGTAGACATGTAATTTTTGACCCTCCCCAAGATTTTACACATTTTAGCGTAACTATTTAATTTAGGTTTAGTATCGCTATTCTAAATAGTCTTGACTCTTTTACTTTATTTTTAGCACAAAAAATAAAAAAATTACAAAAAAATATTTTTCATCTTTAGGTTGAAGTCAATTAGTATATTTATATTTATAGTATTATAACATTTGAAAATACAAAAAAATTAGTTTCACTTGTAGTATTTAGTTTTATATTAGTTTATTTTAATTTAGAGTAATTTTTACATTTTTATAGATACATTGTATTATTTGGTCTTTTTAGTCTAAGCTCAAACCCAAAAGACATGGCCCAACCCAATTACCTTTAGCATATTCTTCCCAACACATTAGTCCACTTAAGTGCAAGATTTAATCCTAGCCATCTATTTCCTTCTAATCCAATAGTCATCATCCTTCCCCACATCCATATAAAACACTCAATTATAAAAATCTTACCTTAAGTTTTCAATTCATGTACTACAATTAAAACAATAAACGGCGAGACCTAGACAAAAAGCAGAATCGGCCATTCCCACATTCAGTTTTTCTTTTGCTTCGTTTTTTTTATTTTTTTATTAGAGAACCGCAGATTCAGTTCCTTAACAGTAACACTACAAAATATTGGATGAAATATTTAGAGATTTATGAGTCCAAAAGACGGCAGCATCTTTCCGTTTTTTCTTCCTAATGCTTTGAATGTAATGGTATATTGATGCAAATTTGCATCTTTGGTTGGATAAAAAGAATGTAAAAACAGAAAGGAAGTTGTTGGAGTGTAGTAATTTGCCCCTTTCCGTTTCTTTGGCAAGCAATTTTAAATCCCAGTCTTGCTAAAATCTGCGTTCACATGCAACTGGAATAACCTTGAATCATTGCCAAGCAATAGGTTCTGGCTAAACAAGACACGAATTTAACCTGCATCTTTTCGTCGTCGTGAACCTCTGGGCAGAAAATCAGTTGTCAGGTATTTGAGGTTTTAATTTATCGTTTGATTGGGGGTCGATTTAGGTTTTGAATTTTTCGGTGTCGATTCGAGGTTCCGATTTGTAATTTCGGTGTTTCGGTCCAAGGATTGTTGCTTTGTTAGCCCGATTGATTTGCAATTCTCAGCTTTGTTCATCAATAAAAGGTCAATTTCTCAATTTTCATTCTCATTTCATTGTGTTATGATAGCTTGGTGCGGGTGTTGGTTGATTTGTAATTCTACGTTGTTTGAGTATCATGTTTTAGTTTTTATTTAAATTGTTTTAATTAATTTTATTTCGATCGTGATGTATGTAGTCTTGGTTCTTAAATAAATGCTTTTAATTGGGTAGATGAAAAAATAAGAGTTATTTCTTTCTTGGCAAGGTAAAGAAAGGTGTTAGCGAGGCAAACTGTATTAGAGAGGCTGCGAGAGAGGTGTTAGGGGTCTCGACGGGCATTTCCGGTAGGCACAAAGGAGACTGGTGGTGGAATGAAGTGGTACAAGTTAAAGTGGAAGCAAAAAAGGAGGCATACTGGATGTTAGTGGGGAGCATAGGTGAAGAGGAGAGGCGAGCGTGCATGGAGAAGTATAAAGTAGCTAGGAAGGAAGCGAAGCTGGCGGTCACGGAGGCTAAGACTGCGGCTTATAGTCGTATGTACGAGGAACTAGGGGAAAAGGAGGGGAGAAGAAGTTATTTAGGCTGGCCAAGCTGAGAGAGAGAGGAAAGCTCGAGATTTAGACCGAGTGAGATGCATCAAGGACGACGATGGTAGAGTATTGATGGAAGATTCCCAGATTAAGATGAGATGGCAGACTTACTTTCAAAAACTTCTTAATAAAGTAGGGGATCGGGATATTGTGCTCGGTGAATTGGATCATTCCGAGAGTTATAGTGACTCTGGGTACTGCAGGCGCATCAAGGTTGAAGAGGTCGTGGGAGCTATAAGTAAGATGAGTAGGGGCAAAGCGACCGGGCCTAACGAGATTCCGGTAGAATTTTGGAAGTGTGTGGGGAAAGCAGGTTTGGAGTAGTTGACTAGGTTGTTGAATGTTATTTTTAAGGCGAAGAGGATGTCAGATGAGTGGAGGTGGAGTACGGTGCTCCCACTATATAAGAACAAGGGTGATATTCAGAATTGTAACAATTATAGGGGTATCAAATTATTGAGTCATACTATGAAAGTATGGGAAAGGGTGGTTGAAGCAAGGTTGAGGATGATGGTGTCTGTTTTCGACAACCAGTTTGGTTTCATGCCGGGTCGTTCTTCTACAGAAGCTATACACCTTGTTAGGAGGTTGGTTGAACAGTACAGAGATAGGAAGAAAGACTGCACATGGTGTTTATTGACCTAGAAAAAGCGTATGACCCGGTTCCTAGAGAAGCTCTCTGGAGAAGCTTGAAGGCAAAAGGCATGTCGGTTCCCTACATTATGGCGATTAAGGACATGTATGATGGGGTAAAGACTCGGGTTAGGACAGTAGGAGGCGACTCTGAGGATTTTTCGGTTATTATGGGGTTATACCAAGGTTATGCGCTCAGTCCGTTCCTATTCGCACTGGTGATGGACGCGTTAACACATCACATTCAAGGGGATGTGCCATGGTGCATGTTATTCGCCGATGACATAGTTCTGATTGATGAGTCGCGAACCGGTGTTAACGAGAGACTGAAGGTTTGGAGACAAGCTCTTGAATCTAAGGGTTTCAAGCTTAGCAGGACAAAGACGGAATACTTGGAGTGTAAGTTCAGCGCTGAGCAGAGGGAAGTGGGCGTGGATGTGAGGCTTGAATCACAGGTCATCCCGAGTAGAGACAGCTTCAAGTACCTTGGGTCGGTTATCCAGGAGGGAGGGGAGATCGACGAGGATATTACATACCGTATCGGGGTAGGATGAATGAAGTGGAGGTTAGCATCTAGAGTATTGTGTGACAAGAGAGAGCCACTAATACTCAAAGGTAAGTGTAAGCACGTGATTTTTGCCCAATATGATAATTACTCCCAAAAAATCCAAAAATAAAATGATTTTTCTTTGGTGTGCAATTTTGTGATATTTTGAATAATTATTTGTATTTGTCTGTGCGTGTTTATTTGATAAATTAATAAAAAATACAAAAATATGTCGCATTTGCATGTAGGATTTAATTCTATAATTGTTACTAATTAAATTTGTTTACAAAAAATAAAAATTACAAAAATAGGCATCTTTTGCATTTTTAGCATTTAATGTCCAAATATACAATTTTATGCTTAATTGTGCGTTAATTGTTATTTGGAGTTAATTTGCACTTTTATAACTTAATTTAGTTCTTAATAATAGTTTAAGTATTTTTATAATTTAGTTTTAGAGAAATAAAAGAAGAAAAGAGAGCGAAAATATAAAGAAAGGCGGAATTGGGCCTCGTCTTCGATTTCAAGCCATAGGCCCAAAAAATGGCCCAATCTTCCCTACGACCCAGTCCATTTCGAACTAGGTCGACCCAGTCCATAACCCAAAAGACCCAAACCCCTTTGTCTTACATTTTACAAAACAAAACAAAAATTAAAAGACAAGAAACCCTAACACTAAACCAATCCGCCCCCACCCCTCCTATCTTCTTCTTCTTCCTCAAGCTTTCTCAAGCACACATCCATGGCAGCCCTTCCTCACGCCTCCACCACCTCAACACACACACACACACATGACATTCTCCATCGTCCCATCGACCCCAACACGAGCAGCCATGGCTGCTTTCCCCCCCCCCCATTTATCTTCTTCTTCTTCCTCAAGCTTTCTCAAGCACACATCCATGGCAGCCCTTCCTCACGCCTCCACCACCTCAACACACACACACACACATGACATTCTCCATCGTCCCATCGACCCCAACACGAGCAGCCATGGCTGCTTCCCCCCCCCCCCCCATTTCCCGTTGTCGAAACCAAACGACCATTGGAGTAGCTTCACGTCCGCCATTGTTGCTGCGTTTTCTTCCAGTCGTTGCAGCTGCTACTGCTGTTCCTTCGTCATCCATGGAGGTCCTTCTGCTTCCATCTTCTCAACCTCAAGTCCAAACGACCAAGCTTCTCCGTTCTCCAAAACGCAGCAATGAGAGCTGCTCGAAACCAGCCCAAAAACGAGCTCCATTGTCGCTCCGTCGTGTTGCTGCGTCGCTGCGTTTTCAGCTTCACCATTGCTGCTGCTGCTCACGTTTCTGCTCCAGCTGCTTCTCGCCGGGTCTGCCTTCGTCCTCTTCGTCGAGCTCAAGCTTGAGCTCGACATCCATGGACGCCGATGTTTCTTCTTCATCGAAGCCCAACTCCATCGCGCTACTGCTGCTCCGTTCCAGCTGCTTCTTGCTGCGTTTTTCTTCATCTTTCACCTCAAATGATGCTTGTTTCTTTGTCGTCTTCAAGTCCGTTTATGCCCAAGTTCGTTGGTTTCGTTTAGAGTTCGTTCGATGTTCGTCGTTGGACATTCACGGTTAGTTATTCTAAGTTCTATTACGTCCATAATTTGTTTGATATTTTCAGATTTTGAATTAGCATAAGTTTGCTTTATTTTTCTTATTTTGTTTTAGATAAAAATTGTTAGTTTAATTATATTGTTGTTAGATTTAAGTTGAAGATTTAATTTAATTATTTTCAGTTTGTTTTATTAATTTTAAGAGGATTTAGTTTTAATGTAGAAAGGTGTTAGTTTAAATCGTTTAAATCCGTTGTTTGTTGTTAATATAGATTTAATTCGTATTCATTTTTGAAGTTGGTTTTAATTTAGTGATTTAATGTGAAGTTATGTTTTGGTTTTAATTTTTGGATCATGCATCTTTGTTATAAGTTTCGTTGGATTTAATTTAAGAAAGATTAGTTGATTATTTGAAGATTAGTGATTTGAATATGTTTATTTGTTTTGTTTAAGTTTAATTCGAAGTTTGAACAAAGTTTGTTTGTTATTGTTATTGAATATTTTCATTCATGTTCATACTTTGTTTGGTTGATCTTGAATCCGAAATTTGTATAGTTTGATTTCTTGTTTACCATTTATGATTATTTCTTGAATTGGTCTCATAATCTTGTTTAAAGTTTAATATAAGAATTGTTTGTTGTAATGTTGTTAGTAGTTGATTTTAAGTTCAATATGATTGAAGTTAGAAATCTAAATATACTTGTTTGTTGTTGTTGTTTAAATCCGAAAATAGGTTTGTTGCTAAAATATTGTTCAATCAAATTTTAGTTGTTCTTTGTTGTTCAATTTGTGTTCATGTGATTTGTTGTTGAAATGTTGTTAAAATCGTGTTCATGTGATATTGTTGTTATGATGTTCATCCATGTTCATATTGTTGTTTGAACATTGTTAGAAATTGATCATATTGTCTATATTTTGGTTAAGTTTGATTAATTGATGTGTTATAGCTGATGGGTAGTTTGGTAAATTTGTAATACGTTCAGGGGTAGTTTGGTAATTTCAGTAAGGTCGGAAGGGGTAGTTTAGGAATTGTACATTTTGAAATTGTTTATTTGAAGCATGAGGGACAAAATAAAATGGGGTGGGTTGTGATATGATTATTTAATATAAAGGGGGGACAAGATTTAAATTAAAGGGGAATCTTGCATTATTTTAATTAAAGCATGGGGGACAAAATATAATGGGGTGGTGTGATATGTTTATTTAATGTAATGGGGATGAGTGGAAAGATGATGGGTTGGGTAGAGAAAAAGTATTGATTTAATTGATTAAAAGATTTATGGGATGGGATTATATATATGGGAAGTCTTGAAGACAAATAAGAATAACAAGAATACAGATAGAGAGAAAAAACGGACAGAGAATAGAAGAGAGAAAAATTCCGAAAAATATTTAAGCTTTCAAAATAAAAATAAAAGCTAAAAAAATCTACTGCTTTCTTTCTTTGTTTGAAATTAGTATTAATGGTTGTTGTTACATTTAAAGCTTAAAGCTTTTGTTTTTGGGATTACTACTCCACCGGTTTGTTACTGGGTTGTTACTGTTGCAGGGCAGTTGTTGCTATTGCACTGTTATTACTGTTGCTGATTTTCATCTTCATTTTCTTTTGCTTCCAATATCAGGTACATATCTTTTAAACTCATATTGTGAAGAGCTTCAACATGGCAAGTAAATGAAGTTTGGAATTATAAGGATGTCTTCTACTCATTTAAATTTTATTAGTTTAAATTTCAGTTTTGTTTTAGTTGGTTAATATAGTATTAAATCAATTAGTAGATTAGTTCTCTTTCTTAATAACTAATGACATAGTTATTTTAGGAACGCGATCAACTCATTTCTTTTAATATATGAAATAATGTCAATGATTTTTTTTACAAAATATAGAGTTAAGTGTTTGCAAATAGTCGCATAGGCAGAGAATAAGAATTGGTTTATTTATCTCAAACTCAATCTTTGTAAACAAATTAACCAAACAATTATAACTTTGGACTAAAAACAAGTATATGAGAAGGATATGGGATTTACAAGCACGAATTGCAACATTTTATGTCAAGGATATGTAGAAATAGAATTCGCATTAAATGTAACAATAAAAATTCTTCAGAAACTATTAATTTGTTTATCAAATTAATTCTTTTTCCAGTTTTATATGCGATTCAATTTTTGGATATGTTAATGTTGTATCCACGATAAAAATGGTAGTATTTTTAGTTACATGTTGTTTGTTTCTTTTTCATATCATTAATTCTTTAAAATTTGAATAGTTTTGAGGTATATAATTCATACGCGTAAAATAAGACTTGTAGCAACGCCTAATAAATTTTGAATTCTTTGTCAAGAAATTTGGTGGCATCCCAATCGGTAATTCTCCACGATTCTTATATTTAAAAATAGATAGATGCAATAAACATTTATGGAAAATCTATATTACTATTAAGAATCTTTTGCGTGATTAGGGATGCGTTCGCGTAACCTGATTATATTTCTAAAAGCAATTCGGATTATGCGTTCGCGCAACTTTGAACGAACCTTTAATAAAAAGGGGGCTCTTCGGAGAATATCAATATTAATTTCATATAACTCGAGATGTGCGGTTCAATATTTAATTATACAAGAGCGACGAACGTTCTTAATTTTATTTTTAGCACAATTTCGAACTTAAGTTTTTTTTTATATAATAAAAAATTTCGAAAAAAATAAATAATAATTATTATATTGTGTATACGTACGCGTGACACGATTTTCACGTTAAAAAATATTAATATATAAAACGAATACACGTACGCGTGATTCGATTCGAAGAAGGGTCTTTAATTATAAACAATTTAAATAGAAGCGGTAACAATAAAATCATGCAATAAAAATGTATTTAATAAATCAAAATAATCAAGCCAAATATAACAGTTGAGCGACCGTGCTAGAACCACGGAACTCGGGAATGCCTAACACCTTCTCCCGGGTTAACAGAATTCCTTATCCGGATTTCTGGTTCGCAGAATAATAAACAGAGTCATATTCTCCTCGATTCAGGGATTAAAATTGGTGACTTGGGACGCCTTAAAATTCCCAGGTGGCGACTCTGAAACAAACAAACAAATCCCGTTTCGACTGTCCTTTAATTGGAGAAAACTCCCTACGCCCCTCACGGGGGCGGAAAAAGGAGGTGCGACAGCTCTGGCGACTCTGCTGGGGAATTTACCCAGAACCACTGGTTCAGGGTTCAAGAATTCGAGCTTAAAATAATTGTTATAGTTGGCTTTATTTATTATCTGATTTTTTTACATGATATATGCCCAATGTGCTAAATGACACTTTTACCGCTTTAATATTATTTGAATTATGAATATATACAACTGCTACGAAACCCCCTTCTTTCTGAGTCTTCTAAATTTATGGTGCACACGTGCGCGTGGCCCACCTTTCTGTTAAAGTCATACCAAATAAGACGAAGTTGGGACAAGTAACTAGGCCGGGTAGACTTTCGTGCTCCCGGTACGTTGCCCCCGCTTCGGCTCAAACTGTCCGTTTGGGTAAGCCAGGGCTAGATCAATATGCCTCAGGTTTTTTCACTTAGAATAACTCAGCTTCATGCCGGATCCCTAGTAGGAGCGATTGTTTGCATCACGTGCATTTGACTTTGGAGACTCAACACAGGGGTTGGGTCTGTCTAGGACAGGTGTACCAAAAAAATGACCATCCTGATGCATCTTACTTGTTGCTACTTGCGCATTTATTTGATCCGGATTTGTGTGTTGACTGACTTTTGAATATCATGAATAATATTTTAAAATTGAAAAAAAAAGAAATAGCGGTTAGGGAATTGACTGTTTATTTTTGAAAAAAAAAAATCAATGCCCAAATATTGTCAAAACTCTGCCGAAATTTTGAGAAAATGAAAAAAAAATGTCTTATTAGTTTGTTTTATTAAAACCAAAGAAAAAGTAGAAAGAAAAAAAAAATCGTTGTTTTGTCTTATTTTTCAAAAAAATAAAATATATATATATATATATAAAGGAAAATAGTTTGTCTTCCCCTGAAAATGACAATGAAAAAGAGTCTTACTTTTAAAATAGTTTTTTTTTATTCGTTTCTGAAAAATTCAAAATAATAAAATAAAAAGAGTCGCGTTGAAAGTGGTTTTATTATTTGTTGCAAATATATATATATATATATATATATATATATATATATATATATATATATATATATATATATAAATCCAAAAAGTTTTTCTTTATTTCCAAAAATGTATATATATCTTTATTTGTTGCAAAAATATTTGTCCTGCCAAAAAGTCTAGAAAAGTTTTTTTAGACTCCCAATTTTCAAAACAAAAAAATCCAAAAATATTTTCCATTATTGACTTCTTTAAGAAAGTCTTTTTAATTAATAATATATATATATATATATATATATATATATATATATATATATATATATATATATATATATATATATATATATATATATAATAAAATAAAACAAATTCGAAAATATTTTCCTTCTTCTTTAAAAATTGAAAAGAAAATTCAAAATTCAAAAAAAAATATTTTTTTTAGAAAGCATTTCATTTATTAAAGGTAAAATTCCAAAAAATATTTTCTTTCTTCTTGGAATAAGAAAAAAACAAAAACAAAATCTTCCTTTTACTTTTGAAATTCTCAAAGTTCAAATCAAAAGAAAAGGAATTCTTAGAAGTCTTTCTTTCAAAAAGAAAATCAATCAAAAATTTTAAAAAAAAAATATATACTTCATTTCTTCTTTCAAAGCAGTTCTTTTACAAATTCAAAATAATAATAATTTAAAATTAGTTTACTTACTTTATTCATGACCTGCCCGAACTACGCGGGTTTGATTCTCACCGGATGTGAGATACGTAGGCAACCCTCATCGGGTCCAACCCCCCTTTTTTGCTAAAATAGCCAAAAACCAATAAATAAATAAAAACGTGTCAAAATTTTAATTTTGTCATAAATAAGTCGGCCGGTGTCCAGCCTCCCCTCTTTGCTAAAAAATATATATATAAAAAAAAAATATGTCAAATTTTAAGAGTCATAAAGAAGTCGGGTGACGTTGTTTTATCAAGACATAGTCGAATGTTCCCGAAAGGGACGCCGGAAGGCTGACTTTGCATAAACAGCCACCTTTGGGTCTTTTTTTAAAATTTGGTCCGTTGACCCACACAGCCTTAAAAAATCTTCGTCCCCGAGGCGCTGAAGGGCCGTGTTGTAACACCTGGTTTTTATTGTAATTTGAAAAAAAAAACTAAGAGTCAACGGTAAGGTGAATACCGTTTAGATTTTTGGTCAAAATAAGCCGAGCCAGCTTCGGCCGCGTCTTAAACCGTTCTTGCCGAAATAGCCTCAGAGTATCTTTCAGTTGTCGAAAGGCTATTTTCATAAAAGACGGACAAGTGTGTAAAGTGTCATAAAATAATCCTCTCCGGCCTCAAAATTTGGACGGGGCCACATTTGCAAAAATAACCGTTTGGTTGCATTTGTCAAACGGAGAAAGGAAGCTGGCCGTTTGTTTTGGAGTTTGTAAAACTTTTGATTATAATATGTGGGTCGTTTGATTTTCAAGTTTGTAGGTCATTTTTAAACCTTTGAAACCCAATATGAAAATTGAAAAAAAAAATGATTAGTATTGCTTATCTTTTATTGGTCCGAACTACGCAAGGTCTGATTCATGCGGGGTCATGATACGTAGGCAATCTCCATAAGATTCGACCACCACTAAAAAAGAAAATGAAAAAAAATGTTGCTAGTAATAAGAACCGACTGAGTCCATTCTAACATGTTTTATTTTGAATTGTGAAGAAAGTTGAGTTGGTCGGTTTGTTCAGAAGGTTCAACAAGAGCAGTACCACTCTCCTAAGTACCACCCGTACTCGTTTGATCTTCCTTCAAAGATTGAAGAGCCTGCCCGAAAGATGGTACAAGAATAAATGACCCAAAGAGTGAAAAACTTAGAACAATGGTTGAAAAACAGGCAAGGGTTGTCTGGTCAAAAGAGTGTTGCCTTCAAAGATCTATGTATGTTCCCCGATGTCCACTTGCCGCCTGGTTTCAAGACTCCCAAATTTGAAAAGTACGATGGACATGGAGATCCCATTGCCCACCTGAAAAGGTATTGCAATCAACTGTGAGGTGCGGGAAGAAATGAAGAATTGTTGATGGCTTATTTTGTGGAAAGCCTTACGGGAGTAGCTTCCGAATGGTTTATGGATCAAGACACGTCTCGCTGGTATGTCTGGGACGACATGGCACAATCATTTGTCAAACAGTTCCAATACAGCGTCGACATGGCCCCAGACCGCATTTCCCTTTCAAACCTGAAAAAGAAACCAAGTGAAAGTTTCAGGGAATATGCCATTAAATGGAGAGAGCAAGCGGCTCGAGTTAAGCCACCCATGGATGACCACGAGCTAATAAATGTCTTCCTTCAAGCGCAAGAGCCAGATTACTTTCAGAACATGATGTCCGCAGTTGGCAAATCCTTCTCGGAAGCAATCAAAATGGGAGAAATAATAGAGAATGGTCTTAAGACAGGAAAAATTATAAGTCAAGCAGTTTTTAAAGCTGCAACTCACGCTGTCCGGGTTGAGTCTGATAATTTTTGCGACACAAATGAGAAGATTGAAGAAATCATGATGACATCTGTCACACCTCCTTTTTCCGCGCCCGAGGGGGCGCAGGGGAGTTTTTTCCAATTAAAGGACAATCGAAACGGGATTTATTTATTAATTTCAGAGTCGCCACTTGGGAGATTTAGGGTGTCCCAAGTCACCAATTTTAATCCCGAATCGAGGAAAAGAATGACTCCATATTACAGTCTGCGTACCAGAAATCCGGATAAGGAATTCTGTTAACCCGGGAGAAGGTGTTAGGCATTCCCGAGTTCCGTGGTTCTAGCACGGTCGCTCAACTGTTATATTCGGCTTGATTATCTGATTTTATACAAGTATGAACTTATGTGCAAATTTTATCTTTTAACCGCTTTTATCATTCACTGTTATTTTTATAGGACTTGCAACGTCGTGAAAACATATCTCGAACCACGTTACATCAATGCACCCGTGGTTATTGATATATCTCGACTCGGTTGAGATTTGGATTTGGGTCACATAAATGTGAACCCGAATTAAGAAAAATAAATTATTTAAGACGCGCCTAAAGCAACTAACGTATGGTTGTTTTGGGGAAGGCCGCAAAATTTGCTAAACGGCATGTCCCGAATTCTAAGTATTTTTAATATATATGCATTTAGAGGGCCCCGCAGCTTCTACATTTTTGTTTGTCGAGGCTCGTCTCATTTATTATTAAAAGGAATTTACAACGTCATGGAAATGCATCTCGGGCCACGCCACAATCAATGTACCCGTGATTAGAGGCACATTTCGATTTCGTTGAGATTTGGATTTGGGTCACATAAATGTGCACCCGAGTTTAGGGAGATAACGTTATTAAAGGCGCGCCTAAAGCAACTAGCGCATTATTATTTTTGGGGAGGGCCATGAAATTTGCTAAACGACTCGTCCCGGAATCTAAGTATTTAATACATATATTTTGTGAGGGCCCCGCAATTTGTCCCTTTTATTCGGCGAGGCTCGTCTCATTTTATTCTTTATTATTATTTTTTTTTTATATTTTTTAAAAAGGATGCCATTTTTACGTCTTTAACAATACTAAAACTTACGGCCTCTGTACAACTAAAATCTCATAACTTGTCAAGATTTAATAAAATAAGTTAGGCGAATGAGTGTTCGGGCGTAGTAACAACAGGTGCTAATATTAATTTTGTCCAAATAAACTAAGACAATGAAGGGACGAGCGAATCAACGTCAAACTGTGTCTTAGGACTACTAATACAACTAAATCAAATGACATCAAGTAAACGATAATAACATAACACAAAAATGAACTAAAATGCATACGGTGAAACATAAGCAGAAAATTATCATATCAATCGATATATTGCAACTTCGAACATTGAACGTAAAATTTCTTTACCCAATACATCGAGGCTTACTAACCTGAATAAACAGAAACGTGTAGAGCCATGGACCGAACCTCAACATCGACTTCACCGAACAAACTCGACGCGCCGAACCTCGACGAACAAAGACGACCTCAACGGACCGCACGACGACAGTGAAAGAACAACGATAACATGGCTGATTGGTTGTCGTGTTTGGACAGTACGGCTGAAGCAGTGGTGTTTGGACGGTGTCGATGGAGATAGGAGGAGAAGGAGTGGTCGTGGGCTTTGTCGATTCTGTCGGTGGTCGACGGAGGTGGGAGTTGGTTGCGACGGGCTGTCGGGAAGGTCGTGTTGGGCAGTGGTTCAGGTTGGTCGTGGGTAGAGGACCTAAGGTTGCGACGATGATCAGGGGACGGAGAGGGAGCTGGTGGGTGTTGGTTATGGCGTGGAGGTGACGGGGTGGTTTGATGGATGGGTTGTTGTCGTTGAAGATGGTGTTTGAGAAGGTGGTGAGTGGTCGAGTCGGGGTTGGGGGAAGGTGACGGACTGGTTGACGTCGAAGGTTATGGCGTCATTTGGTGAGTTGAAGAAGAGGACGACGGTTAGGGGGTCCGGTGGTTTTTGTGTTCGAGGGGGGTGATGGAGAAGGTGACGGACTGGTTATGGATGCGGGTGGTTTCAGGCGATGGAGGAGGCTGGTAGGAGGAGGGTGGTTGCCTGGAGGTTTTGGCGATGGGAGCAGCTGGAGTTTTCTTCCTTTTCCCTTTTAAGAAGAAAGAGGAACAGTAGTATATGTTTTTCAAATTTTTTCAAAGTCTCCCAAGTCTTTGTGTTTGTCCGTGTATTTAGCATGGTCTTGTCAAGAAAAATGAGCCCCACGCGTGGTGGGGTTCGAGACTTATGTCCCCCACGCGTGGTGGGGTTCCCCATGTGTCCTGGACACGGTTTATTATGGGCTAGGTCCGAAATTAGGCCTAAAACCGGGTAGTTTGAACCCGAATATTATTCTTTTGCCCGGACCCGAGAAATAGGAAAACGTTGCTTAACTAGTCTTATGTAAACAAAATAACTACCAAAAATAAGACTAGTATTTAAACAAAACTATATCTTTTTTTAAATATTTTTCAAGATTTAAAATAGCTACAAAATATTAATAAAACTATTTTTTTGTAATTTTTGTTTTTAAATATTAAGATAAAATATGAGGTAATATTTTTTGTATTTTTTCCAAATTAAAATGACTACAAAACCTTAATTATATATTTTTTTTGTAATTTTCGAAATTATATAAAGTACCAAAATAAAGTGCAATTTTTGTATTTTTTCAAGTTTATGAGAGATACATAAACTAAAATTTATATATATATTTTTTTGAAATTTTTCTTTTTGCAACGAAATAAAGTAAAATAGTCAAAATAGCTATACTAGTCCTAAATTAGATATTTAAGCTCAAGAACGTAAAAATTCCCGGGGAGGGTCAAAAATCACGTGCTTACAGCTGCCCCTCTTTGACTGGAAACACGAAGAGTTTTCCGACAAAGAACGACTAAACGTGTTTTTGACCCGGCCATTACTTGGACGGACTACACTTAAGGAAAGGGAGGGAATGTGACCGAGCCCTGGTATCTGAGCTGCCTACATATCCTTGGTTATACAGGAATCAGGCCACGTGTAGTTCGGGAATGAGAGAGATAGTGAAGTGTACCGAGGTGAAGAGCCGATCGAGGTGCCGTTCCGTTGAGGTTCCGGTCCGCGGTCCTGTCGTTACAACAAAAATGAAAACTGAAAAAGACTAACTAAGCCTATCAGCTACTAGTTACAAGGATTCCTATCTCTTAAGTCTTCTGAAACTTGGTCTTGAGTCTTGAATGGTGCTTCATACAGACTTTGGATTTGAACCTTGATACTTGCTAGTTGTAGGCGCTAGTTCTTGAGCAGATCACATCTGTTCTCCACTTCCGTGCTTCGGATTCATTCATTTTTCTCTTTTTCTCTTTCTTCTTTTTTTCTTTTTGTTTTTGTGACTAGCTTTTGTTGACCCTCTCAGACTGTTGACTCGCATTCTTGGGGCGAGATTCTTGTTGCTTCTATCTTGGATTGAGTGCTGGGGATTTTTGTTGTGGCTTTCTGCCTTCCAATGGGTTACGACTTGACTTTGAACGATCCCGCTGTTCTGCAGGCGGACCCCTAACTTCTTCAATCTTTGACATATAACAATCTTTTGCTCTACAGGCAGGCCCCTGACAATCAAACAAAACAAACAAAATTTCCTAACCCAGTTTGCACTGGGAAGGTTTGTGAGTCATTAGCAAAATCGTAGCCCACTGATACTACTGATGCAGTGCTGAGAGTGAACTAAATACTAGATTGGGATGTATTCCCTTGTTATACAGGTGGGCGCCTAACTTCAATGCTTGAGATGTAAGGACTGAAATGTATTCCTCTGTTCTATGGGCGGGCTCCCAACTTCAACACTTGTAATGAAAAAGACTGAAATGTATTCCTCTCATTATACATGTGGGTGCCTGGATTTAGAAAAATGACTTTTTTTTCAAAAATGTTTTTTTTTTAGCATCTTAGGAGAAAGATTCATCGGACTAAGATTTTGATCCTAGGAGAAGGTTCGTCAGACTAGGTCTCTATCTTAGGAGAAAAATTCATCGGACTAAGATTTTGATCCTAGGAGAAGGTTAATCAAACTAGGTCTTTTCTTTTTGGTATCTTAGGAGAAAGATTCATCAGATTAAGATTTGGATCCTAGGAGAAGGTTCATCAGACTAGGTCATTTTTTTTTGGTTATCTTAGGAGAAAGATTCATCAGACTAAGATTTTGATCCTAGGAGAAAGTTCATCGGACTAGGTCATTTTTGTTTTTGGTATCTTAGGAGAAAGATTCATCAAACTAAGATTTTGATCCTAGGAGAAGGTTCGTCAGACTAGGTCTCTATCTTAGGAGAAAAATTCATCGGACTAAGATTTTGATCCTAGGAGAAGGTTCATCAGACTAGGTCATTTTTGTTTTTTTTTTTTGGCATCTTAGGAGAAAGATTCATCAGACTAAGATTTTGATCCTAGGAGAAGGTTCGTCAGACTAGGTCTCTATCTTAGGAGAAAAATTCATCGGACTAAGATTTTGATTCTAGGAGAAGGTTCATCAGACTAGGTCATTTTTATTTTTTTTTGGCATCTTAGGAGAAAGATTCATCAGACTAAGATTTTGATCCTAGGAGAAGGTTCGTCAGACTAGGTCTCTATCTTAGGAGAAAAATTCATCGGACTAAGATTTTGATCCTAGGAGAAGGTTCATCAGACTAGGTCATTTTGTTTTTTTTGGCATCTTAGGAGAAAGATTCATCAGACTAAGATTTTGATCCTAGGAGAAGGTTCGTCAGACTAGGTCTCTATCTTAGGAGAAAAATTCATCGGACTAAGATTTTGATCCTAGGAGAAGGTTCATCAGACTAGGTCATTTTGTTTTTTTTTTGGCATCTTAGGAGAAAGATTCATCAGACTAAGATTTTGATCCTAGGAGAAGGTTCGTCAGACTAGGTCTCTATCTTAGGAGAAAAATTCATCGGACTAAGATTTTGATCCTAGGAGAAAGTTCATCGGACTAGGTCATTTTTTGTTTTTGGTATCTTAGGAGAAAGATTCATCAGACTAAGATTTTGATCCTAGGAGAAAGTTCATCGGACTAGGTCATTTTTTGTTTTTGGTATCTTAGGAGAAAGATTCATCAGACTAAGATTTTGATCCTAGGAGAAGGTTCGTCAGACTAGGTCTCTATCTTAGGAGAAAAATTCGTCAGACTAAGATTTGGATCCTAGGAGAAAGTTCATCGGACTAGGTCATTTTTTTTTTTGGTATCTTAGGAGAAAGATTCATCAGACTAAGATTTTGATCCTAGGAGAAGGTTCATCAGACTAGGTCTCTATCTTAGGAGAAAAATTCGTCAGACTAAGATTTGGATCCAAGGAGAAAGTTCATCAGACTAGGTCCTTTCTTCTTTTTTTTTTTTTTTCAAACAACTTAGGAGGAAATGCATCTCCTATGGGTAAAACTTAACTTTGAGGAAGTGCGTCTCCTGTGGGTACAATAAACTTAGGAAGTGCGTCTCCTATTGGGGATAACTGTTTTTTAGGAAGTGCGTCTCCTACTGGGTGAAACTAAACTTTAACTTAGGAGGAAATGTGTCTCCTAGGAGGTAAAACTTAAATTAGGAGGAAATGCGTCTCCTATGGGTAAAACATAAACTTAGGAGGAAATGCGTCTCCTATGGGTGAAACTGAAACAAACCTAGGAGGAAATGCATCTCCTATGGGTAAAATTAAACAAACCTAGGAGGAAATGCGTCTCCTATGGGTGAAACTAAACAAACCTAGGAGGAAATGCATCTCCTATGGGTAAAACTAAACAAACCTAGGAGGAAATGCATCTCCTATGGGTAAAACTAAACAAACCTAGGAGGAAATGCATCTCCTATGGGTAAAACTAAACAAACCTAGGAGGAAATGCATCTCCTATGGGTAAAGACGTGGAATGTATTCCCTTATTATACAGGTGGGCGCCTAATGGTAAAGACACAAAATGTATTCCCTTGTTATACAGGTGGGTGCCTAGAATATGAAATGCACAGACAAAAGTATTCCTCTCGTTATTCAGGTGGGCGCCTGGTTAAACTAAGACATAAAAGTATTCCTCTCGTTATACAGGTGGGCGCCTGGTTAAACTAAGACATAAAAGTATTCCTCTCGTTATACAGGTGGGCGCCTGGTAAAGACATGAAAAATGATATGCCCGCATTATACTGGTGGGTGACCTTGAACAGAAATGAAAAGACAGAAAATGTATTCCTCTCGTTATTCAGGTGGGCGCCTGTCAAGAAATGTAAAGACTGAAACCAACATATCCTATTTGAGGGCGGATGAACCCAACATATCCTATTTGAGGGCGGATGAACCCAACATATCCTATTTGAGGGCGGATGAACCCAACATATCCTATTTGAGGGCGGATGAACCCAACATATCCTATTTGAGGGCGGATGAACCCGACAGATCCTATTTGAGGGCGGATGAACCCAACATATCCTATTTGAGGGCGGATGAACCCGACAGATCCTATTTGAGGGCGGATGAACCCGACATATCCTATTTGAGGGCGGATGAACCCGACAGATCCTATTTGAGGGCGGATGAACCCGACAGATCCTATTTGAGGGCGGATGAACCCGACAGATCCTATTTGAGGGCGGATGAACCCAACAGATCCTATTTGAGGGCGGATGAACCCAACAGATCCTATTTGAGGGCGGATGAACCCGACATATCCTATTTGAGGGCGGATGAACCCAACATATCCTATTTGAGGGCGGATGAACCCGACATATCCTATTTGAGGGCGGATGAACCCAACAGATCCTATTTGAGAGCGGATGAACCCAAAATATCTTTAAGACTTGAAAATGTCTTACCTTGAATACTTGCTGGGGATTGGGATGAATTTTCCTTTTCTACCTTCCCCATTTTTATTATTATTCTTTTTTTTTTAATTCCTTTTTTGTTTTTGTTTTGTTTTTGCATAGCTTCTTCCTTCAAAGACTACCTCCCTTGATTTACTTACCTGTTGGGGGGTAAAACGTTATCAGCTGGGGGTACCTGACTTCCAGAAAATTTTCTAAATGGAAGGAAAATTTTCTGCCCCAGTTTGATAATATCCCTTGTGGCATGCAGTTCTGGCATCAATGCCATTTCCTTTACCTGTTTCAAATCAAACAAAATTGTTAGTTTAAAACATGGTGGTTGGTTGTGATACTCCCAACGGGATGGCTTTTCCTTTTTTCCTTCCTTGCTTTGCGTTGCACAACTTGTTGGGGATGATATTATGTGCTGGGGATAATCCCTTCCTGCTGGGGGATATCCCTCTTCTTTTGTGGCATAGCTTGGAAACTGGCATTTCCCCGACCTTTTAGTCTAGTATGGATTTTGCCAAATCATGCTCACTGCTTTCAAGATCTTCAACTGGCGATTCCCCATCTGATTCCCAATCTTATTCGACTTGTAGTGCCCGAAGGGTTTTCACTATCAAGCCTCTCTCATTTGGGTTTTTCTCTCAGCTTTCAATCGCCTTATGGTGCCTGTGAAGGTTTTCACCGATAAGACTCTCTCATTTGTATCACTTTCCAGCTGGGGATGTGGAGTGTTGCCGGTATGACTCTTTCTGCTGAAGATTAGAGTCCTTTCTGCTGTGGAACAGAATGTTATGTTCGCCGGTAAGACTCTTCATTTGTCTGACTTGGCATTTTTTGAAAACTGATCAGAAGGCCTTTCTTTGGACCGTAACGTGGGTTTTGGATAGGGTTAGAAAAAAAAGGTATTAAAGGCTCAAAAATGCATTAATTTTGGGTTATTAATTACAACCTTCGGAATTAGATTTATTTACAACAAACGCAACTTTTGCCCCAGTTTCTTGCTTGGGGATATTTTAATTGATTTTTTTCATTTTTCAAGACTATGACCGAGCCGTGAAGCGCCTACGTATCCTCTTTGAGGAATCAGGTCAAACGTAGTTCCCAATTCCTCTTTTTCTTGTGACTTTCTTTTCACTCATTCTTATCTTTGTTTTCTTTTTCTTTTGCCTTTTTCTTTTCTCATTTCTCCTTTCTTTTGTCGTTTTTTTTCTTTCTCTCTTTTTCTTTTATTCTTCTTTTTCCATTTTGTTGTTTTATTTTCTTTCTTTTCTCTTACCTGCCATGCTTGCGTATTTTATTCATTGCTACTAATTCCGAACGAGGGGTATGAAAGAAAATAAATAAGGCTCAAAAGTCTAACGAAGGATAAAGTGTTTGGGTAGCAGAACAAAATGCCTTCGTCATTCCAGTCTTCAAAACATGCCAAGCGCAAACAACACAATTTAAACTTGTAGTCCCTTCTGATGGTGCTGGACTTGACAATTATATTCAACCTTTGTTTGTTCATTTGTCACTTCTAAAGCATCGTTGGGCGACACTCTCATTCTCATTATTATGAACGACCCTCATGCCCATTTAGGCGAATCTTGCTTTTAACGGTTTTCTTTGTGCTTAACTTGCCCCAGTTCCACATGACTCGAGCTCTGAATAATCTCAAACCGTCCTTATTTTCTTTAAATGGTCTGATCGCCTTTCCAGGGTTTTATGATTAACTTTAAAGACTAGGCCCAAAGTGTGTGCGCATGTCATGTCCCTAGAATCGGCATTGAACAAAAATGGTAAAAGGACTAACAGAAAGATAACTGGAACTAACAAAAGACCGACTTTGTATTAGACTACCGGCGAAATGGTTTGAATAATAAAACAAACAAAACAACCAGAACAAAATCCTAACACAAACTGCTATGACAAAATGGAAAGATAAGAAGGTTTGACACTGGACAAAATCCAAATTACAACCTTAATAATCCGGACAATAGAAATGACAACAAAATAAGCCGCTACAAGCTTCTCTCTTGCTAACCAAGGAACGGAGCGTCCTCCCACTTTATCAAACTTGGCATCTTAGCCACTGAGCTTTGCATTAGTATTGTCAAGACCATTGCCAACTTCAATATCATTACCCTTAGTCAACAAGTTCCCAATAGGACTCGAATGCTTCCGTCATCAGGCCTGATCCCCGCAGAGTGTGCATCAGGAGGTGCAAGTAAAGGATTCTGGGTGTCATTGTCCGGCTTACCACAAACCAACCACCTTAACTTATTTGCAAAACAAACAGGTTAGAATGGACTCAGTCGGTCCTCATTATTGACAACATCTTTTCTTTTCTTTTTTTTTCTTTCTTTTTTTTCATTCTCTTTTTTTTTCTTTTCATTTTTCATTTTTTTTTCATTTCGTTTTTTTTTCATTCTTTTTTTTCATTTTTTCATTTTTTTTTCATTTCGTTTTTTCATTCTTTTTTTTTCATTTTTTTTTCATTCTTTTTTTTTGTTGTGGTCGAATCTTATGGAGATTGCCTACGTATCATGACCCCGCATGAATCAGACCTTGCGTAGTTCGTGCCAATAAAAGATAAACAACAGTAAACACTTTTCAATTTTCATATTAGAACAAACTGGGTTTCAAGGATTTAAAGATGACCCGCAAACTTGAAAATCAAACAAACTGCATGTTCTAATCAAAAGATTGGCAGACTCAAAAACAAAATTCCAGCTCCCAAATGGTTATTTTTTGCAAATATTTCCCCTTCCAAATTTCACATGAATTTTGAGGCCGGGGAGGATTATTTTATGACACTTTTACAAACTTGTCCGTTCTTTTACGAAAATAACCTTTCGACAACTGAAAGATACTCTAAGGCTATTTCGGCAAGAACGGTTTAAGACGCGGCCGAAACTGGCTCGGCTTATTTTATTTTCATATATTTTTTGACTAAACACCCAAACGACATTCACCCGACCGTTGACTCTTTTTTTTTCAAATTATGATAAAAAACTTGGTGTTGCAAAACACGGCCCTTCAGCGTCTCTGGGACGAAGCTTCCTTAAGGCTGTGTGGGTCCATATCTCAAAATGACCCAAAGGTGGCTGTTTGTGCCAAGTCAGCTTTCCGGCGTCCCTTTCGGGAACATTCGGCTATTTATGACAAAACAGCGTCACCTGACTTATTTATAACTCTTTTTTCATCGTTTTCCAAATTAGAAAAGTCAATATTGCAAACACGGCCTTTCAACGTCTCGGGGACGAAGATTTTTAGACTGTGGGGGTCAACTGGACCAAGTCTTAAAAATGACCCAAAAGTGGCTGTTTATGCAAAGTCAGCCTTCCGGCGTCCCTTTCGGGAACGTTCGGCTATGTCTTGATAAAACAACGTCACCCGACTATGTCTTGATAAAACAATTATAACTTTGGACTAAAAACAAGTATATGAGAAGGATATGGGATTTACAAGCACGAATTGCAACATTTTATGTCAAGGATATGTAGAAATAGAATTCGCATTAAATGTAACAATAAAAATTCTTCAGAAACTATTAATTTGTTTATCAAATTAATTCTTTTTCCAGTTTTATATGCGATTCAATTTTTGGATATGTTAATGTTGTATCCACGATAAAAATGGTAGTATTTTTAGTTACATGTTGTTTGTTTCTTTTTCATATCATTAATTCTTTAAAATTTGAATAGTTTTGAGGTATATAATTCATACGCGTAAAATAAGACTTGTAGCAACGCCTAATAAATTTTGAATTCTTTGTCAAGAAATTTGGTGGCATCCCAATCGGTAATTCTCCACGATTCTTACATTTAAAAATAGATAGATGCAATAAACATTTATGGAAAATCTATACTACTATTAAGAATCTTTTGCGTGATTAGGGATGCGTTCGCGTAACCTGATTATATTTCTAAAAGAAATTCGGATTATGCGTTCGCGCAACTTCGAACGAACATTTAATAAAAAGGGGGCTCTTCGGAGAAAATCAATATTAATTTCATATAACTCGAGATGTGCGGTTCAATATTTAATTATACAAGAGCGATGAACATTCTTAATTTTATTTTTAGCACAATTTCGAACTTAAGTTTTTTTTTATATAATAAAAAATTTCGAAAAAAATAAATAATAATTATTATATTGTGTATACGTACGCGTGACACGATTTTCACGTTAAAAAATATTAATATATAAAACGAATACACGTACGCGTGATTCGATTCGAAGAAGGGTCTTTAATTATAAACAATTTAAATAGAAGCGGTAACAATAAAATCATGCAATAAAAATGTATTTAATAAATCAAAATAATCAAGCCAAATATAACAGTTGAGCGACCGTGCTAAAACCACGGAACTCGGGAATGCCTAACACCTTCTCCCGGGTTAACAGAATTCCTTATCCGGATTTCTGGTTCGCAGAATAATAAACAGAGTCATATTCTCCTCGATTCAGGGATTAAAATTGGTGACTTGGGACGCCTTAAAATTCCCAGGTGGCGACTCTGAAACAAACAAACAAATCCCGTTTCGACTGTCCTTTAATTGGAGAAAACTCCCTACGCCCCTCACGGGGGCGGAAAAAGGAGGTGCGACAGCTCTGGCGACTCTGCTGGGGAATTTACCCAGAACCACTGGTTCAGGGTTCAAGAATTCGAGCTTAAAATAATTGTTATAGTTGGCTTTATTTATTATCTGATTTTTTTACATGATATATGCCCAATGTGCTAAATGACACTTTTACCGCTTTAATATTATTTGATTTATGAATATATACAACTGCTACGAAACCCCCTTCTTTCTGTGTCTTCTAAATTTATGGTGCACACGTGCGCGTGGCCCACCTTTCTGTTAAAGTCATACCAAATAAGACGAAGTTGGGACAAGTAACTAGGCCGGGTAGACTTTCGTGCTCCCGGTACGTTGCCCCCGCTTCGGCTCAAACTGTCCGTTTGGGTAAGCCAGGGCTAGATCAATATGCCTCAGGTTTTTTCACTTAGAATAACTCAGCTTCATGCCGGATCCCTAGTAGGAGCGATTGTTTGCATCACGTGCATTTGACTTTGGAGACTCAACACAGGGGTTGGGTCTGTCTAGGACAGGTGTACCAAAAAAAATGACCATCCTGATGCATCTTACTTGCTGCTACTTGCGCATTTATTTGATCCGGATTTGTGTGTTGACTGACTTTTGAATATCATGAATAATATTTTAAAATTGAAAAAAAAGAAATAGCGGTTAGGGAATTGACTGTTTATTTTTGAAAAAAAAAATCAATGCCCAAATATTGTCAAAACTCTGCCGAAATTTTGAGAAAATGAAAAAAAAATGTCTTATTAGTTTGTTTTATTAAAACCAAAGAAAAAGTAGAAAGAAAAAAAAAATCGTTGTTTTGTCTTATTTTTCAAAAAAATAAAATATATATATATATATATAAAGGAAAATAGTTTGTCTTCCCCTGAAAATGACAATGAAAAAGAGTCTTACTTTTAAAATAGTTTTTTTTTATTCGTTTCTGAAAAATTCAAAATAATAAAATAAAAAGAGTCGCGTTGAAAGTGGTTTTATTATTTGTTGCAAATATATATATATATATATATATATATATATATATATATATATATATATATATATATATATATAAATCCAAAAAGTTTTTCTTTATTTCCAAAAATGTATATATATCTTTATTTGTTGCAAAAATATTTGTCCTGCCAAAAAGTCTAGAAAAGTTTTTTTTAGACTCCCAATTTTCAAAAAAAAAAACATCCAAAAATATTTTTCATTATTGACTTCTTTAGAAAGTCTTTTTAATTATAAAAAATATATATATATATATATATATATATATATATATATATATATATATATATATATATATATATATATATATATATATAATAAAATAAAACAAATTCGAAAATATTTTCCTTCTTCTTTAAAAATTGAAAAGAAAATTCAAAATTCAAAAAAAAAATATTTTTTTTAGAAAGCATTTCATTTATTAAAGGTAAAATTCCAAAAAAATATTTTCTTTCTTCTTGGAATAAGAAAAAAACAAAAACAAAATCTTCCTTTTACTTTTGAAATTCTCAAAGTTCAAATCAAAAGAAAAGGAATTCTTAGAAGTCTTTCTTTCAAAAAGAAAATCAATCAAAAATTTTAAAAAAAAAATATATACTTCATTTCTTCTTTCAAAGCAGTTCTTTTACAAATTCAAAATAATAATAATTTAAAATTAGTTTACTTACTTTATTCATGACCTGCCCGAACTACGCGGGTTTGATTCTCACCGGATGTGAGATACGTAGGCAACCCTCATCGGGTCCAACCCCCTTTTTTGCTAAAATAGCCAAAAACCAATAAATAAATAAAAACGTGTCAAAATTTTAATTTTGTCATAAATAAGTCGGCCGGTGTCCAGCCTCCCCTCTTTGCTAAAAAATATATATATAAAAAAAAAATATGTCAAATTTTAAGAGTCATAAAGAAGTCGGGTGACGTTGTTTTATCAAGACATAGTCGAATGTTCCCGAAAGGGACGCCGGAAGGCTGACTTTGCATAAACAGCCACCTTTGGGTCTTTTTTTAAAATTTGGTCCGTTGACCCACACAGCCTTAAAAAATCTTCGTCCCCGAGGCGCTGAAGGGCCGTGTTGTAACACCTGGTTTTTATTGTAATTTGAAAAAAAAAACTAAGAGTCAACGGTAAGGTGAATACCGTTTAGATTTTTGGTCAAAATAAGCCGAGCCAGCTTCGGCCGCGTCTTAAACCGTTCTTGCCGAAATAGCCTCAGAGTATCTTTCAGTTGTCGAAAGGCTATTTTCATAAAAGACGGACAAGTGTGTAAAGTGTCATAAAATAATCCTCTCCGGCCTCAAAATTTGGACGGGGCCACATTTGCAAAAATAACCGTTTGGTTGCATTTGTCAAACGGAGAAAGGAAGCTGGCCGTTTGTTTTGGAGTTTGTAAAACTTTTGATTATAATATGTGGGTCGTTTGATTTTCAAGTTTGTAGGTCATTTTTAAACCTTTGAAACCCAATATGAAAATTGAAAAAAAAATGATTAGTATTGCTTATCTTTTATTGGTCCGAACTACGCAAGGTCTGATTCATGCGGGGTCATGATACGTAGGCAATCTCCATAAGATTCGACCACCACTAAAAAAGAAAATGAAAAAAATGTTGCTAGTAATAAGAACCGACTGAGTCCATTCTAACATGTTTTATTTTGAATTGTGAAGAAAGTTGAGTTGGTCGGTTTGTTCAGAAGGTTCAACAAGAGCAGTACCACTCTCCTAAGTACCACCCGTACTCGTTTGATCTTCCTTCAAAGATTGAAGAGCCTGCCCGAAAGATGGTACAAGAATAAATGACCCAAAGAGTGAAAAACTTAGAACAATGGTTGAAAAACAGGCAAGGGTTGTCTGGTCAAAAGAGTGTTGCCTTCAAAGATCTATGTATGTTCCCCGATGTCCACTTGCCGCCTGGTTTCAAGACTCCCAAATTTGAAAAGTACGATGGACATGGAGATCCCATTGCCCACCTGAAAAGGTATTGCAATCAACTGTGAGGTGCGGGAAGAAATGAAGAATTGTTGATGGCTTATTTTTTGGAAAGCCTTACGGGAGAAGCTTCCGAATGGTTTATGGATCAAGACACGTCTCGCTGGTATGTCTGGGACGACATGGCACAATCATTTGTCAAACAGTTCCAATACAGCGTCGACATGGCCCCAGACCGCATTTCCCTTTCAAACCTGAAAAAGAAACCAAGTGAAAGTTTCAGGGAATATGCCATTAAATGGAGAGAGCAAGCGGCTCGAGTTAAGCCACCCATGGATGACCACGAGCAAATAAATGTCTTCCTACAAGCGCAAGAGCCAGATTACTTTCAGAACATGATGTCCGCAGTTGGCAAATCCTTCTCGGAAGCAATCAAAATGGGAGAAATAATAGAGAATGGTCTTAAGACAGGAAAAATTATAAGTCAAGCAGTTTTTAAAGCTGCAACTCACGCTGTCCGGGTTGAGTCAGATAATTTTTGCGACACAAATGAGAAGATTGAATAAATCATGATGACATCTGTCACACCTCCTTTTTCCGCGCCCGAGGGGGCGCAGGGGAGTTTTTTCCAATTAAAGGACAATCGAAACGGGATTTATTTATTAATTTCAGAGTCGTCACTTGGGAGATTTAGGGTGTCCCAAGTCACCAATTTTAATCCCGAATCGAGGAAAAGAATGACTCCATATTACAGTCTGCGTACCAGAAATCCGGATAAGGAATTCTGTTAACCCGGGAGAAGGTGTTAGGCATTCTCGAGTTCCGTGGTTCTAGCACGGTCGCTCAACTGTTATATTCGGCTTGATTATCTGATTTTATACAAGTATGAACTTATGTGCAAATTTTATCTTTTAACCGCTTTTATCATTCACTGTTATTTTTATAGGACTTGCAACGTCGTGAAAACATATCTCGAACCACGTTACATCAATGCACCCGTGGTTATTGATATATCTCGACTCGGTTGAGATTTGGATTTGGGTCACATAAATGTGCACCCGAATTAAGAAAAATAAATTATTTAAGACGCGCCTAAAGCAACTAACGTATGGTTGTTTTGGGGAAGGCCGCAAAATTTGCTAAACGGCATGTCCCAAATTCTAAGTATTTTTAATATATATGCATTTAGAGGGCCCCGCAGCTTCTACATTTTTGTTTGTCGAGGCTCGTCTCATTTATTATTAAAAGGAATTTACAACGTCATGGAAATGCATCTCGGGCCACGCCACAATCAATGTACCCGTGATTAGAGGCACATTTCGATTTCGTTGAGATTTGGATTTGGGTCACATAAATGTGCACCCGAGTTTAGGGAGATAACGTTATTAAAGGCGCGCCTAAAGCAACTAGCGCATTATTATTTTTGGGGAGGGCCATGAAATTTGCTAAACGACCCGTCCCGGAATCTAAGTATTTAATACATATATTTTGTGAGGGCCCCGCAATTTGTCCCTTTTATTCGGCGAGGCTCGTCTCATTTTATTCTTTATTATTATTATTTTTTATATTTTTTAAAAAGGATGCCATTTTTATGTCTTTAACAATACTAAAACTTACGGCCTCTGTACAACTAAAATCTCATAACTTGTCAAGATTTAATAAAAGAAGTTAGGCGAATGAGTGTTCGGGCGTAGTAACAACAGGTGCTAATATTAATTTTGTCCAAATAAACTAAGACAATGAAGGGACGAGCGAATCAACGTCAAACTGTGTCTTAGGACTACTAATACAACTAAATCAAATGACATCAAGTAAACGATAATAACATAACACAAAAATGAACTAAAATGCATACGGTGAAACATAAGCAGAAAATTATCATATCAATCGATATATTGCAACTTCGAACATTGAACGTAAAATTTCTTTACCCAATACATCGAGGCTTACTAACCTGAATAAACAGAAACGCGTAGAGCCATGGACCGAACCTCAACATCGACTTCACCGAACAAACTCGACGCGTCGAACCTCGACGAACAAAGACGACCTCAACGGACCGCACGACGACAGTGAAAGAACAACGATAACATGGCTGATTGGTTGTCGTGTTTGGACAGTACGGCTGAAGCAGTGGTGTTTGGACGGTGTCGATGGAGATAGGAGGAGAAGGAGTGGTCGTGGGCTTTGTCGATTCTGCCGGTGGTCGACGGAGGTGGGAGTTGGTTGCGACGGGCTGTCGGGAAGGTCGTGTTGGGCAGTGGTTCAGGTTGGTCGTGGGTAGAGGACCTAAGGTTGCGACGATGATCAGGGGACGGAGAGGGAGCTGGTGGGTGTTGGTTATGGCGTGGAGGTGACGGGGTGGTTTGATGGATGGGTTGTTGTCGTTGAAGATGGTGTTTGAGAAGGTGGTGAGTGGTCGAGTCGGGGTTGGGGGAAGGTGACGGACTGGTTGACGTCGAAGGTTATGGCGTCGTTTGGTGAGTTGAAGAAGAGGACGACGGTTAGGGGGTCCGGTGGTTTTTGTGTTCGAGGGGGGTGATGGAGAAGGTGACGGACTGGTTATGGATGCGGGTGGTTTCAGGCGATGGAGGAGGCTGGTAGGAGGAGGGTGGTTGCCTGGAGGTTTTGGCGATGGGAGCAGCTGGAGTTTTCTTCCTTTTCCATTTTAAGAAGAAAGAGGAACAGTAGTATATGTTTTTCAAATTTTTTCAAAGTCCTCCCTTTCTTTGTGTTTGTCCGTGTATTTAGCATGGGCTTGTCAAGAAAAATGAGCCCCACGCGTGGTGGGGTTCGAGACTTATGTCCCCCACGCGTGGTGGGGTTCCCCATGTGTCCTGGACACGGTTTATTATGGGCTAGGTCCGAAATTAGGCCTAAAACCGGGTAGTTTGAACCCGAATATTATTCTTTTGCCCGGACCCGAGAAATAGGAAAACGTTGCTTAACTAGTCTTATGTAAACAAAATAACTACCAAAAATAAGACTAGTATTTAAACAAAACTATATCTTTTTTTAAATATTTTTCAAGATTTAAAATAGCTACAAAATATTAATAAAACTATTTTTTTGTAATTTTTGTTTTTAAATATTAAGATAAAATATGAGGTAATATTTTTTGTATTTTTTCCAAATTAAAATGACTACAAAACCTTAATTATATATTTTTTTTGTAATTTTCGAAATTATATAAAGTACCAAAATAAAGTGCAATTTTTTTATTTTTTCAAGTTTATGAGAGATACATAAACTAAAATTTATATATATATTTTTTTGAAATTTTTCTTTTTGCGACGAAATAAAGTAAAATAGTCAAAATAGCTATACTAGTCCTAAATTAGATATTTAAGCTCAAGAACGTAAAAATTCCCGGGGAGGGTCAAAAATCACGTGCTTACAGCTGCCCCTCTTTGACTGGAAACACGAAGAGTTTTCCGACAAAGAACGACTAAACGTGTTTTTGACCCGGCCATTACTTGGACGGACTACACTTAAGGAAAGGGAGGGAATGTGACCGAGCCCTGGTATCTGAGCTGCCTACATATCCTTGGTTATACAGGAATCAGGCCACGTGTAGTTCGGGAATGAGAGAGATAGTGAAGTGTACCGAGGTGAAGAGCCGATCAAGGTGCCGTTCCGTTGAGGTTCCGGTCCGCGGTCCTGTCGTTACAACAAAAATGAAAACTGAAAAAGACTAACTAAGCCTATCATCTACTAGTTACAAGGATTCCTATCTCTTAAGTCTTCTGAAACTTGGTCTTGAGTCTTGAATGGTGTTTCATACAGACTTTGGATTTGAACCTTGATACTTGCTAGTTGTAGGCGCTAGTTCTTGAGCAGATCACATCTGTTCTCCACTTCCGTGCTTCGGATTCATTCATTTTTCTCTTTGTCTCTTTCTTCTTTTTTTTTCTTTTTGTTTTTGTGACTAGCTTTTGTTGACCCTCTCAGACTGTTGACTCGCATTCTTGGGGCGAGATTCTTGTTGCTTCTATCTTGGATTGAGTGCTGGGGATTTTTGTTGTGGCTTTCTGCCTTCCAATGGGTTACGACTTGACTTTGAACGATCCCGCTGTTCTGCAGGCGGACCCCTAACTTCTTCAATCTTTGACATATAACAATCTTTTGCTCTACAGGCAGGCCCCTGACAATCAAACAAAACAAACAAAATTTTCTAACCCAGTTTGCACTGGGAAGGTTTGTGAGTCGTTAGCAAAATCATAGCCCACTGATACTACTGATGC
The DNA here is from genome assembly GCF_000715075.1 of Nicotiana tabacum. Classification (NCBI taxonomy): domain Eukaryota; kingdom Viridiplantae; phylum Streptophyta; class Magnoliopsida; order Solanales; family Solanaceae; genus Nicotiana; species Nicotiana tabacum. The sequence goes on from NC_134087.1 coordinate 130,329,369, forward strand.
AGTGCTGAGAGTGAACTAAATACTAGATTGGGATGTATTCCCTTGTTATACAGGTGGGCGCCTAACTTCAATGCTTGAGATGTAAGGACTGAAATGTATTCCTCTGTTCTATGGGCGGGCTCCCAACTTCAACACTTGTAATGAAAAAGACTGAAATGTATTCCTCTCATTATACATGTGGGTGCCTGGATTTAGAAAAATGACTTTTTTTTTTTCAAAATGTTTTTTTTAGCATCTTAGGAGAAAGATTCATCGGACTAAGATTTTGATCCTAGGAGAAGGTTCGTCAGACTAGGTCTCTATCTTAGGAGAAAAATTCATCGGACTAAGATTTTGATCCTAGGAGAAGGTTCATCAGACTAGGTCTTTTCTTTTTGGTATCTTAGGAGAAAGATTCATCAGACTAAGATTTGGATCCTAGGAGAAGGTTCGTCAGACTAGGTCTCTATCTTAGGAGAAAAATTCATCAGACTAAGATTTTGATCCTAGGAGAAGGTTCATCAGACTAGGTCATTTTTGTTTTTGGTATCTTAGGAGAAAGATTCATCAGACTAAGATTTTGATCCTAGGAGAAGGTTCGTCAGACTAGGTCTCTATCTTAGGAGAAAAATTCATCGGACTAAGATTTTGATCCTAGGAGAAGGTTCATCAGACTAGGTCATTTTTTTTTTGGCATCTTAGGAGAAAGATTCATCAGACTAAGATTTTGATCCTAGGAGAAGGTTCGTCAGACTAGGTCTCTATCTTAGGAGAAAAATTCATCGGACTAAGATTTTGATCCTAGGAGAAGGTTCATCAGACTAGGTCATTTTTTGTTTTTGGTATCTTAGGAGAAAGATTCATCAGACTAAGATTTTGATCCTAGGAGAAGGTTCATCAGACTAGGTCTCTATCTTAGGAGAAAAATTCATCGGACTAAGATTTTGATCCTAGGAGAAGGTTCATCAGACTAGGTCATTTTGTTTTTTTTGGCATCTTAGGAGAAAGATTCATCAGACTAAGATTTTGATCCTAGGAGAAGGTTCGTCAGACTAGGTCTCTATCTTAGGAGAAAAATTCATCGGACTAAGATTTTGATCCTAGGAGAAGGTTCATCAGACTAGGTCATTTTTTTTTGGCATCTTAGGAGAAAGATTCATCAGACTAAGATTTTGATCCTAGGAGAAGGTTCGTCAGACTAGGTCTCTATCTTAGGAGAAAAATTCATCGGACTAAGATTTTGATCCTAGGAGAAAGTTCATCGGACTAGGTCATTTTTTGTTTTTGGTATCTTAGGAGAAAGATTCATCAGACTAAGATTTTGATCCTAGGAGAAAGTTCATCGGACTAGGTCATTTTTTGTTTTTGGTATCTTAGGAGAAAGATTCATCAGACTAAGATTTTGATCCTAGGAGAAGGTTCGTCAGACTAGGTCTCTATCTTAGGAGAAAAATTCGTCAGACTAAGATTTGGATCCTAGGAGAAAGTTCATCGGACTAGGTCATTTTTTGTTTTTGGTATCTTAGGAGAAAGATTCATCAGACTAAGATTTTGATCCTAGGAGAAGGTTCGTCAGACTAGGTCTCTATCTTAGGAGAAAAATTCGTCAGACTAAGATTTGGATCCTAGGAGAAAGTTCATCGGACTATTTCTTCTTCTTCTTTTTTTTTCAAACAACTTAGGAGGAAATGCATCTCCTATGGGTAAAACTTAACTTTGAGGAAGTGCGTCTCCTGTGGGTACAATAAACTTAGGAAGTGCGTCTCCTATTGGGGATAACTGTTTTTTAGGAAGTGCGTCTCCTACTGGGTGAAACTAAACTTTAACTTAGGAGGAAATGCGTCTCCTAGGAGGTAAAACTTAAATTAGGAGGAAATGCATCTCCTATGGGTGAAACTGAAACAAACCTAGGAGGAAATGCGTCTCCTATGGGTGAAACTGAAACAAACCTAGGAGGAAATGCATCTCCTATGGGTAAAATTAAACAAACCTAGGAGGAAATGCGTCTCCTATGGGTGAAACTAAACAAACCTAGGAGGAAATGCATCTCCTATGGGTAAAACTAAACAAACCTAGGAGGAAATGCATCTCCTATGGGTAAAACTAAACAAACCTAGGAGGAAATGCATCTCCTATGGGTAAAACTAAACAAACCTAGGAGGAAATGCATCTCCTATGGGTAAAGACGTGGAATGTATTCCCTTATTATACAGGTGGGCGCCTAATGGTAAAGACACAAAATGTATTCCCTTGTTATACATGTGGGTGCCTAGAATATGAAATGCACAGACAAAAGTATTCCTCTCGTTATTCAGGTGGGCGCCTGTTTAAACTACAGACAAAAGTATTCCTCTCGTTATTCAGGTGGGCGCCTGTTTAAACTAAGACATAAAAGTATTCCTCTCGTTATACAGGTGGGCGCCTGGTAAAGACATGAAAAATGATATGCCCGCATTATACTGGTGGGTGACCTTGAACAGAAATGAAAAGACAGAAAATGTATTCCTCTCGTTATTCAGGTGGGCGCCTGTCAAGAAATGTAAAGACTGAAACCAACATATCCTATTTGAGGGCGGATGAACCCAACATATCCTATTTGAGGGCGGATGAACCCAACATATCCTATTTGAGGGCGGATGAACCCGACAGATCCTATTTGAGGGCGGATGAACCCAACATATCCTATTTGAGGGCGGATGAACCCGACAGATCCTATTTGAGGGCGGATGAACCCAACATATCCTATTTGAGGGCGGATGAACCCGACAGATCCTATTTGAGGGCGGATGAACCCGACATATCCTATTTGAGGGCGGATGAACCCGACATATCTTATTTGAGGGCGGATGAACCCAACAGATCCTATTTGAGGGCGGATGAACCCGACAGATCCTATTTGAGGGCGGATAAACCCAACAGATCCTATTTGAGGGCGGATGAACCCAACAGATCCTATTTGAGGGCGGATGAACCCAACAGATCCTATTTGAGGGCGGATGAACCCGACATATCCTATTTGAGGGCGGATGAACCCAACATATCCTATTTGAGGGCGGATGAACCCGACATATCCTATTTGAGGGCGGATGAACCCAACAGATCCTATTTGAGAGCGGATGAACCCAAAATATCATTAAGACTTGAAAATGTCTTACCTTGAATACTTGCTGGGGATTGGGATGAATTTTCCTTTTCTACCTTCCCCATTTTTATTATTATTCTTTTTTTTTTAATTCCTTTTTTGTTTTTGTTTTGTTTTTGCATAGCTTCTTCCTTCAAAGACTACCTCCCTTGATTTACTTACCTGTTGGGGGGTAAAACGTTATCAGCTGGGGGTACCTGACTTCCAGAAAATTTTCTAAATGGAAGGAAAATTTTCTGCCCCAGTTTGATAATATCCCTTGTGGCATGCAGTTCTGGCATCAATGCCATTTCCTTTACCTGTTTCAAATCAAACAAAATTGTTAGTTTAAAACATGGTGGTTGGTTGTGATACTCCCAACGGGATGGCTTTTCCTTTTTTCCTTCCTTGCTTTGCGTTGCACAACTTGTTGGGGATGATATTATGTGCTGGGGATAATCCCTTCCTGCTGAGGGATATCCCTCTTCTTTTGTGGCATAGCTTGGAAACTGGCATTTCCCCGACCTTTTAGTCTAGTATGGATTTTTGCCAAATCATGCTCACTGCTCTCCTTGATTTGTTCACGGGCCTTGTCTTTGAGGTTTATAACCTTGGTTTTGGCAAGGATATCCCTCTTGACGCTCGTCAATCCTTTTGTCAATTCCCTTTTGCTGGGGATATCTTTATTGACACTGGCCTCGCGCTTGTTCCTTGCTGACTATTCCATTTGGATGTACTAGTCAGATTTCATTTTGAAAAGCTGATGGCATATTCGAAGTCATTTCATACTTGTTCTGACCAGACAGACTCTATTGGGGATTTTCTATGAAAGGAAAATGATAAAAGGGAACAGAATAAAAGACAAAGGAGACGATGACTCTCTTACAAAAGAAACTATAAATAAAAATGTATCAAATGCAGATACCGACTCTACTGGTCATGACATGCGGATGTGGCCTATCCTTTACTGTCAATCATCTTTCAAGATCTTCAACTGGCGATTCCCCATCTGATTCCCAATCTTATTCGACTTGTAGTGCCCGAAGGGTTTTCACTATCAAGCCTCTCTCATTTGGGTTTTTCTCTCAGCTTTCAATCGCCTTATGGTGCCTGTGAAGGTTTTCACCGATAAGACTCTCTCATTTGTATCACTTTCCAGCTGGGGATGTGGAGTGTTGCCGGTATGACTCTTTCTGCTGAAGATTAGAGTCCTTTCTGCTGTGGAACAGAATGTTATGTTCGCCGGTAAGACTCTTCATTTGTCTGACTTGGCATTTTTTGAAAACTGATCAGAAGGCCTTTCTTTGGACCGTAATGTGGGTTTTGGATAGGGCTAGAAAAAAAGGTATTAAAGGCTCAAAAATGCATTAATTTTGGGTTATTAATTACAACCTTCGGAATTAGATTTATTTACAACAAACGCAACTTTTGCCCCAGTTTCTTGCTTGGGGATATTTTAATTGATTTTTTTCATTTTTCAAGACTATGACCGAGCCGTGAAGCGCCTACGTATCCTCTTTGAGGAATCAGGTCAAACGTAGTTCCCAATTCCTCTTTTTCTTGTGACTTTCTTTTCACTCATTCTTATCTTTGTTTTCTTTTTCTTTTGCCTTTTTCTTTTCTCATTTCTCCTTTCTTTTGTCGTTTTTTTTTCTTTCTCTCTTTTTCTTTTATTCTTCTTTTTCCATTTTGTTGTTTTCTTTTCTTTCTTTTCTCTTACCTGCCATGCTTGCGTATTTTATTCGTTGCTACTAATTCCGAACGAGGGGTATGAAAGAAAATAAATAAGGCTCAAAAGGCTAACGAAGGATAAAGTGTTTGGGTAGCAGAACAAAATGCCTTCGTCATTCCAGTCTTCAAAACATGCCAAGCGCAAACAACACAATTTAAACTTGTAGTCCCTTCTGATGGTGCTGGACTTGACAATTATGTTAAACGTCTGTTTGTTCATTTGTCACTTCTAAAGCACTGTTGGGCGACACTCTCATTCTCATTATTATGAACGACCCTCATGCCCATTTAGGCGAATCTTGCTTTTAACGGTTTTCTTTGTGCTTAACTTGCCCCAGTTCCACATGACTCGAGCTCTGAATAATCTCAAACCGTCCTTATTTTCTTTAAATGGTCTGATCGCTTTTCCAGGGTTTTATGATTAACTTTAAAGACTAGGCCCAAAGTGTGTGCGCATGTCATGTCCCTAGAATCGGCATTGAACAAAAATGGTAAAAGGACTAACAGAAAGATAACTGGAACTAACAAAAGACCGACTTTGTATTAGACTACCGGCGAAATGGTTTGAATAATAAAACAAACAAAACAACCAGAACAAAATCCTAACACAAACTGCTATGACAAAATGGAAAGATAAGAAGGTTTGACACTGGACAAAATCCAAATTACAACCTTAATAATCCGGACAATAGAAATGACAACAAAATAAGCCGCTACAAGCTTCTCTCTTGCTAACCAAGGAACGGAGCGTCCTCCCACTTTATCAAACTTGGCATCTTAGCCACTGAGCTTTGCATTAGTATTGTCAAGACCATTGCCAACTTCAATATCATTACCCTTAGTCAACAAGTTCCCAATAGGACTCGAATGCTTCCGTCATCAGGCCTGATCCCCGCAGAGTGTGCATCAGGAGGTGCAAGTAAAGGATTCTGGGTGTCATTGTCCGGCTTACCACAAACCAACCACCTTAACTTATTTGCAAAACAAACAGGTTAGAATGGACTCAGTCGGTCCTCATTATTGACAACATCTTTTCTTTTCTTTTTTTTTCTTTCTTTTTTTTTCATTCTCTTTTTTTTTCTTTTCATTTTTCATTTTTTTTTCATTTCGTTTTTTTTTCATTCTTTTTTTTCATTTTTTCATTTTTTTTTCATTTCGTTTTTTCATTCTTTTTTTTTCATTTTTTTTTCATTCTTTTTTTTTGTTGTGGTCGAATCTTATGGAGATTGCCTACGTATCATGACCCCGCATGAATCAGACCTTGCGTAGTTCGTGCCAATAAAAGATAAACAACAGTAAACACTTTTCAATTTTCATATTAGAACAAACTGGGTTTCAAGGATTTAAAGATGACCCGCAAACTTGAAAATCAAACAAACTGCATGTTCTAATCAAAAGATTGGCAGACTCAAAAACAAAATTCCAGCTCCCAAATGGTTATTTTTTGCAAATATTTCCCCTTCCAAATTTCACATGAATTTTGAGGCCGGGGAGGATTATTTTATGACACTTTTACAAACTTGTCCGTTCTTTTACGAAAATAACCTTTCGACAACTGAAAGATACTCTAAGGCTATTTCGGCAAGAACGGTTTAAGACGCGGCCGAAACTGGCTCGGCTTATTTTATTTTCATATATTTTTTGACTAAACACCCAAACGACATTCACCCGACCGTTGACTCTTTTTTTTTCAAATTATGATAAAAAACTTGGTGTTGCAAAACACGGCCCTTCAGCGTCTCTGGGACGAAGCTTCCTTAAGGCTGTGTGGGTCCATATCTCAAAATGACCCAAAGGTGGCTGTTTGTGCCAAGTCAGCTTTCCGGCGTCCCTTTCGGGAACATTCGGCTATTTATGACAAAACAGCGTCACCTGACTTATTTATAACTCTTTTTTCATCGTTTTCCAAATTAGAAAAGTCAATATTGCAAACACGGCCTTTCAACGTCTCGGGGACGAAGATTTTTAGACTGTGGGGGTCAACTGGACCAAGTCTTAAAAATGACCCAAAAGTGGCTGTTTATGCAAAGTCAGCCTTCCGGCGTCCCTTTCGGGAACGTTCGGTTATGTCTTGATAAAACAACGTCACCCGACTATGTCTTGATAAAACAATTATAACTTTGGACTAAAAACAAGTATATGAGAAGGATATGGGATTTACAAGCACGAATTGCAACATTTTATGTCAAGGATATGTAGAAATAGAATTCGCATTAAATGTAACAATAAAAATTCTTCAGAAACTATTAATTTGTTTATCAAATTAATTCTTTTTCCAGTTTTATATGCGATTCAATTTTTGGATATGTTAATGTTGTATCCACGATAAAAATGGTAGTATTTTTAGTTACATGTTGTTTGTTTCTTTTTCATATCATTAATTCTTTAAAATTTGAATAGTTTTGAGGTATATAATTCATACGCGTAAAATAAGACTTGTAGCAACGCCTAATAAATTTTGAATTCTTTGTCAAGAAATTTGGTGGCATCCCAATCGGTAATTCTCCACGATTCTTACATTTAAAAATAGATAGATGCAATAAACATTTATGGAAAATCTATACTACTATTAAGAATCTTTTGCGTGATTAGGGATGCGTTCGCGTAACCTGATTATATTTCTAAAAGCAATTCGGATTATGCGTTCGCGCAACTTCGAACGAACATTTAATAAAAAGGGGTCTCTTCGGAGAATATCAATATTAATTTCATATAACTCGAGATGTGCGGTTCAATATTTAATTATACAAGAGCGACGAACGTTCTTAATTTTATTTTTAGCACAATTTCGAAGTTAAGTTTTTTTTTTATATAATAAAAAATTTCGAAAAAAAATAAATAATAATTATTATATTGTGTATACGTACGCGTGACACGATTTTCACGTTAAAAAATATTAATATATAAAACGAATACACGAACGCGTGATTCGATTCGAAGAAGGGTCTTTAATTATAAACAATTTAAATAGAAGCGGTAACAATAAAATCATGCAATAAAAATGTATTTAATAAATCAAAATAATCAAGCCAAATATAACAGTTGAGTGACCGTGCTAGAACCACGGAACTCGGGAATGCCTAACACCTTCTCTCGGGTTAACAGAATTCCTTATCCGGATTTCTGGTTCGCAGAATAATAAACAGAGTCATATTCTCCTCGATTCAGGGATTAAAATTGGTGACTTGGGACGCCTTAAAATTCCCAGGTGGCGACTCTGAAACAAACAAACAAATCCCGTTTCGACTATCCTTTAATTGGAGAAAACTCCCTACGCCCCTCACGGGGGCGGAAAAAGGAGGTGCGACAGCTCTGGCGACTCTGCTGGGGAATTTACCCAGAACCACTGGTTCAGGGTTCAAGAATTCGAGCTTAAAATAATTGTTATAGTTGGCTTTATTTATTATCTGATTTTTTTACATGATATATGCCCAATGTGCTAAATGACACTTTTACCGCTTTAATATTATTTGAATTATGAATATATACAACTGCTACGAAACCCCCTTCTTTCTGAGTCTTCTAAAGTTATGGTGCACACGTGCGCGTGGCCCACCTTTCTGTTAAAGTCATACCAAATAAGACGAAGTTGGGACAAGTAACTAGGCCGGGTAGACTTTCGTGCTCCCGGTACGTTGCCCCCGCTTCGGCTCAAACTGTCCGTTTGGGTAAGCCAGGGCTAGATCAATATGCCTCAGGTTTTTTCACTTAGAATAACTCAGCTTCATGCCGAATCCCTAGTAGGAGCGATTGTTTGCATCACGTGCATTTGACTTTTGGAGACTCAACACAGGGGTTGGGTCTGTCTAGGACAGGTGTACCAAAAAAATGACCATCCTGATGCATCTTACTTGCTGCTACTTGCGCATTTATTTGATCCGGATTTGTGTGTTGACTGACTTTTGAATATCATGAATAATATTTTAAAATTGAAAAAAAAGAAATAGCGGTTAGGGAATTGACTGTTTATTTTTGAAAAAAAAAACCAATGCCCAAATACTGTCAAAACTCTGCCGAAATTTTGAGAAAATGAAAAAAAAATGTCTTATTAGTTTGTTTTATTAAAACCAAAGAAAAAGTAGAAAGAAAAAAAATCGTTGTTTTGTCTTATTTTTCAAAAAATATATATATATATAATAGTTTGTCTTCCCCTGAAAATGACAATATATATATATATATATATATATATATATATATAAAGGAAAATAGTTTGTCTTCCCCTGAAAATGACAATGAAAAAGAGTCTTACTTTTAAAATAGTTTTTTTTTATTCGTTTCTGAAAAATTCAAAATAATAAAATAAAAAGAGTCGCGTTGAAAGTGGTTTTATTATTTGTTGCAAATATATATATAAATCCAAAAAGTTTTTCTTTATTTCCAAAAATGTATATATATCTTTATTTGTTATATATATATATATATATATATATATATATATATATATATATATATATATCTTTATTTCCAAAAATGTATATATATCTTTATTTGTTGCAAAAATATTTGTCGTGCCAAAAAGTCTAGAAAAGTTTTTTTAGACTCCCAATTTTCAAAACAAAAAATCCAAAAATATTTTCCATTATTGACTTCTTTAAGAAAGTCTTTTTAATTATTAAATATATATATATATATATATATATAATAAAATAAAACAAATTCGAAAATATTTTCCTTCTTCTTTAAAAATTGAAAAGAAAATTCAAAATTCAAAAAAAAAATATTTTTTTTAGAAAGCATTTCATTTATTAAAGGTAAAATTCCAAAAAAAATATTTTCTTTCTTCTTAGAATAAGAAAGAACAAAAAACAAATCTTCCTTTTACTTTTGAAATTCTCAAAGTTCAAATCAAAAGAAAAGGAATTCTTAGAAGTCTTTCTTTCAAAAAGAAAATCAATCAAAAATTCAAAAAAAATATATATACTTCATTTCTTCTTTCAAAGCAGTTCTTTTACAAATTCAAAATAATAATAATTTAAAATTAGTTTACTTACTTTATTCATGACCTGCCCGAACTACGCGGGTTTGATTCTCACCGGATGTGAGATACGTAGGCAACCCTCATCGGGTCCAACCCCCCTTTTTTGCTAAAATAGCCAAAAACCAATAAATAAATAAAAACGTGTCAAAATTTTAATTTTGTCATAAATAAGTCGGGCGGTGTCCAGCCTCCCCTCTTTGCTAAAATATATATATATAAAAAAAATATGTCAAATTTTAAGAGTCATAAAGAAGTCGGGTGACATTATTTTATCAAGACATAGTCGAATGTTCCCGAAAGGGACGCCGGAAGGCTGACTTTGCATAAACAGCCACCTTTGGGTCTTTTTTTAAAATTTGGTCCGTTGACCCACACAGCCTTAAAAAATCTTCGTCCCCGAGGCGCTGAAGGGCCGTGTTGCAACACCTGGTTTTTATTGTAATTTGAAAGAAAAAAAAAACTAAGAGTCAACGGTAAGGTGAATACCGTTTAGATTTTTGGTCAAAATAAGTCGAGCCAGCTTCGGCCGCGTCTTAAACCGTTCTTGCCGAAATAGCCTCAGAGTATCTTTCAGTTGTCGAAAGGCTATTTTCATAAAAGACGGACAAGTGTGTAAAGTGTCATAAAATAATCCTCTCCGGCCTCAAAATTTGGACGGGGCCACATTTGCAAAAATAACCGTTTGGTTGTATTTGTCAAACGGAGAAAGGAAGCTGGCCGTTTGTTTTGGAGTTTGTAAAACTTTTGATTATAATATGTGGGTCGTTTGATTTTCAAGTTTGTAGGTCATTTTTAAACCTTTGAAACCCAATATGAAAATTGAAAAAAAAATGATTAGTATTGCTTATCTTTTATTGGTCCGAACTACGCAAGGTCTGATTCATGCGGGGTCATGATACGTAGGCAATCTCCATAAGATTCGACCACCACTGAAAAAGAAAATGAAAAAAAATGTTGCTAGTAATAAGAACCGACTGAGTCCATTCTAACATGTTTTATTTTGAATTGTGAAGAAAGTTGAGTTGGTCGGTTTGTTCAGAAGGTTCAACAAGAGCAGTACCACTCTCCTAAGTACCACCCATACTCCTTTGATCTTCCTTCAAAGATTGAATAGCCTGCCCGAAAGATGGTACAAGAAGAAATGACCCAAAGAGTGAAAAACTTAGAACAATGGTTGAAAAACAGGCAAGGGTTGTCTGGTCAAAAGAGTGTTGCCTTCAAAGATCTATGTATGTTCCCCGATGTCCACTTGCCGCCTGGTTTCAAGACTCCCAAATTTGAAAAGTACGATGGACATGGAGATCCCATTGCCCACCTGAAAAGGTATTGCAATCAACTGAGAGGTGCGGGAAGAAATGAAGAATTGTTGATGGCTTATTTTGTGGAAAGCCTTACGGGTGTAGCTTCCGATTGGTTTATGGATCAAGACACGTCTCGCTGGTATGTCTGGGATGACATGGCACAATCATTTGTCAAACAGTTCCAATACAGCGTCGACATGGCCCCAGACCGCATTTCCCTTTCAAACCTGAAAAAGAAACCAAGTGAAAGTTTCAGGGAATATGCCATTAAATGGAGAGAGCAAGCGGCTCGAGTTAAGCCACCCATGGATGACCACGAGCTAATAAATGTCTTCCTTCAAGCGCAAGAGCCAGATTACTTTCAGAACATGATGTCCGCAGTTGGCAAATCCTTCTCGGAAGCAATCAAAATGGGAGAAATAATAGAGAATGGTCTTAAGACAGGAAAAATTATAAGTCAAGTAGTTTTTAAAGCTGCAACTCACGCTGTCCGGGTTGAGTCTGATAATTTTGCGACACAAATGAGAAGATTGAAGAAATCATGATGACATCTGTAACACCTCCTTTTTCCGCGCCCGAGGGGGCGCAGGGGAGTTTTTTCCAATTAAAGGACAATCGAAACGGGATTTATTTATTAATTTCAGAGTCGCCACTTGGGAGATTTAGGGTGTCCCAAGTCACCAATTTTAATCTCGAATCGAGGAAAAGAATGACTCCATATTACAGTCTGCGTACCAGAAATCCGGATAGGAATTCTGTTAACCCGGGAGAAGGTGTTAGGCATTCCCGAGTTCTGTGGTTCTAGCACGGTCGCTCAACTGTTATATTCGGCTTGATTATCTGATTTTATACAAGTATGAACTTATGTGCAAATTTTATCTTTTAACCGCTTTTATCATTCACTGTTATTTTTATAGGACTTGCAACGTCGTGAAAACATATCTCGAACCACGTTACATCAATGCACCCGTGGTTATTGATATATCTCGACTCGGTTGAGATTTGGATTTGGGTCACATAAATGTGCACCCGAATTAAGAAAAATAAATTATTTAAGACGCGCCTAAAGCAACTAACGTATGGTTGTTTTGGGGAAGGCCGCAAAATTTGCTAAACGGCATGTCCCGAATTCTAAGTATTTTTAATATATATGCATTTAGAGGGCCCCGCAGCTTCTACATTTTTTTTTGTCGAGGCTCGTCTCATTTATTATTAAAAGGAATTTACAACGTCATGGAAATGCATCTCGGGCCACGCCACAATCAATGTACCCGTGATTAGAGGCACATTTCGATTTCGTTGAGATTTGGATTTGGGTCACATAAATGTGCACCCGAGTTTAGGGAGATAACGTTATTAAAGGCGCGCCTAAAGCAACTAGCGCATTATTATTTTTGGGGAGGGCCATGAAATTTGCTAAACGACCCGTCCCGGAATCTAAGTATTTAATACATATATTTTGTGAGGGCCCCGCAATTTGTCCCTTTTATTCGGCGAGGCTCGTCTCATTTTATTCTTTATTATTATTATTTTTTATATTTTTTAAAAAGGATGCCATTTTTATGTCTTTAACAATACTAAAACTTACGGCCTCTGTACAACTAAAATCTCATAACTTGTCAAGATTTAATAAAAGAAGTTAGGCGAATGAGTGTTCGGGCGTAGTAACAACAGGTGCTAATATTAATTTTGTCCAAATAAACTAAGACAATGAAGGGACGAGCGAATCAACGTCAAACTGTGTCTTAGGACTACTAATACAACTAAATCAAATGACATCAAGTAAACGATAATAACATAACACAAAAATGAACTAAAATGCATACGGTGAAACATAAGCAGAAAATTATCATATCAATCGATATATTGCAACTTCGAACATTGAACGTAAAATTTCTTTACCCAATACATCGAGGCTTACTAACCTGAATAAACAGAAATGCGTAGAGCCATGGACCGAACCTCAACATCGACTTCACCGAACAAACTCGACGCGCCGAACCTCGACGAACAAAGACGACCTCAACGGACCGCACGACGACAGTGAAAGAACAACGATAACATGGCTGATTGGTTGTCGTGTTTGGACAGTACGGCTGAAGCAGTGGTGTTTGGACGGTGTCGATGGAGATAGGAGGAGAAGGAGTGGTTGTGGGCTTTGTCGATTCTGCCGGTGGTCGACGGAGGTGGGAGTTGGTTGCGACGGGCTGTCGGGAAGGTCGTGTTGGGCAGTGGTTCAGGTTGGTCGTGGGTAGAGGACCTAAGGTTGCGACGATGATCAGGGGACGGAGAGGGAGCTGGTGGGTGTTGGTTATGGCGTGGAGGTGACGGGGTGGTTTGATGGATGGGTTGTTGTCGTTGAAGATGGTGTTTGAGAAGGTGGTGAGTGGTCGAGTCGGGGTTGGGGGAAGGTGACGGACTAGTTGACGTCAAAGGTTATGGCGTCGTTTGGTGAGTTAAAGAAGAGGACGACGGTTAGGGGGTCCGGTGGTTTTTGTGTTCGAGGGGGGTGATGGAGAAGGTGACGGACTGGTTATGGATGCGGGTGGTTTCAGGCGATGGAGGAGGCTGGTAGGAGGAGGGTGGTTGCCTGGAGGTTTTGGCGATGGGAGCAGCTGGAGTTTTCTTCCTTTTCCCTTTTAAGAAGAAAGAGGAACAGTAGTATATGTTTTTCAAATTTTTTCAAAGTCTCCCAAGTCTTTGTGTTTGTCCGTGTATTTAGCATGGTCTTGTCAAGAAAAATGAGCCTCACGCGTGGTGGGGTTCGAGACTTATGTCCCCCACGCGTGGTGGGGTTCCCCATGTGTCCTGGACACGGTTTATTATGGGCTAGGTCCGAAATTAGGCCTAAAACCGGGTAGTTTGAACCCGAATATTATTCTTTTGCCCGGACCCGAGAAATAGGAAAGCGTTGCTTAACTAGTCCTATGTAAACAAAATAACTACCAAAAATAAGACTAGTATTTAAACAAAACTATATCTTTTTTTAAATATTTTTCAAGATTTAAAATAGCTACAAAATATTAATAAAACTATTTTTTTGTAATTTTTGTTTTTAAATATTAAGATAAAATATGAGGTAATATTTTTTGTATTTTTTCCAAATTAAAATGACTACAAAACCTTAATTATATATTTTTTTTGTAATTTTCGAAATTATATAAAGTACCAAAATAAAGTGCAATTTTTGTATTTTTTCAAGTTTATGAGAGATACATAAACTAAAATTTATATATATATTTTTTTGAAATTTTTCTTTTTGCAACGAAATAAAGTAAAATAGTCAAAATAGCTATACTAGTCCTAAATTAGATATTTAAGCTCAAGAACGTAAAAATTCCCGGGGAGGGTCAAAAATCACGTGCTTACAACATCAGAGTCAAGAAGAGGTCCTATGAGAACATCTCGAAGGTATGAGCAGCCTCCTAAAGTTATCTATAAATCCCCTGAGCAATATTATCCCCCTCAGAACCCACAGCACTCTATTGTTCCGCCTCAGTATGTTGCCTGGCCACAAAAACGCCCCAGAAGGCGAGCACGAGCGTCACAAAATCTCCAGAAGCCTCCACATAACTTTCAGGTGCCCTATAACCCACATCAAGCCAAATATAACAGTTGAGCGACCGTGCTAGAACCACGGAACTCGGGAATGCCTAACACCTTCTCCCTGGTTAACAGAATTCCTTATCCGGATTTCTGGTGCGCAGACTGTTAAATAGACAGAGTCATATTCTTTTCCTCGATTCGGGATTAAAATAGGTGACTTGGGACACCCTAAATCTCCCAAGTGGAGACTCTGAAATAAAGAAATAAATCCCGTTTCGACTGTCCTTTAATTGGAAAAAACTCCCTTGCACCCTCGCGGGGGCGGAAAAAGGAGGTGTGACAGCTCTGGCGACTCTGAAACAAACAAACAAATCCCGTTTCGACTGTCCTTTAATTGGAGAAAACTCCCTACGCCCCTCACGGGGGTGGAAAAAGGAGGTGCGATAGAACAGTTTAACTGCTTAGGTGCATTGCATCTCTAATATATGTTTATCTGTCAAATGCCCTGACACTAACATGATGGCTTCCCTTTGCTGTGTTCATATATAGAAAAGTGGTTGGTTGTGGTAACTCCTCCCCGCAAATCAAATGACACAGAACCTCAGAACAGGATGGGTCGGTACTGATGACCGACAACAATTGGTCGAACAGAACAACGGGTTGGTAGAAGAAGTGAAAATGCTGAGACAACATGTGGCAGACATGTATCAAGCATGGATAACTGGGAAAGCACCACCCCCACCACCGCCAAGCTTTTCAAACTCTGGCATTACCCATCCCCCATACTCTCCATCCCAACCCACTTATGACAGCTTTCCTAGCTACCCGAGTAGCTTCATCACTCATCCACGCTACTCCCCTCCCCAATGCTACTTCTCTCCACGAGGTTCCCAAAGATGGGCTTCACTTTCCAAATACCCAGCTCCACAGAAGGCCTATCCACCCTCACAAGCCTACCGGAAGCCCCCTGGATCAGGTTTCCGGCCCAATCAAGCATTTAGGAACGAAAGGTTGCTGAAACGAGGAAAGGCTCTCACCCCTATCGGAGTATCTTATGCAAGTCTGTTTGAAAGGCTAAAGCATGCTGGCTTGATTGAGCCGCTCCCCGCATATACTCCAGATCCACATGCAAGAAACTTTGATCCGGCAGCGCAATGCGCGTACCACTCCAATGTCATAGGGCACAACATTGAGAGTTGTCGTAATTTGAAAAGGGAAGTAGAGAAAATGATCCAAGAAGGGCGGATTGTGATCGATAACAGTAACATGGAGCACTCGAACCCTATCGAGAACTTGTTGATGGAGGTTGATGATATGGAAGCTGATAATGGTCTTGGCAATACTAATGCAAAGCTTAGTGGCTAAGATGCCAATTTTGATAAAATGGGAGGACGCTCCATTCCTTGGTTAGCAAGAAAGAAGCTGTTGGTGGTTATTTTGTTGTCATTTCTGTTATCCGGATTATTCTTAGGGTTGTAATCCGAATATTGTCTTGTGTCAAACCTTCTTATCTTTCCATGTTTGTCGTATCAGTTTGTTTAAGTCTCGTTGATGTTGTGCTAAGATTTTATTCTGGTTATTTTGTTTGTTTTTCTAACCATTTCGCCGGAAGTTTAATACAAAAGCCGGTCTTTTATTATTTCCAGTCATCTTTTTATTTAGTCCTTTTGTCATTTTCGTTCAATGCCGATTCTAGGGACATGACATGCGCACACAGTTTGGGCCTAGTCTATAAAGTTAATCATAAAACCCTGGGAAGGTGATCAAAGCATTTAAAGGAAATAAGAACGGTTTGAGATTATTTGAAGCCCGAGTCATGTGGAACTGGGGCAAGTAAAACATGAAGAAAACCGTTAAATGCAAGATTCGCCAAATTGACATGAGGGTCGTGCATGAGAGTGAGAGTGTCGCCCAGCAGTGCTTTAGAAAGGACAAATGAAAAGTAAGTGTTTAACATAATTGTCAAGGCCAGCACCGTCGGAAGAGACTATAAATCTATGTTCAATTGTGTTTTTTGCACTTGGCATGTTGTGAAGACTGGAATGACGAAGGCATTTTGTTCTGCTACCTAAACACTTTATCTTTCGTTACCCCTTTTGAGCCTTATTTTATTTTCTTTCATACCCCTCGTTCGGAATCAATAGCAACGACTAGGAAATACGAGCCTGGAAGGTAAAGAAAAAATCAACAAAAAAAAATTAATAAAAAAAACGAAAAATAAGAGAAAAATGATAAAAGAAAGTCAGAAGAAAACAGAGGAATTGGGAACTACGTTTGACCTGATTCCTCAAAGAGGATACGTAGGCGCCTCACGGCTCGGTCATAGGGAGCACAGTGTGCATGGTGTGCATGGTGTAATAAAAAGAGAAAAAAAATAATTAATTATAAATAAATAATCCCCAAGCAAGAAACTGGGGCAAGAGTTGTGCTCGTTGTAAGCAAAATTGGTTCCGAAGGTTGTAATTTTGAACCCCAAATTGATTTGTTTTTGAGCCTTTAATACCCTTTCTTTCTAAGCCTATCCAAAAAAACCACATTACGGTCCAAAGAAAGACCTTCTGATCAGTCTGCAAAAGATGCCAAGTCAGACAAATGAGAATCTTACCAGCGAACATAACATTCTGTTCCACAGCAGAAAGGACTCTAATCTCCAGCAGAGAGAGTCATACCGGCAACACTCCAAATCCCCAACTAGAAAGTGATGTAAATGAGAGAGTCTTATCGGTGAAAATCTTCACGGACACCATAAGGCGATGAAAGCTGAGAGAAAAACCCAAAATGAGAGAGGCTTGATAGTGAAAACCCTTCGGGCACTACAAGTCGAATAAGATTGAGAATCAGATGGGGAATAGTCAAGGGAAGACCTTGAAAGACGATTGATGACGAAGAATAGGCCACATATGCATGTCATGACCATTAGAGTCAGTGTTTTCATTTGATAGGTTTTTATTTATAGTTTCTTTTGTTAAAGAGTCATTTTTTCCTTTGTCTTTTATTCTGTTCCCTTTTATCTTTTCCTTTCATAGAAATTTCCCCAGTAGAGTCTGTTTGGTCAAGACCAGTGGGAAATGACTTCAAAGTAGACCACCAGCTTTCCAAGATAAGATCTGACTAGTACATCCAAATGGTATAGTCAGCAAGGAACAAGCGCGAAGCCAGTGTCAAAAAAGATATCCCCAGCAAAAGGGAATTGACAAAAAGATCAACGAGTGTCAAGAGGGATATCCTTGCCAAAATCAAAGGTTATTAAAACCTCAAGGCCAAAGCCCGTGGACAAAACAAGGAGAGCAATAAGCATGATTTGGGAAATTCATGCGAGACTAAAAGGTCGGGAAAATGCAAGTTTCCGAGCCATGCCACGAAAGAAGAGGGATATCCCCAGCATAAAAGGATTATCCCCAGCAAATAATATCATCCCCAACAAGTTGTGGGACGCAGAGCAAGGAAGGAGAAAGGGAAAACCATCCCAGTGGAGTATCACAGCCAACCACCACGCTTTAAGCTAACAAATGTTTGATTTGAAACAGGTAAAAAAAATTGGCATTTATAACGGAAATGCATGCCACAAGAAAGATTGTCAAACTGGGGCAGAAAATTTTCCTTTCATTTGGAAAATTTTCTGGAAGTCAGATACCCATTTGGGGAAGAATAAAGATAGCACAAAGGAATTGGTCTTTGAACCAGGGTTGCCCCCGACATAATAAGTTTCCAATGGAGGAAGTTGATCCCCAGCAGACAGAACAAAGGGATGACATTTGTGCTCAGAAAAGCAAAGAGCCATTATCATCCCCAGCAGCTTCCAGGAGAATGAAGCATCGATTTGAAGGGATAAAATTCCCCAGCAGCGTTATCCTCAACAACGTTATCCCAAGAAGATAACACTTTTATCCCCAACAGTGTTGAGAGAAAATAAATTCTGGAAAAAATATATATATATATATATATAAAGAATGGAGGAAGGGAAGAAAGGAGACTCCCACAGTGGTATTATCCCCAGCAAGCAAGAACAAAGCAGCGCAAAGGAAGGAGAAAAGAAAAGAAGAAAATTACGAAGGTAAGTTTCTCAAATCATTGATCTTTATATTTTTCTCCTAGGATAAAAAGTCCTAGTCTGATGAATTTACCTCCCGATACAATCTTGTTCCGATGAAATTTTTCTCCCAAGATAAGATATCAAATCTTAGTCGGATGAATCTTTCTCCTAAGATCACAACAAAATGGACCTAGTCTGACGATTTATCTCCTAGAGTCAAAATCTTGGTCTGATGAAATTGTTCTCCCAAGATAAAATCTTAGTCGGATGAATCTTTCTCCTAAGATCACAACAAAATGGACCTAGTCTGACGATTTATCTCCTAGAGTCAAAATCTTGGTCTGATGAAATTGTTCTCCCAAGATAAAATCTTAGTCGGATGAATCTTTCTCCTAAGATCACAACAAAATGGACCTAGTCTGACGATTTATCTCCTAGAGTCAAAATCTTGGTCTGATGAAATTGTTCTCCCAAGATAAAATCTTAGTCGGATGAATCTTTCTCCTAAGATCACAACAAAATGGACCTAGTCTGACGATTTATCTCCTAGAGTCAAAATCTTGGTCTGATGAAATTTTTCTCCCAAGATAAAATCTTAGTCAGATGAATCTTTCTCCTAAGATAAGATATCAAATCCTAGTCTGATGAATTTTCTCCTAGAGTCAAAATCTTGGTCTGATGAAATTGTTATCCCAAGATAAAATCTTAGTCAGATGAATCTTTCTCCTAAGATCACAGCAAAATGGACCTAGTCTGACGATTTATCTCCTAGAGTCAAAAAATCTTGGTCTGATGAAATTGTTCTCCCAAGATAAAATCTTAGTCGGATGAATCTTTCTCCTAAGATCACAACAAAATGGACCTAGTCTGACGATTTATCTCCTAGAGTCAAAATCTTGGTCTGATGAAATTTTTCTCCCAAGATAAAATCTTAGTCAGATGAATCTTTCTCCTAAGATAAGATATCAAATCCTAGTCTGATGAATTTTCTCCTAGGATAATGATAATAATAAAAAAATGATGAAAAAATTGAAAAAAAGAAGTCAGGCGTCCACCTGGAGAATGAGGATGAAAAATCGAAGAAAAATCAGGCGCCCACCTGGAGAACAAGGGAAAACAGTTGAATTATCAGAAATCAGGCGTCCACCTGGAGAACAAGGAAGGACAGTTGAAATAGCAATCAGGAATCCACCTGGAGAACAAGGGAAAATAGTTGAATTATCAGAAATCAGGCGTCCACCTGGAGAACAAGGAAGGACAGTTGAAATAGCAATCAGGAATCCACCTGGAGAACAAGGGAAAACAGTTGAATTATCAGAAATCAGGCGTCCACCTGGAGAACAAGGAAGGACAGTTGAAATAGCAATCAGGAATCCACCTGGAGAACAAGGAAGAAGAGTTGAAATATCAGAAGTCAGGCGTCCACCTGGAGAACAAGGAAAAGCACCAAAACTGGGGCAGAAGATTTTCTGCCATGGTCGAAAATTTTCTCGGAAGAACGAGGAAATCAATTCAAATTTTAAGAGATAGCAAGACGACATGATTCGAAGAAAAACAGTCGGAGGTAAGACAATTCCAAGATTTTGAAAATGGGATCATCCGCCCTCGAACAGGATATTATGGGTTCATCCGCCCTCGAATAGGATATTTTGGGTTCATCCGCCCTCGAATAGGATCTTTTGGGTTCATCCGCCCTCGAATAGGATATTGTTGGGTTCATCCGCCCTCGAATAGGATATATTGGGTTCATCTGCCCTCGAATAGGATATTTTTGGGTTCATCCGCCCTCGAATAGGATATTTTGGGTTCATCCGCCCTCGAATAGGATATTTGGGTTCATCCGCCCTCGAATAGGATATTTCGGGTTCATCCGCCCTCGAATAGGATTTTATTTTTAAAAGTTGTTGAAGTCAGGAGCCCACCTGAAGAGAGGAAAGGCATTTTTAAAAAAAAAGTTGTTGAAATCTTGCCAACCTAAAGAAAGGAATGGCGATGTATGGTTTGAAGTCAGGAGCCCGCCTGAAGAGAGGAATGGCGAATTATTTTCAAAGTTGTTGTTGAAGTCAGGAACCCGCCTGAAGAGAGGAATGGCATTCATTTTTGTTGTTAAAGTTGGGAGCCCGCCCATAGAACAGAGGCATACATTTCAGTCTTTAATTTTCAAGCATTGAACTTGGGAGCCCGCCCAGATAACAGAGGCATACATTTCAAGTCTTTAATTTTCAAGTATTGAAGTTGGGAGCCCACCCAGATAACAGAGGCATACATTTCAAGATCAAGTCAAAGAACAATAAAACAGAGGGTTACAATAGGAATCCCCAGCAGGAAACAATAAAATTCCCCGGCACCGGGAAGCAGAAGGTTGCAACAAGAGGTCACAGCACAAACTCAAGTGCATGTGTCAAAAGAAGAAAAGCACCGAAAAAAATGCAAGCAGACAAGAAAGCAAGGAAACAAGAAAAATTGCAGTATAGCTTAGCTTCTTGTTTTCTTTTAAGCACGGTGTAACAAGGAGATCAGTAAGCAGTAGTAATAGCATGCAACAACAGTAACATTGCAGTCCAACGGTAGTCCCAGCTACCAAAATTTCCCGAACTACATTGACCTGATTCCTGTTTAGCCCAGGATATGTAGGAAACCTTTGAAGCAAAGGTTCGGTCAAATCTTTTTCAAAAAAAAAATGCTTCACACGGAGTACTCGGATGGGCAAAAATCGCTCGCTTTATCTTTGCACGAAAACCCTTCGTGTCTTCGGGCAAAGAGGGGCAGCTGTAAGCACGTGATTTTTGCCCAATATGAGAATTACTTCCAAAAAATCCAAAAATAAAATGATTTTTCTTTGGTGTGCAATTTTGTGATATTTTGAATAATTATTTGTATTTGTCTGTGCGTGTTTATTTGATAAATTAATAAAAAATACAAAAATATGTCGCATTTGCATGTAGGATTTAATTCTATAATTGTTACTATTTAAATTTGTTTACAAAAAATGAAAATTACAAAAATAGGCATCTTTTGCATTTTTAGCATTTAATGTCCAAATATACAATTTTATGCTTAATTATTACTTAATTGTGCGTTAATTGTTATTTGGAGTTAATTTGCACTTTTATAACTTAATTTAGTTCTTAATAATAGTTTAAGTATTTTTATAATTTAGTTTTAGAGAAATAAAAGAAGAAAAGAGAGCGAAAATATAAAGAAAGGCGGAATTGGGCCTCGTCTTCGATTTCAAGCCATAGGCCCAAAAAATGGCTCAATCTTCCCTACGACCCAGTCCATTTCGAACTGGGTCGACCCAGTCCATAACCCAAAAGACCCAAACCCCTTTCTCTTACATTTTACAAAACAAAACAAAAATTAAAAGACAAGAAACCCTAACACTAAACCAATCCGCCCCCACCCCTCCTATCTTCTTCTTCTTCCTCAAGCTTTCTCAAGCACACATCCATGGCAGCCCTTCCTCACGCCTCCACCACCTCAACACACACACACACACATGACATTCTCCATCGTCCCATCGACCCCAACACGAGCAGCCATGGCTGCTTTCCCCCCCCCATTTCCCGTTGTCGAAACCAAACGACCATTGGAGTAGCTTCACGTCCGCCATTGTTGCTGCGTTTTCTTCCAGTCGTTGCAGCTGCTACTGCTGTTCCTTCGTCATCCATGGAGGTCCTTCTGCTTCCATCTTCTCAACCTCAAGTCCAAACGACCAAGCTGCTCCGTTCTCCAAAACGCAGCAATGAGAGCTGCTCGAAACCAGCCCAAAAACGAGCTCCATTGTCGCTCCGTCGTGTTGCTGCGTCGCTGCGTTTTCAGCTTCACCATTGCTGCTGCTGCTCACGTTTCTGCTCCAGCTGCTTCTCGCCGGGTCTGCCTTCGTCCTCTTCGTCGAGCTCAAGCTTGAGCTCGACATCCATGGACGCCGCTATTTCTTCTTCATCGAAGCCCAACTCCATCGCGCTACTGCTGCTCCGTTCCAGCTGCTTCTTGCTGCGTTTTTCTTCATCTTTCACCTCAAATGATGATTGTTTCTTTGTCGTCTTCAAGTCCGTTTATGCCCAAGTTCGTTGGTTTCGTTTAGAGTTCGTTCGATGTTCGTCGTTGGACATTCACGGTTAGTTATTCTAAGTTCTATTACGTCCATAATTTGTTTGATATTTTCAGATTTTGAATTAGCATAAGTTTGCTTTATTTTTCTTATTTTGTTTTAGATAAAAATTGTTAGTTTAATTATATTGTTGTTAGATTTAAGTTGAAGATTTAATTTAATTATTTTCAGTTTGTTTTATTAATTTTAAGAGGATTTAGTTTTAATGTAGAAAGGTGTTAGTTTAAATCGTTTAAATCCGTTGTTTGTTGTTAATATAGATTTAATTCGTATTCATTTTTGAAGTTGGTTTTAATTTAGTGATTTAATATGAAGTTATGTTTTGGTTTTAATTTTTGGATCATGCATCTTTGTTATAAGTTTCGTTGGATTTAATTTAAGAAAGATTAGTTGATTATTTGAAGATTAGTGATTTGAATATGTTTATTTGTTTTGTTTAAGTTTAATTCGAAGTTTGAACAAAGTTTGTTTGTTATTGTTATTGAATATTTTCATTCATGTTCATACTTTGTTTGGTTGATCTTGAATCCGAAATTTGTATAGTTTGATTTCTTGTTTACCATTTATGATTATTTCTTGAATTGGTCTCATAATCTTGTTTAAAGTTTAATATAAGAATTGTTTGTTGTAATGTTGTTAGTAGTTGATTTTAAGTTCAATATGATTGAAGTTAGAAATCTAAATATACTTGTTTGTTGTTGTTGTTTAAATCCGAAAATAGGTTTGTTGCTAAAATATTGTTCAATCAAATTTTAGTTGTTCTTTGTTGTTCAATTTGTGTTCATGTGATTTGTTGTTGAAATGTTGTTAAAATCGTGTTCATGTGATATTGTTGTTATGATGTTCATCCATGTTCATATTGTTGTTTGAACATTGTTAGAAATTGATCATATTGTCTATATTTTGGTTAAGTTTGATTAATTGATGTGTTATAGTTGATGGGTAGTTTGGTAAATTTGTAATACGTTCAGGGGTAGTTTGGTAATTTCAGTAAGGTCGGAAGGGGTAGTTTAGGAATTGTACATTTTGAAATTGTTTATTTGAAGCATGGGGGACAAAATGAAATGGGGTGGGTTGTGATATGATTATTTAATATAAAGGGGGGACAAGATTTAAATTAAAGGGGAATCTTGCATTATTTTAATTAAAGCATGGGGGACAAAATATAATGGGGTGGTGTGATATGTTTATTTAATGTAATGGGGATGAGTGGAAAGATAATGGGTTGGGTAGAGAAAAAGTATTGATTTAATTGATTAAAAGATTTATGGGATGGGATTATATATATGGGAAGTCTTGAAGACAAATAAGAATAACAAGAATACAGATAGAGAGAAAAAAACGGACAGAGAATAGAAGAGAGAAAAATTCCGAAAAATATTTAAGCTTTCAAAATAAAAATAAAAGCTAAAAAAATCTACTGCTTTCTTTCTTTGTTTGAAATTAGTATTAATGGTTGTTATTACATTTAAAGCTTAAAGTTTTTGTTTTTGGGATTACTACTCCACCGGTCTGTTACTGGGTTGTTACTGTTGTTGGGCAGTTGTTGCTATTGCACTGTTATTACTGTTGCTGATTTTCATCTTCATTTTCTTTTGCTTCCAATATCAGGTACATATCTTTTAAACTCATGTTGTGAAGAGCTTCAACATGGCAAGTAAATGAAGTTTGGAATTATAAGGATGTCTTCTACTCATTTAAATTTTATTAGTTTAAATTTCAGTTTTGTTTTAGTTGGTTAATATAGTATTAAATCAATTAATAGATTAGTTCTCTTTCTTAATAACTAATGACATAGTTATTTTAGGAACGCGATCAACTCATTTCTTTTAATATATGAAATAATGTCAATGATTTTTTTTACAAAATATAGAGTTAAGTGTTTGCAAATAGTCGCATAGGCAGAGAATAAGAATTGGTTTATTTATCTCAAACTCAATCTTTGTAAACAAATTAACCAAACAATTATAACTTTGGACTAAAAACAAGTATATGAGAAGGATATGGGATTTACAAGCACGAATTGCAACATTTTATGTCAAGGATATGTAGAAATAGAATTCGCATTAAATGTAACAATAAAAATTCTTCAGAAACTATTAATTTGTTTATCAAATTAATTCTTTTCCAGTTTTATATGCGATTCAATTTTTGGATATGTTAATGTTGTATCCACGATAAAAATGGTAGTATTTTTAGTTACATGTTGTTTGTTTCTTTTTCATATCATTAATTCTTTAAAATTTGAATAGTTTTGAGGTATATAATTCATACGCGTAAAATAAGACTTGTAGCAACGCCTAATAAATTTTGAATTCTTTGTCAAGAAATTTGGTGGCATCCCAATCGGTAATTCTCCACGATTCTTACATTTAAAAATAGATAGATGCAATAAACATTTATGAAAAATCTATACTACTATTAAGAATCTTTTGCGTGATTAGGGATGCGTTCGCGTAACCTGATTATATTTCTAAAAGCAATTCGGATTATGCGTTCGCGCAACTTCGAACGAACATTTAATAAAAAGGGGGCTCTTCGGAGAATATCAATATTAATTTCATATAACTCGAGATGTGTGGTTCAATATTTAATTATACAAGAGCGACGAACGTTCTTAATTTTATTTTTAGCACAATTTCGAACTTAAGTCTTTTTTTTTATATAATAAAAAATTTCGAAAAAAAATAAATAATAATTATTATATTGTGTATACGTACGCGTGACACGATTTTCACGTTAAAAATATTAATATATAAAACGAATACACGTACGCGTGATTCGATTCGAAGAAGGGTCTTTAATTATAAACAATTTAAATAGAAGCGGTAACAATAAAATCATGCAATAAAAATGTATTTAATAAATCAAAATAATCAAGCCAAATATAACAGTTGAGCGACCGTGCTAGAACCACGGAACTCGGGAATGCCTAACACCTTCTCCCGGGTTAACAGAATTCCTTATCCGGATTTCTGGTTCGCAGAATAATAAACAGAGTCATATTCTCCTCGATTCAGGGATTAAAATTGGTGACTTGGGACGCCTTAAAATTCCCAGGTGGCGACTCTGAAACAAACAAACAAATCCCGTTTCGACTGTCCTTTAATTGGAGAAAACTCCCTACGCCCCTCACGGGGGCGGAAAAAAGAGGTGCGACAGTAAGTTCTATAAAGCGGTGGTTAGGCCGGCCATGATGTATGGGGCTGAGTGTTGGCCGGTTAAGAAATCACATATCCAGAAGATGAAGGTAGCAGAAATGAGGATGTTGATGTGGATGTGTGGGCATATTAGGATGGATAAGATTAGGAATGATGATATTCGGGAGAAGGTGTGTGTGGCTCCCATTGATGACAAGATGGGGGGAAGCAAGGCTCAGGTGGTTTGGGCATGTTCAGAGGAGAAACCCAGATGCTCCGGTAAGGAGGTGCGAACGGCTGGTTGTGGAGGGCACGAGAAGAGGTAGAGGGCGGCCTAAGAAATATTGGGGGGAGGTGATTAGGCAGGATATGGCGAGTCTTCAGATTTCCGAGGACATGGCACTTGATAAGAACATGTGGAGGTCGAGTATTAGGGTTGTAGGTTAGGAGCTAGTTGAGTCTTGTCTTATGTCATAACTTTGTGAGACTAGTTTGGTAGAGATACTTTTTTGCTTTTGCTTTGTATCATTCTTCTTGATTTCATGTTCTTCTTATTTTTCATATATTTTTTCTTTTTTTCATATTATTTTTGTGGTGTTACTAATATTGTCTTCTTTTGTATTTTTGTCTTCTTGAGTCGAGGGTCTTTCGAAAACAGCATCTCTACTCTTTCGGGGTAGGGGTAAGGTCTGCGTACACACTACCCTCACCAGACTCCATTAGTGGGATTTCACTAGGTTGTTGTTGTTGTTGTTTCTTTTTTGGCAAGCAATAAGAATGGACCATAAGGTGGGTTTTGGACCATAAGGAATCTGGCTAAGTAATATATCATGTTAGATAGCCTATTTTCCCCAATAATATCTTGTTCATAAATTTGGCATCGCAATAATCTTAAATTTTAGGAAGAATAATGAACACCGTTAGAGTGCTTTAGGCGCGTTTTGAATTTATTATGGTGATTATGTACACGTTCGCGTGACATAGCCACAATTTTCAAAATTAAAACCAAGGTATGGGTTCGCACAACTTTGACCAAAATTTTCTTAAATAATTAATAAAGCGTGATTAATTATGGACACGTACGCGTGACAAAGTGGCAAGTATATATATGGTGTCATCGGTTAAGCATGCATGGCGGGCTACTTAGTCGGTTGTTTCCTCTTTGTTTCATGTCTTCATTTATTGCATGTTACGACGTGTTAAATGCTATAATTTCTACTTGCCTTTACTTGCTAAATTCATGCTTTTATTCGTTGCATGCTTAATTTATTATATGTTCCTATGAATCTGCCTTTATTTACTAAATGCCTATATTTGCCTTATGTCTTTATATATTGTTAGATAACCACTTTTATCCGTCTTATGTCCTTAATTATGTAATTCCCTTATTGTAGTTCCATGTGAGATATGTCTTAGTCGGTTGTAGTTTGTGTATTTATTTTACATTATTTGGGATCGAGTTTCAGGTCACAACGAATATAGCTATTATTGTATGGGATCGAGTTGCATGCCGCAACAGATATTAGTATTATTGTTTGGGATCGAGTTGCATGCCGCAACGAATATTGATATTATTATTTGGGATTGGGTTGCAAGTATTATTGTTTCGGACAGGGTTGCACACCGCAACAGATATTGGTATTACTATTTGGGATCGGGTTGCACGTTGCAACAATAGTTGTATATATATTTGTGGATCAGGTTGCACGTCGCAACGAAGAAGACATGTTATGACTGTTCTTGACTGTTGTTTTATATATCTGTTGTACTGTGAATTGAGCATAGGTGATATTCTAGGGCCCTCTATTATGTATTTCATGTTCTGATTTTTATGTTAATTCTTCTTTTCTCCATTCTACTATTATTTCATTTATACTCGCACAGGTTTATAGTGAATACCTTTCTATAGCCTCGTTGCTATTTCGTCGGGATTAAATTGAATATTGGATTGTTGTTGTTAATTTAAATTGTTTGTGGATCGGGTTGCACGCCACAATAGGTTGAATAAGGGAGGATTTATATTGATATGGTGAGATCTGCTTGCGTGTTGCAACAGATGAAATAAGGGAGGATTGATATGGTGAAATAAGGGAGGATTATGATATTGACTTTGATTATATGGTGGGATCAGGTTGTGCGACACAGCGTATAACTTATTATTATTGATATTTACATGGTAGAATAAGGAAGGATTATGGTTATACGATGGGATCGGGTTGTATGTCACAACGAGTGAAATAAGGAAGGAATGTAATTGTACGGTAGGATCGAGTTGCGCGCCGCAACAGATTGTTCTGTTGTATTCATTGTTGTGTTGTGTTGGCTTTCAGTATTTATCATATGAGATTTTGAGGAGGGATATTTTTGGATTTACTAATTTTGAGGATTGAGTTGTTTCCATTAGTTAATGCTTTGCCGCCATTTCATGTTTTCCTTTCCTATTACTATTATTTTGGTGAATTGCTTTTCAAGATGAATTTACTACTCTAAGTCATTATCTCATACCCTGTTGAGTTGTAAGTAACGTAACGGTTTTAAATAAAAGAATTAATAACATGATTACCTTATGTGACTCTTAAGTTAAAACTCGTCGTTTCATTCATTACTTTACTATTTTTAATAGTTGTCCTATTTCACTTTAATCAATTTCTCAACATAATCTCCTTACCATGTATGATGTTTCTACTTTACTTAAAAAGTAATTGTTATTATGTTTTAATTTATTAGATTCCATATTCAAATCAGTAGTTTATCTGATGTTTTATTTTATTTGAAAATGTTATTTTCTTCACCCAAATATTTTCTAAAATAAACTTATTTCCTCATTGATTTCCTACTTGGTTCAAAAATTGCAATTTTACTTTATTGTATATGAATATACCCCTCGAATATTATTTATTAGCATTTGACACGGAAACTATGTACATGGTAGCACGTGGATTTTGCCGTGCGAAAGTAATTTGGAAAGTGTGGACACAAGGTGCCATGTATGTAAGGTTTGGAAGTTGTGGCTTATGATCTGAGATACAGAAGTTGTACCTGAGGTAATTCTTATTGAAATTTGTGCATTAGGAATGATTTGATTGATTGAGTTGTCATCGTTTTCCCTACTTGAACACATTCATATTTCATCTGTACCTCAACAGTGTTGTTGCTTAATTACTTAGTTGTTTCTCGTTGCCATTCGCGCTCCCCTTATTTTCACTGTTGGTGGTAATTTGAAATGTTTCTGCTATTGGCCTTATATTGATATTCTTTCCTTGTTAGTTTTATGTCATATCCTGTACAGGTTTACATATTTGGTAGATGTCTTGACCTGGCCTTGTCACTATTCTACCGAGGTTAGGCTTGATACTTACTGGGTACTACTTTGGTATACTCGTGCTATGCTTTTGCACATTTTTGTGCAGATCCAGGTACTTCAGATTGAGTTGGTTTTGAGACTTAGGCCTGTGTGGTTGGAGACATTAAGGTATACCTGCTGGACGTTTGCAGGCTCCGAAGTCACCTTCTGTTGTATTTCATTTCCATTGTTTTTCGTTACTCCGGGACAGTGATGTATTGTTATTTCTATTGACTCTTAGCAGAGCTTGTGACTTGTACTACCGATTTTGGGATATTATATCATGTCGAGATTGTTGGATTATTATGGAAACTTCTGTTTCATGCTTAATAATTATTTGGTTAAAAATATATTACTTAATCAGCAAGTGTTAGTCTTACTTAGCTTTAGAGACTAGGTGCACTCACAACATCCTATGGAGAAAAATATGGGTCATGACAGTACGTAACATAATTTGACTTATTGTTAAAAGGTAATCAAAGAGAATAACGATTGATTAACTAATAAATACTTTATAAAATTTAAGGAAGCATTAATACACAAAAATTTAGTTAATTTTGGAGTCTTAAATGTTAGAAAAATAATTAAATGATTATTCCTAAATATGAGGAAAATAATTTTTTTTTGGTAAACAAATAATTTTACTCACCAACGAGTAAGAAATAAGTACAACACAAATCAACAAGAGTTTGGACACCCTGTCCCAAAACTCTTGTGCACTTCTCAGCTACTTATTACTAGAAATAATTCCTTATGCAAAACAAACCGAACTAGTATTAAAATATCAGCTACTAGGATAGGTTTCCAAATGCTTCATACTCCCTGCTAGTTTCTTCTTCATATGACCCCTGCAATACACTTCTTGAGCAATCATCTTAACTATAGTCTCGATTGATCTCACTTTTTGTTGAAACAATCTCAAATTTCGCTCAATCCAAATGAAATATATATATGCGGCCAAACTCATCCTATAAATATATGCTTTAGCAGAATTACCTTTTACATGATCTATTTCCCAAACAACTTCATCTTTCCATTCATATGGTCCTCTGTCCACTCCTTGCCATTGCAAAATCTTCTTCCATATCATAGACGATATTGAACATTTAAACAACAAATGATCTAGTCTAGATCCTCTGCACACAAAGGATATGTTAAGTCATCGACTACACTCCATTTAGATATTCTGTCTCTTTTCTGAAGTCTTCCATTTAAAGACAGGTATAGAATAAAGACCCATCTAGGAGCACCATAGTTGTTACAAGTCAATCTCCTCCATGGACACTTGGGAAAATCACCTCTATGCTTCAAGTACGTCTGCTGAATAGAAAAATCATGCATTAGAGTAAGATCTGATTCTTGTAACCCCACCGATTCCATATGTTTTTCTGCTTTCAAAATTCTTTGTATCAACCATGATGCTTCTGTTTGCTGGCTCAACCATAGGTTTCTATTTCTCCCATAATAGTTATGTATCCATAGTTTATCACTTTTCTGACAAATATTCCACAATAGTCTACAGCTAGCAAATTTGTTCCAAGCTTGGATATCTAAAATATTTAAGCCACTAGCAGACTTTGGCAGGCACAATGTATCCCAAGCAATCAAGGCTCTTTTGAAAACCTCTACTCCACCAGTCCATAGGAACCTTTTACAAGCACTTTCAATCAGTTGAGAATCTTTTTTGGCAAAGTGAAGATCTGAGACCAAAATGTCTATATAGAAAAGAGTGTATTTTTTATCAGTTGAATCCTTCCGGCATATGATAGAAATCTTGCAGTCCAACATGTTATCCTCTCAATCATTTTTTCCTAAAATGGCTTGCATTATATCATTGATAGTCTCTTTGTACTAAGTGGCACTCCTAGATATCTTATAGGAAGCTCGCCTTTAGCAAACCCCAAATTATTCAGTATCAGTTGTTGCACAGTTGGATTTACTCCCCCAAAATAAAAAGAGCTTTTTTCAATATTTTCCACAAAGCCAAATGCATTTGAGAACTCCTGGAAATAATCAGATAGTTTTTTCATTGATTCCACATCCCCCTACTAAATAACAGCAAATCGTCAGCAAACCCTAATTGTATAATATTCAACTTTGCACATCTTGGATGATAGTGGAACTCCTTGATCTCCTTCAGCCCCTTCAACAATCTAGTAAAGAATTTCATAGCTAATACAAACAAGAAAGGGGATTGGGGATCATCCTGTCTAAGTCCTTCTTTACTGGGAAAGGACATGTTGGCTGTCATTGATAAGAATGGAATAAGATATAATTTTAATACATTTCATAATCCATGGTATAAAGACATCAGGAAAGTTCATGTGAATAAGCACCTGCTCCAAAAAACTCCATTCAAGAGAGTCATAAGCCTTTCTCATATCTATTTTTAACATGCACCTAGGTGAGATAGTCTTTCTATTGTATCCCTTAACCAGCTCATGGCTCAAAATTATGTTGTCAGATATCACTATACCTGGTACAAAAGCTAATTGACAGCCATCCACAAGAAACTCCATAACATTTTGCATCCTGCTAGTAAGGATTTTATAAATAATTTTGTAAATAGTAGTACAACAGGAAATAT
The DNA here is from genome assembly GCF_000715075.1 of Nicotiana tabacum. NCBI lineage: Eukaryota > Viridiplantae > Streptophyta > Magnoliopsida > Solanales > Solanaceae > Nicotiana > Nicotiana tabacum. The sequence continues at coordinate 130,361,242 of NC_134087.1, forward strand.
GTCTAAACTCAGAAATTATGGATGGATTCTAGACCTTCGGGATGAGAGTCACAGTGGTACAATTAATGGCCTTATATAGTTCAGCTGATGTGAAGAAATCCTGCATAGCCTCAACTATTTCATCACTAATAATTGACCATGATCTTTTAAAGAATAGCGCATTATACCCATTGCATCCTGGAGCTTTTAAGTCATCAATTTCCTGCAAAGACTTACAGATTTCCTCCCTTGACACATTCTCAATAAGTTGTAACTGTTGTATTCTGTTGAATATAGGTCCATTTTTCATTATACTTGGATTAATAGCTGGTAGTGAATTTGCCGAAGACCCTAATAACTACTGGTAAAACCCTATAATCTCCTATATCAGCTCATCTTGTGACTGGGTGTGTGCACCATTTTGAGTAGCCAGTGTAGAGATCCTATTTTGAGCCAATCTACTTTTGATGCTTGCCTAAAGTAAAGTAAGAGGTGTAAGAATCCTCCAATTTAAGCCATTGAACCCTAGATTTCTGTTTGTAAATATTTTCTTCCGCCATTGACCACTTCTATAGATTATTCCTCAAATATCTTTCACTATTATTTAGCTCAGCTGGATGGTCGGGGTCCCTCATTTTCTCTTGAACTACTTGAAGTTGTGCCCTGGTGGCCTTGATCTTGTCAGTAACATATTTAAATTCCTTGTGATTAAGCTTCTTCAATTCAACTTTCAGCAATTTCATAGCAAGAAATCCATGTGCTCTGCAAGTTGATTAAAGAACGTAAAATGCCTTGCTGGATTATGTACTTCGTCATTAAAACAAAGGCACATAGGAGTGTGATCAGAGCACATAGGATCATGCAGTATCACCTTCATTTATGGCATAGTATCCAACCACCTTGATTTCACCAAAGCCCTATCAATCCTACTATGGACATGGTTATTAGTTCATGTATAATTTCTTCCAATAGTCTTCAATTCAATTAGCCCAGTATCCACTAAGAAATTTGAGAAGTCCATGGTTTCCATCTCCTGAATTTGGCCCCCATTATGCCTGTCGTCTACATTTAGAACAACATTATAGTCCCCCATAGCAATCGAAGGGCCATTAATTGCATTACACACTTGCCTCAATGCCTCCCATAAGGGTCTTCTCTGCTCTACAGTATGCAAGCTATACACAGCTAAGAGCACGAACTTTACATTCAGATTATGTATTAAGACTCTCCCTGTAATAATCTGTGATAAAATGCTGAGCATGCTAAAATCCAGCACTTTCGGATCCCATAACACCCATATTCTACCCTACTGCTTGTTGCATAATTATCAACCCACTTCTAGTTAGTAGTTATCTTCTGTATCACTTGTGTTATTTTGTGCTCTTTCACCATATGTTCAATTACTGCAACTAAAGCTACTTTATTCTCTCTAATATACTTCTTTATTTTCTTATATTTATATATTTTATTCAAGCCCCTAACATTCTATGTAACAACAATCATATAGGAATAAACAGGCCATGAGGATCAAACTGTACCACCCTACTACTCGGTTCTCCAGCAGCTTCAACTACTTCCATGACATGGGAGCTAGATTCAGTTAGATTACTAAATCCATTTGATGTTATGTAACGATCCGGCCGGTCTTTTCATGAGTTACCGATCCGTTTCCCCTATTTCTGCTTCCTTGTGTGTTGTTCAGCTATATTTCATAATATTGTATTGGTGGTGTTGTGTTCGGAGTGGTCTTAGAGTGGAATAAGACACTTAGTCTCTTATTTGGAAGCTTTAGCTGGAAAAGTCAACCGGAAGTTGACTTGTGAGTAAATGATCTCGAAACTTGATTTTATGGTTCGGATAGCTTTGTTAGGTGATTTGGGACTTGAGAGCGTGTTCGGAATGTATTTTGGAGGTCCGCGGTAGATTTAGGCTTGAATTGGCGAAATTGGAATTTTGGCATTTTCCGGTCGACAATGGAAATATTGAGATCAGGGTCGGATTGAAATTCCGAAAATTGTACTAGGTCTGTTGTGTCATTTGGGGCATGTGTGCAAAATTTCAAGTAATTCGGATGGGGTTTGATATGTTTTCGGATCGGTGGCGCAATTCGGAAGTTTGAAAATCCTTAGGCTTGAATCCGAGAGTGATTCGGTGTTTTGATGTTGTTTTTAGTGTTCCGAAGGTTGGAATAAGTTTGAATAGTGGTATATGACTGGTCGGCAAGTTTGGTTGAGGTCCCGAGGGCCTCGGGATGATTTTGATGGGTTATCGGAGAGTTGGAAAATGGAGTTGCAGCTGAAGCTGCTATTTTCTGTCATAACCGCACCTGTAGATTAGGGACCGCAGGTGCGAGCCGTAGAAATGGCATTTTGATCATAGGAGCGGAGGTTGTTTGGCTGGGGATGCACCGCAGATACGGAAGGTGAGTCACAATTGCAAGCCCGCAGGTGCGGTGTATTGATCGCAGGTGCGGATAGGGGATTTAAGTGAAGTTTCGCAGATGCGGACGTTTGGTCGTAGGTGCGGGGGGCGTAGATGTGGTATTTGGACCGCAGTTGCAGAACCCCTAGGTAAAACATATAAATTCTTGCCTTCGCGAAATTTGGTCATTTTTCCACCATTTGTGTTCAGACTTGGAGCTTTTTGAGAGGATTTGAAGAGGGATTCGAGGGGTAACACTTGGAGGTAAGGTTTTTGGACTCAATACTCGATTCTTTGGTGATTTCTAACTGAATAGACATGAAATTTGTAGGATTTCACGGTTAAAAAATTGGAGAATTAGGGCTTGTAATTGGAGAGTTTAAATTGGGGATTTGAAGGGCCATTTTAGGTCCGATTTCGATATTTTTGGTATGTATGGACTCGTGGGAGGATAAGGATTCTAGTGAAATAATTTTTATCAAATTTTGAGACCTGGTCCCGGGGGTCGGGTTTGGCCAATTTCAAGATTTTGAGTTAATTTGATTATTTTCGCTTGGGCTTTGTTCCTTTAGCACGTATTAATGATATGATACTGATTTTGGTTAGATTTGGAGCATTCGGAGGTTGATCGAGAGGCAAAGGCATCGCGGGTTAGCGTTTGGATCGGTTTGATGTAAGTAATGATTGTAAATATTGTCCTTAGGGTATGAAACCCCGGATTTCACATCGCTTCACTACTTTGAGGTGACGCACACGCTAGATGATGAGCGTGGGGGCGTGCACCATTGGGGATTATGACTTGGTCCGTCCTGTATGACTAATAAGTCATATATTTGACTGGAAACTCTTTGATATTATTATGTTTTGGAAAGTATCACTATATTTTGGGTTGAATGTCGTATTTGGGATTCGTGCCAAACTATTTGGAACCTTAGGGGCTTTTGCCTACTGCTTCCTCACTATTTTGGTTTAATATCTACGCTTAGTCATGCTATGTTTTACTGATTTTATAACTCGGTGTTATTTACTCTATTTTGATTCTATAAACAATATTTTGGGCTGAGCACCCTGTTTTACTAATAGCCCGAGTAGCTTGAGAGATTTCTGAGTGAGAGAGGCCGAGGGCTTGTGTTGTGAGGATATCATGGAATCGGACTGCGCGTCGCAACATGCTATACTGATTGTGATATATGAGAGGTCTAGGGCCTGATTTATTATGCTACGAGATGGCTTGTTATAGAGCTTGGGCTGTAGGAGCCCCTCCAGAGTCTGAACACCCCCAGTGAGCGCGGGTACCCAGTGAGAGTGATGTGAGTTAGCCTGAGGGGCTGGTTTTGTTGATATTTTGCCCGAGGGGCGAATTATAGTACATGTCTTGCCTGAGGGGCTGGTTACGTTTCTATTATTTTTACTCACTGTTTCATCACTTGTTTGAAACTATTGAAAGATGTTTTTAAAAAGAAAAGGTTTTACTGAAACTGAGTTTGTTTTACGAGATAATTGATTTCGGTACTATTTTGGAAATGTATTGTATTTGTTGTGGTGCTATGACGTGGAATTATCTGTTTTCTTACTACTCAGCTTTCATTTACTTTTATTACTTACTGAGTTGGCGTACTCACATTACTCCTTGCACCTTGTGTGCAGATCCAGGAGTTGCGAGTCTTGATAGCGAGCGTTGATCGTTCATTCAGCAGGTCTCAGAGTCAACAAAGTAGCTGCATGGAATTTGCAGCCATGTTATTCTCCCTCATATCTTCCCTAGATTATATTAGTATTGTCTTCCATAATTTTTTAGACTTTATTGTACTTAGACAGAGCTTGTAGTTGTTCGTGACTTGCGACACCCCGATAGGCGCACTGGTTATTTAGACTTATGCTATGAGATTTTGTTAGTTAATGGCTTAAAAATTACTTTTATGAATTATTGGTTGGATTTGGGGTTTGTGTCAGCTGGCCTTGTTCACGATAGACGCCATCACGACCAGGTCGGTTTTAGGGTCGTGATAAGTTTGTATCAAAGCCTAGGTTACATAGGTCTACGAGTCATGAGCGGGTTTAGTAGAGTCTCGCGGATCGGTACAGAGACGTCTGTACTTATCCTTGGGAGGTTGTAGAACCTTTAGGAAAAACTTCACATTTTTGAATTCTTGTCGTGTGAATCTGTTGATTTTTGTAACTAAACTTCTGTTATTCTATTCTCTCACATATGGTGAGGACATGTGTTATCGATCAAGACAAACGACCACCAGTACCACCAGTTGGGGCCTCTAGAGGTCGAGGACACGGTCGAGACCGTGGTAGGGGAAGGGGTGTAGCCCGCACAACAGCTAGGGCAGCACCTGCAGATCCACCAGTCGACCCAGTTCAGGATCAGACGCCAGTTGCGGACGCTCTAGCAGTACCAACTCAGGCACCGGCTGTGCCGATTGTTATCCTAAGCCTTCAAGAGGCCCTGGCCCAGATTTTATCAGTGTGCACTTGCCTGGCTTAGGCAGTCTCAGTTACTACGGCCGCAACTACTTCTCAAGATGGGGGAGGAATCAGACTCCCGCCGCTCCCACACCTGAGCAGGTCGTGTAGGGACTTCAAACACCGGGGGCACCTCCAGCCTAGCCGGTTGCAGCTGCTCAGAACTATGTAGCTCCTGTGATGCCAGAGGACGAGCACCGTAGATTGGAGAGGTTTGGTAGACTTCAGCCTCCGTCATTTAGTGGTGCTGAGGGTGAGGATACACAGGGTTTCTTGGATAAGTGTCAAAGGATGCTTTGGCCCATATGTATTCTGGAGACCAATGGGGTCTCATTCACTACTTTCCAGTTCTTTGGGGCTGCACTTAGTTGGCGGGAGGCTTACGGGAGGCGTAAGCCGGTTGGCGCAGCACCACTTTCTTGGCAGCAGTTCTCCGTTCTCTTTCTAAAGAAGTTTGTACCTGAATCTCTCCGAGAGGAGCTGCACAGGCAGTTCGAGCAGCTTCGTCAGGGTGATAGGTCTGTTACACAGTATGATATGTGGCTCTCCGAGCTGGCTCGTCATGTGGTCTAGTTGGTTCCCACAAATCGAGAGAGGATCAGAAGGTTTATAGATTGCCTTGGTTTTCAGCTTTGACTGCTCATGACCAGAGAGAGTGTATCTGGTGCTACCTTTGATGAGGTTGTTGACATATCCCGATAGATTGAGATGGTTCATGGTCAAGAGAGGGTTGAGCGGGAGGCTAATAGGCCTCGTGGTCAAGGAGGATTCAGTGGTACTCCTCATGTAGGTTAATTTCAGTACGACAGAGGCCGTCTATTCAGGCATGCTCAGTTAGCTTGCCAGGTTATCGTGGGGCATCATCAAGCCATGGTTCTCACAGTTCTCATCAGGGCCATTCCTCACTTAGTGCCCTTCCAGCCCAGAGTTTATCTCGTGCTCCATCAGTTCAGGGCTCTTCCATGCCAAGTTCTTCTGCTAGTCATTCCAGTGCTAGGGGTTCCCTTTAGTCCCCGTCTTCAGCACTAGGGGTTGTTATGAGTGTGGAGAGTTGGGGTATACGTGAAGGCAGTATCCTTTTCATCTTGGGGGTCCATCTCAGCAGATGAGTCAGCCATCGACTTCAGCACCAGTTATTTTACCACCCAACCAGCCAGCTAGGGGTGGAGGATAATCAGCTAGAGGTCACCTCAGAGAGGGAGGTCGATCAGGTGGTGGTCAGGCCCGTTTCTATGCACTCCCAGCCAGCCCCGATGTTATTGCTTTAGATGTTGTGATTACAGGTATTGTCTTAGTTTTCCACAGAGATGCCTCTATGTTATTTGATCCTGGTTCCACTTTTTCATATGTGTCATCATATTTTGCTCGTTAATTGGATACGCCCCATGAGTCTCTTGTTTCATCTGTTTGTGTATCTACTCTTGTGGGCGATACTATTATTGTGGACCATGTATATCGGTCGTTTGTGGTGACTATTGGGGATTTGGAGACCCGAGTAGACCTTTTGTTGCTTTGTATGGTGGACTTTGATGTGATATTGGGCATGGATTGGTTATCTCCGTGTCGTGCTATTTTGGATTGTCATGCTAAGATAGTGACGTTGGCTATGCCGGGTGTGCCATGGATTAAGTGGCGAGGTTTGGCAGATTTTGTTCCTAGTAGGCTGATTCATTTTTGAAGGCCCAGCGGATGGTTGGGAAGGGTTGTCTTTCCTAGTTAGCCTTCGTGAGGGATGTCAGTGCAGAGACTCCTACCATTGATTCAGTCCCGGTAATGAGGGACTTTCCGGATGTGTTTCCTGCAGACTTGTCGGGCATGCCACCAGATAGGGATATTATTTTTGGTATTGATTTGGTGTCGGGCACTCAGCCCATTTCTATTCCACCATATCGTATATCACCGGCGGTGTTGAAGGAGTTAAAGGAGCAACTTCAGGAACTCCTTGATAAGCGGTTTATTCGGCCTAGTTTGTCACCGTGGGGTGCGCCTATTCTATTCATGAAGAAGAAGGATGGAACTATGGGGATGTGCATTGATTACAGGCAGTTGAACAAAATCACAATCAAGAACAAGTATCCTTTGCCTCGTATTGATGATTTATTTGACCAGCTTCAGGGAGTGAAGGTGTTCTCCAAGATTGATCTCAGGTCAGGGTATCACCAGTTGAAGATCAGGGATTCGAACATTCTTAAGACAGCTTTCAGGACCTAATATGGTCATTATAAGTTCTTTGTGATGTCTTTTGGGCTGACCAATAGCCCAGCAGCGTTCATGTATTTGATGAACAATGTGTTTCAGCCTTATCTCAACTCGTTTGTTATTGTATTCATTGATGATATTCTGGTATACTCGCGTAGTCAAGAGGAGCACGCGAAGCCTTTGAGAGTGGTATTGCAGTGGTTAAGGGAGGAGAAGTTTTATGCAAAGTTCTCCAAGTGTGAGTTTTGTCTCAGTTCAGTGGCTTTCTTGGGGCACGTAGTGTCCAATGAAGGTATTCAGGTTGATCCAAAGAAGATAGAGGCGGTCCAAAGTTGGATCGGACCATCCTCAGCCACAGAGATTCACAGCTTTCTTGGTTTGGTAGGTTATTACCGTTGGTTCATTCAGGGATTTTCATCTATAGCATCACCCTTGACCAAATTGACTCAAAAAGGTGCTCTATTCAGGTGGTCAGATGAGTGTGAGGCGAGCTTTTAGAAGCTCAAGACTGCCTTGACCATGACTCCATTATTAGTTTTGTCATCAACTTTGGGTTCATATACAGTGTATTGTGATGCTTCAAGAGTTGGTATTGGGTGTGTGTTGATGCAGGAGGGTAGAGTGATTGATTATGCTTCTCGTCAGTTGAAGCCCCATGAGAAGCACTACCATGTTCATGATTTGGAGTTGGCTGCCATTGTTCATGCGTTGAAGATTTGGAGGCATTATCTCTATGGTGTGTCTTGTGAGGTGTTTATTGATCATCAAAGCCTCCAGTACTTGTTCAAGCAGAAGGATCTCAATTTGAGGCAGCGAAGATGGTTGGAGCTGCTAAAGGACTATGATATCACTATCCTGTACCATCCGGAGAAAGCCAATGTAGTGGTCGATGCTTTGAGTAGGAAGGCAGTGAGTATGGGTAGTTTGGCATATATTCCTGTTGGGGAGAGACCTCTTGCAGTTGATGTTCAAGCTTTGGCCAATCGGTTTGTGAGGTTGGATATTTCGGAGCCCAGTCGAGTCTTAGCCTGTGTGGTTTCTCGGTCTTCCTTGTTTGATCGCATCAGAGAGCGCCAGTATGATGATCCTCATTTGCATGTCCTCAAGGATAGAGTTCAGTACGACGATGCCAGAGATGTGACTATTGGTGATGATACGGTATTGAGGATGCAGGGCCGGATATATGTGCCCAATGTAGATGGGCTTCGGGAGTTCATTTTGGAGGAGGCCCATAGCTTGCGGTATTCCATCCATCCGGGTGCCGCGAAGATGTATCAGGATTTGAGACAGCATTACTAGTGGAGAAGAATGAAGAAGGATATTGTGGAATTTGTAGCTCGGTGTTTCAATTGTCAGCAGGTGAAATATGAGCATCAGAGACCGGGTGGCTTGCTTTAGCAAATAGATATTCTAGAGTGGAAGTGGGAGAAGATCACCATGGATTTTGTGTTGGGCTCCCACGGACTTTGAAGAAGTTCGATGTTATTTAGGTGATTGTGGATCGGCTGACCAAGTTCGCACACTTCATTCCTGTGTATACTACCTATTCTTCAGAGTGGTTAGCAGGGATTTATATCCGAGAGATTGTTCGCTTGCATGATGTCCCAGTTTCCATCATTTCAAATAGGGGTACTCAGTTTACTTTGTAGTTTTGGAGAGCTGTGCAGCGAGAGTTGGGTACCTAGGTTGAGTTGAGCACAGCTTTTCACCCTCAGATGGACGGGCAATTCGAGCGCACTATTCAGATATTGGAGGACATGTTGCATGCTTGTGTCATTGATTTTGAGGGTTCATAGGATCAGTTTCTACCGCTCGTAGAGTTTGCATATAACAACAGTTATCAATCGAGTATTCAGATGACTCCATATGAGGCTTTATATGGGAAAAGGTGTAGATCTCCTTTATTTTGGTTTGAGCCAGGTGAGGCTAGACTTTTGGGTACAGACTTGGTACAGGATGCTTTGGACAAGGTAAAGGTGATTCAAGAATGGCTTCGTACAACGTAGTCAAGACAAAAGAGCTATGCTGACAGGAAGGTTCGTGATGTGTCCTACATGGTTGGGGAGAAGTTTCTATTGAAGGTTTCATCCATGAAGGGTGTTATGAGATTTGGGAAGAAGGGTAAATTGAATCATCGGTTCATTGGGCCTTTTGAGGTGTTTCGGAGGATTGGGGATGTGGCTTATGAGCTTACTCTTCCACCTAGCTTGTCGAACGTGCATTCGGTATTTCATGTTTCTATGCTATGGAAGTATATTAGCGATCCGTCTCATGTCTTGGATTTCAGCACAGTTCAATTAGACGGTGATTTGACTTATGATATGGAGCCAGTGGCTATTTTGGAGCAGCAGGTCTGAAAGTTGAGAACAAAGGATATAGCTTCAGTAAAAGTATAGTGGAGAGGTTAGCCCGAGGAGGAGGCTACCTGGGAGACTGAGTGGGAGATGCAAAGCAGATATCCCCACCTGTTTGAGGCTTCAGGTATGTTTCTTGACTCGTTCGAGGACGAATGTTTGTTTAAGAGGGGGAGGATGTAACGACTCGGCCGTTTGTTTTATGAGTTACCGCTCTGCTTTCCCTATTTCTGCTTCCTTGTGTGTTGTTCAGCTGTATTTCATCATATCGCGGTGATTGTGTTGTGTTTGGAGTGGTCTTAGAGTGGAATGAGACACTTCGTCTCTCATTTGGAAGCTTTAGTTGGAAAAGTCAATCGAAAGTTGACATGTGAGTAAATGATCTCGAAACTTGGTTTTTATGGTTTGGATAGCTTCGCTAGGTGATTTGGGACTTGGGAGCGTGTTCAGAATGTATTTTGGAGGTCCGCGGTAGATTTAGGCTTGAATTGGCAAAATTGAAATTTTGGCGTTTTTTGGTCGGCAGTGAAAATCTTGATATCGGGGTCGGATTGGAATTCTGGAAATTGGAGTAGGTCTGTTGTGTCATTTGGGGCGTGTGTACAAAATTTCAGGTAATTCGGATGAGGTTTGATATATTTTTGGATCGGTTGCGGAATTCGAAAATTTGTAAATCCTTAGGCTTGAATCCGAGGGTGATTCGGTGTTTCAATGTTGTTTTGAGTGTTCCGAAGGTTGGAATAAGTTTTAATAGTGGTATATGACTAGTCGGTAAGTTTGGTTGAGGTCCCGAGGGCCTCGGGATGATTTTGATGGGTTATTAGAGAGTTAAAAAATGGAGTTGCAGTTGAAGTTGTTGTTTTCTATCATAACCGCTCCTGCGGATTGGAGACCACAAGTGCGAGCCGCAGAAACAACATTTTGATCGCAGGAGCGGAGGTTGGTTGGCTGGGGATGCACTGTAGATACGGAAGGTGAGTCGCACCTGCGAGCCCGCAGGTGCAGTGTATTAATCGCAGTTGCGTATAGGGGATTTAAGTGAAGTTCCGTAGATGCGGTATTTGGACCGCAGATGCGGAACCCCTGGGCAAAATATATAAATTCTTGCCTTCACGGAATTTGGTCACTTTTCCACCATTTGTGTTCGGACTTGGAACTTTTTGAGAGGATTTGAAGAGGGATTCGAGGGGTAACACTTGGAGGAAAGGTTTTTTAACTCAATCGATTCTATGGTGATTTCTAACTGATTAGACATGAAATTTGTAGGATTTAAGAGTTAAAAAATTGGAGAATTAGGGCTTGTAATTGGAGAGTTTAAATTGGGGATTTGAGGGGCCATTTGAGGTTCGATTTCGATGTTTTTGGTATATATGGACTCATGGGAGGATAAGGATTCTAGTGACATATTTTTTATCGAATTCCGAGACGTGGGCCCGGGGTCGAGTTTGGCCAATTTCGGGATTTTTGAGTTTGTTTGATTATTTTCGCTTGGGCTTTGTTCCTTTAGCGCGTGTTAATGGTATGATACTGATTTTGGTTAGATTTGGAGCATTCGGAGGCTGAGTCAAGAGGCAAAGGCATCACGGGTTAGAGTTTGGACCGGTTTTTGGTAAGCAATGATTGTAAATGTTGTCCTGAGGGTATGAAACCCCGGATTTCACATCGTTTCACTATTTTGAGGTGACGCACAAGCTAGATGATGAGTCTGGGAGCATGCACTGTTGGGGATTGTGACTTGGTCCGTCCCGTACGACTAATAAGTCGCATATTTGACAGAAAATTGTTTGATATCATTGTATTTTGGAAAGTATTACTATGTTTTGGGATGAATGCCATATTTGGGCTTCGTGCCAAGCTGTTTGCAACCTTATGGGCTTTTTACTACTATTTCCTCACTGTTTTGGTTTAATATCTATGCCCAGTCATGCTATATTTACTGATTTCATAACTCGGTGTTATTTTGTCTATTTTGATTCTACAAATAATATTTTGGGTTGAGTACCCTATTTTACTGATAGCCCGAGTGGCTTGAGAGATTTCTGACTGAGGAAGGTCGAGGGCCTGTGTTGTGAGGATATCATGAGATCGGGCTGCGCGCCGCAACATGTTGTACTGATTATGATATATAAGAGGCCGAGAGACTGATTTATTATGCCACGAGTTGGCTTGTTATAGCGTTTGGGCTGTAGGAGCCCCTCCGAAGTCTGAACACCCCCAGTGAGCGCGGGTACCCAGTGTGAGTGATATGAGGTAGTGCGAAGGGCTGGTTCTATTGATATTTTGCCTAGTACATGTCTTGCCCGAGGGGCTGGTTATGTTTCTATCATTTTTACTCATTGTTTCATCACTTGTTTGAAACTATTGAAAGATGTTTTTAAAAAGAAAATGTTTTACTGAAACTGAGTTTGTTTTACGAGATAATTGATTGAGGTACTGTTTTGGAAATGTATTATATTTGTTGTGGTGCTATGATGTGGAATTATCTGTTTTCTTACTGCTCAGTTTTCATTTGTTTTTATTACTTATTGAGTTGGCGTACTCACATTACTCCTTGTACCTTTGTGTGCAGATCCAGGAGTTGTGGGTTTTGATAGCGAGCGTTGATTATTCATTCAGCAGGTCTCGGAGTCGACAAGGTAGCTGCATGGGGTTCGTAGCCCTATTCTTCTCCGTCATATCTTCCCTAGATTATATTAGTATTGTCTTCCAGACTTTGTTAGACTTTATTGTACTTAGACAGAGCTTGTAGTTGCTCGTGACTTGCGACACCCCGATGTCGGGCTTGTGTTATATTTCCGCACTGGTTATTTAGACTTATGTTATGAGATTTTATTAGTTAGTGGCTTAAAACTGACTTTTATGAATTATTGGTTGGATTTGGAGTTTGTGTCGGCTGGCCTAGTTCGCGATAGTCGCCATTACGACCGGGTCGGTTTTAGGGTCGTGACATGTTATTGCGACCTTATTTGATTTCTGCTTTACACCTTTAGTCACAGATTTTCCCTTCACAGTCTACCATCCATCTTCTTGCTTTTGATCATCTATTGTAATTGATTGTATTGTTTGAATTTTCTCCCTTCTTGTAATTTGTGCTTGCCCCTGTATGCTCAGATTCTCTCTAATCATTGTTCCATTCTTGTAGTAGCTTCTGGTATTTGGTTTTTGGATGCTTAGGTGATGGATTCTCCTTTATATGATCTATACATACATGTCCCAATTGCAAACAGGTTGGGCAGTAGAGTGAGTGGCTTTCAATCATACCAAACCTCTTGATCCAAAACCCTTCCATTTGGATCTTCTACTTTTATTTGCTTTGGCAACGGCCTTGTTACATCCATTTCTACTAGAATCCTGGCATATGAAATACGTCCCACTTTAGTCGTGCAATCATCAGCATATAACGGTACGCCTAGTGTACTACTAATTCTACTCATAGAATTAGATTCCCAACAGTTCAATGGTAGATTCGGCAGTTGCACCCATAACGGAATAGTCTTCAAGACCTCATTGTTGAAATTAAAATCCTCAGACCACATCTAAACAATTCTTGGCTTGCTATTCAGAGTGTAAGGCCCAGAGTACACTACATCATTTCTATCCTCCATAGAGTTAAACAACACTAAAAAACATCCATTATTATGTAAGTAAACTGTTGGTTTAGAAACAAAGTTCCACTGACTTGCTATAAATCTGTCTATGGTCCCAATACCTGATGTAGCACCAATAACATAAACTATAAGAGATAATTTTCACTTCTCTGTAGCTTCCTCTTTCATCTCTTTGCACAACATGGCTACTTTATCACCATTCTTGATTTTATGAGCAATAAACTGCAAATTCATACCTATGGAAGCCATTTTATTTGCAGCAAATATGCTTTTCCATTTCTGATCATTATTCCCTTGTATTTGCATATCCAATTTCCTTTGTGCTCCAACTGCTTCCTTCATCTGATTCCCCACATTTTTCTTAGTTGGTATCGCAATTTCATTGTGTGAGCTCTTTGCCTTCTCCGATACGCTCGAGGTAGAAGCCCTATGTTACCGGGTTCGGCGGAGTTTTGATTTCCTTTGTAGGTAAATTTGGCCATTGCTCTATTAGCTCCTTCCCACTCGCTACCCTCATATGTTCCTCTATCACCCCCACAGACTTCCGTCCAGCTCCTAGAACTGGTAGATCCTCCAGCTCAGTTGCAGCTGACGCTCTCCGAGGTCGTCCCCTAGGCATTTCCGATGGTGGCGCACAATAGCAAGTTTCACTCTATCATATGCCGAGAGCAGAATACCTAATGAAATTTTTTACTAGGAAAATATTGAAAATGACTATTTTATCTAGTATGAAATCTATTTTAAAAGGGTAAAAAAGGCAAATGACATTTCCCTAAGGGCCTTCGTACTTTTAATATAGTATTAGTCTCTATAGACGTTGCCATGTCGTCTGTAAATTTTTGTCATTTAATAGAAATTTTATGTAAGAAATAATAATATTTTTAACCTTATTAATATTCAGAACATATTTGGTTGAATTATGAAGAAGAAATTAAGTAGTAGAAATATTAAATGTTTGCACTTCTTGATTGGGTGTTGTGATTTGCAATCCTGATGGTAGATAATATTAATAATTTTGACCAAAGATCTTTGAGTTCAATTGCTATTAAAGGATACTATATTTAGTGACAGAAAATAAGAATTAGAGATCAAGGAATTCATTCCGTAAAGATATATTTGGCATTATTCCTGAGGAATCTGAAAATCTTTTCTTGGCTAACTAACAATAATATTTTCTACTATTGTCTTGGCTAATTAAATATATTGTGTGATGCAAACAATCAAATATAGTTATGCTTATCATGCACTATGTTAGATAGGGAGAAAACGAAAAAATTATCTGAAACCATTATTCTTCAAGCAAAGACAAGGAAATTTTTAATAGCTAAATAATCTCCAACAATAAATAAAAATTAAGAACTTTACCAAATCAGATCAACATTGATAAAAATAAAACAAATCACAATACCAAAAAAAAAAAAAAAGGTTAAAACTCCATGTATGCAACTTGATTATATTGCATATCAGCATACGTTGCATCTAACGTAAATAGAAGAAAGAGAGGAAATTATGAACGTTCATTTCTAATTTAAGTAGGGCCTAACATATGTGTAGTTTAAATCGAAAAAGAATTAAACAATTAGGTAATTTACCATTAGATTCTTATATTATACAAATATTTAAGGGCATAAAAGTCGACCAATATTTCGAGGATATTTTAGTCGTTCAACATTTAGCATAAATTATTCGTGCTTTTATAATAACTAGTCTCTATGCACGTGCCTTACACGTAATATTTTGAAATTGAAAATAGAAAAACGATAAATTAAACATGATTAATTCTTGTTACAAAAAAAAAAAAAAAAGAGTTGATCATTTCATGCATCATATGAGGATGTCAAAGATACCACTCTTTAGCCAATTCATACAAGAAAAGTCTCCGAAAGGAATATAGATGACGGCAATAATTATTTCCAGTATGGACTTATATGAATTATTAAGTTAGCACTTTTGAAAAGGAAAATAAGTTAAATTTTATCTTATTCAATTTCAAAGAATTCCAGAATAATTAAATAGATAGAACTCACAAATTTTCTCTGTCAATATTCTCCCTTGATCAATTATATTCTACACGTGAATGATTAACCTAAAAAGATTATAATGCATCTCCTATAAATGCTATTTATTTATGTAAGTCAAAATCAAGAGGATACAATTATCGTCATAATAAAAAGTATTCCAACCCAACGTTAAGAAGTTTGCTAATTATCAATGTTTTCTACATAAACACAATTTATAGGTACGACAAACCTCTTCCTTTAGACTTAGATCCTTTGCATGTTATATGCTAGACAATATATAATTTTGGTGCATCAAGTGTGATTATCCAGGAATCCGTCTTCTACGGAGATTTTTTTATGCCCATGTATCAATTAGACGAAGCAAAGAACCGCCTAAAAAAAATAGTAGCCAATAATAACATAATTGTCAAACACAAAGGAAAAAAAAAAAGTCTTCCACTACCTTAGATATCAATGTTTGTGCGATTCAACCACCCGTTGTTGCGGATAATCTCTCAATCTATTTTGTATGATCTGTTATTTTGATTTATCAAACTTTTTGTTGGCATCTAAAACCTTCTCATCAAATTTAAGGGGAAGAAAAAGCAAAAAAGTAAGTGAGTTGAATTCAATCTCACATGCACACGATAACAAAAAATATCAATAAAAGATAACAACAAAAGCCTAATTCAATAACTGTAGCTATAAATATAAAATAAAATATAGTTTAGATAAGAGAAATTCTTAATTTTATACTTTTATCCAATATGAAATTATATAATAAAAGGAGACTTTAAATTTTTAAGAACATAAAAGTCAGTTGATATTTTGGGGATATTTTAGTCGTACAACATTTAACATAAATTATCCGTGCTTTTATAATAATATAGAATAGATATAGATATAGATAGATAATCTTGGGAATCATTAGGGTTTAGAGTCAGCTCTTTCCCAGAAAAGAAAAGGCATTGAACCTTGTTTCACTAATTGTATTTGACGCTTTGATTAAGTTTTAAGTTATCTTGATTTTTGTTGATGTAGCTAATGTCCAAGTTTAAGTGTAGATTCATCCTAATTGCCGTCAAAGTATGTTGAACGGACTTGGAACTAAAAAGGATACGTAGACACAAACTTTCTTTAAGAAAAAAAGGTTTAGTAGGTTTCGAATTCATAATTCTGGATGGTAATTATAATTTATAATAATATAAAAGATATTAGAATTCCATACAAGGTTTAAATAAGAAAATTTGTATGTGACTTCAAAACTACAAGGAAATAATTGTTGAAGTTTGGCAAAATGCCAAAGTCCCACATCGGTTGGGAGAAGAGTTGAGGGGGATTTTTCCCCCTATAAAAGAAGGCCTAATTTTAGGATTTAAACGCACCTCTCATTTGCCTTCTTATCTTCTTAAGGCATTTGTATCTTCTCTCTTTAGTATTATTTCACTTGTATTTTTGGAGTGGAATAAAATATTGGTTGTGTCCGAGGAGTAGGCAAAATTGGCCGAACCTCGTAAATTTCGGTGTTCCTTTTATTGTTGCTTTATTGTCTTATTTATTATTTGGTGGCTGTCATAATTTTTGGTATAGTAGTTGTGACTCATTCACACTATATACATTTGGCTTCCGCAACAATTGGTATCAGAGCCAAGGTACTGTCTAAGCATGCTCTGTGGTTGCAGCATAGTCTGATCTTCCACATCATAAAAGATTTATCTTGGTAACTGAGTCAAGGTTCTGTCTGAGTATGCTCTGTGGTTGCAGCTTAGTCTGATCTTCTACATCAGAAAGGAAATAATCTTGATTTGTGTCGTCAGCTATTAAATAATATTTCTGTTAAATATGGGATACAATAAACAAGAAGAATCTACATCAAGTGTCAACAATACGTCATCATTGACATCTTCGCTTATGACAAGAATTGTGTCAAATGCGAAATTTGCGGTAGAAATTTTTGAAGAGTCCGGGCATTTTGGGATGTGGCAAGGCGAGGTTCTAGATGTCCTTTTTCAACAAGGGCTAGATTTTTCCATTGAAGAAAAGAGACCAGATGTTATTGGAGAAGAAGATTGGAAAATTCTCAACCGTGTTGCTTGCGGTACTATTCGATCCTACCTTGCTAGAAAGCAGAAATATCCATACACAAAGGAAACTTCTGCAAGTAAATTATGGAAAGCACTGGAGGATAAATTTTTGAAGAAAAATAGTCAAAATAAATTGTACATTAAGAAGAGACTGTTTCACTTCACCTATGTTCCTGGTACCACGATGAATGAACATATCACCAGTTTCAATAAGTTGGTCACATATTTGCAAAATATGGATACAACTTATGATGATGGTGACTTGGCCTTGATGTTGTTAGCGTCACTTCCTGATGAGTACGAGCACCTTGAAACTACTCTACTCCATGGAAATGACGAAGTTTCCCTCAGAGAAGTTTGTTCGGCTTTGTATAGCTATGAACAAAGAAAGCGAGAAAAATAGAAGGGCGGAGAAGGAGAAGCACTATTTGTGAGGGGTCATCCTCAAAATCAAACGAGGACAAAGAAGGGAAGATCCAAGTCAAGATCCAGACCCAGCAAAGATGAATGTGCCTTTTGTCGAGAAAAAGGGCACTGGAAGAAAGACTGTCCAAAGTTGAAAAATAAGGCCAAACATAACAATGGAAAGGCCATTATGGATTCAAATGTAGCTGATTGTGATGATTCAGACTTCTCATTAGTTACAACAGAGTCATCAACATCATCAAACATATGGTTGATGGACTCGGCTTGTAGCTATCATATGTGTCCCAACAGGGACTGGTTTGTGGAATTTCAAGAAGGAGAATATGGAGTCATCTACACAGCGGATAACAACCCTCTTACCTCATATGACATTGGTTCAATACGATTAAGGAACCATGATGGAATGATCAGAACATTAACAGATGTTCGATTTGTACCGGATTTGAAGAAGAATCTCATCTCTGTAGGAGCCCTAGAATCAAAAGGGTTCAAAATCATTGCAGAAAATGGAATGATGAGAGTATGCTCCGGTGCACTAGTGGTAATGAAGGCTAATCGGAAGAATAGTAATATGTACCGCTATCGTGGCAGTACAGTTATTGGGACAGCGACAGTGACATCCAGTGACGACAAAGAGGCAGAAGCAACCAAGCTATGGCACATGCGCTTGGGACATGCTGGAGGAAAATCCTTGAAAACTCTATCAGATCAAGGATTGTTAAAAGGAGTAAAGGCTTGCAACTTGGAGTTTTGTGAGCATTGTGTCAAAGGGAAACAGACAAGGGTTAAATTTGGTACAGCGATCCATAATACTAAAGGCATTTTGGATTATGTACACTCTGATGTTTGGGGTCCTTCCAAAACACCTTCATTGGGTGGGAAGCACTATTTTGTAACCTTTGTTGATGATTTTTTCCGAAGAGTGTGGGTGTATACAATGAAAAGCAAAGATGAAGTGCTGAGAATTTTTCTCAAATGGAAGACGATGGTGGAGAATCAAACAGGCAGGAGGATCAAGTGTATTCGCACAGACAATGGAGGTGAATACAAAAATGATCATTTCAATAAGGTCTGTGAAAATGATGGCATCGTCCGACACTTCACTGTTAGACATACACCACAACAGAATGGAGTGGTAGAACGTATGAACTGGACTTTACTAGAGAAGGTACGGTGTATGTTATCCAATGCTGGCTTGGGCAAAGAATTTTGGGCTGAGGCAATTACATATGCATGCCACCTCATTAATCGTCTACCATCTGCTGCTATTGATGGCAAGACACCATTTGAAAAATGGTATGGAAAGACTGCTGTAGATTATGACTCTTTGCACGTGTTTGGCTCAACTGCATATTATCATGTGATAGAGTCAAAATTGGATCCAAGGGCAAAGAAGGCTATTTTTATGGGAATTACTTCTGGAGTCAAAGGATATCGCTTATGGTGTCCTATGACAAAGAAAGTAATATTCAGCAGGGATGTTACCTTTGATGAATCTGCTATGGTAAATAAGGTAACAGAAGATACCAAACAAAGTGAAGGTGCTTCTAAGCAGGTGGAGTTTGAGGGAAAATTTATTTTTCCTACACAAGAAGCAGAGGAGGAAACAAATGAAGATTACCCTCTGGAAAGAGAGCCAGTAGAGGAGATTCCAACTCAGGAACCTCAACAACTTGAATCAATAGCAACGAGCAGAACAAAAAGAACAATAACGAAACCTGTTCGTCTCATAGAGACGGTTGCTTGTGCAACCTCAATTGTAGCTGATGATGTTCCTACCACTTATAAAGACGCTGTCCAAAGTTTAGAAGAAGATAAGTGAAGGATTGCCATGAATTATGAAATACAGTCCCTTCATCAGAATCATACATGGAGATTGGCCAATCTCCCGAAGGGAAAGAAAGCAATTGGGTGCAAATGGGTATTTGCAAAGAAGGAAGGATTTCCTAACCAAGTAGATGTTCGCTACAAAGCAAGATTGGTGGCCAAAAGATATGCTCAAAAGGAGGGAATTGATTACAATGAAGTGTTTTCTCCAGTTGTAAAACATTCTTCCATTAGAATTATGTTGGTTTTGGTAGCACAATTGGATTTGGAACTAGTTCAGATGGATGTAAAAACTACATTTTTTCATGGAAACTTGGAGGAGGAAATCTACATGACTCAGCCAGAAGGATTCAAAGTTGCTGGAAAAGAAAATATGGTATGCAAACTTGAAAAATCGTTGTACGGATTGAAACAATCTTCTAGACAATGGTACAAGCAATTTGACGAGTTTATGTTGCGGCAAGGGTACAAGAGAAGCAAATACGATCATTGTATGTATTTGCGCAAGCTTAAAGATGGTTCCTTTGTATATCTTCTCCTATATATTGATGATATGTTGATAGCTTCCAAGAATTCGGAAGAAATTGATAAGTTGAAGATTCAACTGAAGAAGGAGTTCGAGATGAAGGATTTGGGTGAGGCAAAGAAAATTCTTGGCATGGAGATAATAAGAGATAGACGTTCAAAGAAACTTTGTTTATCTCAGAAAGAATATTTGAAGAGAGTACTGCAGCGTTTTGGCATAGATGAGAAGACTAAGTCGGTTAGTACTCCACTTGCTCCCCATTTTAAGCTGAGTACTACTATGTCGCCAAAGGATGAAGCTGAACGAGAGTATATGTCAAAGGTACCATACGCAAATGTTGTTGGTAGCTTGATGTATGCAATGGTCTGTACGAGACATGACATTTCACAAGTTGTTGGAGTTATTAGCAGATATATGCATAATCCAGGAAAGGAGCATTGACAAGCTGTGAAGTGGATTCTACGGTATATTCATAATACTGTAGATGTTGGGTTAGTTTTTGAGCAGGAAGACAATCAGTCTGTAGTTGGATATTGTGACTCAGATTTTGCGGGTGATCTGGACAAACGAAGATCAACTACTGGTTATGTGTTTACTTTTGCAAAGGCACCAGTTAGTTGGAAGTCTACTTTGCAGTCAACAGTTGCTTTGTCTACAACAGAGGCAGAGTACATGGCTATTACAGAGGCTGTGAAGGAGGCAATTTGGCTTCAAGGATTGCTAAAGGAGCTTGGTGTTGAACAAAAAGGTATCACAATTTTTTGTGATAGTCAAAGTGCTATTCAATTAGCGAAGAACCAAGTTTATCATGCAAGGACGAAGCATATTGATGTTCGGTATCATTTTGTACGAGAAATCATAGAAGAAGGTGGAGTCACGATGAAGAAAATTCATACTACAGAGAATCCTGCTGATATGCTGACAAAAGTGGTGACTACGATCAAGTTTCAACATTGTTTGGATTTGATCAACATTGTTAAACACTGAAGATTGAAGATGAAGACACAACCAAAATTTGTTATTGAGAAAGAATTGAAGATGTGGAATTTTGCCAAGGTGGAGATTTGTTGAAGTTTGGCAAAATGCCAAAGTCCCACATCGGTTGGGTTAGCCATTTGGTAGAGATATTTTTCCTATAAAAGGAGGCCTAATGTTTAGGATTTAAACACACCTCTCATTTGCCTTCTTATCTTCTTAAGGCATTTGTATTTTCTCTCTTTAGTATTATTTCACTTGTATTTTTGGAGTGGAATAAAATATTGGTTGTGTCCGAGGAGTAGGTAAAATTGGCCGAACCTCGTAAATTTTGGTGTTCCTTTTATTGTTGCTTTATTGTCTTATTTATTATTTGGTGGCTGTCATAATTTTTGGTATAGTAGTTGTGACTCATTCACACTATATACATTTGGCTTCCGCAACAATAATGAATTTAGTTGATTTGAAACTCCTAAATAATAGGGAAAGTAATTTAATTACGACTTTGCCCTATGCAAAATTTATTTTAAAGGAATAAAAAAAGCGAATGGCATTTTACTAGGGGCCTTCGTACTTTTAATATAGTATAGATATAGATATAGTAAAAGCTCCTGAATTATGAATTGGTTTTTGGATTTGAACATTTCATGAAGCTCTTCATGTTCCATATTTCCTCTTGTACATCATCGTTCTTCCATTAGTTTTTTTGTATATTCTACTTTGTAATGATGTAAAGAGAAATCCGTACAAACCAAAATAACTTAGTTACTGTATTGTAATTTATACTTCATATCATAAATTACTCAATGTATTACTATACCATGCCACGTTTATTGATATATTTTTGTCCGTCCACATGTTGTATAAACTTATAGGTGAAAGTTATTACCAAACGGTATAAATAATATTATCGAAATATATACCAAATTAAAAATTTATTATTTTAAGATAATTTTCTAATATTTTAAGAAAGGATGTTCGTATACAGAGATCAACTAGATATTTATGTAATTTTAAAAAGTGTATATGCATTGACATGGGGTACAACGCAACAACGTGGAAGAATTAATCCAAATAGCAGTCCACCAAACCGATTTAAATTAAAAATAGACGGTGAAGGTATAATACATACATATTTTATGTATTATACATGTATAATTATGTATAATCAATGATAAATTATGTATATGGCTAGAAAAAGTAAACAATAAATATTATGGGCTATTTGTGTAAAAATCTGAATAGGTTTCAACCCAAAAACAAAATAGAAATCCTATTATCAAATACTCTCCCGCCACTGGTTCTGTCGTCCCTTTTCTATTCATTTTCTTCGCCATTTCTGGTCTTCAGCATCATACATACCCAGCAAAACTATCAGATACTTTTTTCTCTATTTACACATAGGTACTATCATAGCTTGCTGGAAAGAATCTCATAGCTTGTTGGAAAAAAGAAGAAGACCTAAGCAGATAATTAATATTACTTTTGAGGGCAAGGAGTTCTATGATCATTGTACTCCCGAGAATTTTCTAGTTCATATAAAATATAGATTAGGGTGTAGTAATAAATTTCAGTGGCGGAGTCACATTCAACAAAATCAATAAGTGTCAATCGTTACCTTTTCGTCTGAGAAATTATATTATATTTTTAGATAATTTTTTTTTCTTTTATGTATATTTACTGTACGCCGACTCCCTTTGATTTTCTGGTGTATCTAATTATTTATATTTTGACACTCTTTAGTAAAAATTCTGGCTCCGCCATCATGTAGTATACTAACTAATTATACTATTTTGACTCCGCTTCTTTTTTTAAAATACTAAAGCTCTCGGTGTATGTTACGTTAGGGTTACTAACGTGCGCCGCCAGTCGAAATGGCGAGGAAGAAGCGGCAGGTTGCTCCGGCGTCGACCTCACCTAAAGCTAACGAAAATACATCTAGGCAGATAATACCAGAATCTGGCGTTCCTCAAACACTAGCACCTCAATCGATGCATTGGATGCCAGGGATGATGAATGCTCCAACAGTAATAAAAACGGCGATTCCACCAAGAGAGGAAGAGACTCCACACGATCCAGAAGTAGGAGCTTCAAATGCGGCGAGGAAGCTCACTTTCTCGGGCAAGTCTACTGAAATTAAGCCTACTATGGCGGAAGTGGTTAAAGGGAATCGACAGCAATAATTGGGAATGAAACTTGAATACTATCCGCTGGTACTGAAGGACGGCGTCAAGGTAGTTAAATTGAACCCACAAGAAATTGAAGTGTAGAACCAGAAATGGAGTCTAGCCTTAATTGGGTATGTAATTGGAGGAAATCCTACTTTCAAGGAGATGCTTAAATTTGTTTATAGCGTATGGAACTCAGTCACTACCCATCAGGTATTTCTCCATAACGACGGGTACTTCATGTTCAAATTTGATTGTGAGGAAGATAAGAACATAATTCTGCAGAATGGGTTGTATACCTTCAATCACAGACCTCTAGTGCTCAAGCAATGGAGTCCAAATTTTCAGATGAGTGATGAGCCTGACCAAATCATTCCTATGTGGGTAATGCTATCAAATTTACCTATCCAATTTTGGACTACTGGAAATTTGGGCAGAATAGCCAGTTGTCTAGGGCGACCAATTTGCACTGATAAGTGATCACGCCCAACTATGCCTTATAAAAAGGACTAAGCGGTCGTTGCAAATATAATCCGGTTTACAAGTCCGGAGTCGAATCTCACAGAGAACTAAGGCTTAGCTACCTGTTCACTATCACCAAGAAGACAAGCTTGAACAGTTCCTAACTTATAGATATTAAGATTCTTGTGTTTAACTAATTAACTAACAAATTAAAATAGTAAATTAATAACTACAGATACTAGGGGTTAGAGACAAGATTAAGGAGGTCTAGAGTTATGATTTCCCCAATTGTCGGAATCCTTCCCGCTAGGTCTTCTATAATTTCGCCTAAGTATTCTCTACCGATTGATGATAGGCGATAATTACGTATTTTAGTCGATTATTACACTCTAATTTACTGCACTTTAGTTGAGTTTGCGCTTTAATCGCTAGTGTTTTGCAGTAATTGTGTGTTTTATGCCTTGTAGGTGTGATTCCGAGCTATATAGATGTTATGGAATGAATTTAAGTGGTTTGGAGCTTTGAAGTCTGAGTAAGAGCTCAAGGAATTAAGCCGGGATCGCATTCAGGGATCAACGGATGATAAAACAACAAAACGAAAACTCGAAGAGGCATATTCCGCACTATCTAGTAAAATAGACATAACTTTTTTCTTAGAACTCCATTTGCGCTCCATAATATATTGTTGAAAAGCTAACGCAAAGGGCTACAACTTTCATTTTTTACCTTTTTCCAAATTCCAAACGGAACAGGGTGAAAACTGCGACCGAGGCAGAACCGCGGTAGAACCGCGGCAGAAGGCAGTCGCGGACAACTGAAGAATCTGAGAGTGTGTTTGACCGCGGTTTCGGTGCGACCGCGGTGGAACCGCAGCAGGACATGGGATTTTAAGGGACCAAAGTGCAAAACACGGGATTTTAAGCCCTAAACCCTATATTAAACCAAGGAAGCCGGCCAAGAATTGAAAGAGGACATATTTTTGACATAGATTTGACCTGAGGAGGTAGAGACACAATAGGAGCAAGGCTTGGGAATTCTTCTACAAGTTTTTTCTTTCCTCTTCCTATTTTTCATTGTTGGTTATGACTTTTAGTATTGTAGTTTTACATACTATTATGAATAGCTAAATTGTTATCTAGAGTTTTGATAGAACCTTTTGTAGGATAAATTCTTGTTATGTTTTTATATAATTGAGCCGTAGTATAATCTCTATTTGTTCAACTACGTTCTTATTGTAGTTAATTGAAGAGCTCTCAATTAGCTGTGCCTATTTAGTGTGCATAACTCGGGAGAGAGTGCATATTTAGGTAATTGTTGAACAACACCACTCCCAGAGTATATGAGGGATCAATAACCGAGGGTTTAAAGGCAGGATTAGGGATAACGAAGCCTTGGGTACGATCTGAAGTGAGTTGTATCAAAAGTCAGCTAGCGTAGCTCGGGAGAGTGCGTCTAATAAATTGTCGTGATTACTCGGGAGAGATTTACGGTAATAAGAGTGCTCATGATCGGTAGAGAATACTTAGGCGAAATTATAGAAGACATAGCGGGAAGGATTCCTACAATTGGGGAAATCGTAACTCTAGACCTCCTTAATCTTGTCTCTAACCCTTAGTATATTTAGTTGTTAATTGAGTATTTCAATTTGTTAGTTAATTAGTTAAACACAAGAATCTAAATATTTATAAGTTAGGAATTGTTCAAGCTTGTCTTCTTGGTGATAGTGAACAGTTGTAACTAAACCTTAGTTCTCTGTGGGATTCGACTCCGGACTTGTAAACCGGATTATATTTGCAACGACAACATTGTCCTTTTTATAAGGCATAGTTGGGCGTGACCAAATTTTGGCGTCGTTGCCGGGGAACTAATGGTGTAGCTGTAGGTGTACATATTGCTAGGTTTCAAGTTTGAACTTTTATTTTTATTTTTTGTATTTGATTTTTTTTGTTTTACTTGTTGATTTAAAAAAATGGCATCATTGAATTATGAAATTTTTGATGTTGGTAATTCTACTTTTAATCCTCCTTACGAATATTGTGATGAAAACTACCCTTGGCAAAATTATTAAAATATTCCCGAGAGCAAGTTATGTGCACCAACTCAATCTTATGTGTGGAATGTGTGTGATATGTGTGGTGGTCAAGATGGTCACTTTCATGGTTGTGCTTATATTTCTTATCTTCCCCCAACCCCTTATTATGATGATTCTACGTTTTCTTGTGAGGATAATAGGAACAAAGAACATCGGGAAGCTGACCTAAAGAAGATCGAAGATAAGTTAAAGTATTTTATAGAACAACAAAGTAAAATACTGCTGCAGATAGAAAGGCAAGATGAAACTATTTACAACTTAGAGGCTCAAGTGAGTCAATTAGTTGAAGCTTTTAATGCTCAATATGTCAATATTATGGATAGTAGCCAGGAGTAGTTTGCATTAGAGACGGAAATTGAGGTGCCAATGGAGGGGTCCAAAGTAGAACCCCAACACTCTAACCATCTAGAATTTGAGGATGCCGATGTTGAAGAAATAATACTAGAGTCGACCAGGGACGTTGAAGATACAAATTTAGTTGACTCTAGTGTTTTGGGTGTTGAGGAGGTCGAAAATCTTGAAGTTCATGTATTGGAACGTGTTAGACCTAATTCTAAACACTTCTCTACATTATGTTCGGACGGTGAAATGGGAATGGATCTTTACGGCATAAAAAGGAGTCCAAGGAAGAGGTAGATGGGCCTTATATTTTGAAATTCTCAAGGCCGTCTAGGCAAGGTAACACTCCTCGGTCGAGAGCCAAAAAGTGCATAAGACTCTATCTAATTTTTGGCTCGCAAGAATTTGTACCGCCCCAAGAGCATAATCATAAGCTTGAAGCAAAACTTGGGGTGCGATTCATAAGTTCGAAGTGGAGGCAGAAAGTGATTCACGTCGTGCCGCGACGTTAAATCAAGCGCTTGTTGGGAGGCAACCCAGCTTTACTGCTTTCTTTTATTTTTTGTATTAATTTTTTTTTAATTATATTATTTTTGTAGTGTCAATTTTTTATTTTCTAGGAGCATGGAAGCAAAGATATTGGAAGAATGCAATAACAAACCAAATGGTTGGAACTAAGCGTGAGGTACCCGCACGAAGGACCAAGCTTGGGAGAAGTCTGAGTACCCCATGAGCTGCTATTGCTTCGGCCTTTAGCCTACCAGGGAGTTTCTTTTACCCTCTTATTAGTATGGTGTGCATTGGAGACAATGCACAATTTTAAGTGTGGGGTGAGGAGATTGTCTGGGTGACTTTCTATGCTATTTTAATTGTGTTAGTTTAATTGAATAATTTTTTTTAAATAGAAAAGATTGGACTTTTTCCGACGATGGATCTATTAGACAATTTTCTTGAGGGATTTAAGTCTAAAGAAAAAGTACAAAAAGATTTTCTTTTGTTAGGTAGTGTAATTATTCCCCCTTGGTTTTTCTTTAAACCATGGTTCTTTTCCAAGGGTTTTATTTGAACCGGGTGTAGTTAGTTTTTTTTTTGGAGTAGGAGTCATTGTGTTGTGTTTTGAAGTGAAGCAATATCTCTTGACTTTGTTATGCCTTGAGAATAGTGAGTACTTTGGTTGTGACGCTTAGGCTCAGTTTTTGACTCTTGTAGAAGTACCTTAAATTGTATGATCTTAACTTTGCTTAAATGCTTTGACTAGAGTGTCTTGATGCTCCAATCTTGAGTGAGTCAGTCATGTGCCATGTGTGCGTGAGGGTTGTTGTATTCTGTGCATTGCATTTGATGTCTAGAACTTGCTATGTGTGTTTGTGAAGTGAAATAGTAGTTTTGTTCAGTCTTGGAAGTGATATAGACATTTCTTTATTGAGCCAGATATGTATATTTTACCCACCTAATTGTTATGTATCGTAGTTAACCCCTTTGAGCCTATAATCTTATTTTTTTGGCAACCACATTACAAGCCTTACCCATTTGTTTGAATTAACCATCTTTTTGAACCATTGTAACCTCTCATGAGCACTTGAATTGTTTATGAACTTTGTAAAAGTTAAAGTGTGGGGTGGTTGGTTTGGCTTTTGAGTGGAACTAATGAATTAAGGAGAAATGGTGCATTGATTTGAAAAGTAAGAGCCACTTGAATTGAAAAAGAAAGAAAAGAAAAAAAATATAGTTGTATTGTTGTGAAGAATATTCCTTGTGGCGGTGGCTTTTGATGTAATTGTGCTTAAAGAAGTATGGATTTAATATACATTGATGTAAAGGTGGAGTTTTGGTTTGACATAAGTGGGGCTTTAAATGTTAAAGTGTATGTATTAAAGTTCTTAGGGAGGTGTAGTCACTCTTATATCTAAATGTATCCTACCCGTCCCTCAACCTACATTACAACCAAATAAAGTCC
The DNA here is from genome assembly GCF_000715075.1 of Nicotiana tabacum. Taxonomy (NCBI): domain Eukaryota; kingdom Viridiplantae; phylum Streptophyta; class Magnoliopsida; order Solanales; family Solanaceae; genus Nicotiana; species Nicotiana tabacum. The sequence goes on from NC_134087.1 coordinate 130,389,131, forward strand.
TAATTGATCCTAGATTGAATGAGCTCGATTAGTGGAGTAGTACACTACGGGCAAGCTTATGGTGCATCTTTTGTGGCATATGAATGTTATTTCTGAGAGTGAGTGAATTCTTTCTATCTTGAGTTCCTAAGTGTTCTTAAATTTTATTGTGTGGAACTACTCACTTTTGTTATGTGAGGGCACTTGATTCATGAAGGAAAGGTAATGTTAGTGACCTCTATGTTAGAGTAAGTAGGTGAATTGTGAATAATGCGTGGTACTTATGAGTCAAATCTTGAGGTGAAGATGTTACACTTTTGTGCTTAGTCTATTTTAAATACTCTTGGTGTGATGAGTTAGGAGAATTGTTTAAAAAGGTTGTGTCTATAAAAAAGTGTAGGTTGATTGCTCGAGGACGAGTAATGGTTTAAGTGTGGGGTGTTGATGATAGGCAATAATTACGTATTTTAGTCGATTATTACACTCTAATTTACTGCACTTTAGTTGAGTTTGCGCTTTAATCGCTAGTGTTTTGCACTAATTGTGTGTTTTATGCCTTGTAGGTATGATTCCGAGCTATATAGATGTTATGGAATGAATTTAAGTGGTTTGGAGCTTTGAAGTCTGAGTAAGAGCTCAAGGAATTAAGCCGGGATCGCGTTCAGGGATCAACGGATGATAAAACAACAAAACGAAAACTCGAAGAGGCATATTCCGCACTATCTAGTAAAATAGACATAACTTTTTGCTTCGAACTCCATTTGCACTCTTTAATATATGGTTGGAAAGCTAACGTAAAGGGATACAACTTTCATGTTTTATGTTTTTCCAAATTCCAAACTGAACAGGGTGAAAACCGCGACCGCGGCAGAACCGCGGTAGAACCGCGGCAGAAGGCAGTCGCGGACAACTGAAGAATCTGAGAGTGTGTTTGGCCGCGGTTCCGGCGCGACCGCGGTGGAACCGCAGCAGGACATGGGATTTTAAGGGACCAAAGTGCAAAACACGGGATTTTAAGCCCTAAACCCTATATTAAACCAAGGAAGCCGGCCAAGAATTGAAAGAGGACATATTTTTTACATAGATTTGACCTGGGGAGGCAGAGACACAATAAGAGCAAGGCTTGGGAATTCTTCTACAAGTTTTTTCTTTCCTCTTCCTATTTTTCATTGTTGGTTATGACTTTTAGTATTGTAGTTTTACATACTATTATGAATAGCTAAATTGTTATCTAGAGTTTTGATAGAACCTTTTGTAGGATAAATTCTTGTTATGTTTTTATATAATTGAGCCGTAGTATAATCTCTATTTGTTCAACTACGTTCTTATTGTAGTTAATTGAAGAGCTCTCAATTAGCTGTGCCTATTTAGTGTGCATAACTTGGGAGAGAGTGTATATTTAGGTAATTGTTGAACAACACCACTCCCAGAGTATATGAGGGATCAATAACCGAGGGTTTAAAGGCGGGATTAGGGATAACGAAGCCTTGGGTGCGATCTGAAGTGAGTTGTATCAAAAGTCAGCTAGCGTAGCTCGGGAGAGTGCGTCTAGTAAATTGTCGTGATTACTCGGGAGAGATTTACGGTAATAAGAGTGCTCATGATCGGTAGAGAATACTTAGGCGAAATTATATAAGACATAGCGGGAAGGATTCCGACAATTGGGGAAATCATAACTCTAGACCTCCTTAATCTTGTCTCTAACCCTTAGTATATTTAGTTGTTAATTGAGTATTTTAATTTGTTAGTTAATTAGTTAAACACAAGAATCTAAATATTTATAAGTTAGGAATTGTTCAAGCTTATCTTCTTGGTGATAGTGAACAGCTGTAACTAAACCTTAGTTCTCTGTAGGATTAGACTCTGGACTTGCAAACTGGATTATATTTGAAATGACCGCATTGTCCTTTTTATAAGGCATAGTTGGGCGTGATCACCGATCATGAGCGCTCTGCGTATTGTAATTCTCTCCCGAGTAATTACTACAATTTACTAGACATACTCTCCTGAGTTACGCTAGCTGGCTTTAATTACAGGTCACTTAGATCGCACCCAAGGTTTCGTTATCCCTAATCCCACCTTTAAACCCTTGGTTATTGATTCCTCACATACGTTGGGAGTGATGTTGTTCAATAAATACCTAAATATGCACTCTCTCCCGAGTAATACATATTAAATAGGCACAACTAATTGAGAGCTCTTCAACCAACCACAATATAAACGTAGTTGAATAAATAGAGAAAAGCTACGACTCAATTATATAAAAACATAACAAAAATTTATCCTACAAAAGGTTCTATCAAAACTCTAGATAACAAATTAGTTATTCATAATAGTATGTAAAACTACAATACTAAAAGTCATAACCAACAATGAAAAATAGGAAGAGGAAGGAAAAACTCATAGAAGAATTCCCCCCCTTGGTCCTATTGTGTCTCTGCCTCCTTAGGTCGAATCAAAAATCTGTCCAACCCCTTAAAAATACTGTTTTTCCATGTATATATACCAAGTAGGGTCGGGCCCAAACAATTATACCTTCTCCTACGCGAAAAAGGATAATATTTCACGTCTGGACTGCCTCGGCCGTGGTCCGACCGCGGTACAAACGCGGTATATGGCAGGTATACTGCCTCAGCCCGCCTCAGGTCCGCAGTCGCGGTTTCGACCGCGTTTTTCACCCTGTTCCATTTAGAATTTGGAAAAACGTAAAACATAAAAGTTGTAGCCCTTTGAGTTATCTTTCCAACCATATTATGGAGCCCATATGGAGTTCTGAGCAAAAAATTATGTGTATTTTACTAGACAGTGCGCAATATACCTACTCGATTCTTCATTTTGTTGCTCTATCATCCGTTGATCCCCGAATATGATCCCGGATTAATTCCTTGGGCTTTTACTCAGACTTCAAAGCTCAAAATCACTTGAATTCATTCCATAACATCTATATAACTCGGAATCACTCCTACAAGGCATAAAATACACCGTTAGTGCAAAACACTTGCGATTAAAGCACAAACTCAACTAAAGTGCAGTAAATTTGAGTGTAATGAGCGACTAAAATACGTAATTATAGCCTATCATCAATAAGCTTACAACACAGGAAGATAGAATTGCTTATGCTAGGATGCTAATTGAAATAGACATATCCCAACCATTGCCAGACGAAATTCCATTAGAGAGGCCCAATGGGCAATGTCGAATGCAGGTTGTGGAATATGAATGGAAACCTCTATTTTGTCAAGATTGCCTTCAAATGGGACATGTCACAATTAGTTGTAAGAAGGAACTAGATGACACTGGTAACTGGAAGCAACATCAAGTGAACAAGGGGAGGAAACACCAAAAGAAGGAGTGGATGGCCAAAAATGATCCTATCCCAAACAAGGATGTGGGGAATGAACCGATACAGGTATCAAGAGTTCAAATGATGTTGTCAGTCTGATCACAACTAGACAACAATCTGAAGATATGCCTATGGAGAAAACAAACAATAATGATAGAGGAAAGTAGATAATAAAGAAGCCAGAGATACAAGCAAGATCCTGAGGATAGAATTTATAGCTTAATTGACTGGGCTCTTGGCAATGATCAATGGTTCACCAATTATGGCAATCTGGAAGCTTGTTACCTTAATCCAGGATGCTCAGATCACTCACCTATCCTTATATCTACCATTGTGCCTAGACAAAGATTACCCAAGCCCTTCAGATTGCTGAATGTGCTACTGCATCAGGAAACATTCAAAGAGGCCACTCAAAAAGCTTGGGAGATTAGCATCACAGGACATACTGTGTACAGAGTATGCAAGAAGCTGAAGCATATTGAGCAAGTAACTACGACCATGAGCAGAGAAATGTCATCACTAGATCATAAATTAGAGGAGATACAGTCAGAGCTTAATGACATATAGAGTGAATTGGGAAATGATCTCTATAATTCTCAACTGATTTTGGCAGAGAGAGGGGTACTGTGGGATCTAGAGAAATGGTCTACTATTCATAAAAGAGTGCTTAGACAAAAATCTAAAGCTGTCTAGATCAATCATGAGGATTCCAACTCTAAGTACTTGCATGCTCAACTCAAAGCTAGACAAGCGAGGAATAGTACTGTGTCAATATGCAATGATCAAGGAGTGCAACAAATAGAGCCTACAACAAGAATTCACAGACTTCTTTCAAAAGCTGCTAGGAACAAGTGCTCAAGAGTTGCCATGCCTAAACACATACTATGCCAAAGATGGACCATGCCTCAATAAAGAGCAACAACAAGCTCTTGTTCAACTTGTCATAGAAATGGAAGTGATTCAGGCATTGAGGGATTTACCTAATGACAAGTCTCTTGGAATAGATGGGTTCACTGCAGAATTTTTTAAGGTATTTTGGGGAATAATAGGAGAAGAAGTTACTCAGGCTATCCTACAGTTCTTTGACAATGGGAAACTATTAAAAGAGATCAACTGTACTACAATAACATTAGTACCCAAAGTCTCTAATCCAACATATGTGAAAGAGTATAGACCTATAGCTTGCTACACTGCCATGTACAAGCTTATAGCAAAAATTTTCACTGCCAGGTTGAAAATAGTAATGGATTCTTTAGCTGGGCCATCCCAATCAACTTTTAATAGCAGGGAGGAGTATACTGGACAATGTTATAGCGACTCATGAATTAGCTAAGGGATATACTCAAAAAGGATTATCACCTAGATATTTTATCAAAATTGACATAAGGAAAACATATGATTCAGTGGAGTGGGGTTTTATAAAGAGTGTACTGTTGAAATTTGGCTTGCCTGGGAAGTTTGTGGACTGGATCATGGAATGTGTTACCACAGTGAGCTACTCACTCCTAATCAATGGAGGGCTTACTTCTAAGTTTGTAGCAAAACAAGGATTGAGACAGGGGACCCTATGTCTCCTTAACTTTTTGTTCTGGCTATGGAATACATGAACAAGGCCCTCAAGTAACTACAACATAACCTTGACTTCAACTACATCCAAGGTGTGAGAAGATGAAGTTGGTGTATATATATATTTTGCGGATGATCTCATAATGTGCTGTCGAGCAGATAGAATATCAATCCAGCCATTGCTCTAAGCATTCAATCACTTCTCGGATGTTTCTGGCCTCAAAGCAAATTTGGACAAAAGTTCTCTGTATATCATGGTGTCCCAACAACCCTGAAGGAACAAATCTTGACTGAAATACAATTTACTTAAACTTTAGGGGAGATGCCCTTAAGTATCTGGGCGCTCCCCTCTCTTCTAGGAAGCTCACTATACAACAATGTACACCATTATTAGAGAGAATGACATCAAAAATTAGGTGCTGGACTACCAAGCTGCTATCATATAGTGGAAGATTACAATTGATCAAAAGCGTGTTGTTAAAGATGCAAACATATTGGCTCAAGTCTTCCTATTACCAAAGAAAGTAATTCAATTACTAACGAGTATCTGCAGAACATTTCTTTGGACAGGAAGCTATGATGCATCAAGGAAGGCACTAGTGTCATGGGAACAACTATGTATGCCTAAGTCAGCTGGAGGATTAAATCTCATCAACTTTCACACATGGAACAAAGCAGCAATTTGTAAACTTCTTTGGGCAGTGATCATAAGAAATGAGTCTCTTTGGGTACTATGGATTCATGGATTCTATATAAAAAACAGAGACTTAGCCACTATGCCAACACCTAAACAAGCATGATCACTTGTGAGGAAGATTTTTTATGCAAGGAACTGGTATAGGGACAAGGACCTTATGGTAGAACTGCAGAAATGCGCTACACAGGAAGGTTTCAGCATAAAGAAAGCATACCTATCTCTATGTCCACAGTACCAGAAAGTACCTTGGAAACACATTACTATAGGAACACAGCTGATGCCAAGACATCAGTTCATACTATGACTTGCAATTCGACAATGATTGGCTACCATTGATCGACTGGAAAGATGGAGGATTCATGTTCCTAAGGAGTGTGTTTTATACAACTCAAGTGAGGATGAAATCTTTACACATCTGTTCTTCGGATGTACCTAATCAAGATACATATAAGCTACCTTGCTGCGATGGATAGGAGAACCTAGACAGATAACTACATGGAATGAAAAACTAAATTAGATGGCTAAAAGAACGAGGGGAGGCAGAGTAAGACAAGAAATTGTAAGATGGTTGTTTGCTGCTACTGTTTACTATGTCTGGTAGGAACGGAATAGCTGAAGGTTCTAGCAGGAAAAGAAAGAGAGTGGGTATAGAATAAGAGAAATTGTCCTCTAGCTGCATACTAGAGGGCAGAGATATCACAAATGGCAAAAAGTGTTAGAGTGTCTGAATTAGGGGTGGGCATATTTCGGTCGGAACCGAAAAAACCGACCGAACTGAATTTTTTTTTATTTCGGTTTCGGTTATTCGGTTTGTTCGGTCGGTTTCGGTTTAAAATTTTAAAATTTCAGTTTTTCGGTTCGGTTTTCAGTTATTAAGTTTTTTAATTCGGTTAACCGAAAAACCGAATTATTAGTATATATGTTATTTAAGTTATATATAGGCTAAGCCCGTAGGTAATAAATTAATACTATTAGGTCTAATCTATCAAAGAATCAACCCAATTAAGTAAGTCTATCAACTTTCTAATCTTAAAGACTTTCCCTCTATTAAAACTTCCATAGCATATGTGATAGATACCGGGAGAATTTCACACAGAGTTGTAATTTACACTATGTTTGAATTTTATAATCCATAATAGTGTGCAAAGTTTAATCTATTTTTTTTCTATAAACACAATATTTCCAACAATTTCGAAGTTTTGAGAAAAATCAACAAATTCACCGGTCGTATTATTACATAGAAGGAGTCCGATATGATAATATTCAAACCGAAAACCGAACCGAAATAACCGAACCGAAATTAGAAAAACCGAACTAAACCGAACTTATTTTAGTTCGGTTTCGGTTACTACTTTTACAAAACCGAAAACCGATTAACCGAACCGAATTTCTTCAAACCAAACCGAACCGACCGAATGCCCACCCCTAGTCTGAATTGTTTTCCTATATAGAAGTAGCAAACTCTTTCGATTCTATGTATCGGTTGAGATGCTACTTAAATAGGTATTGACTATAGAGAACTAGTCCTAGAGCCCGAAAGGATTAGTAGATGTACATATATACATTTGGTTGAATAATTTTTTTTTTTTTTTTTTTGACCAAAAACTATTTTCTTTTTATTTCTTTTTATTTCTTTTTTGTCTTTCCTTTTTTAAGAAAATAAAAAATTATGGAGAAAAGTGGTGGCAATAAGAAGAAGAAGAAGCAGATGAGTGGGGAGGCAGCGACGAAGGGTGATAGATAGTAGGGAGAGAAGATAAGAGCTTTTAAGGGAAAAGAAAATATATTATTTTGATCAGCTTAAGATATATTTGTAATATTTTTTTGCAATATCAGCATTCTGTGTTTAATAGATATATTTTTAAGTAGAAATGATATCAGGTATCCATTCTAAAGGATTGCTATTTAAGAATTAGCCAGTGCGTCCTGGATTTCAGTTTTTCAGGACAAAAATATCCTTAAGTTCAGATTTTTAATTTAAAATTTCAGGACAAAAATAAGTACTGACTAATCCTTAAGTAGCATACATGAGAATAATTATTTGTGCACTTGCCTCCATTTTTAATCATGTTAGAGTGTCTAATAGGAACAAACTCTAGTTAAAGTGTCAAAATAAAAAGTCATGACAACTTTAAGTGGCTACATACGTATTAGGCCTAAATCAAAATCAAGTATTCCATTAATTAAATCTTTGATAAGGGGCTACATTGATTTAGATGTTTATATGCCTCTCTACCTCCTCAGGTAGATGTAAAGTTTGCGTACACATTATTCTTTCCAGATCTTACTTGTGAGATTATACTGGATATGTTATTATTGTTGTTAGTTAAATCAGTAATGTGATACTCTTCATAAAAGTCAATGGGCATCCAATAACTTTCTCGCCCATTATTCTAGCCTATGGCTTATGTATCCCTCCCATTAATTGAGCAAAAAGGTACCTTGCAAATGTAGCAAATTTGACCCTTTTCTGTATTACAATATTTTTTTTTTAGCTAAGTTAAGTACTTGTTCTTTCAACTTTCTTTTGTTCTACTTTTTTTTCCTTGTGCAGTATAACATACCTTCAAGCAAACATGAAAATCGCCAGCTTTCTTTTATACTCCATCTATATCATTTTATGTGATACTCTTTATTTCTCGAGATTCAAATTATGTGAACTTTAATTTCTAAATTGTATTTTTTCCCCATCATATTGAAATTAGAAAAGTTGCAACTTGTAGTACATTCCTTTTTGTTGTAAAAGAAAATCATATCTTATCTTCAACAATTTTCTTCTTATTTTTTTTTTGTCTGACCTTTTTTAAGAAAATAAAATTTCATGGAGAAAACTGGTTGCAATATAAGGAAGAAGCAGCAGAAGAGTGGGGAGGAGTGATAGGTAGTAGGGAGAGAACATAAGAGCTTTTAAGGGAAAGAAAATATATTATTTTGATCAGCTTAAGATATATTTGCAATACTTTTTTTTGTTGTTGTAATGTCAGCATTTTGTGTTTAATAGGTACATTTTTAAGTAGAAATGATACCAGATAGCCACTCTAAAGGACTACTATTTAATAATTAGTCAGTGCGTTATGAATTTCAATTTTTCAGGATAAAAATATGTACTGATTAATCCTTAAATAACATATCTGAGAATGACTATTTGTACACTTACCCCAATTTTTAATCATGTTAAAGTGCCTGATAGGAACAAACTCTAGTTAAAATGTCAAAATAAAAAGTCATGGCAACTTTAAGTGTCTACATACGTATTAGCCTAAATCAAAATAAAGTATTCCACTAATTAAATCTTTGATAAGGGGCTAAATCGATTTAGATGTTTATAGGTCCAATCAGTAATGTGATACCATTAATAAAAGGCAAAATACATAAGTAGCCACCCAACCTATACCCCAAATCTCTATTACACACTTTTTGAGGACGAATATCATATTACATACGTAACCTTTCAAAATTATGTGTAGTACACACTACTTATGCCAGATGGCACGCGTGTGTTTAACAAAAAAACCTGAGCGCGTGAAACCTATTGATTATCTGTCCAAATACTTATATAAGCACACATGTCTAAATCTTATTTTTTCTCTCCTTAATTTTCTTAAATTATTAGTTAAAAGATAGGAAAAAAATGTTGAGGCCCTTCTTCCTCATTTGGAGCCCTTACCGTCCTGGGAATCCGGCGACAACCACAGCTCCCTTTTCTCTCCCACGCCTCCCATCGGCCATCTCCTCCCCCTTTCATCTCCTTTAAGTAGATCTCGTCCTTAACTTGTAACGTCGGTGACGACCTCAAGCAACACAGAGACCTCCAGGTCGTTACATTCACTGTTAGATCATGACCGACAAAGTCAATCTTCTCCGGCTGGGTAGAGCTCTCAGATCTTTCCAGCAAGTTGGTGGTTCTTCGTTCAGGTCTGGTCTCGTTTGGTTAAAAAATGCAAACGATGGCGACCTCCATTTTCCGGCCACTATTACAGTGGCAACACCCTTCGGTAAAAATGGTGTTTCCATAGCAAACAAAACCTAGAAACCAAAAAATGGTGATAAAGTTTTAGAGTAGGGAGAAATAGTGGTAAAGAAGAATAAAAATGATGAAGAAAGTGAGTCTTCAAAGAAAGAGAAGAATGGAAGTATGGTGGTGCCTCTGGTTTTCTTGTGAAAGAGAAAGACAATAGGAAAGAGAAACTGGTCAAGAGAAATTTAAGTATTTTATTTTTTAAAGAAAATTATTAACACGTGTCATAATGTTATTGGTGCGTGATATTCAACATTCTGAAAAATTGGTCAAGAAAAAAGTAGTGTGTACTAGACATAATTTTGAAAGGTTACGTGTGTAATATGATATCCGTCCTCAAAAAGTGTGTAGCAGGGATTTGGGGTATAGGTTGGGTGGCTACTTATGTATATTGCCTTAATAAAAAGGAGAAATTCAAAAATAACCAGATTTACAACTGGTCGTTCAAAAATAGCCTAGTTTCAAAAGTAATCGAAATTTAGCCACTTTTCGTGTAAAGATAAATCTGAGCGAAAATACTGTTCAAAACCCGAAAATACGCCAGTATATTATACTGGAGTTCCTGGATAAGTATGCTAGAACTCCAGCATAATATGATGGAGTTCCAATATAAGTACACTAGAACTTCAGCATAATATACTGGAGTTCCAGCAAGTATAATTGTCCAGTATAATATACTGGAGACTGGAGCATCGGTGCTCCAAACTCCAGTATATTATACTGGACTCAACAAAGTATACCGGTCCAGCATAATATGCTGAAGTTCATACACAGGTGCACCGAACTCCAGTATATTATGCTGGACCGGAATCTGTTGCAGCAAAATAGTGACTATTTTTCATTGACTTCGTAAATGCTGACTATTTTTGAATGACCAGTCCGAAAACTGGCTATACCGTGCTATTTTTACTTAATAAAAGTCGATGGGCATCCAATAACTTTCTGGCCCATTATTCTAGCCTATGGCTTATAACTAGGCCCAAAAAGTCCAGCAGCACTTGCTGAAAGAGAACTAGGGTTTTGCAGCATTATAGCCTCAGCTTCCCCTTCTCCCAAACCCCTCACTCCTCGTCCAAAAGCAGCTGCAACATCTCCCTCCCAAGATGGCTGTCGGGTATCTCTCGCCCACTCCACTTTTTCTAACTCTTATTTCATATTGCTGATTTACTTCTATCTTTCTGTTTTACTTTCGATTCTGATGTTACATTCTTGTGCAGCAAGAACAAGAGGATTTCAAAGGGAAAGAAAGGAGGAAAGAAGAAGGCGTAAGTTTTTATCCCTTTGATTATTTCTGTTTTAGTTTTTGGGTGTAAATGTAGACGTACTAAATTGGGTGTGGTGAAAATGTGGGCAGGGCGGATCCGTACGCAAAGAAGGACTGGTATGACATAAAGGCACCATCAGTATTTGATATCAAGAACGTTGGCAAGACCCTGGTCACTAGGACTCAGGGTACTAAGGTCTTATTCTCTTCCTCATTTTCTACTCCTTTTTTCTCTTATGTTATTCTGTTAAGCTTATGCCTGTTGCTTTTGGTTTTGGATTATTTTGGTTATCACTTATAGTAGTTCTGGACTAGTTCATCTCTCTACCCGTTTTAGGAGCTTTTTTTTTAAAATTTCTTTAGATGCATATGTGAGAATACTAGGAGAGATAACATTAAGAACGAAGATATAAAGGTGGGAGTAAGTACAATAGTTCGGGCACGTGAAGAGGAGGAGCAGATGCCCCAATGAGGAGGTACGAGGGGTTGACAATGATAGGTCTAAGTAGATGCAGAGGTAGACCAAGGAAGAATAGGGAGATGTGATTAGATAGGACATGAGGAGAGCATGGAGGTCGAGGTTTAGGGTAGAAAGTTAGTAGGTAGTCGAGCGATTTATCTCTTTTTTGTGGGAAAGCATGGATCTAGTTTACAGCATTTATCTGCTCCCTTTTTGCCTTATTGTTATTATTATTATTCTATTATTATCTTATTCTTCAATTTTATTACTATTGTTTCTTTTGCTTTGGTTATCTTTACTATTTTTGATGGCTATTTTTTTCTTCTTCAGTACTTTCATCTTAGTTTTTTCTTTACTCTTGTATTTTTCAAACCTGATTTGAAAATGCTTTTCTTGAATTGGGGCATATCGAAAATAACCTCTCTACTTCACACAAGGTAGCGGTGAGGTATGCGTACACCCCACCCTCTCTAGACCCCATTCGTGAGATCACATTGGGTATTTTTTTTTGTAATTATGACGTACAAGGATGATTATATATCTAGGAATGTGATTAATTAATATAAAACAGACTTGAGTGGAGTTCTAGGCTGCAAACTGGTGTAATTTGGTTGTGAAATGTGGGCGATATCTACACCTTGACCTTCCAAATGTTGGGGACATATAAATGAAGTTGCTACACATTTAGATGTTTAGTGATTCTCTTCATAAAAGTCATAATGAACGTTTAAATAATTCTTTAGTCCCTTCCATCTATATGAGCTACATTTGTATAAAAGTAGAGGGTTGTTCCTAAAAAAATAATAAAGGAAGAGGGCTGTGGTCGGTTCATTATCAGCTAAAACTAGTCAATTTATGATGAGTCCTCTGTTGAATGTGTTAGGACGCAGTATTGGAAGGAAACAGTGTCCAAATCAGTGAGTCATTAAAGGTGCCTTAAGGCTCAGTCCATGAAGCTTAGCATAGGACACGGCGGGTTCTTCAGCTTGCATAAGGAGGCTGCATTATAGGCCCCTTAGAGCGTATATATCTTGAAGAGTGGCACATTAGACAAAATGTAGTTGAGAATTCTATGTATTGATTGTTAAGAAAGCATTATTAATGAGTATATAGGTGATTAGGAATGAGAAATTAGAAGTTTCAAAACAAGTCACTGAATATGTACTAGAAACCTAGAACTGTTTTTCTTTCATTCAGTGGAACTTTAGTATGGCTGTTAATCTTGATTAATATGAGTTTTTTACTTCATAAATTGCAGTAGTTTTTAATGCCTTTGTCAACATAATTGTTGTTTGTCTTTATACTATTATGCACCCCCACGTGTTAATTGCTCCTTATGCTTAAAGCGTCAAAAGACCATTGGCTTTGACCATTTTGAGGCTCCAAATGATGATATTGATGGTTTATATAATATACTCGCATGCCAACTATTTTGAAAATGAGGCATAAGCATAGTAGTAGTTTGCTATAGAACATAGATTTGTGGGATGCTAATTTTTCGTCCCTTCACCTTTGATTTGGTTAAACTGTATTTTAACTGTTCCAGGTAGTTTGTAGTCTAGATTGTTTGGATGACTTTTAACTCCTGAAACCCCCTCTTCATAAAGTATGTGTTTTGCCGATTATGGTCTGATCATTCTATGTTATGGTGGAACTTTTCATTTCATATATATATATGAATGCAAGTGCAGTTTCACTTAAACAAGTGCATTTATCCCCTTGTGCCTCCAGATTGCTTCGGAAGGACTAAAGCACAGAGTATTTGAAGTCAGTTTGGCTGATCTTCAGAAGGATGAGGATCAATCTTTCAGGAAGATCCGCTTGAGGGCAGAAGATGTGCAAGGGAAGAATGTCCTCACAAACTTCTGGGTAAGATGAGATCCGTTTTAGACGATCATTTCTTCATGACTGTAGAATAGCCTTTTTCTTTTATGGACTGAATTTTAACCTTGCTGTTGAGTAACTTCAGGGAATGGATTTCACAACAGACAAGTTGAGGTCTCTGGTAAAGAAGTGGCAGACATTGATTGAGGCTCATGTGGATGTCAAAACTACAGATAGCTACACTCTCAGGATGTTCTGCATTGCTTTTACAAAGAAACGTCCAAACCAGCAGAAGCGGACATGTTATGCTCAGAGCAGCCAGATCCGTCAGGTTTGTGGTACTTCTAGTTTAGGTCACTTATTTAATATTATCTCGCAAGTTCACTTTCAGTTACTTATTGACATGTTTGTCTTATTGTGTTAGATCCGTCGGAAAATGGTTGAGATCATGAGAAACCAAGCAAGTTCCTGTGACTTGAAGGAGTTGGTCGCAAAATTCATCCCTGAGTCAATTGGTAGAGAGATTGAGAAAGCGACTTCAAGCATCTTCCCACTGCAAAATGTTTATATTCGCAAAGTGAAGATCCTCAAGGCCCCAAAATTTGATATTGGCAAGCTGATGGAGGTAAGTTCCCTTTTGTTTTCTGTTTCCGTTCATGACATTGGCCGCCATGCGTGGATAGTTCAAAATTTACAATTAGATTATTCAAGTAACATCTTTTTTTTAACCTAACAATGAGACTCTTCTTTTTACAGGTTCATGGTGACTATTCAGAAGATGTTGGCGTGAAGTTGGATCGACCAGCTGATGAGACCGTTGCTGAGGCAGAACCTGAGATTCCTGGAGCTTAGACTTGTTTGATTTGGATTCTGTCTGAATATGGTGCTTGTCTTCTAAATTTATGAATTTGTTTTAGTTGAGGTGTCAAAGGCGCGGCCTAACAAAATATTGGATATCTTTCTTTGGTTACGTTTGATGTTAAACATTCATCAGAAATTAAGATATCGTTTTTATGCTAAGAAATCTTTGAATACTTTATTAGGACATAGATTCTTATGCATACTAGTGATATTGAAGCCTCATGATGGTTTTCTATCAAAACGGGCTCCGAGTCTTCAACAAGGCTGATAAAGGAACAACTATAGGCTATGATTTATTTGTGTTGCTGAGATTGTGAGGCTGCAGGAACTGCGATAACTGATGATAGGATTTGAGGGATTAGAGATTAATATGCAGGGTTACAAATGCTATTCCACCTAGTGAATACAAAACAAACGTTCTGCGAATGTTAATTTTTCAAATGGGCCCTGCAGCTTTGTGATGATAAGCTAGATTGAGAAAATTGGCTACAAGAGACAAGCAAACCCAAGAGCAGCAGAGAATAGCGAATAGTTGTTGCTTTTCTTTTCATTGCTCTTGGTTCAGCGTCTAGGAAAGGTTTCCTTATTTATGTTAACAAGATTTAGTAACACTCGTATCACTACAAGAATAGGGATTTTAAAGTAAATGCACCACTTGCAAGGATTCATTAACTTCTAAGGGTCGTTTGGTTGGAAAGAAGTTATTCTAGGATTAGTTATTCTATCTTTTAATGGGGATAAAAAAACATTACAATCCCGAGATTAATTATATTGCAATTTTCTATCATTTAGAATAAGCTCTTCTTAAATTTAATTTCGGAATTAATTATTCATTATCCCTCGTACCAAACTAGCCTCAGGGCTCCAAAGTGTCCCAAAGATTTATCACTCGCCCAAATCAATCTTATGCGAAGAATTTCGAATTACCTTCTCAGTCATCACAAAGCCATATTTCGGAAAGGGAATGATTATTTATCCAAAAAAGCCAACAACTATAGAATTCATGCATCAGCTGATCAAGATGAATTGATCAAATACATACGAGGGAGCATATCATAGGAGAGATGAGAAAAACATACATTTTAAAATGTTAATGAAACAAATATATTTAAAGCAACAACAACAATAACAACAGATCTTGTGTAATCCCACAAGTAGGGTCTGGAGAGGATAGTATGTATGCAGACCTTACCCCTACCTTCAAAAAGATAGATAGGTTGTTTCCGGTAGACCCTTGACTTATGAAAGAATTTAAAACGATATATAAACGATTGAAATCATTAGTAATAACAATGAAGGAATACATTTTATCATGTTAGTCAAAGTTAATTTAATTTGACGGAGCAAAAATTGACAAATATTTTGGAACATAATAGTTGTGATAGACCTATTAATCCAAGTGAATTCATTACTCTCCTTTTTATATTGTCCACCTTTATATTCTTCAAGGATAAAATTGGAAGCAATCTCACCATATCAATCCAAATAACCTCCCAACTGTAGAAGGAGTAGTGATCGTGAAGCTAATCAAGTAGCAGATGCATTGGCTAAATGGAGCATCATTCATGGGAATTCTATCTTTTATAACTGGAAAGATCTTCCCAATCAAGCTACAAGCCCATATATGATGGACAAGATACAATTATACAAATGGCTACATTTAGTCACAAGGGAAGAAGGAACTCTGTTACTGAATCTATGTAATTTTCTGCATAAGCACTTTTTGAGAACTCCTTTCATACATAGTTAGACTTCCTTACATAATATTGGTAAGAAAGCTACTCTATCCTTGTATTTGTTCTATTAGCAGTTATAAGTATGGTCTTTTGGATGTAATGAACAAAGGTCAGGTGAAGTCCCCCTATGTTATGTGCTCTTTTTGCTGGGATTAATATAAAAGGAAGGCGCGACCTAAAGTCGTAAAATTTTATTAAAAAAATTTGTTGTCTTTCAAACTTTAAGGGCCTATTCAGAATTTTCAAGAACTATGGGGTGCAGGCTGAGGCAGTGATGCCACTTACTAAAATCGTGGGTACAAAAAATGTATAACTTTCCAAGAAGAGGCTTCAGAGGATCCTCTTGCACGCAGCAATGGAAGCTGAGAAGAGGGTTGCGTCCAGCAAGAAAGCCGAAAATAACAGAGACAAGAAGATGACGAGAAAAGAGGTAACTTGGATCAACGTCTGCCCATTTTTCCCAAACACATCAATTTTTGAAAACCTAAAAAATACAAAGCAGTTTATTAACAGTTCAACATACTCTTTTTTGTTTTATGAAGGCAGATACTGGAAAAGAAGAAGAAAGTGCAAGAGATAATCAAAGCTGCTCTTTCTGAGAAAGACCCTCTTTCTTCCTTTCCATCTTTTCACCATTACAGCACAAAGGGTTCGCATTTTTTATTTTATTTTAGTTATATCTATTGATACTGTACTATTTTGGAAAATTGAGAATGTCATAATTCCCAATTAAATGCTTTCTCTTTTTTCTTTTTCTTTTTTTTTGGAGGGGGGGGGGGAGGAGGAGGAGGAGGAGGGAGGGGTCTTCCCATTGCACCAATGTAGTCAATCTTTTACATAAAATTTTACCCCATCAACTAATGATGCTTAAGTGAGTATGTATTTGCAAATGATACTAATCTAAGAAACATAATTTTTTAAAAATGTTTTTGAACTTATATTTGCACTCTATGCATATAGTATCATCAAATATGATCAAAATTTTGTGAAAATAATGAATTTCATGTATTAAATAGTTTTTTTTTTAAATTCATAATTCTTGATCAAGGAGAATATTAACATAAACTAACCTAAGTCAATGCTTATATTACAACTATATTAATTTTAGCTTGATGTAAACACGAGGTGCGAGTAAGTCTTTTTTCAGGTTGGGGTATGTGTTTTTCTGATTTGTAGCGAAGTGAAGGTAGTGAAAATCTCATCTTTCTGAAAGAGGACAACAAGAGCCCTCTTTTACCCTTTTCGAGAATTAAGTTATCCTTCTTTGCATAAGGGAATAAATTTAGTCATTAGGTGATAGCTTATGATCTTTCTCTAGCTATACAGTTTCTGACATATTTTTGTGCATATTTTCATTGGCCAGGAAAACTATTTAACCATAGTCTGTTATAGTTGTTTACTGTTATACTCTAGTCAATTTTCATATGTATAATGTATGATTTGATCACTAGATTTGTCTGTGTACTTGGACTCTGGACGCGGAGATTACCTCTCTTCTTCAGTAAAGCAGTATATTCAATACCTCCTCAAGGTATCAAAATTGGCTATCTTATTATATTCGAGTTTGGCTACAACAACAAATCCATGATGATAGGGATATTTCCTCTTTTCTGAAGGTATATGCCTTTTACAGGTGAATATGGAGGTGGCATATGGAACAGAATGGCCTAAAGAAGAGAAAGTAAAGCGCAGGGAGATGGTTTCTTCTGAAGCTCGTTATATATTTGTCTATGAAACCGTAAATGCGGATGCCAACATTATGTTCAAATTATCAAAGAAAGGAAGGAGTAATGCAGACGGTACGGATGATAAGGGTCATCTTGTGGCTTTTGTACATTATCGGTTCACCATCGAGGAAGAAATTCCTGTTCTTTATGTGTATGAATTACAGCTTGAGCAACGTGTTCAGGGGAAGGGGTTGGGAAAGTTCTTAATGCTGCTAATTGAGCTGATTGCTCAGAAGGTGATAGACTAATCTTTCCTCATTCTAGTCACAGCACTGCTGAAAATTTCTGTAGTATGTTTCTTCCCCCATGGAGATACTTGTCTTGCAGTAGAGTGGACATGTTCAAGTGCTAACGAAAGCTATCACTTTGCAGAGCAAAATGAGTGCCTTGGTGCTAACTGTCCAGAAGGCAAACATGACGGCAATACACTTTTATAGGAATAAGCTAAGGTGATGTATTAATATGTTAGATTAGCATTTTATTTCCATTTAGCAGATGCCATTTACATGATGATGGTATTGAAATATCAATATGTGAAGCAAAAAAAAGGGCAGCCCGGTGCACTAAGCTCCCGCTATGCGCGGGGTCCGGGGAATGGCCGGACCACAAGTATCTATCGTACGCAGCCTTACCCTACATTTCTGCAAGAGGCTGTTTCCACGGCTCGAACCCATGATCTCCTGGTCACACGGCATCAACTTTATCAGTTATCAGTTTCAATATGTGAAGCAACAAAATTATAATAACCTTAGGTAGCTACACTTTGAGTATAAGTAAAGCATACTTTTTTACTTTTATAGAAAACTAGACTATTCGTCCTCTTTCTTTATGCTGTACCAATAATCAAATTCACTAACTGTCATCTGGAATCAATAAGTATCATTAAGTGGTTCCATATGTAAGATTCGCCAAAGATATATCCTCTGTAATTGAAGTAAGCTTGTCATATCTTGGCATAAGATGTTGGATAGCATGCTAAAGGGGAAGATGCTAACAGAAAAATTGTTGAAGTTTCAGGAGATTTCTGTGTCTGACTCTTGCTTTTTGGAATGAACATATAAAAATACAACAAAATATTTTATGGTTAACTATTCCAAACTGATGTATTGGACATGCTTGTATGTGTTTTGGATGACTCAACAAGTCAAATATACCAATGGCCTGTTACATAATCTGTTCCAGTTTGTCTTCCTCTCATTATTAGATAACAGATGCTTATCTCTAACCTGAAATATACCAATGGCCTGTTACCATAACTCGTGTATGTCAATATTCTGCAGGTACCTGATATCTACCATGTCACCTTCACAGGTAGATCGACTGTCTGCGATAATTCAGTTTTCATCACAATTTGCTTAAGCTTTTCATTCTTCTTGTTTGGTACTGCAGATGGGATTACAGTCAAATTATGAGATTCTTTGCAAGTCATTTGATTCTGAAACTAAAGCTGTACTAGAGGTGTGCAATCCCTTTTCCCTTGTATTAAATATCAAACCAAAGAGGACTCAAATAAGATTTGACATCTCACATGCACTCAAAATTCTCCCAAGAATTCATGCATCCGATTACTGTATCAACTGGTAATGCTTAAATTCTATTGTAGGAGTATTATGCCAAAATTTTCTAAACTGTTGCTGCTTCATTCAATCAGTTACTAGGCACTCTTGTGGATTAAATCTGAATACATGTAAAACTACTGAATGCTGCAGATGAAGTTTCTCACATGGAACAAACTACAGTCTATGTTATGGTCAAGGTTCCAGTTCTGTAATTTCTTTTCGGTTCAATGATCGAAAATTTTCTTTTTCTCTCTTGGTGATGTTGTTTTGTCATATGTATGGCCACTGGTGCATTTCCATGAAATGCACAGTGTTCTCCTAGTGGGTAGATGAGGTGCACAATCATTTAGGATTATAGGCGCATTCTCCTGACAAATTATCTTTTTCTTTTCTCTAAAATATCTGTCCATTGAAGGAGTGAAGATAACTGCGTACAAGGTGATTCAAAATCCGTCCTGCAAAGCATCTTACAAAGTTCTAGCATGTCAGCTTGACGATAATGAAACCTGTGAAGAGGTAGCATAATGTGAATTATGTAATAGAAATTGCAAAGAGTATGGTTGCTGAAGTAGCATTATGTTCTAGTAGATGTTAATTGATTATTAGGCCTTAAGCATTTTCAGTAAATTATTCGGTGTATTTGCCGAACATAACAAGTTGTATTATTTATTCTCCATCAGGACCATCACTGTCTTTATGTTCTTTATATATATGCTTGCCTTTTGCAGTTTCCATGCATTGTGATACTTTTCTTTAAAGCTTTTCCAGTATAGTCCACATCTGGGGCCAAATAGAGCATCGAGCATAAAAGCCTCTATTGAATCTTGTTCATTGAGTGATAAAACTGAACTGTTGATTTCTATAACAGGTTCGCCGCACTTGAAAGAGCGAACATGTATACCAACAAATATGTCACAGTACCTAAGACATAAATTATTCGGTGTAGTTACTTGGTCTTACGTGTAATCTTCCTTATTAACAAGGACGACTATTCATAGGAAAGGAGCTCCCAGCTCGCAGCTCGTTGAACCTTGTCGCAGAGTTTTTCCATCCATAATTTTTGCAGCGTGCTTCTGTCAAAAGTATCGCAAAGCATTTTCTTTGGTATTCTGCCGATGCCAATCCCCCGTGCAAGGTGCCCGTAGTTGAGAATGGCTAGTGGTAATAGTATGATAAATACTTATCTACAATTGGTATTTACACGAAATCCGTTAAGTGATTTGTATTCTTACGTGACTGATGGTTGAGATCCTATCCTCACTCGTTAATTGAGCAAAACATATGGAGTAATAACAAAGAGATATCCAGAGGAGTAGAGGCCGTAGTTCGAATCGTAATATCAAAATTCAATTATCAGCGGCTCCATTGACAAATGCAGATGTAAAGTAAAACTAGCTAGTGTAGATGCACCCACTATCTCCGACTCAAGTTGTATATATATAGTTAGAGATGGCTCGCGCCGAATTTATTGTCACAAAGAAGTAGCCCATGCGATAGTGCGCATTCACTGGACTGAATTCTTTGATTTGCCTGTGCTAATTGAAGTTTTTCTACTAACTAGATTTTAATATATATAGACAGATAGTATGAAAACATGCTTTATTTTCAAGATTACAAATTTCAGCTTTTATGGAGGGTTACATGTAGATAATAACTTTGAGTGACTTGATATTAATAAATACTTTATCATTGTATATAAGTTAAACTCTAAGTATTAACTATATATAAAAAAAATATTTAAGGGAGAAAAGGTCAACCGCATCAGTATAATTCAACGCATACCAAGAGGCAGGGGCATGCAAAAAAAAAAAAAAATATCAAATGAAAGGAGAGCCACGGGTATAATGAAAGGAGAGCCACGGGTAAAATCAACGCATACCAGTATAATTGTTTTCATAAAATAAGTAGGAGCCAAATATGGTCCAAAAGCCACGCTAAAGGAAAAGTAATTAAGGACAGCCCTTGAATTGTTTGATTCTCCTTCCTTGTAGGAAACTTAATTAACGGTCCTTGTTTTCCTCCTCCACCTTCAAAAACATCTTTCTCTCATACCAATTTCCTTCCTCTTGATCTCCATTTCCATTATTTACTCAACACATACACACCAAGTGTGTTGAACTTCTCTATCTTACCTTACTACAATGGCCTACACACATAACTCTTCCCGGAAACCTTTGATCCCCACTTTTCTTTATGGCACGGCTTCTTCTTCTTCTTCACCATTCTCTGTATACAGAAATGTGATAACTGAGTTGGATACATCATCATCAGCGATGGCGAAGAAGCCTTTTGTGGTTCCGGCACCAAAGGAGTCTTCAGGTAAGATAGAGATGTTCTCACCTGGTTATTACGCTGCTTGTACTTTTGGAGGTGTTATGAGCTGTGGTCTCACCCACATGGCCGTCACCCCCCTCGATCTTGTCAAGTGCAACATGCAGGTACTTTTCTCTACCCTATCATATGACCATTTCCTTTACTTAGATGTAGAATCTGAATGAGTGCAATCTTGACATACCTATACACTTTAAGTTGTATATGATTCTTGAAGAACTATCTAAGAACGTGAAGAATATTAAATTATCAATTTTTGATTAAATTGCTGATTGTTAATTTGAATTACCGGATGACACTTGATTATGTAGATAGTCTGAGGTGAATCTAGAACGAGTTTTACATATGTGTGCGTGTGCTCAGAGGTGGATCCAACATTTAAATCCTATGGGTTCAACTTTCAAGGTTTTTAGCATTGAAACCCTTATATTTTTAAAGTAATAGGTTCCTATCTACTATTTTTGCAATTTTGATGAATTTTTACTCCACACCGAAAGTTATGTTTGAACCCGTAGGTTCAATACTACATTCGCACCTGTGTGTGCTTGCACAAAAAAGTTTTAAAAATGTATAATATGGTATATGAACCCACAAAATTTAAATTGTAGATTTGCCTATGTGGACAACGGTAAATGTCGCAGCACAAATCTGGTGTATTTTCCTTATATTAATATAAGAGTACTGTTTTACACCATTCTGTAAATTCCTTTGTAACAGTTTATGTTGCTTTTTCTTTTTGGTTACTAATGTACTTACTATTGTTGTTTGAATTACTAGATTGATCCTGCAAAGTACAAGAGCATTTCCTCTGGTTTTGGTGTTCTGCTCAAAGAGCAGGGTGTTAGAGGCTTCTTTCGGGGTTGGGTTCCTACCCTGATTGGTTACAGTGCTCAGGGAGCTTGCAAATATGGATTCTATGAATATTTCAAGAAGTATTACTCAGATCTTGCCGGCCCAGAGAATGCTGTCAAGTACAAGACTTTGATATACCTTGCTGGTTCTGCATCTGCTGAGGTTATTGCTGATGTTGCTCTCTGCCCTTTCGAGGCTGTCAAAGTGCGCGTCCAAACTCAGCCTGGTTTTGCCCGAGGCTTGTCTGATGGGCTTCCTAAATTTGTTAAGGCTGAAGGAGCTGCAGGGTAATGCCTGTTATGTCGATGAATTCATTGTTGTGTTACTGCATGTATTGCATATTGCTAATGGAAATTTGGCTGTTGAATTTTATGTATACAGGTTATACAAGGGGCTTACTCCTCTCTGGGGACGACAGATACCATGTTAGTTTACGTATCTTTTCTTCTCCAATTTATTTGGAAGAACTCAAGCTTTATACACACACACACACTCAAAGCCGAATCAACCACTACATAATTTGAGTTCTACTGATTCACTCTTTCTTTCCCCTTTCGCTGTTTGTGAACATTTTATTGAGCTATTTTAAGTTCATATCTTGCATAGTATGTTCAGACATACCAACTTTAGCGATCACGCTCTGTGATACACCAAGTGAATAAGAACAATTACTGCTATCCTGTTTCTATCGCAATTATATAATCTTTGCCTAGACATTCTACCTCACATGGAATTCCATGTGTACAGACACGATGATGAAGTTTGCATCATTTGAAACCATTGTGGAACAACTGTACAAACATGTCATCCCAACACCAAAAGAGCAGTGCAGTAAATCTACGCAGCTTGGTGTGAGCTTTGCTGGTGGATATTTAGCTGGTATTCTTTGTGCTATTGTGTCACACCCTGCTGATAACCTCGTTTCTTTCCTCAACAATGCTAAGGGGGCAACTGTCGGCGATGTGAGTAGACACAGATTAATTGGTTGCATCCTTTAAAATTATTTGTTCACATTTAACTAGATTATATTGTGCATTTTTGCAGGCTGTGAACAAGCTAGGCGTAATGGGTCTTTGTACTCGCGGTCTTCCTCTTCGTATAGTCATGATTGGTACACTCACTGGAGCACAATGGGGCATCTATGACTCTTTCAAAGTTTTTGTTGGCCTGTGAGTTTCTCCTTCTTTTCTTTTCTTTTCAGTTGTCTAATATTACGTTTGTTTGATATGACGAAAGTCAAAGAAAATGACGTTCCCCATTTATGGGCAGAAGTCATTTCCTCATGACTATCTTAATTTTTAGCTTTATATTACTTGCTTCAACTAGCACTAAACCAATATCACTAATCTTTAGTACTCAAGAATTTCATCAAAGTACTCCCGCATTTGCTAATAACATCTAATATATATTCCTTTTTTTTTTGTTTCAAATTATATTTTTATTCACCAACCAAACTTTTGAAAACATTTTTTATGAAAATATTTTTCATGGGCAATCACTTTCGTCATACCAAACACACGTCATGTTTTCTCAAAATCATCCGCCGCACTCCTCCAACTTCTGTATTTCCTAGCTTATTCCTTTCTAATATGACTACCATAATCAGATAAAAGAATATCTTATGACTAATTATAGTTAATTTCTTGAAATGATGTTTACACCCATTGCTCTTGCAGGCCAACGACCGGTGGTGCAGCTCCATCGAAGCGAAGAGGAAAATGTGAATAATTTATGATGAAAATTCTTCTCCAGTACTCAATATCTCTTTCATTTACTGGCAGAGGGAAAATGGAAATATTTTTCCATCTTAAAGTTTGTTTGAACAGTGTAGGAAATTTTGTGCATTAATTCAAGCTTTGCAGTAAGATCTAATATTTTGTTGGGAGGATGAATTATCCTCAAGATGGTTGGTTACTGAAGAAGCATTTTGTAATGATGATTTTTGATTTTACAATAATATGTTAATTCCTTGTTTTCACGTGATAATTATTTTATTTATCTCTTGAAAATCTGAGCGTAATTCGTAAAAATGCTAAACTTCTGATTGTTTGACCAAAAAGTGTTGAACCTTATGATTAAATCAATTAATAATGAAAAAAGGGGTGAATCTTAATTAAAAATAATAAAATCTAGATTATATATTAAATGATGTAGGCAAGATGAAAGATGTTTAGCTAATATGTTGAGCCGATTAGGTGCTCATGAATGCTACAATATAAATGTGCAATGAATATAGATAAATATGGCTAACGTAATATAAGAAAGTTATTACTCAATTATTGTGATCTTTTGGGAAGCCACTTCCCCTGGCAATAGTGTAGAAAAGAAGGAGGTATCAGATGCTTGAGGATTTCTCGGATCTTGTCAGTATAGAACAATAATGTATGCTTTGAGTTATGTAATCAAGAATCAGGCCACTCTTGCACATTTATGCAATCAAGAATCAGGCCACTCTTGTATATTCTTTCAGATAAATCTTTTACAAAGTGTTCTTTTGTCTCTTTTTCCGGATCCCCCCTTTCTTTACTAACTCTTCCTATTTATAAGGGACAATCTCCCAAGAAACCCTAAAAAGTACAACATAAAGAATATTCGAAAAGTATATTCTTACTGTCTCCTACTAGGTTTACACTACCGTTGACATCTTATCTCGACTGACCGCTCTTGGTCGTCGTCCTTCATCACGACGACCATCAGACGTTGCGTCACGATAACCTCCGTATTTGCCACATACGTGTGTTCGGTCCTCTAAGGCCTGTTAGAGATCTCTTCAACCTGCTCATGGCTAGATCGATCGGTTTCGGGTCAAATAGGAAGAACTAGAAGATTCCACCTCCTTCCCTTGTGCTTTTATACACATGGAAGTACCTTTTCTTATCAATTCGCCTTCATAAAAAATATAGTAAAATTTGGTGACTACTATTTTAGTGTTCACCCTCTCATCCCAAACTTACCCTTTTTCCACGGAAGCCCTTCCCTCACTTTATTGTTCTTCATGAGTGGGAAGAAAACAAAATCTTTCTTATCCAATACCAATCCGGGAATACTAGGCTAAGCATGTATCCTAGCCGCTTCACTCGTCAAAAACAGGCGTTCCTCGTCCTATTCGGTAGCTGTCGTAGTTGCCAAATTTGGACCCATACAGTTAGTCCCTCTGCTTGTTGAGGTCGTGGCCATATACATCCTCGATAAGCGGACATCACCTTTACCCACAGAGAAATTTGGCTGTTGAATTACACCGGTTTGACCAGGAAAGAATGAGTGGTGCGTTCCACGGTATCCTGGATGGCGTAGCTTATCGGGAAATGATGTCACTCCCACGTGCGTCATCATTAGGCGTCTTCCCGAGGGAGAGACTGATTGCTTGTCGCTTTGGTTTTGGTGCCATTGGTAGACCTCCGTTTCGATTCTAGCACCACCCAACACTATAAATAGGTGAAGGTTTTATTTTTTCAAGAACTTTTAGCCATTTTCTTTCTTGTGTATGTATTGTCTTTTTTGGTCATCTCTTCTTGGGTCTTCAACTCTATTTTCATGATTCTTCTTCTCATCTTTTCTGTTCATTCTTTATTTTGTGTTTTACCGTCATACCTTCTTCCATCAAGATGCCCAGAATGCATCGGTCACACGAAGAAATTTATGACGCCACCCGTTATTCATGGTACCTCCTTCCGGTGGTGAGGATATGGCAGTGGAGGAGGGGGGCAACTTTTCCACCATGGAGGAGATACTCCCGAGAAACCCTATGTCCCGGAATGATTTTCACAAAGAACCTGCCTCTTCCCCCGTCCCGATGGTTTCTGAGACTGAGCATGCTCATATGACCTTTGGTCTACGTACAACATTCCTCCCCATGTTGAGATGGTTCCGGTTGGGAGGGATCTCGTGGATGTCCATTGACTGGGATATTGTGCTTTTTACGTATATCCTTTTGTAATTGGCCATACCCTCCCTCTCCTTCCGTTGGCGGAGGAATTCTGTCGGTTCTACGAGGTCTGCCCGATGCAACTATCTCCGTATACGTATAATTTTTCTAGTACTAACGAAGTATGCAGAGTTGGCGGGGCGTGAAATTGGCCTTCATCACTTTTTACATTTGTTTTCCTCGAGTTTTCATAGAGGCACTATGATACACTTGAGGCATCATGGGACTAGGAGCTGGTGGTCAGAACGGACGACCGAGAAAGTCGTAAATTTTGGCATAAATACTTCTTCATTAGAACCGAGCACCTGGTGTCGGACCCAACTGGATTCCCAAAGCGGTGGAATTGTAACCGTAGGTGCTAGTACTCGTTGTTTACTTTCGTTCTTTCCAATTTTGTACTTATTTGTAACTTTCCCGTATAGCTATGGGGCGTACACCCCATCCCATTATCGGTATTGAAGACTGGGTAGCTCGCATACTTCCTTATATGGAGAGGACTCGAGATTGGCCTGCTTTCCTTAAACGCTTTGGATCGAAAATTCCATCCGGTATGTGTTCCTTTTGCTTTTAACCTTTGGCTATTGGCTGTCGTTTATTGATACGACCTCTTCATGATGATAGGTCGTAAGTCTTCCAAGAAGAAGGCTCCAGTCCCGGCATTTTGCCATGCCATCGCGTCAGCAAGGATGCAGTTTTCCCTAGCCGAGTCTGTCCGAGGAGGCCGTGCTCAATCCGTACCGGCTAGAGACTCTTCTTGTGACGTCGTTGTACGGGAAAAGATCTCCTCTCGACCCATCTATCACCTCATGGATGATTCCTCTAACGAGGATGAATCACCGTCGAGGAAGAGGAGGAAGGTAGAGCTTGGGAAGGCCGTCGCCTCTAATACTGGAAATAACAGAACTGATGCTGCGGGGCGGCGTCTTTGCCTAGGTCAGGCACAAGTGCAGTTCTTATGGCGGATGCTATTTTGGCAGGGAGGTCCCCCGCGACCGAAGGAATATATCGGGGTGGGGGGATCTGTACAATTTGCTGAGTGTGATGCATCGTCTGCCGTCGGAGGAGTGGCATATTTGGAGTGGCATACTCACGTAGAGGTGAGGACGGAAGGTCCTGATCGACACATAGTCATCCCTGTGGACTATGATTTGTTGGCGAATTGCGAACAGGAAGCACCGACGTTTGCCCCTTTATGTGCTGCTTCCGAGAGCACGATGCTTAATGCAATGAGTGATGTAGACCTGTCGCGGAGCATTTCTGGCATGGCTCTACAGGTAAGCGTTTATCTCTTCTCTTTGTTTCTGGGTTCATTTTCTATACTTAACCCCTTCCTTGTTTTGTATTTGCTTTGCATAGTAGACCCTCATCATAGACGCTGAGCGCAATCGGAGGGATAGGCAGAGGACGACCGTTTTTGGGAGAGTGGCCTCTAAATATAAGAAATACCATACCAAACATCGTGCATTGGCCAACCTCTTCACTTAGGACAATGATTTTGAGCTATTCCATGACGGACTCAAGCAGAAGAAGAAACAGTTGGCGTAGAAAATCGAAGAGCTGAAGGAGCGGGATGATGACCTGATGAAGGCCATTGCCCGATGCAGTGAACTTGAGGCGGCTCTTAAGGCCAAAGAAGATGAACGCGATGAGTAAGGGGGTGATGGCTGAGAACACCGATCTTCAAGTGCAGAATACTGCCTTAACGACTGAGCCTGATAGGAAGGCGGCGGAGGCTGTCGACCTTAGGGGTGAGCTGAACGCTAAGGCTGATGGATTGACCCATGCTGAATGGGATAGGGCGACTGCCATCTCAAAGGTAGTGGCTTTAGAAGACGCCACTCATGTTTGTAGATCAGAGCGGGACAAGGAGGCGGAGGCATCTGCGCTTGAGACAGCAAGGTTTGAGGGACGTATCCGAGATATGGAGGCGAAGTTGTCCATGTTAAACGATCAAGTTGTTGCTTTGAAAGCGGAGGATGTGTGATGGCAGTCACAACCCTCTACCTCTCATGCATCGGTCGACCCTGTCGTGCCACGAGATTTATATGAGATGTGGGTTCATGCCGAAGCTCAACTTGACATGTATAAGTCTCTTCGTGCCGACGAGAAAGTGTCTCAGGCAGAATTTCGAGATGTGCGTATTAAAGCACGTGCCACTCGTGAGGGTGTAGTTAAGACCCCAGCACGCCCGGCGAAGACGATGTTGACTATGATGATGCAGACAAGCTTGCCTCTGATTCTTGGTACAATGAGGAGTATGCCACGGGGGATGATGTGGCGTAGGACTTGGTTGCATTTATTTTTGTTTTGCTATTTTGTGGGGGCATCCTTGAGCCCTTTGTAAAAAACTTTTGTAATATATCAGCTGTAATGGAGCAGTTACTTTTTGTTGTGTACCTCTGAAATGTTTTCTCGTTGTGTGTTTTCTTGTTGCGGTGGGCCCCTGGACTGCCCAGCATGGTGTGATATTTTATTGTAATCCGGGCGACGCCAGATGTCAAGTAATCTGTGTGACGTCGACTATTAAATGATTTGAGCAAGGTCGAGCTCTTTTCTTTGGCGACGACCTTAGCCGTAGGGGTGTTATTTCGAGCTGGTCGAAATGTTAACCCGTTGTGGTTCGAACGAGGTCGAACTCTTCTTTTTGGCGATGGCCCTTGGCCATAGGGGTGTTATTTTGGGCTGGTCAAAATGTTAACCCCTTATGGTTCGAACGAGGTCGAACTCTTTTCTTTGGCGACGGCCTTAGTCGTAGGGGTATTATTTCGAGCTAATGTCGAAATGTTAACCCATCGAGGTTCGAGCGAGGTCAAACTCTTTTCTTTGGTGACGGCCTTAGCCGTAGGGGTGTTATTTCGAGTTGGTCGAAATGTTAACCCGTTGTAGTTCGAACGAGGTCGAACCCTTCTTTTTTATGCGGTAGCCCTTAGCCCTAGGGGTGTCATTTTGGCTGGTCGAAATGTAAACCCGTCGTGGTTCGAACGAGGTCAAACTCTTCTTTTTTGGCGATGGCCCATAGCCGTAGGGGTGTTATAACGATCTGGTCGAAATGTTAACCCATCGTGTTTCGAACGAGGTCGAACTCTTCTTTTTTGGCGATGGCCCTTGGCCATAGGGGTGTTATTTCGAGCTGATCAAAATGTTAACCTGTTGTGGTTCGAACGAGGTCAAACTCTTCTTTTTTGGCGACGGCCCTTGGCCGTTAGGGGGTTATTTCGAGCTGGTCGAAATGTTAACCCGTCATGGTTCGAAAGAGGTCAAACTATTCTTTTTTGGCGATGGCCCTTGGCCATAAGGGTGTTATTTTGAGCTTGTCGAAATATTAACCCGTCGTGGTTCGCACAAGGTCGAACTCTTCTTTTTAGTGATGGCCTTTGGCCGTAGGGGTGTTATTTCGAGCTGGTCAAAATGTTAACCCGTTGTGGTTCGAATGAGTTTAACTCTTCTTTTTGGTGATGACCCTTGGCCGTAGGGGTGTTATTTCGATCTGGTCGAAATGTTAACCCATTGTGGTTCGAACGAGGTTGAACTCTTCTTTTTGAACGGAGATCGATGGATAGTGAAATGTTGAGTAAAATGTTGCTTTATTTCATTTATTGGAGTATTGTATATGTCAGTTTCATACACATTGGAGAAGTTTCCTTGTATCTGGTCCCTTCATCGTTCGGCCTGGAGATATCATCGGCAGGAGGGGCGATGAATTATACTTTGAACTTCGAGACGTCCCCCTCGTCGCCTCGTTAAAAACCTCTCAGGGAAAACCCAATTAGGAAAAAACCCGGGTGAAGAAAAAATAGTACGACTCGGGCGACGTCCTTTTTCAGAAGTGCAAGTATTTGAGGTGGGCGACATTCCACTTATTGTATAGCAGTTTTCCCAGCATTGTTTCTAGTTGGAATGCCCCTTTGCTTGCCGCCGCTGTAATTTTATATGGCCTGCCCTAGTTGGTTCCTAATTTTCCTTATTTTGGATCTTTGGTCGCTTGTGTTTTGGCCTTGAGAACGTAGTCTCCGACTTTGAGCGGACGTATGTTGGCTTTCTTGTTGTAGTACCTTTCCGCTTGTTGTTTTTGGGCTACAATCCTTACATGAGCCATATCTCTCCGTTACTCTACCATCCTTACATGAGCCATATAAGTCCTGTAGACTAATGAATATGGCGTTTCGCCTGTGCTGGTTTTTGGTGTGGTGCAATAGGCCCATAATACCTCCGGTAGAAATTCCGGCCACAACCCTTTGGCGTCCTCGAGTTTCTTCTTTAGTATATTCAGTATTATTTTGTTGGAGGATTCTGCCTAACCATTGCTAGCTGGATGATGTGGCGTGGAGAGTATTCGCTTGATGGACCATTTGTCAAAGAACTCGGCCATCTTTTTTCCGACGAACTGAGGTCCATTGTCGTAGCTGATTTCTTTGGGGATGCCAAAATGACATATGATATTTTTCCACATGAAGGCGATGAATTCTTGTTCGCGTATTTGGGCGAACGCACCTACTTCCACCCATTTGGAAAAGTAGTCAGTTAAAACTAAAAGGAAGCGTGTCTTACCTCGTCCCGTCGGGAGAGGTCCGACGATGTCCATTCCCCATTTGATGAACGACCATGGCAAGGTGACGGAGTATAGTAACTCAACCGCTTGGTGTATCATTGGTGCCTACTTTTGGCATTGCTCGCACTTCTTGACGTACTCTGCTGCTTCTTTTTTCATAGTGGGCCGGTAGTATCCTGCCCGAATAAGGCATGTAACGAGGGCCCAGTTGCCTATATGGGCACCGCAGTGACCTTCGTGTACTTCTTCGAGCACACACCTTGTTTTATTTGGTCCTAGGCATTTAGCCAAAGGGCTGCCAAACGTCCTTTTGTAAAGATCGTTGTTTATGAGGCTGTACCTGACTGCATGTATTCGAAGCTTTTTGGCTTCCTTTTTGTCTTGTGGGAGTGTTCCTTCCTGCAAATATGTCATGATACGGTTGTGCCAATCCCAAGTTAAATTTATAGAATGTACCTCTACTTGGTCTATTGACGAGTGGATGAGGGTGACCACGTTCTCCTTGTTGACATTTTTGGTTGTTGCTGCTTGTTTGGCGAGGACATCTACTTCGATGTTTTGTGCCCGCGGTATCTGATCGAGTCGACATTCATCGAATTTTGGCAGTAGCTTATGTATTTCTGCGCAGTATTTCTATACCTTTTGTTCCTTGATTTGGAAAGTGCTAGTAACTTGATTGACGACGAGTTGTGAGTCGCACTTGAGGACGACTCGTCGTGCACCATATTTGAGGACCAGTTTCAATCCTGCAATTATGGCCTCATACTCGGCCTCATTGTTAGTCATATAGGGGCACCGTATGGACTGACGAATTACTTCACCTGTAGGACTTCAAGCATGAGTCCCAGTCCAGATCCCGACGCTTTAGATACGCCGTCGGTGTAGAGAACCCAGAGGTCGGGTTGCCTAGGGGATGTGTGAAGCGCTTTATGCGCGACCTCAGGCAATAGTTTGGCACTAAAGTCGGCGACGAAGTCAGCGAGTACCTGCGATTTTATCGTTGTTTGCGGCTGATCGGTGATATCATGCTCACTTAATTCTATAGCCCATTTTGCCAATCTTCCTGACAGCTCGGGCTTATGTAAGATGCTTTTAAGGGGAAAAGTTGTCACCACCAATATGGGGTGACATTGAAAATATGGTCTAAGCTTTCGTGAAGCTACGACCAATGCCAGAGCCAGTTTTTCGAGGTAGGGATACCTCGTTTCGGCGTCAATCAAGGTTTTGCTAATATAATAAATCGGGGATTGTGTACCTTTGTTTTCGTGGAGAAGAACTGCGCTCACTGTGACCTATGAGACGGCCAGGTAGATTAGAAGGCGTTCGGCGGGGTCCGCTTTAGCGAGTAGTGGCGGTGAGGACAAGTACGCTTTTAGTTTTCTCAGGGCCTCGATGCAGTTTGAATTCCACTGGAGCCCGTTGTCTTTCCTTAGCACATTAAAAAATTTGTGGCCTCTGTCGGACGACCGCAAGATAAACCTTGACAAGGCGGCTATCCGGCCTGTCAGTTTTTGCACCTGTTTTTTGCTGGTCAGTATTTCGGGTATTCCTTCGATGGCTTTGATCTGGTCTGTATTGACCTCGATGCCTCTTTGTGATACAAATAACCGAGAAATTTGCCTGAGGTTAAACTGAAGGCACATTTTTCGGGATTTAGCATCATTCCATACTGCCTTAATATGCTGAAGGCCTCTGTAAGGTGGTCAATGTGGTCCTCTTTCCTTTTGGATTTGACCAACATATCATCGATGTAAACTTCCATCGTCTTGCCGAGTTGATCTTTAAACATTTTGGTGACCAACCTTTGGTATGTTGCTCCCGCATTCTTTAATCCAAACGGCATGACTTGGTAGCAGCATGTTCCCTGGTGGGTGATGAAAGTGGTTTTTCCTGGTCTTCCTCCTCCATGAGGATTTGGTTGTAACCCGAATATGCATCCAGAAGGCTTAGCAATTCGTGCCCTGTTGTTGCATCGATGAGTTGGTCGATCTGGGGCCGTGGAAAAGAATCTTTATGGCAGGCCTTATTTAGGTCCATGAAATCAACGCACATCCACCATTTCCCATTTTTCTTTTTTACCATGACCACTGTCGCGCCTCCTTTTTTCCCTCTGTGGAGAGAAGTCCGGGTTTCGACATTACATGGGGGTAATAACTCATTTCCTTTTGAGAATTGGGTATTTGAAGAGTCGCCACCTAACAGATTATGGTGCGTTAGGGCACCCAAAGCGGTTAACTCTTAAATTGGTTTGCATTACCAGAGATTTAGGGTAAGGGCTCGAAATAACCTTGAGGGGAAGGTGTTAGGCACCCCTCTCGGTCCACAACGGTGGGTCCCGATCGAACTTATACTTATAAATTAGTCCTTTAACAAATAAGTAGTTGAAACAAATAATTGCAAATAAAGCATGTTGGACATTGTATAACTCAGATAATAAGACAAAGGATTTGAACAAGTTGTGTACATAAAAAAAATGAAGTTTTAAGCGAAAAGGAATTTTGGGAAAGGAGGGGTCCTAGGTTGGTTAGCCTACATGATCACCCCACGCAATGTCCGGTAAACACTCCTCAATGAGGGGTTACACGTGACATTAGCGCGTAGTCATCATATCCCTTTCTACCCTTCCCACCCCTTAGCAGTTATTAAAGCGAGTGTTGTTTAACGATCTCTATTGCGTGCTGTTACCCGTCCCTTCCTAATGGTCCTGGAGGAATTTAGGACCTCTACCTATAGGCAGTTCTAGACAGACCCTTAGGCTTAAAGGAGAAAATAGTAGGCGAAAAGCAAGAACAAATAGGACTTTAGCACATAAGACAGAAAAGAAGCAATTAGAGGCTCAGGTTTACCTCCACAAATAATGCACATAAGCAGCACGACTCAAACACAAATAAGGGCAGTATTATTAAACATGATCCTAAGGCATGATGTCTAAGTGAATATCAAAACATAGAAGATAGGTAGTTTTATTTTATGAGCTTAGAAGCAGGGGCACTAATCAGTTTTCCTACTGATTTTAAACCTGTCAGTCATTAAGAAGCAAACACAAAGAGGCAGTTTTAGACTTATAAGAATTGGTTACCTAAGTCTTGCCTAGGCGTGGGACAGTGCATAGTTGTTACCAGAATTATTAAAGAAAACTATTATAAATTGTTTTACCTAAGTATACCGTTCTAGGTGCCACAAAATACAGGGTCATTACCAATTTTACTTAAACAGGATAATTAGTCGTGAGACTGTTTTATACCTTTTTTCATGCATCAGTAGTTTAACTAGGTGTGACTGAGCGAGTATGAACAAGATCCTGAACATGATATCTAATATGCACATATAAGGTTTAGAATAGTTTATATGCAGAATTCCTAAAGCAGGATTTCTAAATGCACAACAGGTTACAACATGATTTCAAAATATGCATAAGTAACAGTTTATTTTAATGTTGTCATTTATCCTAGAAACAGGATTTCTAAGTGATAATAAAGATGTCAAAGTGAGATGCTGAAAATAGTATATATGAAACCTAGGAGCATGGTATCTAATGCATGATATGCTTTGCATGTATTGGTCCTAAACATGAATTCTAATGCATATACAGAAAAATATAAACCTAAAGCATGTTTTCTACCCATTGATATTGATAACATATATGACTACCCTCCCCTTTTCACTAGCCAACCCCAGTATTCGTTTACAACAAATTATTACAGGCCAATATCGAATGAATTACATAAGTAGATAA
Organism: Nicotiana tabacum; assembly: GCF_000715075.1. NCBI lineage: Eukaryota > Viridiplantae > Streptophyta > Magnoliopsida > Solanales > Solanaceae > Nicotiana > Nicotiana tabacum. The sequence goes on from NC_134087.1 coordinate 130,423,558, forward strand.
GAAAAATAAGAAGTTACACTATAGTGAGCCTACAAATAGGCCCTAATTTCCAGAATTTCCAATGCCAAATTGCCTCACAGCCTTTCACATAATCCGGGTGTGTCAAAGTTCTCTAAGGACCTCAAGGGATCCCGGGCAATACACACACCCAGATTTCATAATCATAGTTGAGTAGTGCAGTGTGGAAGGGCCAACTTTAATGCATCAGAGTTCAGAAGGATGTCATAGGGATCCCTAAGCAGTCACACATTAGAGGGGTAGAACTTAAAACCTAAGAGTAGATGTGAGAGTGCTTGACATAGTTTTGAAAAGATTTAAGTAGGAAAACCGTTTGAAATAGTTTTGTAAAAACAACAGAGGGAGTTATTCAATAAGACAGTTTCAAAAAGAGAGTAGAGTAATAAGCAACAGTCCAAACACAGCACCCAAAACAGGTCCATACATAATCAAAGAACATAGAACCAAGGCAGGTTCAACAACCACAAACAGGGGTAATGGGATTTGGGGACACATAGAGCACATAATATACATGAGCATAGCAATTCTTGTGGGGGTTTAAGGGATTAGGGAATATCTAGTGGTACCAACACAGTATGAATTTCAGAAACAATTATAGAATCAGCCATTTAAAGTGACAAATCAGTTTGCAAAGTGAATGCATATCAAAACTGGATAACAAGTAGACAAGCATTCAAAACAGGGTAGAGTCACATCGAGACAGACTACCAAGGGAGTAGAACATGTTCTAAAATACCCTAAGAGGGCTAGACTAGCACGCTAGATGAAATAGTAATATACACATGTCAATTACATGTTGAACAACAGAACCATAGATAGAAACAAATTAGAAACATGATAAACTGAAGTAGTAAAAGAAACATATTGGTTTTGGGACTTGAATTGAAATAAGAACATACCAGTAAAGAGATAGTAAACATAAAGTGAAGAATAGGAGAGCACAATGGTTAGCCTTGGCTTACAGCCGGCTAACTCAGAATAATAGCAAGTAACCAAAGAAAGAGAGTAGAAAAGTTTTGAGTGTGAAAGAGTTTGAACTAATGTGTTCGTGTGTTGACTATTAATGAGAGAGCATACATATAGTAGTTCGAAACTAGGTAAAATAAGGCAAGAATCACAATTGTATAGTAATTATAGAACTCAAAACCAATTAGAGCAAAATCAGTACAAGTACTCCCTTAATTAAGGGAATTAGTTCAAATGGTAAGAACAAGTAGCAAATAAGGAATTAAATCAATGTGTAACTGGATCATAACAGACAAGGAAATAATTCAAACATAGTAGGCACAGAGTAAACAATTAGGGCTAGGTTCAGAAAATTCTAATTAAGGAGATAGTCGATAAGAATCAAGTAACCATGCAGACAAGGTAAGGGAAAGTTAGTTTAGGAAAGCAAATCAATCACATCGAGTAGGAAGGTAAGAATCGAAGGTCTAAAGGAAAGTTTTCAAATCAAACCAAGAAATAGGGAATTCAAAATCAACCAAAAAGAAAGTTATGAAAAGAGTTAGCGTTTAGCATATAAATAAAGTAAGACATGGATAGTCAAGAGTCGGCATACAACTCTTGCAAACATGAAAGTTAAACAGTACTGATTCAATGAGAAAGAGGCAAGTCTGGAATAGTCAAGAAGAGCACAAGCACATAGAATCGGTTTAAGTTTAGGCTAAGAAACTCTGTAGAAACACATCGAGGCAAGATAGTCACGAGAGATCACAGAAACTCAAAACGAGAACCGGTCAGTCATGCTAATACACAGAACCAAACGAAGAACCCTAAAAATTAAGGCTTTCAGCATATACGAGTTAAGATGTAGTAGACTCATAGAATCAGTCAAAATATTTAAGAAATAGAAGTTTAAATACAAAGAATAAGTTAGACAAGGTTTTAAAAAGAAGTTCTGAAAACCCTGGTTTTAGAAGAAGATGAAAAACACTTGAAATCACATGATTCTTGTAAAGAACCTCAAGGTTAGTGTAAATCATTCAAGAAACAAACTCAAATCATCCTAGATCTGTATAGATCTAGGAGGTATAGAAAAGAAATTAGGGTTTCGAAGGAAACCCATATAGAGATGAAGAAACCTGTCTAGAATCCCAAGAATCGTAGCAAATATAGAATGATTTTGCTTGAAATCACACTGGAATAGCTAGGAACATGCATGCGATGAACCTTAGATGCAAGTCAGCATGGCCCTGGGCCCTCGAGGACCTTAAAGAAGGCAAGAATAGCATGAGAGAAGCAATTAGAGGCGTAAGAGATGAAAACAGGTCACCGGAGATGACAGGAGATGGGAGGTTGGTGTTTGAAGATTAGGGTTAGGTTGAGAGTGTTTTGAGAGCAGAAAGGATTTAGGGCGGTGGGTGCATAGAAAATGATTAGGGTTGGGGGTTGTTTGGAATTAAAAAAGATAAGTTTTAACGAGGGCCGTTGATAACGGCCATGATGTGGTGGGGTCTTGGGTCGGGTAGGTGTATTTAGGGCCTGGGTCGGGTAATTTGATCTGAAATTGGGCTGGGGTATTGGGTTGAATTGAGGCTGAAATTGAAATACAATTTGGCTAAGTTTTAAATAGCCAATTTAACGCTATATAATTTATAATAAATAATAAATAATTTCTAAGAAATAATTTCTTGTACTAAAATGATTTAAAATAGATATTTAATATTTTAAAAATATAGAAGATCATGTTATGCATATAAATGTAATTATGCATTAATAGGGCTAGTATTGCAAAATATATGCAAATTAGCTTAACAAATGCAAATGCAATTATAAAAGAATTCACTAAAAATATTTTAACAATGTTTTGGCATAAATACAGAAATTAGATGGCTAAATCACCACAAAATAATTTGAAGGATAATTACTGGAGATTTTATGAGTAAAAAGGGAGGAAGCAAATCAATTTGAAGCCTTTAAAATTATAGAAAAAATTATAAAAATGCTTATGCATGCTTATATATGCATATATGCTATTTTGAAACTATTTATATATATTAAAAATATATAGGAAAAAATTGGGTATCAATAGTTGACCGGGCGGGATGTTTTGAAAGATAGAGGCCGGACTCCGGTCTTCGAGTTGCCTACATATCCCTGGTTTTACAGGAATCAGGCCATGTGTAGTTCTGGATTCATCGGCGGAATATGCTAATGAAATTATTGCAAGAACGGACACGCGATGCGGAAACGGCTAGGGTGAGCGGTTAAGGTTCGAGACAGTTGAAGGAACTGGAGCGAGATCGCTCCTGCTAGGATAGCGGTTGCTTACTGGTTACCTACAGATAAAAGATTCTACAAACATATATTTGCAAAAATTTAAACATGATGCATATTCCCTTTGGACCATGAAGGTTATCTTTGGACGGTTAAAGATGACGTCCTTGGGCCATGACATCCTGGGCTATGAATTGTTTAGTGAGGGATTCACAGGCCATGAAATGATGTTCTCGGGCCATGAAAATCATGCCTCTGAACCATGACGTCTTTGAATAATGATATGCAAATTTGAGAGATCCTCAGGCCATGGCATGGTGTCTTCCGGCTATGAGGATGATGCCTTTAGACTATGACGCCTTTGGATAGATTGGTGATATTTCAGCCTATGATATGCAATAATGATGTTAACAAGACAAGGCTTAGTCTTGTGAAATGGAGGGCAGAGCTTAGCCCGATCGAAAAGCAAATAGATAGTGCTAGAAATAGAGCAAAATTTGTGCGAAAAAGGACAATGCTTAGTCCCATGCGAATATGGAGGCAGGGATTAGCCTCATGCAGATATGGAGGCAGAGATTAGCCTCATGTAAAAAGGGAGGCAAGGGATTAGCCTCATGCAAATATGGAGGCAAGGATTAGCCTCACACAAATATGGAGGCAAGGATTAGCCTCATGCAAGTACGGAAGCACAGATTAGCCTCATGCAAATAGGGAGTCAAGGATTAGCCTCATGCAAATATGGAGGCAGAGATTAGCCTCATGCAGATATGGAGGCAATGATTAGCCTCATGTAGGTAGGGAGGCAAGGATTAGCCTCATGCAAGTATGGAGGCAAGGATTAACCTCATGCAAATAGGGAGGCAGGGATGAGCCTCATACATGTATGGAGGCAAGGACTAACCTCATGCAAGTATAGAGGCAAGGATTAGCCTCATGCAAGTAGGAAGGCAGGGATTAGCCTCATATTGGTATGGAGGCAAAGATTAGCCTCATGCAAATAGAGAGGCAGGGATTAGCCTCATGTAGGTATGGAGACAAGAATTAGCCTCATGCAGGTATGGAGGCAAGGATTAGCCTCATGCAAGTAGGGAGGCAAGGATTAGCCTCATGCAAATAGGGAGGCAGAGATTAGCCTCATGCAAGTATGGAGGCAAGGATTAGCCTCATGCAAGTATGGAGGCAAGGATCAGCCTCATGTAAATAGGGAGGTAGGGATTAGTCTAATGCAAGTATGTAGGCAAGTATTAGCCTCATGCAAGTATGAAGGCAAGGATTATCCTCATGCAGGTAGGGAGGCAGGGATTAGCCTCATGCAGGCAGGGAGGGAGGGATTAGCCTCACGCAAATAAGAAGGCAGGGATTACCCTCATGCAAATATAGAGGAAAGGATTAGCCTCACGCAGTAGGGAGGCAGGGATTAGCCTCATGAAAGTATGGAGGCAAGGATTAGCCTTATGCAAGTATGGAGGCAAGGATTAGCCTCATACAAGTATGGAGGAAAGGATTAGCCTCACGCAAATGTGGAGGCAGGGATTAGCCTCATGCAAATATGAGGGACAAGGATTAGTCCCATGCAAAGAGCGAGTAGCAAATAAGAGTAGTGTATGTCTTAGCTAGAGATATATTCATAATGGCCGGATGGATAGTGAATTTGCTTTGTGTATATATGTTTGCGAGCACTATCTTTACGTCAAATGTGCCTACATTCAAAGAAAAGTTGTAAGTTTTGTGGGGGGAGGTTGGTTCGTGCTTCTGTCCGCTGGCCTTGCTTTGCTCAATCCTGGAAGCCCCTTTCGAGTTCCCCTAGGTAACACCTGACTGTTATGGAAATAGAGTTTTCGAAACTATGCAATTATTGATAAAAATAGAGTTGTTTAGAAACATATTGATATATCAAGCGATTTTTGATGAACTAGTGACTGTAACACGTCTCAAAGGCATTGCAACTCTCTTATGCAATTTTGAGGGTCCTCCTCAAAATTCTGCCCCAGTTTGGTAGATGACTTTTTGACTGTTGGTGGATGATAGGCCTTGCTGAACCTTCTTCGGAATTTTGAGAATCCTTCTCAAAATTCTGCCCCAGTTTCTTAACTGATTCTTGACCGTCTGACATGCGATGACGTTGGCTGGACTTGCTTCGGAATTTTGAGGGTCCTCATCTAAATTCTGCCCCAGTTTATGATATTTGGGGGAAATGAAAATTTTATTATGATATGACCGAGCCCATAAGGCTGCCTACATATCCCCTCTTAAACGGGAATCAGGTCAAGCATAGTTCAATTACATCGGATGAGGAAATGTAAATAATCTAAGCATAGTATCTCTTGACTGCGTCTGAATTGATTGGTTTTGGCCAGATTTCTCCATCAATTTTTGCAAGTATAAGTGCTCCCCCTGTCAGCACCCTGTGAACCATGTACGGACCTTGCTAGTTGGGAGAGAATTTCCCTTTGGCTTCATCTTGATGTGGGAAGATCTTCTTCATCCCCAACTGACCTGGTGCAAACTGCCTCGGGTTGACCTTTTGTTGAAAGCTCTAGACATTCTGTTATGATTATGTTGGCCGTGACACACTGTGTTTACCCTTTTTCCATTGACGAGGGCCAATTGTTCATAGCGACTCCTTATCCACTCTGCATCGCCGAGTTCAGCTTCCTGTATGACTCTCATAGAAGGAATCTCTACTTCGGCTGGGATGACAACCTCAGTATTATAAACCAACATGTAGGGAGTCGCCCCGGTTGATGTGTGAACCATAGTGCGGTATCCCAATAAAGCAAAAGGTAGCTTCTTATGCCACTGCTTGTGGTTTTCTACCATCTTCCTTAGTATCTTCTTGATGTTTTTGTTGGCGACTTCTAGGGCTCCATTCATCTAAGGTCTGTAGGCTGTAGAATTCTTGTGCTTGATTTTGAAAGTTTCACACATAGCTTTCATCAGATCACTGTTGAGATTGGCGGCATTATCAGTGACAATGGATTCGGGAACACCGAATTGGCAAAAAATCGACCCTTGACAAAATCTGCGATGACTTTCTTGGTTAAAGCCTTGTAGGACACAACCTCTACCCATTTTGTGAAGTAATCAATGGCTACCAGAATAAACCTGTGTCCGTTTGAAGCAGTTGGCTCAATAGGACCAATAATATCCATTCCCCAAGCGGCGAATGGACAAGGTGAGCTTGTTGTATTGAGCTCGTTTGGCGGCACTTTTATCATATCGGCATGCACCTGGCATTGAAAGCATTTGCGGACATACTAGATACAATCTGTGTCCATGGTCATCCAAAAGTAACCGGCCCTAAGTATCTTCTTAGCCAAGACAAAATCATTCATGTGCGGGCCACAGGCTCCAGCATGTACGTCCTCAAGCAATTTTTGAAGCTTCTTTTGCGTCGACACATCTTAGCAAACCCAAATCAAGAGTTCTCTTGTACAAGTTTCCTTCGTTTTGGAAGAAGTGATTGGACAATCTCCGGAGTGTGCATTTTTGAGTGTGGTTTGCATGCTCCAAATATTCTCCCTTTGACAAATACTCCTTGATGTCATGGAACCAAGGCTTTCCATCCGTTTCTTCTTCAACATTAGCATAATATGCCGACTGATTATGAATACTCACCGGAATGGGATCAATATAATTCTTATCTGGATATTGTATCATAGATGGCAAGGTGGCCAATGCATTGGCAAACTCATTCTGAATTCTGGGCACATGTCGGAATTCTATCTTCGTGAACCTCTTTCTCAATTCTTGCACATGGTGCAGATATGACACTATCTTGGAATTCTTGGTGGCCCACTCTCCTTGTACCTGGTGCACAAGCAAATCTGAATCACCGATCACTAGCAACTCCTGAATGTTCATATCGGCTGCCATTTTGAGTTCTAGTATACAGGCTTCATACTCTGCCACATTATTGGTGTAGGGAAATCTGAGTTTAGCAGATACCGGATAATGTTGACCCATTTCTGATACCAAAATTGCTCCAATGCCTACTCCTTTGAAATTTGCGGCTCTATCAAAGAACATCCTCCAACCGTCATATGCTTCGTCAATGGATTCTCCTACAAATGATACTTTTTCATCAGGAAAATACGTCTTTAAAGGTTTGTATGCTCCTCCCACCAGATTTTCAGCAAGGCGATCTGCCAATGCTTGTCCTTTAACTGCCTTTTGGGTTACGTAGACGATATCGAACTTACTTAATAGTATCTGCCACTTGGCTACCTTTCCAGTCGGCATGGGTTTCTGGAATATGTACTTCAGAGGGTCCATCCTGGATATGAGGTATGTAGTGTAGGCATAGAAGTAATGCCTCAATTTCTGAGCTGTCCGGGTCAAAGCACAACAAGTACGCTTTAGCAAAGAGTACCGTACTTCGTAAGGTGTGAACTTCTTGCTCAAGTAATATATGGCTTGCTCCTTTCTCCCTGTCTCGTCATGTTGTCCCAAAACACATCCGAAGACTCCATCTAATATAGATAGATAGAGTAGCAAAGGTCGTCCTAGTTCTGGCGGGACCAGAACTGGTGGTGTGGACAGGTACTCCTTGATCTTGTCAAAAGGTTTCTGACAATCCTCTATCCAACTTGTTTCACCATCTTTCCTCAGCATCTTTAAGATGGGTTCACATATGACTGTGGACTGTGCTATGAAGTGGCTGATATAGTAGAGACATCCTAGGAAGCTTATCATGTCCTTTTTGCTCCTAAGTGGCGGTAACTCCTAAATAGCCTTGACTTTGGACGGATCTAACTCGATCCCTCGACGACTGATGATGAATCCCAATAACTTCTCTGCGAGAACCCTAAAGGCACACTTTGCAGGATTTAGTTTCAAATTGTACCTCCTTAGTCTGTCAAAGAACTTTCTCAGGTCCGCTATGTGATCTGCAGCCCTTTTAGATTTGATAATGACGTCGTCCACATACACTTCTATTTCTTTATGGATCATATCATGGAAGATAGTTGTCATGGCTCTCATGTAAGTGGCCCCAGCATTCTTCAGACTGAATGACATCATCTTGTAACAATATACACCCAATAGTGTGTGATTAAAACTATCTTTTCTGCATCTTCTTCATCTATCCAAATATGGTGATAACCCGCGAAGCAATCTACAAAGTATTAGAGTTCATGCTTGGCACAAGTATCGATCAGGATGTGTATATTTGGCAGTGGGAAGTCATCTTTGGGACTTGCTTTATTTAAATCTCGATAGTCAACACATACTCTGACCTTCCCATCCTTCTTCGGAACTGGCACGATGTTAGCTAACCAGGTTGGGTACTCAACCATCCTGAGAACTTTGGCTTTGATCTGCTTGGTAACTTCTTCCTTGATTTTTAGGCTCATGTCTAGTTTGAACTTTCAGAGTTTTTGTTTGCCTGGAAGACACATGGGATTAGTAGGCAACTTGTGAGCCACTCTAGATGTGCTCAAGTCGGTCATGTCATCATATGACCATGCAAAAATATCCTCATACTCTTTTAGGAAGAGAATGTACTCTTCCTTCTCTGTTGGTAACAAGTGAATACTGATGCGAGTCTCCTTGACGGCCTCGGCGTCTCCCAAATTTACTGCCTCGGTCTCATCTAGATTGGACTTAGGCTTATTCTCAAAATTTTCAACCTCCCTGACAATTTCCTCGGGTATCTCATCTTCCTCATCTGAATCACTATTCTCATGTTGCGTTGCCTCATTACATGTCACAGTCACTAGTTCATCAGGAAAAGTAATAATAACGCTATAGAAAGCAATAATGTAAGGATAATAGTGAATAATAAAGAGCAAATGCATTTGATTAAAACTGAAAAATCATTAGACAAAGTAGGCCTCGATGATTCGAGCATTTATTTTGAAACAAGTAAATCTTAAAACAAAATTGCGGGAAATCTTAAATGCCTAGAATGGCTATAAAAGTAAATTCTGCCAAGCTACCCAGGGACTCGACAGGCTCAGGATGGTGTGGCGATCCAGTTTTTGAGAATAACTCCTTTCTTCACGGTTTGAATAGTGAGGCCTTCTTCCTCCTCCTCCTCAGTTATGGCACTGCAGTTTATGTCCTCATCCTCCAAGAACAAATTCTTCAAACCAGCTAGTGCTTCTTCTTCTGCAGTCCCCCATATCGTATCAGCTTGGTGAAAAGCTTGTTCCAAATGTGCCACTGTTTGCTCGAGAGGGTAGTACAGTCCACGCCATGGAGGCGACCAATTTCTATACTCTTGCCATGTGTACTGGTATCCGAGCCCAAAGGTGGTACCATGGTTTTTCAGCTGTATCGGTTTAGTGATACCTTGGAGGTTCTTTCCCAACCCTTTGCCGGGTTCATATCTAGACCATGCTAGTATGCTTTCTATTTTGTTACTCCACCACTTATCCTTCTCGACGGCATTGACCCATTCAATATGATGATAGGTTTCCCCTCCTAGCCTTCTTCTATGTCCAATGGCCAGGATGGTTTGACTAGTGTAAATGGGGTTACTCCCATCTCCGTGGAATTATCACCTCCTGATGATTCCATTCGAATTTCACGGCTTGATGTAGTGTGGAAGGTACGGCCCCAGTGGCATGGGTCCATGGTCGGCCCAACAGAAGGTTATATGAGGCTGGTATGTCGAGTAGCTGAAATTCGACGTCAAACCAAGTTGGCCCCATTTGTAAACAAAGGTTGATTTCCCCGATCGTGGCCCTCTAGGACCCATCGAAAGACTTCACATTCATTCTTCCTACCCATATCTCATGGAAACCCTTGTCCAACCTTTTTAGAGTGTCCAATGGACAAATATTTAGGCTCGAACCTCCATCAACCAAGACCCTGGCAATGAATTTGTCTTCAAATTGCACTGTAATGTGCAATGCCCGATTGTGATTCAGCCCCTCAGGTGGTAGTTCATCTTCGTGGAAGATAATCTTATGGCTTTCCAATACTTGCCCCACTATGTTAGCCATTTCCCCGCCAGTGATGTTATTGGGTACATAAACCTCGCTTAGCACTTTCATTAAAGCGTTCTTATGTGCCTCTGAATTTTGCAATAGTGACAGGATAGATATCTGTGCTAGGGTTTGTTCAGATGGTCAACAACGGAATACTCCTTTGCCTGTACTTTCCTCTACAGGTCATCTGACCCTGTCTCAATGACGGGTTTCCTGGTAGTGGCATCCTTGCTTGATCCTCCCAACTGTTCAGTTGTATAGACTCTTTCAGGCCTAGTCTTCCCTTGTGCAACATCAAATTCTTCTACCTTGGCCTTCCCTTTTCGCCGAGCCTCGACAACATAATCCTAGGGTATCGCTTTTGAGTCGAATGGAGGTGTGGTTGATACTGTCACAGTGAAAGGTGTGACCACTTCTACTTCAAATGGAGCGGGGGTGGCTGTAGGCGTAGCCACCTCTACCTCGAATGGAACTGATGTAGTTACCTCAAACTTGATTGCTGTCTGAGTCTATACCACGATAGGGGTAAGTGTGAATGCAACGTTAAATCCATCACCTTCTCGAATAAGCCCAATCGACCCCTCGGGGTCCCATTCTTCGTTTGTCTCTATCACATGTACTCCACCACCTCTATGATTAAGGAGGGGGTTGTCGCAGACATTAGGCGCGACTTCCTTTTCCTGTATAACCTTGTTGTCAATTAGCGTCTGGATCTTATCCTTTAATGTTCGGCACTCAGCAGTGGTGTGCCCCTTCATTTTGGAATGGTACGCACAAGTCTTGTTCGGATTAACCTATTGGGATGGAATTTTCTAATGCCACAGCGGGAACAGGAGTGACGTAACCCGCGTCTTTCAACCTTTCATACAACTGGTCGATAGGCTCAACAATGGCGGTGTATTGTCTGGGCAGCTTGCGATCGAAGTTGGGTCTTGGTCTTGGATAATTTTGGTGAGATGGTGGTGATTTGAAGTGAGATGATTGTGAGTTATAGGTGTGATAGACAGTGGTTGTTTGAGAGTATCTGGGAGATAAGGGTTGATATGTAGACGGTGATGCTTGGTATGTGGGTGGAGGTGTTTGATATGTAGGTGGAGGTGTTTGATATGTGGGTAGAGGTGTTTGATAGATAGTGGAGATTTTGGACCCTGGGCCACCATTACTGCTCCAACATCTCTCTTCTTCGATATGCCACCTGATTGTTACACCTTATTAGTGGCCTGTAGTGCCTCGAAATTCATTACCATCCCGCTCTTGATTTCTTCTTCGATTCTTTCTCCAAGTTTGATGATATCAGAGAATTTGTGGTTTTATATTACCATCAACCTTTCATAATATTGCGTATCATGTGCTCTAACAAAGAATTTGTTCATCTGTTCTTCGTCCAAAGATGGCCTGACCTTGGCTGCTTCCGACCTCCAACGAGTAGCATATTCACAAAAGTCTTAGTAGGTTTTTTCTTAAGATTCCGGATATAGAAAACATCCGATGCGTTCTCTATATTGAACCTGAATCGGTCCATGAAATCTGACGCCATACCTACCCAATTGGACCATTTCTTGGAATCTTGGCTGATATACCAGGACAAAGCATCTCCAGTAAGACTCCTCATAAAGAGCTTCATTCGGATCTTTTCATCTTTCCCAACCCCGACAAGCTTGTCACAATAGGTCCTTAGATGAACCCTGGGATCACCTATGCCGTCGAACATTTCGAACTTAGGAGGTTTGTACCCCTCTGGAAGTTCCACATCTAGCTGTATGCATAGGTCTTCATAGTTCAAATCTTCTATTCCTCTGTCACCTTCAACACCCTGAACTCGGCTTGTTAACTTCTTAAGCTCTTCATCTATGTTCTTAATGAGCAGGTCCTTTTTGGAGGATTCTGGTGTGTAGGAGATTAGTTGGGTAGAGTGAGGTAGAGTTTCTACGTATATAGGGTTGCTTTGATGGTGCCAGGGACTTGAGTGTAGTGATGTTCATTGGTGGAGTTTTGGGGATCGAGAATGGGTTGTGGTGTGTTTTGGGGAGTGTGGTAAATGGTGGTTGGTGGGTACTGAATTGGTTGATGGTGATGTTGTGGCAGAGTAGGTATTGACAATAGATTGAGATTTTGGGGTGGAGTTGCGTATTGATTTGGTGCGGTAGGATTTTGTGGATGTTGGTTTTGTACGTTCTGGGGAGGTGCTGGGTTCTTTGTGTTTTGTTGGTGGATGTCGGGGACATTTAGGGTGAGTGACAAGTTTGCCAGGTTACGAACCTGCTCAAGTTCTCCTTGCAATTCCAATATATTTTGTTCCAATCTCAAGACTAGATCATTTGGGGCCGGAGTACTACGACCATCTAAGGTTTTTGCGTTCTCAACATTCTCCTTTCGGATACCACTTAAGTCGTCCATTTTTGCTTTTTCTCTGCCTTTTGTGTTGCTTGGAGGAGGAGGAGGTGGATGGCCTTTAGATCTGGTATGATACGCTGATAAGGCCAGTATGAGTGAACAACCTAAGGGTATGGGAATAATCAAAATAAAGAGAAAACAAAAAAGGTAACAAGTCAGTGAGGATCCTGAATTGTTTGCAGTATTTAAACAAATATTGCAGAAATATAAATTCGTGTCGTACTTTGGGAACCTCGTTATGCCCGGGGTAGGCCTAGCGGCAAATAAATTTGAAGAACTTTAAATGACAATAAATGCTTCATTTCATAATATAAAAATAGACGAATCCCAAAACATCACTAAGATAATAAAAATAAGTCACTACTAGCACTTGGCCTTATTACATTTAGGAAAGCAAATAAATCTAGCCTATTTGGTCCTAGAAGGACCTTCCCTAGATTCGATCTTCCTGACTCCATCATATAGGTCCCCCAGCTCACGCAGACCCAGTAGCAAGTAGGCCCTAGCCAGATGCCCTCCTTCAGCTCCTTCAATGTTCTAGCAATCCTCGATCCTCTTTATGACTTTACCTTCCAGCTCCACTATTCCTTGCTCCAGATACTCCAGTTTCTTGTTGGAAGTGACTGCCATCTCTTTCCATTCTTCAATCAACCTCACATTCCTTTCATGTATTTCCCGATGCTCATTATCAGAGTCGTGGACCCTCTTGTGCAGCCTATTGTATTTGACTTGAGCCTCAGCTTCCTCATTTATGATCCTATTCCCTCAACCAGCCTCTGGTGTCACCATTCCTTTCAGATTGTCCTCTAACCAGGCCGGGTAGAGAGGCTCGTACCTCGCATGATACATGTCTGGCCCAATGGTGTTCTTCTCCACAATGATTTTGCAGTGCCACATGTGCTGAGCTTGGCACTTGTAAGGGATGTCGTCGTCTTGAAAGTCTGCCCTGAAATGACTCAACTTGACAACCCTTGGTACAACCTATTTCCTGCCTGCTTGCCTCATAACTCTGATAGGGACATAGAGGTATATCCCTCTCAACCCGATTAGCACCAAGTGCGGAGCATCCCTGGATCTGATGATGAATTCGTCTGTTGGGAACCATTCAAACATCCATTGCACATGTCCCTCGATCAGATTGTCGAAGAACCCTACCCATTCTTTAGCAGTATTTGGCTGAGCAAACATGTCTGGAATGTAAGTCATCCGCTTGGTGTGATGGAAGGCAATATGGTCGTTCCAAGCCCTTCGCGGAAATTCTTGGTGATAGTGACCCTTTTGGAAATATTCCAACAACCACAACTGCAGCAACAAGTTACAACCCTCGAAATGCTTGACCCCTCTTTGACAGAGCTCCAGAGCCCTGTAGATGTCGTCTATGATCATGGGGACTATAATATATGTCTATCCATTAATTCCTTCCATCATAGTCTTGGCGACCATTGCCAACCTAGTGTGGATTCTTTCACTTTTCATTGGGAACACTATCAGGCCCAAGAAGCATACAATGAACACAAACACTCTGCGGTGGATGTGACCTAGAGAAGTGAGAGAGATCTCATCATGGTAGGTACGGTAGGACTTGCTATGGCCCTACCTCTCATACATATATTCAAAGGGTATGTAAGATTTCTTTAGGCATACCAGGTCAACATTCTTCTTCAACCCCATCATCTTTAAGAACCCTTTACTAGTACAGTTTTCTAGCACCAATAACTCGGGACTATCCCAAGTCAATCCCGCAAGCCCTCCAATTTCTTCTAGAAGTGGTGTCATTTCTATGTCGGCGAAACGGAACACAGACCTCTCATTGTCCTAAAACAAAGTGGTAGCCTCGATCAACTTGTTGTTTGGCTCAATGTCTAGCAAGGAAGGCAAGTTACCCATGTACTTCCTTACATGTTTCTTGTCACTTGAGCAAAGGTCCTCCCACCAATCTAGCAGCAATGGTGGAATATTGCTAACCATACCGAATTTGGGGACCTCGTGCCTCATTTTCTGCAAAACAAAAAGGTTAGGCCTTTTCCCCCACCAGACTCGACTATTTATACATTCATGATTAGTATATTGACATTTAGTTCTCCAAATTAATGCACTAAACGTGGTTATGTCCGTTGGGATTATGGAAACCCCGGTGGACTTCGGATAATGCTTATCTTAAAGGATCATTATGTGGACAACATAACTGATCCGACTAGGTTTGACCATGATGCATGCACAATTTCGATCAGAGTAAGGTTACTATAGGGTTTTAGACTGGTACCTTCCAGCGGACAACTTGAGGGAGAAAGGCACAGAACCGTCGACTGCACCGCTGATCGACTGGTTTTACCGCAAATAAGCCTTTCCGAATTTTAGGGTAATAAATTGGAAGAGCGCATCCACTCATTAAGCATTGCTATAGGATTTGGTACGCACGAGTGGAATATGATGTGAAGCATGATTTATGAAGCAATTAATAGCATGTAGTTAGGTATTTGCACGTAGGAAAAAAAAATACAATATTTAAATAATTGAAATACAGTTACGAAGAAAGAAAACAAAGAGACAAGTCAGTTTCAGGAATAAAGGATCATAAAGGCTTAAAAGAAAATAGGCAATTAAATTCAAATAAGGGGAAAAGGTACGGGATAAAGCATGCTTGGACTAATTTATCAAAGATAAGTTCATTATGGTAAGAGCCTAAAGGTATCCCTAGCAGAGTCGCCATGCTGTCGAGCCCCCTTTTTTTCCCTCCGCGGAGAGAAGTCCGGGTTTCGACATAACTCATTTCCTTTTAGGAATTGGGTATTCGAAGAGTCGCTACCTAATGGATTATGGTGCGTTAGGGCACCCAGAGCGGTTAAAACTTTGATTGGTTTGCATTACCAGAGATTTAGGGTAAGGGCTCGAAATAACCTTGAGGGCAAGGTGTTAGGCAACCCTCTCGGTCCATTACAGTGGGTCCCGACCGAACTTTTACTTATGAATTAGTCCTTTAACAAATAAGTAGTTGAAACAAATAAAACATATTGGACATTGTATGACTCAGATAATAAGACAAAGGATTTGAACAAGTTGTGTTCATAAAAAAAATGATGTTTTAAGCAAAAGGAATTTTGGGAAAGGAGGGGTCCTAGATTGGTTAACCTACATGATCACCCCACGCAATGTCCGGTAAACATTCCTCAATGAGGGGCTACACGTGACATTAGCGCGTAGTCATCATATCCCTTTCTACCCTTCCCACCACTTAGCGGTTATTAAAGCGAGTGTTGTTTAGCGATCTCTATTGCATGCTGTTACCCGCCCCTTCCTAATGGTCCTGGAGGAATTTAGGACCTCTACCTACAGGTAGTTCTAGACAGACCCTTAGGCTTAAAGGAGAAAATACTAGGCGACATGCAAGAACAAATAGGACTTTAGCACATAAGACAGAAAATAAGCAATTCGAGGCTCAGGTTTACCTCCACAAATAATGCACATAAGCAGCACAAATCAAACACAAATAAGGGCAGTATTATTAAACAGGATCTTAAGGCATGATGCCTAAGTGAATACCAAAACATAGAAGATAGGCAGTTTTATTTTATGAGCTCAGAAGCAGGGGCCCTAATCAGTTTGCCTACTAATTTTAAGCCTGTCAGTCATTAAGCAGCAAACACAAAGAGGCAGTTTTAGACTTATAAGAATTGGTTACCTAAGGCTTGCCTAGGCGTGAGACTGCTGATACCCAATTTTCCCCTATATATTTTCGATATGAAAAATAACTTCAAAATAACATATAAATGTATACATAAGCATGTCCAAATGTTCTAATTTTTTTCCATAATTTTTTAAAGGTTTTTTCGATTTATTTCCCTTTTTTATCCGTAAATCTCAACAAGTATTTTCAAAATTATTATTTTTGATGATTCATTTATTGGATCTTTATATTTATGCCAAAATATGGATAATGTAATTTTTACATATTTTTACAATTTTATTTAATATCTTTTAAGCTAAATTGCATATAATTGCAATATTAGCCCTTTTAAGGTTTAATCAGGTTTCACATTTATAAAATGGGATCCTGTATTTTTAAATTATTAATTATATATTATAAATCATTTTAGTGCCTTCAATTTGTTTTTAAAAATTTATTTACTATTTTTTATAAATTAAAAAGGGAAAAGTGACTATTTAAATTTTAGCCCAAATTTGTCTTCAATTTGACCCCAAACCAAACCCAATTTCCCCAGCCCAATTTTAATTTAAACCTGATCCCTAACCCAATTAAACCAGCCCAACCCGGATTCCCCACTTAACCATTTTAATCCAGGTCGTTGATCATTCAAATCAACGACCATCATTACCCCTTACCATGATTAATCCCAAACGACCCTCTACCCTAACTCACTTTTCACCAAACGCCGCCCTTGAATCCCACTTCTCTCAATTCTCTCTGCATCCTAACATGAACCCTAGCCGCCGCCACCCAATTCCACCCTAATCCACCTCAATCCCCACCTAATCCATGGCCTCCCATGGCCGATTGAAATGTATACCGGCCTCCTACATCTTCTGGTAGCCCGTTTGTGTGATTTTATGGCCAGAACTCGAGGAAATCTGGTCCAGTCCTTACTCAACTTCCATTCATGTCCTTTCTCCAGCCATCCCTGGTCTTTCTCCGGCCAGCCATGGCCGTTCAAGTCAGATCCTTGACTTTTCTGGTTAGCTCGACAACTTTCAATGTCTTTCTCACCTTTTCTAGGTTCTCTGAAACCCTAGCTTTAAGGTTATTTTTGATTTTCTTTCAGATCTATCCTAGATCTGTGCTTATTAGGAACTTCTTAAGTGTTTTCTTGAAGGTTCTTCGATTTATTTTCAAAATAACTTCATTTTTTTCAATGATTAAGGTTTCTCTTAACTTCTTTTAAAGATCTCTTCTCTGATTTTTAATGTTGTTTATGGTTTTACTATGTTCAAACGACTTACTTATGCTTTCCTTCCACTTGATTCAGTATGTTGAAAACCCTAGATCCTTTTTGGTCTTATCCGAGTTCTGAAACTGTTCTTGTTTGTTTAAATGTCTACTTGTTCGATTAAGCTCTTTGTTTCTGACTCTCTTTTCCTTGTTTGACTTATCTGATCCTGAGTTCTTATCATCTCTTAAACTCGACTACTGTCGAAGCCCTAATTTCTTAAAAGTGTTTTCCTCGCTTATTACTATAAGTCTGAAGGTCTTTACTTGTTCTGACTCTCTCACCTGTTACTATGTTCTTCTTCACTTTTGATTCTATGTGACTACTTGACCTACTTGACTACTGTACTTCGAATAGGTCTCTTTTACTACTGAATCCTAGCTTACCCCTACTGCTACTGTATGTTTGTGTTGCTTCTTTTGTTAACATGTTTGACCCTGCATGCCTGTTCATTCCTAGCTATTTATATGTTGAGGTGCAGAATCATGAGCCTTTCTTGATTGATCCTGACTCCCTCAATGTTGCGACTGATTGCAAAGGGTTCCCTTATAAACCCTAATTTTATACTCATTTGTTTAAATTAATTGATTCCTTTCCTTTACTGCGATGTTTGATCTTACTGAATACTTTCCCAAAATTAAGCATATTTTTGCACTTAGACTCAGTCATTTACTTCATTCTTTTACTGCCCCTTATATGGCAAGAATCAATCTGTCTCAAACTGATTTTTTTCCTTAATTAACCCTGTTAGTATCCGTTAAGCTGTGATTCTTTAATTAAAGGGAATCACTTGTGCTAATTGATTCTGATTGTGATTATTTATATGTTTGTGTTAAGACTTTACTTATTACCTTATTCTTCACTCGTTTTCAAAACTATAAATACCCTACGCTCTCTTCTTTCAAACACACAGACAATTTGAGTTCAGAACACACATTTATACTCAAAAACTCTCTCTTTCTTTACTGCTACTTGTTCTGCTGCTTTGTCTAGCCGGATGAAAACCAAGGCTAGACTATGGAATCTTGCTTGCTTTACCTTTCTGCACTTTGTTTCTCTACTGGTATGTCCTAGTTAATTTTCAAGCCTCAACAACAACATGCTTTCTTTAGTTGCCTCAGTTTCTTATTCTTGTCTACTTCTGCTCATGTTTTTGCATTCAAGTCGCATTATTAGCAGGCTGTAATGTGTTCCCTTCCCCTTTTAGATTAATGCTTTCCTATGTGTGTACTCTGTCAGTCAATTGTTGTATACTTGCTACCTTATGAATCCCAAACCCCCATATCCCCTCTATGTGTTTATGTTCCTTTGGATGGTTTGTGGCCATGCCAGCATCAGCTATTGCTATGCATGACCAAACCAGGCCCCTGCTGGGGTCATACAATATATCCCCAAAATCCCTTGCCCCTTTTGTATGACTACTGATTCTATTAGTTGCTTTCAAAATGACTATCAGTCCAACTTTCAAAAAATAAACCCCTTTTTCAAACTATGTTTTGCACTTCCACTATATTCCTAGAATCTAGGTTCTGCTCCTCTTGTGTGAGCCTTGCCTTGGGACCCTTGAGCTCCCTCTAAACTTGAACACATAAGGGCTGGCCCTTTCACATTGCACTCATCTCTGTATGGTTATGCAAACCTGGGTGTAAGCACTGCTCGGGATCCTATGAGGTCCTTAGGGGACTTTGATACACCCAGGTATGAGAAAGGCTTGGAAATTCTGGCACTGAAGTGGTTCATTACATAACTCAGAGAGGAAGTCAAGATCAAGCTTTCCTTTGGTTGTAATTTCATTTCTGCACTTCTTTTGTAATTCAATCATTTGGGCTGTAATAATTTGTAAACAATTATGGGGTGATTAGTGAAAAAGGGTGGGTAGTTGCATGTGGGGTAAATTGGGTAGATATCATGCCTATAGGGTCTACTCTGGTTTAAAATAAATTCTGGGTGATTAGTGAAAAAGGGTGGGTAGTTGCATGTGGGGTAAATTGGTTAGATATCATGCCTATAGGGTCTGCTCTGGTTTAAAATAAATTTTGCATGTTTTACTTCTACACTTAGATACCATGCCTATAGGATCTAAATGGCTATAATTAGATATCATGCCTATAGGGTTACAAATCAGCTGTAATAGAGATCGTGCCTATAAGGTCTAAAACCAGTTTAGTTAAAAATTAGTTTGACTCGTGCCTGTCTGAATCAGATTAAATAACCTACTCTTTTCGTGTTAATCAATATCATTAGAAAGCATGCCTATAAGATCCAAATCGCCTGTTTAAGATTAATCACTGCTCTACTGCATTCCTAATCCATATAGATATCATGCTCATAGGACATCACTACTACGCCTAGGTAAGCCCTAGGTACTACTTAAATAACACTTGAATCACCTTCGTTAATTACCAATTGCTACAACCAGCAGGCAGGCCTGATTCGGACTTCTTTTCTGAGTTATATGATAAATCTGGTTCTGACTCAAACTCTGCTTTAGGATTTTATAATTCAGACCTTAATTGTGTTTAAGTCGTGCTATTTATGTGCTTTATTTGCAGAGGTATACATGAGCCTTATAACTGCTTACACGTTTCCCTCTAAATGCAGTCCTACGTGTTTTTTGGAATGTCGCTTAGACTTTTACCTTTAAACCTAAGAGTCAGCCTAAAATCCTTCCTCTTAGGAATAGTAGTCCTAAAATTTCCTCCGGGACTGATAGGAAAGGGGTCGGTGATAGCATGCAATAGAGGTCGAGACCAATCCGCGCTTTAATACCTTAATGGGGTGGGAAGGGTAGATATGGATATGATGACTAGTACGCTAATACCACGTGTATACCCTCTTCTGAGGAGTGTCATATTGGGTATTGCATTGAGGTGATCCATATTATAAACAAACCTAGGACCCCTCTTTATTCTTTTTACAAACATGTTTAGCTTATAACTCTTTCAAACCATACGTTTTAATAATTGTTTTCAAATGCTTGTGTGTGTTTAACTTAAATCCTCTCTTACTTGAGCCTTACTTGATTACTTGCTAATTTGCACAAATTCACAAAAGAACTATCTGGTCGGGAACCACACTAGTGGATCCTGAGGGGTTCCTAACACCTTCCCCTTGGGATAATTTCAAGCCCTTACCCAATCTCCGGTTATCAAGCATAGTTATAAATGAACTCTGTAGGTGTCCTAATGCGCCTCAAACCATTAGGTGGCGACTCTTCAAAATACCCTATTCCTAAAGAGGAAAATGAGTCATTACACCCCATGAATGTCGAAACCCGGAAACTCCTCTCCGTTTGGAAGGGGGAAAAAAGGGGGGCGATAGGGACAGTGCACAGTTGTTACAGAATTATTAAAGAAAATTGTTATAAATTGTTTTACCTAAGCATACCGTTCTAGGTGCCACAAAATACAGGGTCATTACCAATTTTACTTAAACAGGATAATTGGTCGTGAGACTGTTTTATACCCTTTTTCATGCATCAGTAGTTTAACTAGGTGTGACTGAGCGTGTATGAACGAGATCCTGAACATGGTATCTAATATGCACATATAAGGTTCGAATGGTTTATATGCATAATTCATATAGCAGGATTTCTAAATGCACAGCAGGTTACAACATAATTTCAAAATATGCATAAGTAACAGTTTATTTTAATGCTGTCGTTTATCCTAGAAACATGATTTCTAAGTGATAATAAAGATGTCAAAATTAGATGTTGAAAACAGTATACATGAAACCTAGGAGCATGGTATCTAATACATGATATGCTTTGCATGTATTGGTCCTAAACATGAATTCTAATGAACATACAGAAAAATATAAACCTAAAACATGTTTTCTACCCATTGATATTCATAACATATATGACTACCCTCCCTTTTTCACTAGTCAACCCTAATATTCGTTTACAACAAATTATTACAGGCCAATATCGAATGAATTACATAAGTAGATAAGAAAATAAGAAGTTACACTATAGGGAGCCTACAAATAGGCCCTGATTTCCAGAATTTCCAATGCCAAATTGCCTCACAGCCTTTCGCATAATCCGGGTGTGTCAAAGTTCCCTAAGGACCTTAAGGGATCCCGGGCAGTGCTCACACCCAGATTTCATAATCATAGTTGAGTAGTGCAGTGTGGAAGGGCCAGCTCTAATGCATCAGAGTTTAGAGGGATCTCATAGGGATCCCTAAGCAGTCACACATTAGAGGGGAAGAACTTAAAACCTAAGAGTATATGTGAGAGTGCTTGACATAGTTTTGAAAAGATTTAAGCAGGAAAACAGTTTGAAAAGAGACTTGTTTGAAATAGTTTTGTAAAAACAACAGAGGGAGTTATTCAATAAGACAATTTTGAAAAGAGAGTAGAGTAATAAGAAAGAGTCCAAAAACAACACCCAAAACAGGTCCATACATAATCAAAGAACATAGAACCAAGGCAGGTTCAACAACCACAAACAGGGGTAATGGGATTTGGGGACACATAGAGCACATAATATACATGAGCATAACAGTTCTTGTGGGGGTTTAAGGGATTAGGAAATAGCTAGTGGTACCAACACAGTATGAATTTCAGAAACAATCATAAAATCAACCATTTAAAGTGACAAATCAGCTAGCAAAGTGAATGCATATCAAAACTGGATAACAAGTAGACATGCATTTAAAACAGGGTAGAGTTACACCAAGACAGACTACCAGGGGAGTAGAACATGTTCTGAACTGTCCTAAGAGGGTTAGACTAGCACGCTAGATGAAGCAGTAATATAAACATGTCAATTACATGTTGACCAACAGAACCATAGATAGAAACAAATTAGAAACATGATAAACTGAAGCAGTAAAAGAAACATATTGGTTTTGGGACTTGAATTGAAATCAGAACATACTAGTAAAGAGATAGTAAACACAAAGTGAAGAATAGGAGAGCACAATATTTAGCCTTGGCTTGCAGCCGGCTAACTCAGAATAATAGCAAGTAACCAAAGAAAGAGAGCAGAAAAGTTTTGAGTGTGAGAGAGTTTGAACTAATGTGTTCGTGTGTCCTGACTGTTAATGAGAGAGCATATATATATATATTAGTTCGAAACTAGGTAAAATAAGGCAAGAATCGCAATTGTATAGTAATTATGGAACTCAGAACCAATTAGAGCAAAATCAATACAAGTACTTCCTTAATTCTACGACTAGGTAAGCCTAATTTGCGGAAGAAAAACTAAAATTTGCGGAAGTAAAATAATTTAAAACAGAAATAAAGTAGTAACAGTGTTTAAATGTGCCGCTCGGCTCACACCATATTTAACTCTCAATACCAATACATAAATACAAGACCCAGAAACCCACGAATCACAAGCTAAGATCAATACTACATAGCTCTAACTCCGGAATGTCTAATAAGAACAGAAAAAAATATAGAAGGGCTAAATACTAAAAGCAGGAATAGAAAGGGACTTCTCGGTCTACGGACGTGGCTGATGTACCTCGAAGTCTCTAGAGCAGTCACCTCCTCAAGTATGATAGGCCCGAGTAGCGGTACCTGGATCAGCACATGAAGAACATGAGCAGAAGAGGCATGAGTACACCACAACGGTACTCAGTAAGTGCCAAGCCTAACCTCGGTTGGGTAGTGACGAGAAAGGTCAGGGCCCTACTAAGCTTAAATAAATATAAAGATGACAGGATAAGATAAGCAATACGATTGAGAATCTACAGTAAGAATCTATAAAGGATAATAAGAGTACAATAACGGAAAATTGAGATGAAGGCAAACCACAAGGAAGTACCACTCTTAAGAAGGATAATAACCGAAGATCTCTTGGTATCCCGAGGATCTCTTGGTATCCTCAATATATGCTAGGGATATCTTGGTATCCCGAGGATCTCTTGGCATCCTCAATTATATGCTAGACATCTCTTAGTATCCCGAGGATTTCTTGGTATCCTCAATATATGCTAGGGATCTCTCGGTATCCCGAGGATCTCTTGGTATCCTCAATATATGCTAGAGATCTCTTGGTATCCCGAGGATCTCTTGGTATCCTCAATATATGCTAGGGATCTCTTGGTATCCCGAGGATCTCTTGGTATCCTCAATTATATACTAAGGATCTCTTAGTATCCCGAGGATCTCTTGGTATCCTCAATATATGCTAGGGATCTCTCGGTATCCCGAGGATCTCTTGGTATCCTCAATTATATGCTAGGGATCTCTTAGTATCCCGAGGATCTCTTGGTATCCTCAATATATGCTAGGGATATATTGGTATCTCGAAGATCTCTTGGTATCCTCAATATACGTGCCAGGAATATCTTGGTACCCTCAACTATATGCTAGGGATCTCTTAGTATCCCGAGGATCTCTTGATATCCTCAATATACGCGCCAGGGATCTCTTGGTATCCCGCACCTCAGTTCAGATCATTAATACGTACATGGGATCTCCCGGATGTCGTTTCGTAGTCCTAAAGTAAAAACACACACATCAACACTAGAATACCCAATTAAGCTAAATTTCGTACTAAGTAAACAATTAGTTCTAGCTTAACGCGCTTCACGCAATGCAATTAAGGCAGTTTAAGCAAATAGGCAATTAAGTCAACTAAACATTCTTTTCTAAACTAGTAACAGGCTAAATTCGCAAGTACAATAAAACAGGAAAAAAGAATTCAATTGAAATACTTAAGGAAAAATCGGACTTTTCAACAATTTGCTCAAGTACGCGTTCGTCACCTCACGTACAAGGCATTTCAATTATAAAATATATCATATCCTAAGGGGAAGGTCCCCCACACAAGGTTAGACAAGCCACTTACTTCGAACCGGCTCAAAGTCAACACGAAACCACGCTCTTGCCACGAGTACTCGACTCCACATGGCCCAAATCTATTCAATTCAATCGCATAAGGTAAATAACACTTCAAGTAACTGATTCTCCAATTAAATTCTAAGCTAAGACGCGAAATTATGTAAAATGACCAAAATGCCCCTCGGGCCCACGTCTCGGAATCAGGTAAAATTTATATTTTCAGAATCCTCACGCTCTCACGAGTTCATGCATACCAAAATTATCCAAATCTAAGGTCAAATTCCCAATCAAAAGTCGAATTCTAGGTCTAAGAACTTTCTTCCAATTTTTCCCCAATTTTCATCTCCAATCCGAAATTAAATGATGAAACTAACTATAGATTGATGGAATATAACTAGAAAGGGTTAAAGAATCGTTACCCAATGATCTCATTTTCAATTTCCTCTCAAAATCGCCCTCTCCCCAGCTCCAAATCGAATTTCCAACTTTTGAAACTAAACTCTCAAAATTTCATATTTCTGCCCAGCTGTTTCCGCATCTGCGGTCAAGGTACTGCACCTGCAGTCCCACTTCTACGGAGAATCGACCGCATCTGTGAAAATCACTAACGTCCCAAAAAATCCGCTCATGCGATACATTTTCCGCACCTGCGGTATCACAGGTATGGTATCCTTAACGCACCTGCGGCTCCTGCTGGACTTCCCCAATTCCGCTTCTGTGGTTGAAATGCCGCTTCTGCGGCTCCGCACCTGCGGAACCCAAAATGCAGGTGCGGTTATGACAGATATCAGGTGAAGCTGCAACCTTCCAACTCCAAAATTCTTCCGTCAACCATCCGAAATCGTCCCGAGGCCTCCGGGACCTATATCAAAGGCACTAACAAGTCGCAAACCACTATCCAAACTTGTACCAATCCTTAAAACACCTAAAACAACATCGAAACCTCGAATTAACCGTGGATTTAAGCCTAAGAACTCCAAAATTCGTAAAATACGCTTTCGATCAAAAAGTCTATCAAACCTCGTCCGAATGACGTGAAATTTTGCACACACGTCACATTCAACACTACGGAGCTACTCCAACTTCCAGAATTCCATTCTGACCCTTGGATCAAAATCTCACTGTCGGACCAGAAACTTTAAAATTTCAACTTTCGGCATTCCAAACCTAAATTAGCTACGGACCTCCAAAATACAATCCGATCACGCCCCTAATCCCGAAATCACCAACGGAGCTAACAGAACTATCAGATTTCTATTCCGAGGCCGTCTTCACACGGTTCCGACTACGGCCAACTTTCCAACACTTAAGCTCTCGTTTAGGGACTAAGTGTCCCAAAACTCTCTGAAACGCAAAACCGAACATCCCGGCAAATCAAATTAGCAGAAATAAACTTAGGAAAAGCAGTTAATAGGGGATCGAGACGTAAATTCTTAAGACGACCGGCCGGGTCGGTACATCCTCCTATACTTAAACATTCGTTCGTCCTCGAACGAGCATAAAGACATACGTGAAGTAGTGAAAAGATGACGGTAATGGTTGCACATATCCTGCTCGGTCTCCCAGGTCGCCTCCTCGACCGGTTGGCCCCACCACTGAACCTTTACCGAAGCAATGTTCTTTGACCTTAGCTTTCTAACCTGCCTGTCCAATATTTCCACTGGCTCCTCAACATAGGATAGATCCTTGTCCAACTGGATTGAACTGAAATCCAACACGTGCGACGGATCACCGTGATACCTACGGAGCATCGAAACATAGAATACCGTATGAACTCCAGCCAAGCTGGGAGGTAAGGCAAGCTCATAAGAAACCTCCCCAACACGCCTCAATATCTCAAAAGGGCCAATAAATCTCGGACTTAGCTTTCCTTTCTTCCCGAATCTCATAACGCCCTTCATAGGCGAAACCCGAAGCAGAACCCGCTCTCCAACCATATAGGAAACATCACGAACCTTCTGGTCCGCATAACTTTTCTGTCTGGACTGAGCTATACGGAGTCTATCCTGAATCACCTTAACCTTCTCCAAAGCATCCTGATCCAGGTCTGTGCCCAACAATCTAGCATCGCCCGACTCAAACCAACCCACCGGGGATCTACACCATCTCCCATATAAAGCCTCATATGGTGCCATCTGAATGCTAGACTGATAGCCGTTGTTGTAAGCAAACTCCGCCAATGGCAAGAACTGATCCCAAGACCCTCCAAACTTAATCACACACGCACGGAGCATATCCTCAAGAATTTGAATAGTGCGCTCGGACTGTCTGTCCATCTGAGGGTGAAATGATGTACTCAACTCCACCCGAGTACCCAATTCATGCTGAACGGCCCTCCAAAATCGTGATGTGAACTGAGCACCTCCATCTGAAATGATGGACACTGGAATACCATGTATTCGAACAATCTCCCGGATGTAAATCTCCGCCAACCGCTCTGAGGAATAAGTAGTACATATAGGAATAAAGTGAGCGGACTTGGTCAGCCGATCCACAATCACCTAAATAACATCGAACTTTCTCAAAGTTCGCGGGATCCCAACTACTAAGTCCATGGTGATCCGCTCCCACTTCCATTCCGAAATCTCTATCTGCTGAAGCAACCCACCCGGTCTCTGGTGCTCATACTTCACCTGCTGACAGTTAAGGCACCGAGCTACGAATCAAACTATATCTTTCTTCATCCGCCTCCACCAATAGTGCTATCTAAAATCTCGATACATCTTTGTGGCACCCGGATGAATGGAATACCGTGAGCTATGGGCCTCCTCCAAAAACAACTCCCGAAGCCCATCAACATTGGGTACACAAATCCGACCCTGCATCCTTAATACCCCATCATCACTAATAGTCACATCTCTGGCATCACTGTGCTGAACCTTGTCCTTGAGGACAAGCGAATGAGGGTCATCATACTGCCGCTCCCTAATACAATCAAATAAAGAAGACCGAGAAACCACGCAAGCTAGAACCCAACTGGGCTCCGAAAGATCCAATCTCACAAACTGGCTAGCTAAGGCCTGAATATCCATCACCATAGGCCTCTCCGATGCTGGTAAATAAGCCAAACTCCCCAAACTCTCCGCCCAACGACTCAAAGCGTCAGCCACCACATTGGCCTTGCCCGGGTGATACAGAATAGTGATATCATAGTCTTTCAGCATCTCTAACCACCTCCTCTAGTGCAAATTTAGATCCTTTTTCTTGAACAAGTGCTGCAAGCTCCGATGGTCAATATAAATATCACAAGGCACACCGTATAAATAATGGCACCAAATCTTCAGGGCGTGAACAATGGCAGCTAATTTAAGGTCGTGAACATGGTAGTTCTTCTCATGTATCTTCAACTGTCTGGACACGTAGGCAATCACCCCTACCGTCATGCATCAACACCGCTCTGATACCAACTTGTCACGACCGCGGTTCTCCCTCCGTGAACCATCATGACGGCACCTAGTCTCTATGACTAGGTAAGCCTAATTTACGGAAGTAAAACAATTTAAATAGAAATAAAGTAGTGATAGTATTTAAATGTGCCGCTCGACTCACACCATGTTTAACTCTCAATACCAATACATAAATCCAAGACCCAGAAACCCACGAATCACAAGCTAAGATCAATACTACATAGCTCTAACTCCGAAATGTCTAATAAGAATAGAAAAAAAATACAGAAGGGCTAAATACTAAAAGAAGGAATAGAAAAGGACTTCTCGGTCTGCGGACGCGGCAGATGTACCTCGAAGTTTCTAGAGTAGTCGCCTACTCAAGGATGATAGGCCCGAGTAGCGGTACCTGGATCTGTATATGAAAAACATGTGCAGAAGAAACATGAGTACACCACAATGGTACTCAGTAAGTGCCAAGCCTAACCTCGGTTGGGTAGTGACGAGGAAGGTCAGGGCTCTACTGAGCTCAAATAAATATAAAGATGACAGGATAAGATAAGCAGTATAATTGAGAATCTACAGTAAGAATCTATATAGGATAATAAGAGTATAATAATGGAAAACAGAGATGAAGGCAAACCACAAGGAAGTACCACTCATAACAAGGATGATAACTGGGGATCTCTTGGTATCCCGAGGATCTCTTGGTATCCTCAATATATGTTAGGGATCTCTTGGTATCCCGAGGATCTCTTGGCATCCTCAATTATATGCTAGGGATCTCTTAGTATCCCGAGCATCTCTTGGTATCCTCAATATATGCTAGGGATCTCTCGGTATCCCGAGGATCTCTTGGTATCCTCAATTATATGCTTGGGATCTCTCAGTATCCCAAGGATCTCTTGGTATCCTCAATATATGATAGGGATCTCTTGGTATCCCGAGGATTTCTTGGTCCTCAATTATATGCTAGAGATCTTTTAGTATCCCGAAGATCTCTTAGTATCCTCAATATATGCTAGGGATCTATCGGTATCCTGAGGATCTCTTGGTATCCTTAACTATATTCTAGGTATCTCTTAGTATCCCGAGGATCTCTTGATATCCTCAATATACATGCCAGGGATGTCTTGGTATCCCGCACCTCAGTTCAGATCATAAATACGTACATGGGATCTCCCAGGATATCGTCTCGTAGTCCCAAAGTAAAAACACACACATCAACACTAGAATACCCAATTAAGCTAAATTTCGTACTAAGTAAACAGTTAGTTCTAGCTTAACGCGCTTCACGCAATGCAATTAAGGCAGTTTAAGCAAATAGGCAATTAAGTCAACTAAACATGTTTTTCTAAACTAGTAACAGGCTAAATTCGCAAGTAGAATAAAACAGGAAAAAGAATTCAATTGAAATACTTAAGGAAAAATCGGATTTTTCAACAATTTGCTCAAGTACGCGTTCGTCACCTCACGTACAAGGCATTTCAATTATCAAATATATCATATCCTAAGGGGAAGGTCCCCCACACAAGGTTAGACAAGCTACTTACCTCGAACCGGCTCAAAGTCAACCCAAAACCATGCTCTTGCCACGAGTACTCGACTCCAAATGGCCCAAATCTATTCAATACAATCGCATAATGTAAATATCACTTCAAGTAACTGATACTACAATTAAATTCTAAGCTAATACACAAAATTAGGTAAAATGATCAAAACGCCCTTTGGTCCCACATCTTGGAATCGGGTAAAATTTATATTTTCAGAATCCTCACGCTCTCACGAGTTCATGCACACCAAAATTATCCAAATAGAAGGTCAAATTCCCAATCAAAAGTCGAATTCTAGGTCTAAGAACTTTCTTCCAATTTTTCCCCAATTTTCATCTCCAATCCGAAATTAAATGATGAAACTAACTATATATTGATGGAATATAACTAGAAAGGGTTAAAGAATCATTACCCAATGATCTCCTCTTCAATTTCCTCTCAAAATCGCTTTCTCCCGAGCTCCAAATCAAATATCCAACTTTTGAAACTAAACCCTCGAAATTTCATATTTCTGCCCAGCTGCTTCCGCATCTACGGTCAAGGGACCACACCTGCGGTCCCGCTTCTGTGGAGAATCGACCGCATCTGCGAAAATCACTAACGTCCCAAAAAATCCGCACCTGCAATACATTTTCCGCACCTGCGGCATCGCAGGTGCAGTATCTTTCTCGCACCTGCGGTTCCTACTGGACTTCCCCAATTCCGCTTATGCAGTTGAAATGCCACTTCTGCGGCTCTGCACCTGCGGAACCCAAACCGCAGGTGCAGTTATGACAGATATCAGTTGAAGCTGCAACCTTCCAACTCCAAAATTCTTCCGTCAACCATCTGAAATTGTCCCGAGGCCTCCGGTACTTCAACCAAAGGCACCAACAAGTTGCAAACCACTATCCAAACTTGTACCAATCCTTAAAACACCTAAAACAACATCGAAACCTCGCATTAACCATAGATTTAAGCCTAAGAACTCCAAAATTCCCAAAATACACTTTCGATCAAAAAGTCTATCAAACCTCGTCCGAATGACATGAAAGTTTGCACACACGTCACATTCAACACTACGGAGCTACTCCAACTTCCAGAATTCCATTCCGACCCTCGGATCAAAATCTCACCATCGGACCGGAAACTTCAAAAAATCAACTTTCGGCATTCCAAGCCTAAATTAGCTACGGACCTCCAAAACACAATCCGATCACGCCCCTAAGCTCGAAATCACCCAACGGAGCTAACAGAGCCATCCGATTTCCATTTCGAGGCCGTCTTCACATGGTTCCAACTACGACCAACTTTCCAACACTTAAGCTCTCATTTAGGGACTAAGTGTTCCAAAACTTTCCGAAACTCAAAACCGAACATCCCGGTAAATCAAATTAGCAGAAATAAACTTAGGCAAGCAGTTAATAGGGGATCGAGACGTAAATTCTTAAGATGATCAGCCAGGTCGTCACAATATAGTAGTTCGAAACTAGGTAAAATAAGGCAAGAATCACAATTGTATAGTAATTATAGTACTCAGAACCAATTAGAGCAAAATTAGTAAAGTACTCCCTTAATTAAGGGAATCAATTCAAACGGTAAGAACATGTAGCAAATAAGGAAAGAAATCAATGTGTAACTGGAGCATAACAGACAAGGAAATAATTCAAACATAGTAGGCACATAGTAAACAATTAGGGCTAGGTTCAGAAAATTCTAATTAAGGAGATAGTCGGTAAGAATCAAGTAACCATGCAGACAAGGTAAGGGAAAGTTAGTTTAGGCAAGAAAATCAATCACATCGAGTAGGAAGGTAAGAATCGAAGTTCTAAAGGAAAGTTTTCAAATCAAACCAAGAAACAGGGAATTCAGAATCAATCAAAAAGAAAGTTATGGAAAGAGTTAGTGTCTAGCATATAAATAAAGTAAGACATGGATAGTCAAGAGTCGGCATGCAACTCTAGCAAACATGAAAGTTAAACAATACTGATTCAATAAGAAAGAGGCAAGTCTTGAACAATCAAGATGAACACAAACACATAGAATCAATGTAAGTTTAGGCTAAGAAACTCAGTAGAAACACATCGAGGCAAGATAGTCACGAGAGATCATAGAAACTAAAACGAGAACCGGTCAGTCATGCTAATACACAGAACCAAACGAAGAACCCTAAAAATTAGGGCTTTCAGCATAGATGAGTTAAGATGTAGTAGACTCATAGAATCAGTCAAAATATGTAATAAATAGAAGTTTAAACACAAAGAATCAGTTAGACAAGGTTTTAAAAAGAAGTTCTGAAAACCCTAGTTTTAGAAGAAGATGAAAAACACTTGAAATCACACGATTCTTGTAAAGAACCTCAAGGATAGTGTAAATCATTCAAGAAAAAAAAGTGTAGAGATGAAGAAACCTGTCTAGAATCCCAAGGATCGTAGTAAATATAGAATGATTTCGCTTGAAATCACATTGGAATAGCTAGGAACAGGCAGGAGATGAACCCTAGATGCAAGTCGGCATGGCCTTGGGCCCTCGAGGACCTTAGAGAAGGCAAGAATGGCATGAGAGAAGCCATTGGAGGCGTAAAAGACGATGAGAGGTCACCGGAGATGGGAGGTTGGCATTTGAAGATTAGGGTTAGGTTGAGAGTGTTTTGAGAGCAGAGGGGATTTTAGGGCGGCGGGTGCATAGAAAATGATTAGGGTTGGGGGTCGTTTGGAATTAAAAAAGGTAAGTTTTAACGAGGGCCGTTAATCTTTTAGATCAACAGCCATGATCTGGTGGGGTCTTGGGTCAGGTAGGTGTATTTAGGGCCTGGGTCGGGTAATTTGATTTGAAATTCGGCTGGGGTATTGGGTTTAATTGAGGCTGAAATTGAAATACAATTTGGCTAAGTTTTAAATAGCCAATTTAACCCTATATAATTTATAATAAATAAAAAATGATTTATAAAAAATAATTTCATGTACTAAAATGATTTAAAATAGCTATTTAATATTTTAAAAATATAGAAGATCATTTTATGCATATAAATATAATTATGCATTAATAGGGCTAGTATTGCAAAATATATGCAAATTATCTTAAAAAATTCAAATGCAATTATAAAAAAATGCACTAAAAATATTTTAATAATGTTTTGGCATAAATACAGAATTTAGATGGTTAAATCACCACAAAATAATTTGAAGGATAATTATTGGAGATTTTATGAGTAAAAAGGGAGGAAATAAATCAATTTGAAGCCTTTAAAATTATAGAAAAAATTATAAAAAAGCTTATGCACACTTATATATGCATATATGCTATTATAAAAGTACTTATATATTTTTAAAATATATAGAGAAAAATTGGGTATCAACAACCACATTCGCGACCCTTTGGGGATATTTTGATTCTCGGATAGAACCATGGAAGAGTAGCTTGTCGACTTCAGCGCTGACAACCTCATTTATTGTGGAATTGAACTTTCTCCTCATCTGTCGCACCAGCGGATATAGCGAGTCGATGTTCAGCTTATGCGTAGCGATGTCTTTCGAAATTCCCGGCATATCTGAATGGGAGAAGGCAAACAGGTCGACATTGTTAGTTAAAAATTTATGAAATATACCTGGTTCTAAGAGATTGTGTCCGATATAGGCCTTTTTTATGCTATCGTTGTTGTCTAGTTGGACGGGGTCGAGATCATCTATGGTCGACTCGGCGGCCTCTACGATGTCAGGATCTTTGACAACGTCTGTTTGTGCGTCAGGTTTGGTTCCCGGTATTGTTAATTGCTATGCTTCCACTTTTGATCCCTCTAGTTGTAGGGTGTGTGCGCAATCCTGCGCAATGTGATAACATTCTTGTGCGGTGCGTTGTTCGCCCCGTATGCTGAATATTCCCCATGGAGTAAGGAACTTAATTACCTGATATAGACTTGACGGGATGGCTCACATGGCGTGTATCTATGGTCGCCCTATGATGGCGTTGTTGGCTGTGTCTTGGTCCATGATGTTAAACGTTGTTTCCAGGGTGACTCCTTCGGCTAGAACGAGTAGCACTATTTCTCCAGAAGTTCGCTCGACTGCATTATTAATACTCGTTAGCATTATGCAACGCTGTATTATTTTATCTTTGAGCCCCATATGTACGAGGACTCGAGGATGGATAATACACGTGCCGCTTCCGTCGTCCACCATTATTCTTTTCACATCAGTATCTGCAACACGTAAAGTAATAACTAGAGCATCATAGTGAGGGAAAGGCAAACCATCGGTATCCAACTTATCGAAGACGATACTATCTTTGAGGTCATCATACCATTCGTGAGTGATTGACCATTTGAGTTTGTGTGTAGTAGTGAATTTCACATGGATTACTGTCCTGTCACCTCCACTGATGATCATTTGTATGGTGCAAGCGGGAGAGGGCAGTTTTGGAGGTCCCTGGGGTTGCTCGCGTCCACGGGCAAAATTGGCTCACCCTCGGTCGCTCATGAGTTCTCTCAGGTCTCCCTGATTTAGCATTCTCACCACCTCCTGCTGCAAACCTATGCAATCCTCGGTTTTATGACCCCATTCCTGGTGAAATTCACAGAGGGCATTTGATTTCTGAGTACTTGGATCGGACTTCATCTTCTGTGGCCATTGTACCTTCGTGCCGAGCTTCTCTAGCGCGCACACTATTTCTGAAGGAGAAACATAAAAATTGTGAATAGATAAGAGTGGAGGCATACCTCTTTCGTTTTGCGGTGTCGTGGTATGTCGAGAAGGGCCATCCAGGTGCCGCGGGGGTGTGGGATGGTTGTTCTGATGTAGGGCTGATGTCTCTTTCGATCGAGATGGGGGCCCAGCTGGTCCCTTCGACCGTCATTGCGTCGATGTTTCCTTGCTTCTGCTTGAACTGATGACAGCCATTGGAACGGGCCATTGAGATCATCCTCGTCGGCTCTCACCTCAGCGCAATAGGCATTGTGAATTTCTTCCCAAGTGGTGGGAGGGTATTTCATGAGTCTATTTACCAGCTTTCTGGTTGCTCTCGACCCGTTTCTACTAAATCCGTTCTGGAAGGTTGCTACCGCCTTCCCTTCTGATACATTCGGTAGGCTCATTCTCACCGAGTTAAAACGGGCTAGGAAGTCCCTGAGTCCTTCGCTAGGTGTCTACCTAATGGCGAATATGTAATTTACCCTAGCTTGCGCCTTTTTAGCCCCTACATGGGTGGTGACAAACTTGTCCGCCATCTCTTCGAACATTGCTATTGACCGTGCCAGCAGTTGTGGGTACCAGGTTAGGGCTCCCCCTGTTAGGGTTTCACCAAACCTTTTCAATAGCATTGATGGTACTTGTTCTCTCGAAAGATCGTTACCTCTTACCGCTGTGACATAGTGAACGATATGATCTTCTGGGTCTATAGTACCATTGTATACTTCAGGTACAATGTCATTTTGAAGGTTTTAGAAATGGCGTGGGGGTCTGCTTCTTCATTGTATGGTTGTTCGATGAATCG
Source organism: Nicotiana tabacum (assembly GCF_000715075.1). Lineage (NCBI taxonomy): Eukaryota > Viridiplantae > Streptophyta > Magnoliopsida > Solanales > Solanaceae > Nicotiana > Nicotiana tabacum. The sequence goes on from NC_134087.1 coordinate 130,458,276, forward strand.
ACCAACGTCCCGTTTTGGTAATAACTTTGGGGCGCCTGATATCTTATCAACCCTTTCTTGATGCTCCTTCATCTGGTCACAGAGCGCCTTATTTTCATTTTCCATTTCCTCCACTTTCTTTAGAATGGCTCTGAGTGCGCCACTACCTACATCAACAATAGTGTGAGTGTTACCAGTTCGGGGGGCGCCTTGCTCGCCGGTGTCTGTTGTGATTTCTACGTGCGCAGCGTCCCTGTTCTCCCTTTGGGTGGGTTTATCGAGTATGTTGTTTAGAGTGCTTGTTAGCCATTCTTCCAGTAGCCTTTTTACCACTGGTGGTGCTTCTTCCTTTTTTGCGCGAAGCAGTAATGCTTTCGTGGGGGGAGGTGAAGCATTTCGCCTAGGCATGACGCTTGGCATCATGTTCTCATTGTCTTCCCTATCATCTTCATTGATAGTGTTCAAGATGTTGGTAGTCACACCTGCTATCATTTTCAACCTCACATCTCTTTTCCCTGCCATTGTTAGTTGGTGCAAACGAAGAAGAGTTGTGTCCCCTTTTTCTTTATGATCTAGTAAGAACTACAATTTCAACTAAAGATCACCCCACAGATGACGCCAAATTGTTTGACCAAAAAGTGTCGAACCTTATGATTAAATCAATTAATAATGAGAAGAGGGGTGAACTTAGTTAAAATAATAAAATCTAGATCATATGATAAATGATGTAGGTAATATGAAAGACGTTATCTAATATGTTGAGCCAATTAGGTGCTCATGAATCCTACAATATCAATGTGCAATGAATATAGATAAATATGGCTAACGTAATATAAGGAAGTTATTCCTCAATTATTGTGATCTTTTGGGAAGCCTTTTCCCCTGACAATAGTGTAGAAAAGAAGGAGGTATCAGATGGTTGAGGATTTCTCGGATCTTGTCAGTCTAGAACAATAATGTATGCTTTGAGTGATGCAATCAATGAATCAGGCCACTCTTGTACATTCTTTCAGATAAATCTTTTACAAAGTGTTCTTTTGTATCTTTTTCCGGACCCCCCTTTTCTTTACTAACTCTTCCTATTTATAAGGGACAATCTACCATGAAACCCTAAAAAGTACAACATAAAAATATTCGAAAAACATATTCTTACTATCTCCTACTAAGTTTACACTACCGTTGACATCTTATCTCGGCTGACCGCTCTTGGTCGTCGTCCTCCTTCACGACGACCATCAGAGGTTGCATCACGATAACCTCGTTCCTCGTCATATTCGGTAACTATCGTAGTTTCCAAATTTGGACCCATACACTGATATCAGCAGTAATACAAATACAGAAAGTTGCATATTTGACAACCTGTGAAGTGTGAAGCATGAACTACAAATCCAAGAGAAACCATTAAGTAAAATATGGGAAAATTTTGTGCTATATTTTATGGAACTGACAAAGATGGGTGTTGTGCATGGTTTATTTGGATGATTTGCACTAGTGGCCGCTTCTAAGGCTATTGTTAATTTGTTTGTTTTAAAGTTAACCCCTATTTGCAAAGTATTTAAACATCACCACGACTTAAATATTAGTGCAAATATAACCACTTTAGATTTGAGCGGTATAAATAACCCGTATTGTACTCAACTATTATAGGATAATAAGAACCACGAAAATATAAGACAATAACATAACATTTATCAAAAAAATACGAGTCGTTAATCCACCTAATCTCAATTTCTATCACGTAATAACCTATTGATGATGATTGTTTGACCAAAAAGTGTTAAGCTTTTTGTTAAACTAATTGATAAGAATATAGAGGATAAATCTTAGCCAAGAATAATTAATTATTCTAGATTAAACATCAAAGCATATTGAATAGGAGAATAAGATATAGTCAAACTCATGAATTTTTAATATTTATAGAAGATACCAAATATAAATAATAAGCTTACATTCGTCATGTATTGTCCCGCAATACATGAAAATAAAGGAGGGACAAAGGGAAAATCATTGAAAGTTGCAAGATCTATCTTTTTTGGTTCAAGAAGAATGATTAAAAAGATTTGTCGCCTTGATCTGTAACTCTTCATGTTTTTCTCTTATATCGTTCTCTGGTTCTTCTCCCTTTTCTACCCTCGGAAGGAGTCCCCTCTTTCTTGTTCTCTTCCTCCTATTTATATAGCAATTATATCCTTTTATCCAACGGTTCTTAACCAGAGGGCCTTAGTCTATTCATTGTGCATTGGGTCATCCCTCTTAAATGTCATGACATATGCCTCGCCATACGATCTTTTAGATAGTTTGATCTCAGGAACGACCGAGATACTCATTGTTATGATGTCTTATGAATACGACCATGGCTTAGTCGACCCCTCATCATTCCTTTTAATGCTGATCCAAGTGTGTTCGACCCATACAGTTAGTCCCTCCGCCTATTGAGGTCGCCTCTTGGCATGCTCGATGGGCAGACTTTGTTGATTCAAAAATTGGAAAAATCTGAACGCTTCATGTGAGGGGCGAGAACCTCATGATGAGGTACTGATGTGAGACTTCGAGAATTGCGTTAGAATGTTACATCAGTTCAAGATGGGGCCGTCACGTCAGTTCAGTATGTCATCAATATTCCTCATGCGTCATTATGGTGCATGTTTTCTAGGTATTGTGTCGTTTCTCATGCTCTTTCTGTTTCTTAACTGGCGGCTCTTGGTTTTCCCGCTTATGTCATTTATATCCCTATAAATAGGGGGGAGACTCTCATTTGAATGTTACTCTTTTCAATCGTTTAAGAAAGAACCCAAATTTTCTCATCCTTCTTTAATCTCTCATACTTTCGCTTTTGCTAGGATTCACTGCGACCATTGTATTTTTCCTTCATCATTTTCATTTCTTTCGATCAAAGAAAACAAATGGCTAGTGCTTCTTCGTGCTATGATAAAGATGTAGGTGCTCCGATGCTGGAAAATGACATATCCCTACTCGAAGAGGGAGTGGAAGTGGTGGAAGACGAGGGGTTTCCGATGGTGGATGAGGTGGTTCCCCACCCGGGAAGGCGAGGACTAATTTTAAAAGCCCTGCTGGAGATGAACTGAAGCCCGTTCCTTCCACGATGCATGCTGCAGTGATCACGATGTTCAAAGCCAAATGGGGGATCCCCAATCACATTGAAATGGTGCCAGCAGAGAAGGACATAGTGCATTTACACCGCCTAGGCTACTGCACGTTTTACGCGTATCCCTTTATCATCGGGTACATGCTTCCCCTCCTTTCCATGGTGGTTTATTTCTACCATTTTTATGAGGTGTTCCCAGCTCAACTCTCTCCGTATGTGTATAAGCTTTTCCTCATGCTCCTCAAGTACGTGGAGCTGGCTGGCCGAGGAATTTCTCTGGGGCACATGCTTCATCTCTTTGACCCCATTTTCTTTGGGGTACAATGATTCATATGTGTCGAGGGACCAAGAGTTTGGTGGTGAAGATGGATGGCAAGACCAAACACCGCTTCTAGGAAAACTACTTCTATGTCTAGACAAAGTATGTTGTATCGAACCCAGCGGGGTTTCCTAAGATGTGGAATTTCGCTCGTAAGTTTTCCTTTCTGTTTTCTTTGTGCAATTTTTCTTAAGTCTGTTGTCGGTCTTCTCCCTTTAACGACTTTGTTGAGAGTTTGTTATGGTTTTTATAGCCGAGATACTACCTCCTCCGCTAGTCACTGATATCCGCAAGTGGGTGAGCGCAATTCTCCCCCACACGATGGGGATTCGTGAATGAGCGTCTTTCCATGAGAAGTTTGGACACAAGCCTCTTATAGGTGAGTTCGCTCATTGTGCTTTTGCTTTGCTCTCTTCTCCGTAGTTCCTTTAACCTTGTCGTTATATGATCGATTCCCTTCTTACTGTCAGGTCAGCGAATAATGATAAGGACGAGGGCTCCTGCGCTCGTATTTCGTCAATCGGCCCCTCAGCCCAGCCTGCTCCAAAAGTTTGTCGGACCGTGCCCGCGGCCGAGACCTTACTCTTAGAGGTTTCTCCTCAACTGGAGACTCCGATCCCTGCAGTCCGTTCAACGGGTAAATCTTCCCACGTCGGTATTGGAGAGACCTTGTTGAAGAGATGAAGGGTAGTGTTGGAAGGGTATTTATAAGCTGAAACTCCTTCAAGGGGCGACCTCATTTCGATGACACCCGAGATCGGCGGGTGGTGCTAGCCCGGATACGGAGGCGAAGCCCATTGCAAGCGCTCAAGAGGCTATCGTGACGGAGGGACGGAGTTCTGAAGCTGCTGTTGTTGTTCCGAGCAGGCCATCGCCATCTCGACTGAACCGCATCCCTTCTTCGGCCAATGAGAGGGGGAAAGGCATCGTGGTTGAGGATTATGAGTTCGAATCTGACATCGACCCTGAGGACATGAGGATGTTCAAGGAGGGATTTACCCGAACTATAGTGAGGGCGGAAGGCCCTTCCTGAATACTCGAGATTACGTTGGATATCAACCTGTTGTGAGACACAGTCAATTTTGTGCCACAATTCGATCTTCTATGCTCTTAATTAACAAATCTCTTCAAGAGGTCAACAATTCTGGGCTATCACGCCGTGTGTCCGCGATGGCCTTAAGGGTGAGTTCCTTTTTGTTTTCTTCGTTTTGTGACCTTTGTTTTTACAATGATTCTTTCTTCTCTCTCTTTTTGTTTTTAGACTTACATGCTAGAGATCGAGAGTTCTCGTAGGGTCGAGACGTGAGCCGAGATTTTTCTAAAAATGGCCGATAAGTATTGGCGATATCGCAAGATGCCAAGAGATGTACGAGAAGCTCAGAGCGGGCGCTAGTACCCATTCCGTCAGGGAGGAGTTGGAGAAAAGAGATGCGGAACTGATGCGGTCTATCCGCAGATGCAGTGAGCTTGATGAGCTGTTTCAAGCCAAGGATGAAGAGCTTGAGGTCGGTAAATGGGTTGCCGCGGAGTGCGAGGAACTTCAGGAGAAGGTGCTATCTTTACGAGATGAGCTTGAGCAAAATTCTACTAGGGTTGACACTCTGAGTGCAGAATGGACGAGGAAGGTGGCCGAGATGGAGAGAGCCGAGGATGATCTAGTGTCGACTTTGGCGAGGGAGGTGATGCTAGAGGACACTATCGATGTCCTCAAGTCTGAGGGAGGTGCGGGTCGAGGAGAATATTGGTGAAATTGATCAGGAAGCTTCGAGCTTGGGAGACCGAGTCACAGCTCTTGAGGCCGAGAAGGCGTAACTGTTGGCTCAGACCGAATCTGCCTCTGTTGTTGTCCCCTGCTGCTTGTATGAGTTATGGGTCCATGCCGAGGCCCAGCGAGATATATACAAGGGTTTGTGGGGGCGGGGAGTATTCCTGAGGCCGCCTTTGAAAATGCTCGGGCGAAGGCACGCGAGGCTCGTATTTCTTGCAGCTACGACCCTATGACACCAGAGGCTGGTGAGGGCGTTGAGGTTGAAGACGGACCTTTTGATGATGAGGATAATGGGGAGAACGATGGTGGAGATGACGCCGAGTGAAACTCTATTGTAGCTTTGTACTTAATTTTTTGGTTCTTTTGTTGTTTATTTTTACCTTTTTCTTGAGGTCCTATTTCGGCCTTTTGTAAGGTACGGCTATTGCGCACGTATATTTGAATAAAATAGTTGCTTCGCCTTCGTTTATGTATCTCTTGACTTTCTTTCTCCTCCCCCCCTTTTTGTTGTTTTTTTGGGGAAAAGGATCTTCTGATTTCTCCATGATGAGTCCCTGATCCTTTAATTGAGAATTTGATAAGGGCGAATCTAGTTTGCTTGATCCGAGCAAGGTTGGATCTCGTTATGAGCTCGGATGCAGTCATTTTAGATCTGTGAGTTCGAGCGAGGTTAACTTCCGATTTGCCATCTTGGGCCGAGTCAACCTTGATTTGTATATTTGAACGATGTCGAATTCAGAATTGCAAACTTAGGCAAAGTCAGTTCTGACTTGTATATTAGAGCGAGGTGGAATTCAGAATTGCAAATATAGGCGAAGTCAGTTCTGACTTGTATATTCGAGCGAGGTCGAATTTAGATTCACATATTTGGGCAAAGTGCCTTTCGCACGATGAGTTTAGCAATGGCGGGGGGCGAGCTTGTGTAGGGTCAAACTGTGACCCGTTATGGGTTCGATGGGATCAAACTTTGATCTGATTTGGGTGAGCGAATTTTCACTTCTTCTTGGCAATGGCCGACGACCGTAAGGGTGTGAATTCGAGCTGGATCGACATATAATCCGCTCGGTGATGGCCGATGGCCGTGATGGTGTTAATTTGAACGAGGTCGAATCATAACCCATTTGGCAATGACCTGATGGCCGTGAGGGTGTTAATTCGAGCAAGGTCAAAACGTAACCCATTTGGCGATGACCTGATGGCCGTGAGGGTGTTAATTCGAGCGAGGTTGAAACGTAACCCGTTTGGCGATGACATGATGGTTGTGATGGTGTTAATTCGAGAGAGGTCGAAACGTAACCCATTTGGCGATGGCCTAATGGCCATGATGATGTTAATTCGAGCGAGGTTGAATTGTAACCGGTTTGGCGATGGCGCGGGTTTGCTTGTTGCATTATTCTTATTGGAGAATCATCGCTCATTGCTGTATTGTTTGTGTGCGTTGGGGAGAGTCCCGATTTGTTTGATTTTGTTTTCATTGGAGAGTACTGCGCATCGAGATGAGTCCCGATTTGTTTAATTTTGTTTTCATTAAAGAACGTTATGCGTCGTTGCAGTGTGTATGTTCCATGGGCCCACCGCTTAGTCCCAACTCATGGAGAATCTTTTTATAGTACCGGCTTATTTTGAGCCATTTGTTTGTTGCTTGCAGTACGATGTGGTGTGGAGGACTTGGCTTGGTGCGTTCGGTGGCGTTCGTTCCTTGTTTTCGTACCTGTGAGAATACTTGTATTCCTTGTGTTTGAATACAAAGGGAAAATCGGTAAGTTAGATCCAAATGAAGCTTCTTGTTACCTTGACCTGATAAGTCGGCGAAAGGGGAGGGGCACCGTACGACGACTCATTCTGTCCGGTACTCGAATGACGGTTTCAGATTTGGCAGCCCCATGTTTTGGCTTCACCGTTGATCGTGTCCAGGCTTCTTATGGGCTGATCTTACCCTACGTGTTGGGATCTCGAGCTCGAGTCCCAGTTTGACCCCGTATGACGTGCACAGACAATAAGGAGGACGTGATATACCCTGTACATAAATTACAATTGTGCACACAGATACAAAAGTAGAGCAAGATAAGTCGGTTATTTTAAAGAATCATACAGTAGGCTGTTGTCCCTTCCTAAGAGGTGGAAGTATAGATCAACGTATAATGTTAACACGACACGTAGGATTGTATGCATGCTAAGCGCGTAGTGACCGCAATCACACTTTGAGTACCCACACGATGATCCGACCCCGTCGCTACAGGCGAAGCGTGGATTTTGCTTAGACATCAGGCCTAATTTCGATTTTATGTAGGGCTCTGACCTAGATTGGTTTGGTTATCTCGAGAGCTTATCTATCCCTTTTTCGAGTTGGTGTTTATACTGAGATGGTGAGGATGTGACAGTCGGGGAGTGATACTTTGACTAGTTTTAGATCTAGAGAAAACTAAAATATTGGCTAAGAAATCTCCATAGACGGCGCCAAATTGTTTGACCAAAAAGTGTTACCCTTTTTGTTAAACTAATTGATAAGAATATAGAAGATAAATCTTAGCCAAGAATAATTAATTCTAGATTAAACATCAAAGCATATTGAATAGAATAATAAGATATAGTCAAACTCATGAACTTTCAATATTTATAAAAGATACCAAATATAAATAATAAGCTTACATTTGTCATGTATTGTCCCACAATACATGAAAATAAAGGAAGGACAAAGGGAAAGTCATTGAAAGTTGCAAGATCTATCTTTTTTGCTTCAAGAAGAATGATTACAAAGATTTGTCGCCTAGATCTGTAACTCTTCATGTTTTTCTCTTATCTCGTTCTCTAGTTCTTCTCCTTTTTCTTCCCCCGAAGGGAGTCCCCTCTTTCTTGTTCTCTTCCTCCTATTTATATAGCAATTATATCGTTTTATCCAACGGTTCTTAACTAGAGGGCCTTAGTATGTTCATTATGCGTTGGGTCGTCCCCGTTAAATGTGATGACATATGCCTCGCCATATGATCTTTTAGATAGTTTGATCTCAGGAACGACCGAGATATTCGTCATTATGATGTCTTATTAATACGACCATGGCTCAGTCGACTCCTCGCCATTCCTTTTAGGCTGAACCACGCGTGGTCAAATTTTGACCCATATAATGACTTGCTTCCATTATTTTTGTTTTATCTCTTGTTTCCATAAGCATTCTACGGAAATTGGATAATACCTTGCGACATAGAGTAGGAGTGACTGTGATGCTTATTGTGAACAAAAGAATATATTAATGGACTGAGGATTTGTCCATAGAAACTTGGAGCTGAAGAACGTAAATTCAAATTCCATATCTCAATATTCAGGCAATTGTCCAGAAGTTCCGTTCAATGGCAGTCCAACGACAGTTCATGAGCAAATTGGCTAAACATAGAAAACTGTGATTTTGTTATAAATAGCACCTTTAAAAGTGACTAACTGATAGTATCATTTTTACATTTATTCATCAAGTTGGCAATACCTCGGCAGGTACTTGAAGTTTCAGGTTTTATAACCTGACGTTTCCTTAATTATGTGACCGTAAAGGTATGGTAAGAGGTGGATTTTAAAACATGCGTCCGTCCTCATAAATTATTCTAAGAGGTGGCCTAGCCGACCAAAATAATAAGTTGGAATAACCATATTTGTAGATTAAAAAAAGCATAAAAGAGTGTAGATTGCAAGATTCCAAAGACAAACCTAGCAAGGGAAGAAGCTCTTTCCACTCCTAAGTTTTCAGCCGCTGGACCTAAAGCTTATGCATATACGTTATACGTTTTCATACAAATTAACCTAAATAGTCCTCTACTTAATTGTTAAAACTAAAAATAACTGATGAATATACAATATATGTATAATCCCCCCCCACAATATATATATGCATAATCAATTTATATCAATGTATACTTGCTAAAAAAAGTAGACAATGAATCTAACCGGCTATTTGTATAAAGATCCTGTTTCATATAGATGTATAGGGTAAAAATTTTTTATATTAAATGATCGAATAGTAGCGATACATGTGGAATCGAAGTCAGATAGAAAGCAAAACAAGTAACAACTTGTACCGGAAACAACAACTGTAATTGGCATCGGATAGACCCCAAAGGGAGCATGACGAACGTAAGAAGATCGAATATTTTCCATTGGATAACATTCAATGAAGAATATTTCATGACATTAAATGGGGAGCCATTGCAGAGAATATTTGCATTCCTGGCCTGCCGTTATATATTCATCAATGACCTTTTTATTGTCATTTAAGAGGGGCTTGATCCTAGGATCTTGTTTCTCTAGGTATGACTATAAATAGTAGGCTGAACAACCATTGTAACCCACAAAATTCTTGGCAAAACTTATGCTATATTCCATACTCAAGCTTAATAAAATAACTTTATTTGCTCTTAACATTGCTCTTATTTCTGTCCTCGGAGGCATTGCTCTCAGAGCCAAGCTTGTTATTTCCTTTGATTTTAACCGCCAAGTCTTAATTTTTATTCTTGTTAATTTATCATTTTTGGATCAAATTAGTTCGTTATCTATAAAACACATAACAAATTTAACTGTACCATTTTACGAGTAAATAGTTTAGCGCCCACCGTGGGTCATAAACAGTTGCATAATTGAGTTGATCCTTGCGTTTGTTACTAACTTGTTTGATTATTTCTTCTTTAGTAAGACATTGAAAAAGGTAGCTAATGATGTTAACATCGTACAAATCAGACCGCTCAAAGAGTTGATAACAATATCCCGAGGGGTGAGGTCGACTTCAAGGAGCCGGGGGGACCAGTAGCGGATCCGGTAATGATAACGGTACTGATCCCTTCAAACCGAGCTCATGAGATTCACGAGGGAGATGAAAGAATGAATGTCACGCCTGAATGGATCAGATTCTGGGCGCACCACCAGTTTTAAAGGGCCCGAATTTCAAAAACATATACTCAGTTGCTGTTTAAATCGAGCACAACACCGAAGTTAATCCCGAAGAGGTTCAACATGCCGGACATAACAAAGTACGATGGGACTTCGGACCCTCAGGAGCACATCACAACTTATACAACTGTTGTGAAATGGAACAATATAGCTCAACATGAGACTAAATCGGTTCTACTGAAAAAGTTTGGAGAAACCCTCATGAAGGGGGCCTTGACATGGCATTCGCTCTTACCCGAGCACTCAATTGACTCCTTTGATTTGATTGTAGATTCATTAATTAAGGCCCAAGCCGGGGCCAGAAAGGTCCAAGCTAGGAAGGAGGACATATTCAGGATCACATAAGGTGAGTCTGAATTATTGCGGGAATTCGTGATCAGATTCCAGAAAGAGAGGATGCTGCTACTGACCGTGCTAGATGAATGGGCAGCGAAGGAGTTCATAAAAGCTTTGAATACGAGGAGATCCGACGCCTCCCGAAAGCTAAAGGAAAGTCTGCTCGAATTCCAAGCGACCGCATGGGCAGATGATCAGCTCGGGTTCTCGACATCAACCAAGGGGCAAGACCGAGACATGAACTAAGATAAGTTCAAAGGTGATTTTGATGTAGAACAACGATCATCTAAAGTTCTCTTCTTTCCATACGAGAGAATCGAAGGACGCGACAACAAAGGGTTCCAGTCCTCGGATAGGTTCATTCTTGACAAAGAACTGACCATGGCTGAAATAACAAATCGTAGCAAGAAAAAGAGATGACGGGGACCCGGGATTCCATATAAATACAACCAACCTAGTCTTGGACTGGAGGAATGAGTTCATCGAGTATCTTCGGAATGGAAAGTTGCTTGAAGACCTGATGGCGTCCCGGGTACTACGCACCAAAGAGGCTAGCTACTACGTCATGCAAAGAAAATTGTATATGAGATCGTACCAGGCACGTTGGCCCGATGTTTAGGAGCCTCAGAGACAGTCTACGTGATAAGATAGGTCCATGAAGGAATTTGTAGGAACCATTCTGGTGCGGATTCTTGGTACTAAAGTTGGTTAGGGAAGGATATTACTGGCCCCGGATGGAACTAGACGCAAAGACTTTAGTTTAGAATGCAATAAGTGTTAGTGCTAAGCACAATTGGTGCACCAATCGGCATAACTCTTGCATTCGATACTATCCCCATGGTCATTCATAAAATGGGGGATAAATATAGTTGGTCCTCTTCTACCGGGTCCCAGAAAGGTAAGATTCCTTTTAACTTTAACCAATTGTTTCACTAAATGGGTTGAAGCAGCTCTTTACCAAAAGATCTGCGAGTGTGAAGTGATTGACTTTCTGTAGAAACACAGAATATGTCGATTCGAAATACTGAAGGAAATTTGCTTCCATAACTGACCACAGTTTATAGGCTCCAAAGTCACAAAATTTCTCGAAGATCTGAAAATTAAAAGGATTACATCTTCACCATACCATCCGAGCACTAATGGACAGACGGAGTCAACCACTAAGGTGATTATCCAAAACCTCAAAAAGAGGTTAGAAACTACTAAAGGTAAGTGGCCCAAAGAGTTACTGGGCAGGCTATGGGCGTACCAGATGATGGCAAAATCAAGCATGGGAAAGACACCTTTCTCTCTCGTATACAGCGGAAGCTCTGATCCCGGTGGAAGTCGTGGAACCAACCTTATGGTTCTCCTGAAGAAATAAAGAAGAAAATAATGAGGCATTGTTGGTGAAGCTGGATCTGCTCGATGAACGCATGGACTTGGCAGGTATGAGGATGGTGGCTTAAAAGCAAAGGATAGAAATATACTATAATCGGAGGGCCAATCTCCGGTACTTTAAAGTAGGAGACTTGGTTTTGAGAAAAGTAATTCAGAGAAATCGAAAAATCAATGTTGGGAAGCTGGGTCTGACGTGGGAAGGTCCTACCGGGTTTCAGCTATGACTGGTAAAGGATCGTAGGAGCTAGAAAATCAGGATAGAGTCATATTTTCCAGCAATAGGAACGTGACTCACCTCAAAAGATATTACATATACTGAAAGTATGTGTTGCACTCATTTTCCCTTTGACTAGATTTTGTCCTGGTCGAGTTTTTCTGGCAAGGTTTTTAACGATGAAACAACGGAAAGCATACTACGAAGGAAGTGTCAGCGGCAAAGTTAAGACCTTTAAAAGACAGGGCATTGAAATAATAAACCACTACGAGATGATTAAATAGTCTTTGGCTCGATGGCATATTCCTAATGGGAGGTAAATCTTGCCATCGAACCAAAGACTATTTAACCGTTCACAAGTGTTTCAACCAACAAAGCAATACTTCCAGTGTTCCAATTTGCATACTTCGCATTCGAACACTGGGGGGAATAATATGAGACTATTGGATACGGAAGCAAGGATTCCACGAAAATCGGGAGTACGAGAGCTGGAACAATAATGTCGCATAGGGACCATGGACTGCATGGCCAGCCCCATAGAAACAAGTTGTACGAGTTAGCCTCATATATTGGTAGAAAATCGGGACCACGAGACCTAGGAACAATAATGTCTCATCGGGTCCGGCAACTGCATGGCCAGCCCCGTAGAAATAAGTTATACGAGTTAGCCACATGTATTGACTGTTTCTTTTTTCTTTTTAGCAATAAAATGCTTATGTACTTTTAAAGATAGAAGGAATAAAATAAAGTTATTTTATTTTTATCTTATTTCTTGTCCAATTGATGAGTTATTTTTATCATTTGAAAGTTAACAGAAAACTTCGAATGCTTGTGCCGGAATCAACAAGAGACGTCCTATTCAAGAGCACCGTAAGCATAAGAGGGCCCTCTCTTATGAAACCCTCATAGTAAAGGGTTTATTCCAGAAAACTTTATGCCCGGAGCAAGAAGCTATTGGAATAAAATACAACCGAAGCCTTATCTAATTCAACGCAAAAAGAATAAGCCTTGTGCAATAATTAAGTAAATATCTTCTTCATTTATCAAAATGGAAAACGACATAAATACAAAAGTAAAAAGTAAAACAACAAAAGAAAAGAAGAAGAAATCTATATATTACCGCTGCCAGAACTCGAGGGGAGAGGCATCTACGCCCCCGAGAGAAGTGGGCGGATCAGCCGTCAGTTACCTGGGCCTTTATCATCATTCTCTTCAAGTTCCTCCTCGGTTCTCGAATACTCGGAACCAATGCTCGAAGAGTCAGTTGCATTAGGTTGAGCCAGGAGATGTTCTCGAGCGGTTAACTCCAGTGCTCGGGCCTTGGTGATGCAAACATCAATAACAATGATGCCCGTTTCGGCCTCCTACAAGGTTTTTCTCTTTATATGATACATAGGGTATGTCTTTTCAAATACGAGGGAATACCCTTGGTGTTGGAACTTTGCCTTAGTCTATCAACCTTTGCCTGAAGGTCGTCCCTTTCGGATCTCATGGCGACAAGGCTAGAATCGAGATAACGGATTGTAGAAAGGTGAAGCCAGTTTTGCTCCATGATCTTCTTGAAACTCTCCTCCATCCTGGCCCACTTCTCCTTGGTGGAATTAGCCTTCTCTGTTTTGGAGCTCAAGGCTTCCTCCAAGTTAGTCATCTGTTCAACAGAGGTAGACTCACAGTCGGCAGCAACAAGCACAACATCTTAAAGCTCAACCCACTTAGCCTTAGCATCTTGGAGATATGAATGTAGTTGAGTGGATTCTTGGGCTATGGGCCATAACTTCTTGCTCACTTTTCTGCAACCGGGCCTCAAGCTCGCCCGCTTCAGAAGCTTTTGCCTCCAGCACCTGGAGGCGCGTACTAAGTTGATTCCTTTCAACCACTAACTGATCCCATTTGGAGACAAGTCCTTATTTATCAAGAATCAATCTATGAAGTCCCTCGGAAGCAAAGAAGTTGGCCTGCAAAAAGTATATTGAAGTTAGAAACCCCGTTACAACAGATAAGTAGAAAATAAGCAATAAGAGAGCAAGTACGATACTGCCGCCGCATTATACATTACATTATTCAACTGGCACTCCCACGAAAGAGAGTGCAATTTATTCTTATCCTTCTTTGAATCCAAAAAATTCAGGTAGTTGGAAAGCTCCACCGGCTTGGACAACATATGGCACCCCTTCGAAACTGAAAGAGTGGCACTCCTCCTCCCTTGGGGATCTGGAAAAGGGGTGAATAATTGTACCCTAGATTCCCATAGTCGGGAGACTGAAGAGGAGAAGTACCCTACTCTAGGGCGTCTAAGGCCGGTGGAGGAGATGCAATAGATGCTGGTGGCGAAGGTACAATTGGTTTAGAGGGGAATGGTTGTTGGATTTGTAGGTTGAGAAGCAGTTGAAACAAGAGCAATGGTGATTATTGGTTGCTCATTGACCGAAGACAGAAGAGGCCCGAGTCCAACCTCCCAGGGCCAGAATAGCAATAGGGGTCGGGAAGCAAGAATCGTCATCCTCTACTATCTCTATTTCACCCCAAAGTGCTCGAACCCACCTTCGGTCGGGGTTTTAAGCTCTCTCGGTTGAGCTGATGAAGATCGTTGTCTCCTTTGAAGGGAAGCCCCTTCATCACTGGCTTCCCCATCATCTTCAATGACAATTGTGGCTGCGACCAGCTTGGTTGTGGCCTTTTCTATTTTCTATATATTTATCCCCAACCAAGGAAGAATACCTTCTTTTTGGTTGCTTGTTCTTTGGCTGGGGACTCCGAGAAGAAGCACCCCCACCTGAAGCAGATCCAAGCCTACCGCTTCGAGCGAGAGCACTTTGTAATAATCTCGCGGCCTCCACGGGATCAACAAAAATATCGACCTCAGGGCAGGTGACAGAGCCCTGCGAGAGTCTTGAATCAAGCAAAAAATATAGTTAGCAGATTTCTTTGTGTACATACAGAGGCAGAAGGAAGAAGGGCTCAATTTATCGTAGTTCCTGGCCTTCTACTCATATTTGGGGGCCATCTCCTTCCACCAACGAGTTTTGACATTGTAATATCCAGAATCTTCTGAACCCACTGGTGCAGGCCTTGAACCCTTGGTGGTGTCCACCGAGTAGCTGAAACAACGAAAACAAAAAGTTCAACAATGATGGGGAACAATCTTTTTACGAAGGAAAGAGATGAATAAATTACAAACTTATTTGAACGATTCCATGATTCAGGAAAAGATGGAGTTGTGGCCGGGATGATATCCCTGGTAACAATAATGATAAACCACTCCATCCATTTGGGGTCACTGTCATTGGTGAGAAGGACGTGGTGGCCATGTTTACTGACATTTACTACTCCCCCACGGAAGATTTTGGGGAGTAGAGGTTCATCATGGGTGGCACAGTTCGGGTTTGCCCAGTCTCCGTGCACAGCTGGCGTAGACAAGCTATAATTCGCCATGTAGAATGGCCTACTTGTGCCAAGAAAACCTGATAATGATGGCAAAACTCCAACATCACGAGGTCGAGCCCTCCGCTCAAGGAAAAGGGACCCAAGGTGAAGGGGTACATATAGACATACATAAAACCTTCCTTGGTGAATGTAACCCACTCTATTAGATCTGGAGCAAGGATGTCAAGGTATGGGTAGTTGCAGTCCTCCTTCATAGCAAGAATACTGGAAGGACAAATGGCGGAGGGGTACCTGCTAATACCCCAAGTCCGTGAAGACGCAGAAGGGAACTTCTCTTGGAAGTTATTGATGATACTCAAGTGCTTGAGTATAATGGTGCTCACCGTGGGAGGATCATCATCAACATCAACCTCTTTGTCATCGTTTCTCTTCGGGCCTCCACCGAAGAGAAGACCCGAATTTTTGAAAGACTCAGTAAAAGAAGCCATGGTAGTAAAAAGATAGTGAAGTTTTTTGAAGAAAGTCAGAAAAGGATGAAAGGAGAAGGAGGTTAAGGGCAAATAAGTTAATGAACTTATGAAAGTTTTGGAAGTGAAAGAGGTAAAATGATGGGTATAAGTAAAGAAATAGGTGACAAAAATCGTAGTTAGGATTACTTCGAGAACCAGCAAAATTACTGCTAAATCATGGGGCAACACGTGTTTGGGGTATTAAATGCGGGAAGACGTGCGTTCTTTTAAGCGTCAGCGACTGTTCAGAAGGTTTTCAGAAGATTTTTTGCTAAGAAAGGGATCTTCACCAAACTCCCGGTGACACAAAAATATGCCACCGGAAAGTAGGGGGACTATCTGTATAGAGTAAAATTGGTTTATATTAAATGATCAAATAGTAGCGTGACACGTGGAATCAAAGACAAATAGAAAGTAAATCAAGTAACAACCCGTACCGGGAACAATGGGTGCAGTTGGCACCGGATAGGCCCCGAAGGGAGCATGATCAATGTGAGCAGATCGAATGTTTGCCATCGGATAACAGTCAATGGAAAATATTTCTGGCATTAAATGGGCAGCCGTTGCAGAGAATATTTGCATTCATGGCATACCGTTATATATTCATCAATGACCTCTTTATTGTCATTTAAGAGGGGTTTGATCCTAGGATCTTGTTTTTTTAGGTATGGCTATAAATAGTAGGCTGAATAACCATTTTAACACACGAAATTCTTAGCAAAACTTATGCTATATTTCATTCTCACGCTCAATAAAATAACTTTATTTGCTTTTTACATTGTTCTTCTTTCTGTCCTTCGAGGCATTGCTCTCGGTGCCGAGCTTGTCATTTCCTTTGATTTTAACCGCTAAGTCTTATTTTTAATCTTGTTTATTTATCATTTTTGGATCAAATCAGTTTGTTTATTTATAAATCATTTAACAAAATCAACTGTATCATTTTATGGGTAAACAATAAATGCTCATGTTCCATTTCAAAGCCACTGGGTCCGAACTGGATTCGCCTCAAAGATTGAATATAAAAGTCTAAGGCCCTTGACTGCTGTGCCATTGCATGTTTCTTATGTGATTTTTATTTAAGCGTCAATAATAAGACCTTGAGATTTCAAGGGAATCTTTTTTTATGGATAGTGATAGAATATACTGTTGCAGTAGTTAGCATATGTTGTTTCCCTAATCCCAATTTGACAAAAAGCAAAACAAAATTCTGTAGACTCAACAATTCATGCATGCCTCAAAACTGAAATATTGAGTTAATGTTAATCATTCCAATTATTTAAAACTTGCACTTACGTATTGTTGTGTTATTTATAAGAATTTCATTGATGGAAGTAACACGTTTCCAATAATTTTCTGGTTTTTCAATGTCCTACACGTCCCCTGAGTATACTTTGAGAGAAATTTTATCAAAATTTCACATAACAATTAGTACCATGATCCAGCGGCGTGCTTGATGGACATGTTTGATTATTGAAAGCAAGGTCCTACTTGCTACTTCACCATAAATCACGTTGCACTTTTAATCAGCTTAGTCAAGGGAATTAATTAAATAATTAACTGAAAATGCACGCGTAACATCAAGATATGAACCACAACAAAGAAGTCACATTCATGTATGATGTTAGTTTCGTGGTATCAAACAACATGAGATATGAAACAACTAAGTTTCGAATAAACGAATTGATATTGGGTTTAAGTTGTATACGCTAACGCCTTAGGCTATAAATTAAAAAATATTTACACAATAGGTCATGTATAAGAGGTAACGTAAATTTCTATCATTATGTGGATAATAATTGGTAACCTGATTAAACAAATAAAACGACACAAATATAATAAATTAAATTACGTACATAGTTTAAAAATATTTACACCATCAGTGCAGTCTAACTTATTTACATCTAAATGACTTGAAAAAGCAAAAAGGAAAGGCAGAAAATGTGCCGTGTTCTTTCGAGGCATCAATATTGAGACTAAGTAGAATTCTTGGTTTTATTGGCCAGTGATGATTACCAATAGGGATTTGTTCGTATATATACGAAATTAAGAATTAATTGTTTACCTGGTATATCTTGGTTTTTAAGTTTTTAAAAAGTATCTTGATTTTTTTTTAA
This sequence comes from Nicotiana tabacum, assembly GCF_000715075.1. NCBI lineage: Eukaryota > Viridiplantae > Streptophyta > Magnoliopsida > Solanales > Solanaceae > Nicotiana > Nicotiana tabacum. The sequence goes on from NC_134087.1 coordinate 130,476,311, forward strand.
CAATTTATATTCAATTAGGGATACACTGAAATAAGCAGATAGTTGCACCCAAAATATCTCATATTTCTCTTCTTAATTAATGAGATCTGCTATTGACGATCACTTTATAGCATAAGAAATTGATGAACTCTGTAGATAATTAAAATTTTGTCAAATTTAAATCCATAAGAAATTTGGATTTTACTACAAATTAAATATATATTGGTCCAATTAAGTAACATGGACTGGTATAATTGGGTTTGTTATTTAAATCCAATTAAATTGATTTAAATAAAGGTCCAATATATTATTGGGCTAGCCCGTCAATTGGTCTTCTATCAAATGGGTCGGCCCATAAGCCTCAAGCCCAATAATCTACTAGGGGTTTCTTGGAGACTACTCACCCCACACCTATATAAAAGGGTCAAAGGAGAAGGCTAAGAGACAAGCAAGTAAGCAGAAGAAAATGCTAAAGAAGCTCTGAAGAATAGCATCAAGACCTTCATCCATATCTGCAATCGTCGTCTGTGGTCAAATTCCAAAGGCGAACTCAAGTCATAGGTGGGTGGCTTCAAATCTTCCGTTCGTGATAACCCAACATCAAATCCTGGTTCGTGACGAGCTTCAAATTGTTCGTGACGTAGTACAAATCTGAAATCCGTCAAGTTCAAAATCAAGCTTTCAAGCTCTTGAACCATCATCCGTGAGGAGAAGAATCAGAGGACTACATCTCTTTAGATTTAGAGATATTTTAGAGATTGTAACCCCATCACTTGAAATTGAATATAATATTTGTCGCTATATTTCTTGTCTTGATTATTATTTTTCAGGAGCGAAATTTAGTCGTTACAAAATTTGGCACGCCCAGTGGGACCATCTCTACCTCTCATCTCTTCTCAACTCTCAACATTCAAGATCACTAAGATGGCTTCAAAGAAGATCGAAGTTACTGACTCCAAGTTTTCTTCTGACGTTGAAAGTATCCTGAACGTTACTATGGGGAGTCTTGGGCCAATCACTCGGAGCAAGGCGAGCGTCTTGGGGCAACAAGCACTCCAAGTGTCGTCTGCACCAATGCATGCTTTGAGATCTTCATCATTCGAAGAAGAAAGGTCCTTTGCTAGCAAGTCAAAGAGAGGAGATAATATTGCAGAAGTTGTGGAGAAAGCTCATGTTCAACTTACTTTATACAATACCAAGAGTCAGCTTACCCAACCTGATGATAAAGTCTTATGTGTTGGCTCTACGCCAATCTCACCACATGACATGTTCCAAACTGAGTTCAATCCGTGTGAAGGTCTCGGTTATTCTTCATCATCTGCAATAATCATGGAGGCAATGATGACTAACACTTCGACAATGGAGGAGCAACTTGCAAACCTGACAAAGGCGATTGATGGGTTAACAAAGTATGCTCAAGATCAAGATGTCCGTATCGTAAAATTGACAGGCATAGTTGAAAGCATGATGGATGGAGAATCAAGTCATGCACCTGGAAAGCTTCCTGAAGTCCACGAGAAGGCTGATCCTCCAACAAAACAAGGGTCATCTGCCAAAGAACTTCATGTCTCCTCTGAAGGATCAATTCCCATAGAACAATTGAAGGAATTCATTATGGGAACTATCAAGGATAAGTATGAGGTTGCTTCAAAGTCTTCTCTCACGTACGCAAAGCCGTATACTACAAGAATCGATAGCCTGAAGATGCCTGGCGGCTATCAACCTCCCAAATTTCAACAGTTCGACGGCAAGGGAAATCGAAAGCAACATGTTGCACACTTTGTTGAGACATGCAACAATATAGGGACTTATGGAGATTACCTTGTCAAGCAGTTCGTCCGCTCACTAAAGGGGAATGCTTTTGATTGTTACACCGATCTCGAGGCTGGATCCATTGATAGTTGGGACCAATTGGAGCAAGAGTTTCTTAATCGCTTTTATAGCATGAGGCGTACTGTGAGCATGGTGGAACTTACAAATACTCGCCAACGAAAAGATGAATCAGTTATTTACTTTATCAATCGATGGAGGAATGCAAGCCTTAACTGAAAAGATAGGCTAAGCGAAGCTTCTGGCATAGAGATGTGCATCCAAGGAATGCATTGGGGACTTCGTTACATCTTGCAAGGAATTAAGCCCAGGACATTTGAAGAACTTGCCACCCATGCTCATGATATGGAGTTGAGCATGGCTTCTGCGGGAAACGAAGGGCTGCCCATCTACGAACCTCGCAAGGGAAGAGATAAGCAAGAAGTCAATAAATGGAGTAAATTCGCACCCAAAAATGAAAGCAAAGAATCCATGAACGTCAATGCCTCTCCTTTGAAGTTTACTACCAAGGCGAGCAAGAAACAGAGTATAAAAACAACTTCCTCTCAAGACAATGCAAATCGGAAGTTGACTCTCAAAGAGATACAAGAAAAGGAGTACCCATTTCTAGACTCCGATGTGCCTACAATATTTGAAGAACTCCTCGAGTTAAAGCTTATTGAGCTGCCAGAGATGAAGTGACCAGATGAAGCTGGAAAAAGCAATGACCTGAATTACTGCAAATACCATCGGCTTGTAGGTCACCCTCTTGAGAAGTGCTTTGTTTTCAAGGACAAAGTTATGGATTTGGCTCGTCAAAAGAAGATCGAGCTCGAAGTCGAAAAGAAAGCACAAATTATGTGTCCATTACCTTTGGCTCATTCGATCCGATTGAGATATGCACCTGTGAAGGGAATGAAGATGAAAAATTGTTGGAGGATGACAAAGTCCGAGTTGATCAACCTGATGAAGAAGGATGGACCCTGGTGACTCGTCGAAGACGCCATAAATTGAGTCTGCAAAAAGGATCAACGAAGCAACCTACGAGGAATAAGATGGTGAGAAGACTAAAAAAGCTACAAATTGTTAAGAAACCAGAGAAGGAGGATATAGAGACACACCATCACCAAAATCCACGCTACCCAGTGACTTTGGGAGAATTTTTGCCGAGTTGGTTTCGCACGAAGATTTCTGACGATGATGACAAGGCCTTGTGCTGTAATGCTGATAAAGAAGAAGAGGAAAAGAATGAAGTCAAGTCAACACTCTCATTATCACTGTCTAATAGTCTTGTTGAGTCCTCCTTCCAAGAAGCAGATGTCTATAATACAAAAATCACCTTCACTAAAGACGATCTCCTACTTGGTGAGACACCACACAATCGCCCTTTGTTTATGGTGGGTTATGTGCTCGAGAGGAGGATAAACAGAATCTTGATAGATGACGGATCTGCAGTTAACATTCTTCCCATTCGCATAATGAAAGAACTCGGCATCTCAACTGAAGAACTTTCTGAAAGCCGACTGATGATTCAAGGATTCAATCAAGGAGGACAAAGGGCCATATGAGCTATCAAGCTGGAAATCGCCATGGGAGATATGCAATCAACTGCATGGATGAATGTGATCGATGCAAAGACTTCATACAATTTGTTGCTTGGCAGGCCGTGGATACACGAGAACAAAGTTGTCCCATCAACTTACTACCAATGTTTGAAATATAATAAAGATGGAGTCGAAAATAAGATAGTTGCTGATGACAAGCCGTTCTCTGAAGCCGAGGCATACTTCACTGATGCAATGTTCTACTTGAAGAACCACATCATGAAGGGAGTAAAAGTTGATGACATCACGAAGGCCAAAGGCATGAAAATAGCTCCTTTATTTCGTTACGTCCCAAAAGTGAAGAAAGATGAAGGAGAATCATCAAGCCTCCAAAAAGGTGCACTAAGAGAATTAACCCTTCATATCAAGTAGATTGATACCATAAAGTTATCTTCAAAGCTACTGGAAAATTTTGTGGCCCCTAACATGCCTCAAAATAAGGCACTCCCTACGAAACGCACAAATAAAGGTTTTGATCCGAATGCTTACAGGTTGTTCGCAAAGGCTGGATATGATCCCAATGAACCATCTAAGCTAGGGAAGCTCCCACCTGAAGCTACTAGGAAAGCAAACACGATGAAGGATAATGAGAATGCAGTGAAGCAATCACGTAAGGGTCTTGGTTACAAACAACCCCCACCAGTTCGCATCTCCATTAGAAGAGCAAGTATTAACTATATCACGACGGAAGATGAACCCGCTGATCCTAATAAAAGGCCTTCTATCTTTGATCGACTTGGAGAACCAACTACAAGAACTTCTGTATTTGAGAGGCTGGGGCCATTAAAAAGGAAGAAGAACAAGTCCCAAAGAAATCATGAGAAAATAAGAAGACCTTTGCCATCTAGAGTCCAAAGTATCTCCAAAGAGTGTCAAAGCCTGGTCCCTTCCAGAATGAGGCGACAATCAGAACTTTTGATTTCATGCGGAGAGGTACTCAAAGTGAAGACTCGCATAGTGGTCCACACTAGAGAGCGTGATGAAGATGAAGAAAGTGGAGGATCTTCATATCGCATTACTGCGAATGAGGAGCAATACACTTCATCCCTAAGGAAATTTGACGAATATTTGGGAGATGCCTCTTGGTGTGGCCATATATCTTTTAATGATGGTGATCCTCAAAAAGACGAAGATGTCGAGGACGCTCCTACGGAACTAGAAGAAGGAATTAAAATGACTGTTGATGCATTGAAAGAAGTCAACCTTGGCACTGCAGAAGACTCCAGGCCCACCTATGTAAGTGCCCTATTAACCATAGATGAAGAAAACACTTATGTGGAGTTACTCAAAGAATATAGAGATGTCTTTGCTTGGAGCTACAAAGAGATGCCTGGTTTAGATCCTAAGGTAGAAGTTCATCATCTCGCAATCAAGAAAGGAGCTCGTCCTGTTAAGCAAGCCCAAAGACGCTTCAGGCCAGAATTGATCCCATCAATCGAAGCTGATGTCAATAAACTCATCGAAGCTGGTTTCATTCAGGAGGTTAAATATCCTTCATGGATTTCAAGAATTGTTCCTGTGAAGAAGAAGAATGGCCAAATTCGAGTTTGTGTCGATTTTAGAGACCTCAATAATGCATGCCCTAAGGACGAATTTCCGCTCCCCATTCCAGAGCTTATGATTGATGCCACCACCAGATATAAGGCGATGTCTTTCATGGATGGTTCATCTGGCTACAATCAAATACGTATGGCACCAAAAGATGAAGATCTTATTGCGTTTCGCACTCCTAAAGGCATTTATTGCTACAAAGTAATGCCTTTTGGCTTGAAGAATATTGGCGCCACATATCAAAGGGCAATGCAGAATATCTTTGACGACATCCTCCACAAGAATGTGGAATGCTATGTGGATGATTTAGTGGTGAAATCAAGAAAGAGAGGAGACCACTTACAAGACTTAAGAATGGTGTTCGAACGACTCCGGAGATATCAACTCAGAATGAACCCGTTGAAATGTGCCTTTGGAGTTACTTCTGGAAAATTCCTTGGCTTCATTGTTCTACATCGAGGGATTGAGATATATCAAGCCAAAGTTGACGCCATCTTAAAGATACCCGAGCCCAAAATTATACATAAACTGAAAAGTCTACAAGGAAAATTGGCGTACCTTAGAAGATTCATCTCAAATCTAGCAGGGAAGTGCCAACCTTTTAGCCGGCTCATAAAGAAGGGTATACCTTTTGAATGGGACCAAGCTTGTAGCAATGCATAACAAAACATCAAATCCTACTTGATAAAACCTCCAGTTCTGGCAGCCCCTATACCAGGAAAGCCATTGATTCTATATATTACAGCCCAAGAAAGGTCAGTGGGAGCCCTTTTGGCCCAGGAAAATGGTGAAAATAAAGAAAATTCCCTCTACTACTTGAGTAGGATGATGACCCCAAATGATCTAAAGTATTCTCCGATTGAAAAGTTGTGTTTGGCGTTGGTTTTCGCAATTCAAAAGCTAAAGCACTACTTTCAAGCTCATGTCATCCGTCTCGTCTCAAGGGCAAACCCGATCAAGTTTGTTATGTCAAAACCCGTACTCAATGATTGATTAGCAAGGTGGTATCTCCAATTTCAACAACTTGAGATTGTGTATATCCCACAAAAAGCTGTGAAAGGACAAGCTTTGGCAGATTTCTTGGCAGATCATCCAATTCCTAATGATTGGAAGTTGACTGATGAACTACCTGATGAGGATGCGATGGTCATCGAAGTGCAACCACCGTGGAAAATGTATTTTGATGGTACCGCACATCGTGAGGGAGCTGGTGCAGGTGTTGTGTTTGTCACTTCTCAAGGGGAAGTCTTGCCATATTCCTTCACCTTAACACAACATTGCACCAACAACGTTGCGGAATATCAAGCACTCATACTTGGGCTTGAGATGGCCATTGATATGAGACAACTCCAATTACATATTTTTTGGAGACTCTGAGTTAGTGATCAATCAATTTATAGGTAGCTACGAGGTCAAAAAGCCAAAATTGCGTCGTTATTATGATTATGCGCAGAAATTGATTGGATGGCTTGGCAATGTAACTCTTCAGCATGTGCCAAGGAAGGAAAATAAGAAGGCTGACGCCCTAGCTACTCTAGCTTCAACATTGACTCTGCCCGGCCAGACACAAATCGCTATCTGCCAAAAATATATAGTGCCGCCAGATGAGAACGAGGATGAAGAAAGCAAGCTCGAGCGTTTGGTAGCCGTCGCTGAAGCTGTGAAGGTTGATTGTCGACAAACCATGATCTACTACTTATGTTATGGGATACTTCCAGAAAATCCAAGAAGAAAGACCGAAATTCGTCGGCGTGCCCCTCGCTTCCTTTACTACAAAGACACTTTGTATCAAAGATCATTTGAGGGAGTTCTCTTGCGTTGTTTAGGGGAAGATGAAGCAACTCAAGCTATGCAAGAGGCACACTCTGGAGTTTGTGGATCACATCAATCCGGGCCGAAGTTCCACTTCCACATTAAGAGGATGGGTTACTACTGGCCGACAATGGTGAAAGATTGCTTAGATTATGCTCGAAGATGCAAGGCTTGCCAGTTTCACGCAAATTTTATGCACCAACCTCCTGAAATGTTACACCCTACCGTTGCATCTTGGACATTTGATGCTTGGGGATTAGATATTGTTGGACCACTTCCAAAATCTTCTGGAGGACATCTATACATCTTGGCCACAACTGATTATTTCTCAAAATGAGCAGAGGTCGCCACTCTCAAGGAAGTGAAGAAAGAGAATGTTGCAAACTTCATTCGAGTGAACATCATATATCATTTCGGCATTCCTAGTTATATAATAACAAATAATGGCAAACCGTTCGATAACAAATTGATGACCAAGATCTGTGAATTTTTTGGCTTCAAGCAACGTAATTCGTCAATGTATTATGCTACTGCAAATGGACTAGCCGAAGCATTTAACAAGATGCTTTGCAACTTGTTAAAGAAGGTCGTCTCCAAGTCTAAAAGAGATTGGCATGACAGAATGGAAGAAGCTTTGTGGGCATATCGTACGACTCATCGCACGCCGACACAAGCAACTCCTTATTCTCTTGTTTATGGAGTCGAAGCAGTTCTTCTTCTTGAGCGTCAAATATCGTCCTTGTGACTCGCTGTCCAAGAAGGTCTTACTGAGGAAGAAAACGCTCGCCTACGCCTTGAAGAACTTGAATCCCTCGATGAAAAAAGGCTAGAAGCTCAACAAAGTCTTGAATGTTATCAAGCTCGTCTTTCTCGTGCTTTCAACAAAAAGGTTCGCTTGAGGTCCTTCCAAGTTGGCGATCAAGTTCTTGTAGTAAGAAGACCTATTATCACCTCTCGCAAATCTGGGGGCAAATTCACTTCAAAGTGGGATGGTCCATATGTTGTGCAAGAAGCCTATTCAAGTGGAGCTTACAAGTTAGTTGATGTAGATGGCATGAGAATTGGCCCTATCAATGGGAAATTTTTGAAGAGGTACTATCCTTGAAGAATAAACGCTCCTCAACGCACGAGCCTAAACTACAAGTCATGAAGCTCCTTAATGCACGAGCCTAAACTGCATGCTGCTACGCTCCTCGACGCACGAGCCTAAACTGCAAGTCATGAAGCTCCTTAATGCACGATCCTAAACTGCATGCTGCTACGCTCCTTGACACAAGAATCTAAACTGCATGTTGCAATGCTCCTGGCCCACATGAGCCTAAACTGCGAACGACACCCAAAAAAAAAAGGAGTCCGCTAGGTCGAAAACCTCGAAAGAGGCGGCCTAGGCAAAAGTTAGGACACAAAAAAAACTCACCTATTTTGAACTACGTTATGACTTGATCCTCTTCACCAAGGTACTTAGGTAACTTAGAGTTTTATTCTAAGTTCAGTCGCATAAGCTTAAAAAAAAAGTGTGGAATACATGATCTGGAACTTTGACTAATCCAGAAGGTCTTATGTCGCAAAGACTCCTATATGCATGCGAATCTAGAAGTTCACTGCAGTCGCGTCAACTTCGCGAATTTTCTGTTGGTAGACCGAAAAAGTTCTTCCATGAAATCCATAGATACTTCAGGTCTTTGAGTTTCCTTTCTAACGGCATGGACGGATTGCAATTCCGACACTCGAAGCTCAAGATACAATTATTTTTGCCGAAGGTATGCAAATCTGAAAATTCACTGCAGTTGAGTCGACTTCGTAAATTTTTTGTTCACAGTCCGAAAAGAGTTCTGTTATGAAATTTATATGAGTTTTAGATCTCCGGTCCTTCTTTCTAAAGGTACAGATGGATTGCAATTCTGACACTCCAAGCTCAAGATACAATTATTTTCGTCGAAGGTACGCAAATCTGAAAATTCACTGCAGTTGAGTCGACTTCGTGAATTTTCTGTTCACAGTCCGAAAAGAGTTCTCTTATAAAATTTATACGAGTTTTAGATCTCCGAGTCTATTTTGTGAGATCACAAACGGATTGTGATTTGGATGCTCCTATCTCGAGATGTGATTTATTTTGCGCAGAGTGCGCAAAGCTGTGAGCTAAACACGGGCCAGACGTGTAGATCGACTTTGAAGATTAATTCCAACTGATACAAAAGGAGATTCGTGCTAATTTTTTGATATGTTTCATTCCTATGAGTCTAGTTTCGGTAGAAGCAAGCAGCCTATGATTTGAAATCTCCTACAAAAAAATATGAATTCTTTTTCGCGAAACAACAAAACCAACATACAAGACATATGCTGAAATTTAAGAAGGAAATAATTGGGAGTAACAGAGGGAATTCAGGTCTCAAAGAGAAATATCACATATTAAAAAAAAATAAAGATACTTTTATTGCTCCAAGACATAAGTACTCCATTACATGATATTAGTTATAAAAAAAAATCACAAGTCAAGAATCCTAAGCAAAAAAAAAAAAAAGAGAGAGAGAGAGAAAAAACTCTAAAATCATGGAAAAGGTTTGAAGCTAAGGATTTGCTGGCGGCTTGTCTCAACTGCCCCTTTCAGGAGGGATAATTTCTCTGCTTCATCGTCAGATAATGGATGATTGGCTTCAATGGTATAAATCTCCCCTTCGGTAACGTCAACGTTCTCTTGACTTTTAGCCAACTTCACCTGTTATTTGTCCAAGAGTGCGACGATCTTCTTCTTTCTTGAGGCTAAGGAAGCTAGCTGTTGTTCAACATTCACAAGACTGGCTTGAAGTTTTTCTACGGACTCGCTCACTTTTTCATATTCCTGTTTTGCATCATCGAGGCGTCGTCGTACATCAGAAAGTGACTCTTGGTGAAATTCTTTAGTCATCTTGGACGATCTTAAAGCATCGTAATCTGCGTACGTCTTGAAAAAAGCCTCGACAAGAGCCTCTAAGGTAGAAGTATCAATAACATTTTCTTTCTTAATTTCCTCAAAACTCAAAGCAATACTTTCCTCCAACTTTGTGAAGCTATCCAGAGAATCAAGAGAGAACTCTTCGATCCATTCACACAAGGTATGCCACATTGTGTTAACAAAAGAAAGTTTAATACGGGAAATAGTCTCTTGTGACTTAAAGTTTGGAGCATCAAGATGCAACGACCATGGAGTAGGCTCAAAGATTTTTAGACGTTTTGCTTGACTTGCAGCAACCTCCATCTTACTCGTCATGGATGGCTTGGAAAGCACAACATCTTCTGGAAGAACGAGGTGAGACTCTTTGGGTAGACTCAAATCTATCGACGGAGCATTGTTTGCAGCATGATGTTCAACACCACCAAATAAAGTATGGACTTTTTACGGCCACACTGAGGGAATTTGGGCTTGTAACACAGTCTTCCACCGTGTCTTCACCAAGAACGTCATCATACAACTCATTGATGCCCAACTGCAAAAAAAACAGCAAACTTTAGTGTTAAAAAAAGGGAGTAAATTTGAAGGAAATAATATTTACTCATTTCTCCAGTTCAGACAACGGCATCGTTGATCTAGGGTCACCCTCTACGAAAAATCCAGTATCGATACTAAGAGCATCCAAGTCAGCAAATTCACTATGGCTCGTGTCCTTAGCCTTCTTCTTTGAACGATTCCAATGTATGTCGTGACTAACATCACTCTCGTTCGAACTGGAGGTGGCACTAACATTCAAAATCTCATTGGGAAAAGCAGAAGCTTGAGTCCTTTCCTCGTTTGTTGGCACGACGTTGGCTGTCTTCGCAATATTTTTGTTTGGTGAAGTAGGAGGCGCTTTCCTTTTGCAAGGATTATTCGTCACCTCTACAATGGCAGTAGTTGTCTTGGAAGTCAACAAAACATGTTTAGCTCCTTTGTCCACATGGGCTTCCCCGCCCGTCGAAGGGGTAGACTTGGGTAAGACCTTGGTGCTTGGCGAAGGATCTTTCGATCTTAACTCGGACTTGGAAGACCCTTCGTGAGTGTTCTTTTGACGTTGATCATCTTTGGAGGATAAAGGAATATCATCTTTCCTTGGAACTTTCAAAATGATATGAGTACTTTATCGGGAAGAGTGCACTCGACGAGCTGACCACCAATCTGCATACTCACGAGTCATTAGAGGTCCCTCTTCTGATGGACGCGTAGGGACAATAACCTTTGATGAACCTCCAAGACGAACACAGGAGTCCCAGAATTGCACTAGCATTCTCAGTGAGCCGTTATAGGGTCGCTCCATGAGGTTGCCAGGAACATCTTGACAAAAGCCGAATTGACGACTAAACCTATGCGGGCTATAAGATTCCACAATATGAATGTCATCATACCTAAGGGTGATGAAGCTTGAACGAAGACTTATAAAAAAGTCACTCCAAGAATTCGATTGTTCGTCACGATCGGTAAGATGCAATTCCCTCCCTTGTAGCATAGCCAAATGGTGAAGTTGTCGCGCACTAACTTGTTGAAATAACTCAGGGGCATTACTAAGGTCAAAATGCTTGGCCATCTTCTCGCCAGAAACCTTGCACATTTGCGGACCTCGTTGTGGACGCTTAACATGATAGTAGGTGTCAAAATATGCTCCTATCCATCCATATACGTAATGAATAGGAAATAGTGCTTTGCAGGCACCCAAATCTTGAGAAGTGGAGACCTCCTTCAAGCCATGATAAATACTTGCAAGGACGGGAACCTCCAAGGAAAACTTCTCTCCATGAGCCATCAGACTCGCGATTTTGAAGACACTAGCACGAATGTAGTCGATTTTTTTGTTGGGGAACACAAATTTGCAAAGCCAACATACAAGGGAAGCCGTCAAATAAGTCTCAGCTCTAAGTGACTTCTCCACACCAAGCTCAATAAAGGGGGCATTCTCCTCATCGGTTAGTGGTAGGAAGCTCGCATCAATATTCCCAGAAGGATTATGATTCAAATTCGGCCTTGTTGTCCGATTCCTTGATGACTTTTGCGGAGGCTTGGCATACCTACTCGGGCCTCGAAACCAAAACTCCACCCAATCACGAATGGAGACCTTGTGGACATCATCCTTCATGAGTTTGTATAATGCCGAGAACAGGTACAAGCAACTTCTTGGGAGGAAAGGTTTTCCTTGATCGTCTTCTTGTGTCAACTCCTTAGCCGAGGGGATAACTTCGTCGTAGAAAGACCCATGCACCGGAAGGCCTCCGATTGCTCGCAAATCCCACAAAGAGATGGAGAGTTCACCAATGGAGGTATAAATTGTGTTGGTAGATGGACGCCAAAACTCACAAAAGGCACGGAGGACATTCTCTTTGTAGTCATATGTGAACAACGAAGCAAAGATGGCGTCATAGACCTTGATGCCGTCCAGAGTCAACTTGTTGTGGGCAAGAACATCTTCTACCCACTCCCAATATTTGGACGTATAGAGAACTTCACCAAAGCCGGAAGGAGGAACACTCCAAGTGGCGAGACGTCCATCATAATCACGATGAGGAGGACTAGCAGACGCGACCTTTTGATGGGTGGAGGACTTCAAAAGTAGGACCTTCATGTTGGTTGCTTTGCCCAAAAATCTGTCCAATGCATCCTTCGTCTCTCTAGTCGACCATTCCGCAAGATCAAGGGAGGCGTCAAGTGGCTTTCTAGCGAGCGGGAAAACACCTATCACCGGAGGATGAACTTTTAAAGTTAGAATATGGGCGCGCGGATTCTGCTTGTCGCTAATAATCTCAAGGTGTGGGTATGGTGTATCATGGTCGATGAAACACATCCTTACTGATGGAATTCACAGACCTATATGCTGCTCCGAGAGTCTGCGTAAAAAAAAAGGGGGAAGAATCTATGAAAAAAAAAACAGCAAGACAGAATGGGGCAGCATGTCATAATATGTTGCCTAAATTCGAGAAAATATCTGGGAATATATCAACATATTCTGATTAAGATTTTTACCTATGTCGTAGCTCCGGAAGTCTAGTTTCTGTCGCCGCAAACCGCTCATCATTTCGACATTCCTACACCAAGATATAATTTTTTTGGTTAAGACGCGCAAAACTGAAATGTCGAGCGTGACAGAACTTGAACCAAGATTTCGAAGCTCACCTGGGATGATACAATACGAATTTAAATCCAAATTTTTGATATGTTGTAGTACTCCGAGTCTAGTTTCTGTAGCCGCAAACTGCTCGTGACTTTGATGCACCTACACCGAGATATGATTTTTTTGGTTAAGATACACAAAGCTGATAATTCCTGGCAGCAGCTGCAGCAAAAAGAAAAAAACGTTAGTCTGCTCTCAGGAGAATCGAGCGACGAGGATTGCGTAATGCCAACTATTGAAGAATACCGCTGCTTTCATCAAAAGTGGAGGACTGCTGCTATAGCAACGATACAAGGAGAAAATGGCGAATTTATAGGAACCAGCAAGGAAGAAATTAAGGAAATTCTTGATGTTCAAGCTACTGACATGTACAAATAAGGAAATATCATGTCTAATTTGTACATAAATAGGTTTGAAACTAGGAAACTAAAGCAGAAAAGGAAAATTACTGTTGGCTTAAATTGGGGTCGTTGGCTGTCATTAAAGTTTAAAGTAGCAAATGACCACTCAATATGGCAAAATTACTAAGGCTAGCAACTTGTCGCATGAAAAGTTCAAAAGACAAAACCTTTTTTTTTACGAGAAAGTGGGGAGTGCTGTTACAATTTCTATGTTTGACATAGAAAAGTTACTAAGGCTGGCTAATTTGGAGTCTCCCCAATTCATAGGAGGAAACAACGAGTAAGGAAAATATCTTATTTTAGCAACCAAATTGGAAGAGCACTATGTTTTGAGAGTTTTCTTTGAATAAATGTTCCAATCGCATCAAAGGAAAGCATACCGTTTGAACCGGAATTCAAGTGAATAAACCAAATATTTCTCGTAAATCCCGCGGTTTAACTTTTAATTTGTCCTGGGTGGATGTGTTTGACTTAGTCCAATATGAACTTAATTATTCTTTAATTAAGTTGATACTACATAAGAAAGGCCACCAAATTTATTTTCTCACTGGAGAAGGGGAATTAAGCTACAAGAGCCCAACTTGCTATTAGGGGTCGTTTTGGCTCACTTTGAATGAAGTAAAAGAGTTGTCAATTCCAATAATTGATAACGTCAATGCACTCTTCGGAAATAGAACATGTAAATAATTATCAGTGTGGTGTCTTACAAAATGATGGGGGAAGTATTGTCATCATCAACGGTACTTCAAGTCTCGCCATTCATTTTCGCAAGCTTACATCCCGCCAAGCCTTGAAGTAGGGGGCATTTGTAGATAATTAAAATTTTGTCAAATTTAAATCCATAAAAAATTTGGATTTTACCACAAATAAAATATATATTGGTCCAATTAAGTAACATGGACTGGTATAATTGGGTTTGTTATTTAAATCCAATTAAATTGATTTAAATAAAGGTCCAATATATTATTGGGCTAGCCCGTCAATTGGTCTTCTATCAAATGGGTCGGCCCATAAGCCTCAAGCCCAATAATCTACTAGGGTTTTCTTGGAGACTACTCCACCCCACACCTATATAAAAGGGTCAAAGGAGAAGGCTAAGAGACAAGCAAGTAAGCAGAAGGAAAGGCTAAAGAAGCTCTGAAGAATAGCATCAAGGTCTTCATCCATATCTGCAATCGTCGTCTGTGGTCAAATTCCAAAGGCGAACTCAAGTCATAGGCGGGCGGCTTCAAATCTTCTATTCGTGATAACCCAACATCAAATCCTGGTTCGTGACGAGCTTCAAATTGTTCGTGACGTACTACAAATCTGAAATCCGTCAAGTTCAAAATCAAGCTTTCAAGCTCTTGAACCATCATCCGTGAGGAGAAGAATCAGAGGACTACATCTCTTTAGATTTAGAGATATTTTAGAGATTGTAACCTCATCACTTGAAATTGAACATAATATTTGTTGCTATATTTCTTGTCTTGATTATTATTTTTCAGGAGCGAAATTTAGTCGTTACAAACTCCGCCTTCAATCTTCCTTCAAATTACTTCAAGTTTTACATTTAACTCTTCCAAACTAATTTTAACTGCATTTCGAAACACCAAACTGATTTTAACTCATAATTTTTTAGAAATCTGCCATTGATGATGACTGTATAATATGAAAAAATCGATAAATTCAGTCACAATTTGCTACTATCACAAAAGTAAATTGTGTTAGGCATCAATATACCCAATTAACAAGCTACAAATAGTTATAATTCCCTCTCACAAAAGAAATGTGTCATTAATGGCCATTGAAGTACATCTCAAATCTTTAAACTGAAAAACAAATATATTCAGAAACAAAAATCAATTTGAAGGGAGCATCAAGAAAACCTGATATATTTTCAAAATGTTGCAATACAAATAAATTCAAAAGCGGCAGACAAATCTAATCAAGCTAGAATAAACAATTTCTTATACAACATAGAAGCAAATGAGAGGTGTGTTCATTACCGGTTAAAGTTTGTTGTCATGCTTCATACAACTTTCATACTATTTTCATACAACGTCGTACAACTTTCATACAACTCATGATACAACTAGCAGGTGGGTTCACTGCTAGTTACAGTCCTCTCATGCTTGATACAACAGCATGCAACTTTCTTGCATACAACTTACATATAAATTATGTAGTTGTATGTATTTTCTATGTCATTTGTATGTATATGTATATCATGTGTTCTTCTTCCTCTTCAAGATTCAGTTCGAAATTTCAACTAAAACCAACTCTAATATTCATCCAACTCCATTAAAATTGAGATATAAACTAAAAGGATATTTCAGTCATTTGCAAAAACACCAAATTCAAACAAATCATAATTTCGTAAAACCCGATTTTTAAATTCAAAGCTTTGAAGCTTTTTAATATAGTTGCCAATAACTGTCACCGAAGTTTACAGCTTTGTCATTGTTTCTTAATTATTATTATTGAACAAACAACCAATGATTGCTAAAAACTTTCACATCACACCAGCATCTGCAATTAATTCATGTGTATATGTATGATTGCATTTTCATAAGCTCATCAATCTGGCAATTCACTGAACTATTTAAAATGATTGCAGTGCGTGAAATATGAAGATTCAAACAGCAATTGAAATTTTCAAGGTTTTAAAGAGAAATTTGAAGAAGAACATAAGGTTAGCTCTGAACATGAGAGGAGGGACACTGTTATTATAAATTTATACACAAATTATAAATATAAATATGATATATAATTTATCACACCCCAACCTTGGGAGGCGTATCTGGCACCCGTTGCCGCCCTGGCCTAAGCGAACCACTCTGTAATTCATTCATTCCTTTTGTAACTATCATGGGCCAACATGACCTCAACTCGAAATGTACAGTTGTAAGTAGAAAACATTATTTCACTGAACCGTTTTTCTTAAAACATGAATACATATGGGCCGTCAAGGCCTCTGACATATTGTACAAAATGAACCTCCATCTACAAAGCCTCTAAGATTTTTTTTTGACATCAAATGGGATAGGGTACCGGCCTACCCATAAGTCTGTAGCAAAACTCTGACATGATGACTCATAGACTCGGCAATACTCCGAATGAGGTGGAGTCTTACCGATCCTTCGGTGAATGTCAATCTCGTCTATAATGAGGGCTTGTCAAACTGATTATCTATACCTGCATGCATGAATGCAGCGTCCTCAACAAAAGGACGTCAGTGCGAATAATGTACCGAGTATGTAAGACATGTAAATCAGTATATAAAGGACATGGAAGAAACATGGAGTAAAAGACTCAACCTATATGTCTGGATAACTCTGTAAATCATGAAATATTTATAATGTCATGCATATGCTTATAAATATCATGTAATGCATAGGTCTGTACGTACATAACATCATCAAGCCTCTGAGGGCATCCCATCATATCATTTCAGCCAACAATATCATCATCGTATACCAGCTGATCAGGTGGTGGTGCGTATATAACGCCATAACCTTTCTCATATCCCATATACATATGCAATGCGTATATAACGTCATCTGGTCATGGGTCAATGTGCATGTATAAATGCATGGAATACATATGAAATACGTTAATAAAATCTCTCGGTACGTCATAAGACTATTATGCCTCTGATTAATATCATGAAATAAACTTTACCAACTTATGTATTTTTGAGACCCATGAACAGATGATAGAATACTATGACAAATGAGAGAATAAGAATATACACATCTCTAGAATTTCTACGAATAGAGTAATTTATGAAAGTTGTGCATTTGCTCGTTTCACTTGTGTCGTATAGATCATGCCAACAAGAAAGAAGGGATAGCCTTAACATATCTAAGCCGGTTCACCGGACAATCCCTTTAACACACGACACTTACGACAAAATACGTGACGACAAGACCGGAGTGGGAAAAAATCAGCATGATATTCTTGGAAGAGGTTGCACTATACTCCTTTAGAATCACAAAATCACACATTGCTTAAGATTAGTGACTCGAACGGATTTGCATTACCTTTGCCTCTTTGAATGTATAATTCCAGATCTAAATCCACTGCCACAGAATACAAAATAGTTTGCCAGTTTGAATATGAAGTCTATACTGTCAACAATGGCTTTGCCATGTCATTAGAACACAAATTGTCATGACTCGGATTTTCCACCCTCGGTAGTCGTGATGGCGCCTACTAATGTGAGCTAGGCAAGCCAATTATTAGACAATTTACCTTTTTACCAATTTCTATTCTCTTTAATATTATATAAAACAATAACGTGTAAACAACGAAAATTCAGAATAAGCGGAAGAAAACAATAGAATATCTGAACATGTGTCTATTACAACAGCTTAAACCTTAATCACCTAGAATTGGTGTCACAGTTTCACAGACGGTCTAAGAATACTACAAATAAAGGTTCTGAAAGAAATAAATATAACACTGTCTCTAGAAATGCATGAAAGAAACAGGAATAGCAGATAGAAGGGGACGCCAAGGCCTGCGGACACCTGAGGACTACCTCGAGTCGCCTGATGATCAAGAATCAGCAATCTCACTGCGGTCCGAAGTCCACAATACTGGGGTCTGCACAAAAGAGTGTAGATTGTAGTATCAGCACAACCGACCCCATGGGCTGGTAAGTGCCTAGACTAACCTCAGCGAAGTAGTGACGAGGCTAGGACCAGACTACTAAATAAACCTGTGCAGTTCAAATATATATAACGGAAAAGAAATACAGAAATAAAGCAATTAAAACTGGGGAGGGGGAAACATGCTTCGGGGAATAACAGATAAGGCAAAATCTCAATAAAATTATAAGGAAACCAAAATTTAACTTCTAACAAGGATAAGGAAAATAAAGGCAGATTTCACTTTCAGTTTACATCTAGTTGCAGGCGTGCAACCCGATCCCATTTGTCATATCTTGTGGTAGGCGTACCACCCGCTCCCATTGCATTAAATCTAGTGGTAGGCATACCACCCGCTCACATTTCATCAAACCTCGTGGTAGGCGTACCATCCGCTCTCATTTCATCTTATCTTGTGGTAGGCGTACCACCCACTCCCATTTCATCATATCTTGTGGTAGGCGTACCACCCGCTCCCATTTCATCATATCTTGTGGTAGGCGTACCACCCGCTCCTATTTCATCATATCTTGTGGTAGGCGTACCACCCGTTCCCATTTCATTAAATCTCGTGGTATGCGTACCACCCGCTCCCATTTACAAGCCAACAATAATCACAAGGAATCCCGGCAAGGGAACAATAATATCAACAAACATCCCGGTAAGGAAACAATGATATCTCATAATATCCCGGCAAGAGATAAATAACTACAATCGAACTTGTTACAACATCTAACTACCTCAGCTATAACCAAACTTATTACAATATCTAACTACCACAGCTATAGCCAAACTTGTTACAACATCTAACTAGCTCTACTATAGCCAAACTTGTTACAACATCTAACTACCTCAGCTATAACCAAACTTGTTACGACACCTAAGTACCTCAGCTATAACTAAACTTGTTACGACACCTAACTACCTCAGCTATAACTAAACTTGTTACAACACTTAACCCAAAGAATCATCAACCTAAGCATCCGTAATATCAATTAAGAACACAATGCAAGGGAACCACAACTCAACAATAGCCCGGCAAGGGGGCAACATAATGATCTCTTCTTTTTCTCACTTTTACTTCACAATTCACTTCACAACCCGATCCAATACTCTAGAGTTTCAATTATCACTTATAATTTCACAATTCGTTATACAACTGGAGCTAATGCTCCTCAATGTTCATAGGTCACAATTCTTTCCACAACTTTACACAACAAATAGAAATCTTCACCATGGCATGAATAATACAACGAAGTCATGAAAATCACAATATAAGACCCACGGTCATGCTTGACACCAACATATAGATACTCGTCACCTTGCCTATACGCCGTACTCAACAAGAAGCAATTAGCAAATAGGACACAACTCCTAATCCCTCAAGCTAAGGTTAGACCAGACACTTACCTCGATGCCTCGAACACAACTCAAGTTTCAATTATAGCTTTACCCCTTGATTCCTCCGCCAATTCGCTCGTATCTGGCCACAAGTTACTTAGTTACATTAATGAACACTAAATAAATCAATTTGAATGCATGAAAATGAGTTTTCTAAAGTTTTACCCAAAAAGTCAAAATCGCCCCCAGGCCCACGTGGTCAAAACCCGAGGTTCGAACCAAAATATTACACATTCCCCCACGAGCTCAAATATGTAATTTGTTTTGAATTTGGAACTCAAATCGAGGTCCAAATCCCCACTTTTTGAAAAACGTAGGTTCTACCCAAATCACCCAATTTTCCCCGTGAAAATCATTGATTTGAAGTTGAAATCATGTTAAAAGATGTTAATGATTGAAGAAAACTAGTTAAAAACGACTTACAATTGATTTGGAGAAGAAAGGTTGTTTGAAAAATCGCCTCTTATATTTTTGGGGTCTTAAAAAATAAAAAATAACTGAAAATCCTGTCTAAATATACTACCCTTAGATGCCCTGTGCGGACCGCACAAAATCAACTGCGGCCGCATAGGCTTCCTGTGTTCTTCAGTCATAGGTCTTAGTATTTTGGCCATAACTTTCTCTACAGATTTCCAAATTGTGATTTATTTACCTCTATGGAAATTAGACACGAAGAGCTACAACTTTCATTTCAGAAACATCTCAAAGTTCCTTGTAGATAAAAAGATATAGGCTTCCGAAGTCGGACCAGTGAATTGTTCTTCACCGCAGACCGCACCAAAACTAGTGCGGTCGCACAGGCCTCTCCGCAGCAGCAGTCCTTATCGTGCGGACCGCAATGGCCTGTTCAGAGGTCCTCCACCTCTCTAAGCCTACAACAGCTCAGTTTTTAAGCCTAAGACACCCCGGAACTTACCCGAAACTCACCCGAGCCCTCGGAACTCCAAACCAAGCGCACACAAAACCTCAAAAACATCCTACGGACTTATTCGTGTAATCAAATCATCAAAATAACATCATGAACATCATATTAAATCTCGAGATCAATGAAATTTTCTCAAAACCTCTTTAAATATAAATTTTGCGATTTAAGTACGAATCCATCATATGACATCCGTTTTTCACCAAATTTCGCAGAAATGTCTTAAATTATATATAAGACCTGTATCGGGCGCCGGAACCAAAATACGGACCTGATACCATCATGTTCTAAGCAAATTTCATTTCAAATTTTTTTAAACAATTTCAAAAAACAATTTTCTTTAAAAAATTTGTTTCTCGGGCTTGGGACCTCGAATTCGATTCCGGGCATACGCCTAAGTCCCATATTTTCTTACGAACCCTCAAGGACCGTCAAATCACGGGTCCAGGTCCGTTTACCCAAAACGTTTAACAAAGTCAAATATATTCATTTTACAGTCAAAACTTATCATTTTTCACAGATTTTCACATTTAAGCTTTCCAGCTATGCGCCCGGACTGCGCACGCAAATCGAGGTGGTGCTAAGGGAGGTTTTTATATGGCCTCGGAACGTAGAATTTCATTGCAACACAAGTGATGACCTTTTGGGTCATCACATTCTCCACCTCTAAAACAACTGTTCGTCCTCGAACGGACAGAAGAAGGAAGTACCTGAGACGGGGAAAAGATGGGAATAACGGCTCCGCATATCGGACTCGGACTCCCAGGTCGATGCCTTAGGAGGCTAACCTCTCCACTGAACACGAACAGAAGGAAAACTCTTCGATCTCAACTGTTAAACCTGCCGGTCTAAAATAGCCACCGGCTCCTCCTCAGAAGATAAGTCCTTGTCCAACTGGACAGTGCTGAAATCTAACACGTGGGATGGATCGCCGTGATACTTCCGAAGCATGGACACATGAAACATTGGATGCGCAGTTGACAAGCTCGGTGGCAATGCAAGTCTATAAGCCACCTCTCCCACTCGATCAAGAATCTCAAACGGGCCAATGAACCTCGGCTAAGCTTGTCCTTCTTTCCAAATCTCATCATACCCTTCGTAGGCGACACTCGAAGCAATACCCGCTCACCGACCATGAATGACAAATCTCGAACCTTGCGGTCGGCATAACTCTTTTGCCTGGACTGAGCTGTACGAAGCCTATCATGTATTCTGACCTTTTCCAAGGCATCCTGAACCAGATCCGTACCCAACAACCGAGCCTCTCCCGGCTCACACCATCCAACCGGAGACCGACACTGTCTACCATATAAGGCCTCATAAGGAGCCATATGGATACTCGTCTGGTAGTTGTTGTTGTAGGCAAACTCTGCTAAAGGAAAAAGCTGATCCCACAAGCCTCCAAAGTCAATGACACAAGCTCGGTGCATATCCTCCAAAATCTGAATAGTCCGCTCGGACTGCCCGTCCGTCTGAGGATGAAATGTTGTGCTCAACTCAACCCGCATGCCCAACTCTCGCTGAACTGCTCTCGAGAAACGTGAGGTAAATTGCGTACCTCGGTCCGAAATGATAGACTCGAGCACACCATGAAGACGAACAATCTCCCGGATATAGATCTCAGCTAACCTCTCGGAGAATAGGAGATTGCCACATGAATGAAATGTGCTGACTTGGTCAGCCTATCAACAATAACCCGCACTTCATCGAACTTCCTCTGAGTCCGTGGAGTCCAACAACGAAGTCCATAGTGATCTGCTCCCGCTTCCACTTAGGAATCTCAATCTTCTAGAATAAACCACCAGGCCTCTGATGCTCATACTTGACCTGTTGAAAATTCAAACACCGAGACACATATGTAACAATATCCTTTTTCATTCTGCACCACCAATAATGCTGCCGCAAATCCTGATACATCTTCGTAGCGCCCGGATGAATAGAGTATCGGGATCTATGGGCCTCCTCTAAATCAACTCCCGAAGCCCATCAACATTTGGCACACACACTTGACCCTGAAATCTCGAAACTCCATCAACATCTAAGGTAACCTACTTGACACCTCCGCGCTGCACCGTGTCTCTAAGGACACACAAATGGGGATCATCATATTGTTGATCACGGATACGCTCCAATAAAGAAGAACGAGCGACCGTGCAAGCTAATACCCGACTAGGCTCAAAAATATCCAACCTCACGAACCGATTGGCCGAGGCCTGAACATCCAAAGCAAGCAGCCTCTCACCGACCGGAATATAAGCAAGATTGCCCATACTAGCTGAATTCCTACTCAAGGCATCAGCCGCCACGTTGGCCTTTCCCGAGTGATATAAGATAGTGATATCATGATCATTCAACAACTCCAACCACCTCATCTACCTCAAATTCAACTCCTTTTGCTTGAATACATACTTAAGACTCTTGTGATCCGTGAACACCTCACATGCCACGCCGTACATATAATGCCTCCAAATCTTCAATGCGTGAACAATGGCTGCCAACTCCAAATCATGAACCGGATAGTTCTTCTTATGAATCTTCAACTGCCACGAAGCATAGGAAATGACCCTACCCTCCTGCATCAACACTGTCCCAAGTCCAATATGTGATGCATCACAATAAAATGTATAAGGTCCTGAACCTGTGGGCAAAACCAACACCGGTGCCGTAGTCAGAGCTGTCTTGAGCTTCTGAAAGCTCGCCTCACACTCGTTCGACCATCTGAACTGGGCACCCTTCTGGGTCAACCTGGCCATCGGGGGTGCGATAGATGGAAACCCCTCTACAAACCGACGATAGTAGCCTGTCAATCCCAAGAAACTCCGGATCTCTATAGCTGATGCTGGTCTAGGCCAGTACTTGACTGCCTCAATCTTCTTCGGATCAACCTGAATACCCTCTACCAATACAACACGACCTAGGAATGCAACTGAACTCAACCAGAACTCACACTTCGAGAACTTAGCATATAACTGACTATCCTCAGAGTCTGAAGAACCACTCTGAGATGCTGCTCATGCTCCTCCTGACTGCGGGAATATATCAAAATATCATCAATGAAGACTATCACGAACGAATTCAAATAAGGCCTGAACACTCGGTTCATCAAATCCATAAAAGTTGTTGGGGCATTTGTCAACACGAATGAATAACCAAGAACTCGTAATGCCCGTACCGAGTGCAAAAAGCTGTCTTAGGGACCTCGGATGCACTAATCCTCAACTGATGGTAGCCAGATCTCAAGTCAATCTTTGAAAATACCTTGGCACCCTGAAGCTGATCAAACAAATCATCAATCCTCACCAATGAATACTTGTTCTTGATTGTAACCTTGTTCAACTACCGGTAATTAATACACATTCTCATCGACCCATCCTTCTTCTTAACAAACGACACCGGCGTACCCCAAGGCGAAACAATGGGTCTAATGAAACCCTTCTCAAGAAAGTCTTGCAACTGCTCCTTCAACTCTTTCAACTCAGGCTTGACCATATGATACAGCAGGATAGAAATGGGCTGAGTGCCCGGAGCCAAATCAATGCAAAAATCAATATCCCTGTCGGGTGGCATACTCGGCAGGTCAGAAGGGAATACCTCAGGAAACTCACGAACAATGGGCACATAATCAATAGATGGAACCTCAGCACTAGAATCAAGAACATATGCCAAATAGGTCAAACACCCCTTCTCGACCATACGCCGAGCCTTCACATAAGAGATAACACTACGGGTAGAATGACCAGGAGTCCCTCTCCACTCTAAACAAGGAAAATTCAGTAAAGCTAAGGTCACAGTCTTGGCATGACAGTCCAAGATAGCGTGTAAGGTGATAACCAGTCCATCCCCAATATAACATCGAAATCAGCCATGTCCAGAAGAAGCAAATCTATACGAGCCTCGAGACCTCCAATCACCACAACACAAGAATGATGGACTCGATCGACCACAATAGAATCACCCACCGGTGTAGACACATAAACAAGGGCACTCAAAGAATCACTACGCATGACCATATACAGCGCAAAATAAAACCGAAGCTTCTCTACCGCAAACCGTAACAATACCTGCACCTCCACCTCTAATACCTTTACCTCCACCTCTAGCATCTCTACCTCCACCTCTAATACCTCTACCTACACCTCCAGCTAACTGAGCGGGCTGGACGATTCCCTTAATGAACCTCCTCACTCTCTCTCATAGTGGGAAATATGATAAGAGCATGACGGGCCAAGTCGATGAATCTGGTCTCATACTGGGTAACGGTCATAGAACCCTACTGGAGACACTCAAACTGCCTCTGATAGGCCTCCCTCTGAGAGATGGGGAGAAACTTCTTTAGAAATAGCTGAGTGAACTGCTCCCAAGTCAAAGCTGGCAATCCGGCTGGTCTAGCCGAACAGAAATCCCTCCACCAAGTCTTGGCGGATCCAGACAAGTAAAAAGTGGCAAAATCGACCCCATAGGCCTCCATGATCCCCATGTTCCTGATAACCTCATAACAGCTGTCTAGATAATCCTGGGGATTCTCAATAGATGCACCGCTGAATGTAGTAGTGAAGAGCTTGGTGAAACTTATCCAACCTCCACAAAGCCTCTGAAGGCATAGCTGATATATCACCGGTCTGTGTTGTTGCTCGGCTAAAAAAGCGGTACATGACCTCGCCATTCGTGAAAGGACAAGAGTAGAGGTTTCAATTTAGCATTGAGAGAACAAAATCGCACGACAGGGAAAAATAGAAGTGAAACTTTTCCTAACTCTGTAGCCTCTGGGGATAAATACAAATGCCTCCATACCGATCCCTCAGACTCTACTAAGCTTGTCTATGAACTGTGAGACCCATGTAACCTAGAGCTCTGATACCAACTTGTCACAACCCGAATTTTCCACCCTCGGTAGTCGTGATGGCACCTACTAATGTGAGCTAGGCAAGCCAATTATTAGACCATTTACCTTTTTACCAATTTCTATTCTCTTTAACATTATATAAAGCAATAACGTGTAAACAGTGAAAATTCAGAATAAGCGGAAGAAAACAATAGAATATCTGAACATGTGTCTATTACAACAGCTTAAACCGTAATCACCCAGAATTGGTGTCACAGTTTCACAGACGGTCTAAGAATACTACAAATAAAGGTTCTGAAAGAAACAAATACAACACTATCTCTAGAAAATGCATGAAAGAAACAAGAATAGTAGATAGAAGGGGATGCCAAGGCCTGCGGACGCCTGCAGGACTACCTCGGGTCGCCTGATGATCAAGAATCAGCAATCTCACCGCGGTCCGAAGTCCACAACACTGGGGTCTACACAAAAGAGTGCAGAGTGTAGTATCAGCACAACCGACCCCATGTGCTGGTAAGTGCCTAGACTAATCTCGGCGAAGTAGTGACGAGGCTAGGACCAAACTACCAAATAAACCTGTGTAGTTCAAATATATATAGCGGAAAAGAAATACAGAAATAAACAATTAAAACCGGGGATGGGGAAACATGCTTCGGGGAATAACAGATAAGGCAAAATCTCAATAAAATTATAAGGAAACAAAAATTTAACTTCTAACAAGGATAAGGAAAATAAAGGCAGATTTCACTTTCAGTTTACATCTTGTTGCAAGCGTGCAACCTGATCCCATTTCTCATATCTTGTGGTAGGCGTACCACCCGCTCCCATTTCATTAAATCTCATGGTAGACGTACCACCCGCTCCCATTTCATCAAACCACGTGGTAGGCGTACCACCCGCTCCCATTTCATCTCATCTTGTGGTACGTGTACCACCTGCTCCCATTTCATCATATCTTGTGGTAGGCGTACCACCCGCTCCCATTTCATCATATCTTGTGGTAGGCGTACCACGCACTCCCATTTTATCATATCTTATGGTAGGCGTACCACCCGCTCCCATTTCATTAAATCTCGTGGTAGGCGTACCACCAGCTCCCATTTACAAGCCAACAATAATCACAAGGAATCCCGGCAAGGGAACAATAATATCAACAAACATCCCGGTTAGGAAATAATGATATCTCACAATATCTCGACAAGGGAGAAATAACTACAATCGAACATGTTACAACATCTAACTACCTCAGCTATAACCAAACTTGTTACAACATATAACTACCTCTACTATAGCCAAACTTGTTACAACATCTAACTGCCTCAGCTATAACCAAACTTGTTACGACACATTACTACCTCAGCTATAACCAAACTTGTTACGACACCTAACTACCTCAGCTATAACTAAACTTGTTACAACATCTAACCCAAAGAATCATCAACCTAAGCATCCGTAATATCAATTAAGAAAACAATGCAAGGGAACCACAACTCAACAATATCCCGGCAAGGGGGCAACATAATGATCTCTTCTCTTTCTCACTTTTACTTCACAATTCACTACGACCCGAACCAATACTCTAGAGTTTCAATTATTACTTATAATTTCACAATTCGTTATACAACTAGAGCCAACGCTCCTCAATGTTCATAGGTCACAATTCTTTCCACAACTTTACACAACAAATAGAAATCTTCACCATGACATGAATAATACAACGAAGTCATGAAAATCACAATATAAGACCCACGGTCATGCTTGACACCATCGTATAGATACTCGTCACCATGCCTATACGTCATACTCAACAAGAAGCAATTAGCAAATAGGACACAACTCCTAATTCCTCAAGCTAAGGTTAGACCAAACACTTACCTCTATGCCTCGAACACAACTCAAGTTTCAATTATAGCTTTACCCCTTGATTCCTCCGCCAATTCGCTCGTATCTAGCCACAAGTTACTTAGTTACATCAATAAATGCTAAATAAATCAATTTGAATGCATGAAAATGAGTTTTTCAAAGTTTTACCGAAAAAATCAAAATCACCCTCGGGCCCACGTGGTCAAAACCCGAGGTTCGAACCAAAACCCGATTACCCATTCCCCCACGAGCTCAATATGTAATTTGTTTTGAAATCAGACATCAAATCGAGGTCCAAATCCCCAATTTTTTAAAAACCTAGGTTCTACCCAAAACACCCAATTTCCCCCATGAAAATCATTGATTTGATGTTGAAATCATGTTAAAAGATGTTAATGATTGAAGAAAACTAGTTAAAAACGACTTACAATTGATTTGGAGAAGAAATGTTGTTTGAAAAATCGCCTCTTATGTTTTTGGGGTCTTAAAAAATAAAAAATAACTGAAAATCTCGTCTAAATATACTACCCTCAGATGCCCTGCGCGGACCGCACAAAATCAACTGCGGCCGCATAGGCTTCCTGTGTTCTTCAGTGATAGGTCTTAGTATTTTGGCCATAACTTTCTCTACAGATGTCCAAATTGTGATTTATTTACCTTTATGGAAATTAGACACGTAGAGCTACAACTTTCTGTTTTGAATCATCTAAAAATTCCTTGTAGATCAAAAGATATAGGCTTCCGAAGTCGGACCAGTAAATTGTTCTTCACCGCGGACCGCACCAAAACTAGTGCGGCCGCACAGGCCTCTCCGCGACAGCAGTCCATATCGTGCGGACCTCACTGGCCTGTTCAGAGGTCCTCCACCTCTCTGAGCCTGCAACAGCTCAGTTTTTAAGCCTAAGACACCCCGGAACTTACCCGAAACTCACCCGAGCCCTCGGAACTCCAAACCAAGCGCACACAAAACCTCAAAAACATCCTACGGACTTATTCGTGTAATCAAATCATCAAAATAACATCATGAACATCAAATTAAATCCCGAGATCAATGAAATTTTCTCAAAACTTCTTTAAATATAAATTTTGCGATTTAAGTCCGAATCACGTCATATGACATTCGTTATTCACCAAATTCCACAAAAATGTCTTAAATCATACGTAAGACCTGTACCGGGCGCCGGAACCAAAATACAGGCCCGATACGACCATGTTCTAAGCAAATTTCATTTCAAATTTCTTTAAATAATTTCAGAAAATATTTTTCTTTAAAAAATTCGTTTCTCGGGCTTGGGACCTCGGAATCCGATTCCGGGCATACGCCCAAGTCCCTTTTTTCCTACAGACCCTCCAGGACCGTCAAATCACGGGTCCGGGTCCGTTTACCCAAAACGTTGACCGAAGTCAAATTTATTCATTTTACAGTCAAAACTTATCATTTTTCACAGATTTTCACATTTAAGCTTTCCGGCTACAAGTCTGAACTGCGCACACAAATTGAGGTGGTGCTAAGGGAGGTTTTTTAAGGCCTCGGAACGTAGAATTTCATTGCAACACAAGTGATGACCTTTTGGGTCATCACATAAATCCAAGCTCTTGAACATGTCCAGCCAGCTTAAGTTGCCCATCTAATCCATCTAGTAAGGAATAAATCTCTTGTGAAGAGTGGTGATAGTTTTCACAAGCAACAAACTGGTGGATCTTTTTCTCTATATCAAATTCTCCAACATAATTGCAACATTCAGTAGATTCTTTCCTCTTTTTATTTTCTAATGAAACCTCCAGCAAAGTACTTACTTCCATTGTAATTTTGTGTTGACAACTCTAATATTCTTTAATTTATTTTACAAGCAGATCTATGCCCGAGTAATCTTGAACAATATTAATCTGAACTAATCATCATAAGGTCTAGAAAAACTTTAGCCCCTACCTAAAAAGACAATTGATTGCCTTATTCTTCACCAAAATTAGTAAAAGCCAATACCAATAGGTGCACAAATCCAGTACAATATCATCCTACAAATGCAAGCAAAAATAAAAAATGGATACTGCGTCCCTTATAGGAAAGAGAGAATTGGAAAACTTTCTTTTTCACTTTTCATGGTCACTTGTCTTCAACATGTGAAAATGCTTTATAGCTAAATAAGTCCATAACTTGATAAATGATTTTATTTTTGCAATAAGAAACATATCCAAAATATTAACTTGGGGCAATTCATAATTTCTACATTCCTTTCTCCTTATAAAAAAAGTGTAAAAACAACAATTGTTGATCAGTTGAAAATGGAAAGACTCAAGTTTATCATAACCAAGACCCCGTTTCTCCAATTTTTCCTTCTCCAAGAATAAAATTCCAACAACAACTTGAGCATTGAAAATCTGGCCAAGAGTACTACACCTGTGACTGTAAAATCATGTTCACGTCCACCTACTAAATGGTGATTAGTCATCCTAGCTTCTTACACGTGGATTAATGTCCACACAATTAAAAATTATCTTAAATTACTTAAAATACTACTTGCTTTTAATACACTTTATATATCATATTAAAATATACTTTACTATCATGGTGATGTGTCACCATATAAAATTAATACATACACTATTAATTTATTAAAATATCCATGTAAAAAAATGCACATATTTTCTCAACTTCTAATTTTTCTAATCTCATATAAAGAGTATAAATTTTCATACACTTTATTCTTAAAATGATAAAAAAATAACCTTCTTTTCTTGTAAAAAAAATTCATATCTTTACAATAAAAAAAGTCTCATAAACTTTTCTCATATTTTATGTATAATTTAAAATAAATTCAAAAGTAGTAATATTAATAACTATATAAAATCATATTTTTTTCAAAATATTTTACAAAAATATTCCACTCAATATATATATATATTCAAGGTTGTTAAACTTACGGGGTGTAACATCCTTCCCCCATTTAGAACATTCGTCCTCAATTGTTAACTCTTAGAGATTTGCAAAATTTTCACTAGGGTATCCTCTGTAAATTAAACTAAAACCCAAACTATATCTGAAGTTTCGACTATACATAGCTTTCCGTACTTAAGTATCTCGTATCTTCTTCACATTTACCTCACTTACCTTTCAATCTCGCATCGTATCTTCTGTTTCTTTCATAAACTCCCTTCCACATAAGTAGAAATTACATCTACGACTTAAAGCTCTATTATGATAGCACCTCTAGTGCATACAAAATTCGGTGAAAACTTTATACTGACTTCTTACGACTCAGTTCAATGGGACGATCTAGAAACAAAAGAAGGGTAACATTTCCTAAATGACCTATAGCCTCTCAATTATAAATATGGCGCGCAACACACCCATAAGTGAGACTCTACCAGGCATAGCTTTGTATACTCCCTAGGACAAAACGACTCTGATACCACTTTGTCACGCCCCAGCCTTGGGAGGCATGGCTGGCACCCGGTGCCTCCCTGGCCCGAGCGAACCACTTTGTAACTTGAAAACACCGTTTCACTAAACCATTTTTCTTAAAACATGAATAGATATGGGCCGTCAAGGCCTCTGACATACTGTATAAAATGAACCTCCGTCTACAAAGCCTCTAAGATTTTTTTTTGACATCAAATGGGATAGGGTACCGACCTACCCATAAATCTATAGCAAAACTCTAACACGATGACTCACAGACTCGGCTGCACTCCGAATGAGGTGGAGTCTTACCGATCCTTCACTGAATGTCAATCTCGTTTATAATTAGGGCTCGTCAAGTTGATTATCTATACCTGCAGGCATGAATGCAGTGTCCCCAACAAAAGGACGTCAGTACGAATAATGTACTGAGTATGTAAGACATGTAAATCAGTATATAAAGGACATAAAAGAAACATGGAGTAAAAGACTCAACCTGTATGTCTGGATAGCTCTGTAAATCATGAAATATTTATAATGTCATGCATATGCGTATAAATATCTTGTAATGCATAGGTCTGTACGTACATAATATCATCAAGCCTCTGAGGGCATCCCATCATATCATTTCAACCACTGTGGGCAATATCATCATCGTATACCAGTTGATTATGTGGTGGCGCGTATATAACGCCATAACCTTTCTCATATCCCTTATACATATGCGTACACATATATATGCGTATATAACGCCATCTGGTCATGGATTAATGTGCATGTATAAATGCATGAAATGCATATGAAATACGTTAATAAAATCTTTCGGTACGTCATAAGGCTATTGTGCCTCTGATTAATATCATGAAATAAACTTTACCAACTTACGTATTTTTGAGACCCATGAACAAATGATAGAATAACATGACACATGGGAGAATAAGAAAATACACATCTCTAGTATTTCTACGAATAGAGTAATTTATGAAAGTTGTGCATTTGCTCGTTTCGCTTATGTCATATAGATCATGCCAAAAAGAAAGAAGAGATAGCCTAACATACCTGAGCCGGTTCTTCGGACAATCCCTCTAACACACGACACTCACGACAAAATATGTGACGGCAAGACCGGAGTAGAAAAAAATCCGCATGATATTCTTGGAAGACGTTGAACCATACTCCTTTTGAATCGCAAAATCTCACATTGCTTAGGATTAGTGACTCGAACGGATTTGCATTACCTTTGCCTCTTTGAATGTACAGTTCTAGATCTAAATCCACCGCCACAAAATACAAAATAATTTGCCACAGTCTATACTGTCAACAATGACTTTGCCATGTAATTAGAACACAAATCCAAGCTCTTGAACATGTCCAACCAGCTTAAGTTGTCCATATAATTCATCTAGTAAGGAATAATCCTCTGCGAAGAGTGGTGATAATTTTCACAAGCAGCAAACTAGCGTATATTTTTCTCTATTTCAAATTCTCCAACATAATTACTACCTTCGGTAGATTTTTTTCTCTTTATTTTTTAATGAAACCTCCAGCAAAGTACTTACTTCCATTGTAATTTTGTGTTGACAATTCTAATATTCTTTAATTTGTTTTACAAGCATATCTATGTCCGAGTAATCTTGAATAACATTAATCTGAACTAATCATCATAAGGTCTAGAAAAACTTTAGCCCTTACCTAAAAAAACAATTCATTACCTTATTCTTCACCAAAATTAGTAAAAGCCAATACCAATAGGTGCACAAATCCAGTATAAAATCATCCTACAAATGCAAGCAAAAATAAAAAATGGATACTACGTCCCTTATAGGAAAGAGAGAATTGGAAAACTTTCTTTTTCACTTTTCATGGTCACTTGTCTTCAACATGTGAAATGCTTTACAACTAAATAAGTCCATGACTTGATAAAAGATTTCATTTTTGCAATAAGAAACATATCCAAAATTTTAACTTGGGGCAATCCATAATTTCTACTTTCCTTTCTCCTGATAAAAGAGTGTAAAAACAACAATTGTTGATCATCTGAAAATGGAAAGGCTCGAGTTTATCATAACCAAGACCCCATTTCTCCAATTTTTCCTTCTCCAAAAATAAAAATCCAACAGCAACTTGAGCATTGAAAATCTGGCCAAAAGTACTACACATGTGACTGTAAAATTGTGTCCACGTCCACCTACTAAATGGTGATTAGTCATCTTAGCTTCTTACAGGTGGATTAATGTCCACACAATTAAATATTATCTGAAATTACTTAAAATATTACTTACTTTTAATAAACTTTATATATCATACTATAATATACTTTACTATCATGGTTATATGGTACCATATAAAATCAATACATACACTATTATTTTATTAAAATATCCATGTAAAAAAATACACATATTTCCCAACTTCTAATTTTCCTAATCTCATATAATGATTATAAATTTTCGTACACTTAATTATTAAAATGGAAAAAACCCTTCTTTTCTTGTAAAAAAATAATAATTTATATCTTTACAATAAAAAAATCTCATATTTCTCATATTATATGTATAATTTAAAATATATTCGAAAGTAGTAATATTAATAACTATATAAAATCATATTTTTTTCAAACTATTTTACAAAAATATTTCACTCAAAATACTATATCAAATATATATAATGGTACCAAGGTTGTTAAACTTACGGGGTGTAACATAATTAAGAAGAAACTTCTATAAAAATAATACTTAATTTGATTTATAATTTAATATAGCTAGGTAAAAATTCCTTACCAATTACCAATGAAGAATATATTTTTGTAAGATTCTTAACTTACAAGTTTTCCTAGTTTCCTCTGCGGCATAAAGGAAAATATTTCATAGTCTAGCAAAAATGATTAATCACATAGCAAAGATTACGAGCTTATTATGGTAAAGTTTTATAGCAGGACTAGTCAAAATTAAAGATCTTTGTTCACCGTTTTTGCTTGTTATAAAATATGATTAATTACTTGTTAACGATTACTTGCTTATTATGGTAAATTTTTCAAAATAGAATAGCAATTTATGTCTTTGTCCATTGAGCCTCAACCCTTAATTCCAAATCAACAAACACTAGAGGTACATTTTGAACCTAGTTTGGTAAATTTATGTCCTTAAGTGAAATAGGATGGCTATGATGGCTCTCAAATCAAGTCAACAGTGAACCACCAAGCAAAAAATTATTTCTACTTTGAAAAATATTTATCATTTATTCATCCATTTTAATAGGCTCAGGTGGGCTTTTGGAGAAGTAAAAATAAAGTAAAAGCAAAAACTAGTGTGGGAAGAAATCATGTTACTATGGGGTCAGATATTTGTCATCCAGCCTCTAACTTTGACATTTAAGATCTTCATATATGTAGTAGGTATCAATACGCCTTACCTTCAATCAGGTAAAAATATATTCCCACGGAATGTTTATATCAAATTAATAAAGTACAAAATATATATGTGCTTGCACATAAATTTCTTTTACCTAATCATGGTTAGTTAATATATATTTTTACTTCATTAAATTACTATTTAATCATGCTAAATTAATGTAGTTTGATATAAGTATCCGATAAGAAGAATTACTTACCCTCTGCTCAGCTCGTCCATACAAATTTGAAATTCTTTTAAAGAGAAATATACCATATTACAACCAACTGTCAGAATGAAATAATAGGTGTGTGGTGTCGCCCCCCCTTTTTTCCTCCGCGGAGAAAGTCCAGGTTTCGACATTCACGGGTTGTAATGACTCATTTTCCATTTGGGAATTGGGTATTTGAAGAGTCGCCACCTAACGGACTGTGGTGCGTTAGGACACCTAGAATGATTAACTCTTGGGTTGGTTTGCATTACCAGAGATTAGGGTAAGGGCTCGAAGTAACCTCTTGGTCCACAACTGTGGGTCCCGGCCGAACTTATATTTATAAATTAGTCCATATAAACAGTTGAATCAAATAAGTTGCAAGTAAAGCACGTTGGATAGTTCAAGTAGTAAGAACACGTTGTAAAAGACGAAAAGTTTTGAATAGAGAAAGGATTTGGTAAAAAGGGGTCCTAGGTTGTTTGTCCTATACGATCACCCCACGCAATGTCCGGTAAACACTCCTCGATGAGGGGCTACATGTGACATTAACGCGTAGTCATCATATCACATGTCTACCCTTCTCATCCCCTTATTGGTCATGAAAGCGAGTGTTTGGTCACTGATACCTATTGCGTGCTGCTACCCGTCCATTCTTAATGGTCCTGGAGGGAGTTAGGACCTCTACCTATAGGTAGTTCTAGTCGTACCCCTAAGGTTTAGAAAGGCGAAAACTCTAAGGGGACAGTCAAAACACTTAGGACTTTCAGATAATAGGAGCAATTAAGAGGCTCAAAGTTTCTTCCTCAAAAAAAAAAACATACAAGCAACACGACTCAAACACAGTTAAGGTCTTTATTAATCAAAGTTCTAAAGCAGGATATCTAAGTGAATATGCAGAAACAGAAAATCCTTTTTATACCCAGAAGTTATAATCTAGTAGTTGCCTAGGGACTCTTTTTAAAAGTTTATTAGAATCAGAAACGTTAAACGACAGAAGCAGCTTTAGGGAAATACAGTTTTTTGAAAATGCCTTAAGGCTTGCCTATATGCAGTAGACTGTGTCTATGTTAATACAAGAACAAACAGGTTTTCGAAATAGACCCCTTTAATACCTATAGGCATCATATCTAATAAGATTGAAGCAATTTTGAAAGAACTTGTTTCAGGAAAATATTTGACACTTAATAAGACCAGTTTTTAAGAAAATGAACTAGGCGTAATGAAGTTGATTCATTGGGCTAATTAAATTACCAGACATAATTGCGAGTAGGGATCCCTATAGGCATGATATCTAGGCGTATTACTAATTTAAGATAATTTGCAGCAACATATAGAAAGACTTATTAGAACTAAATCGGAATTGAGTCCTATAGGCATGACGTCTATATTTGAACTGATTTAAACACGATTGTTTGAGACCTATAAGCATGATCTCTAACATGACAAAATGCAGAACCATATGAACAAGATTTCTACCTGATGCAAATGAAATGGGAAGTGAGATCCTATAGACATGATTTCTATTAGACAAAGTAATCGTATTTAAAAGAGGAAAACCCTATGAGCATGTTTTCTATTGAGTAAAGCAGGCAGACTTCAAAAATAAGGTCCTAAGTGTAGGATTTCTACCCGTATTATCCTTTAAAGCATACATTTACCCACCCTTTTACTAAATACCCCAAATATCTGTTTACAAATTATTACAGGCCAATGAATGAATTACATAAGTAGAAATAGAAATCAAGAAGCTATTCTATAGGGAGCCTCCAATGGTCTCACAAGCCTCATTCCCATAGACAAATCAGAGTCTAGGTGTATCAAAGTTCCTTAATGGTTTCAAGGACCCCGGACAATGCTTACACCTAGACTTAGTAACCAAGAGTTGAACCAATGCAGTGTGGAAAGGCCAACCTCAGTATGCCAGAGTTCAGAGGGCTCTCAAGAGGATCCCAAGGTAGTACACATACTAGAGGGGGCAGAACTTATTGACTAAGAGTGAAGTGAAAGTGCAGGACACAAGTTGAAAGAGGTTTATTAAAGATTGGATTTGAAAGTCTGTTTTGAAAGCAATTAATAAAGCAACAAAGATTGTTTGAAAAGAAGTTGGAGTAGTGAACAAAGCTCAAACACCTTAAGATAGGATCACACACAACTAGTCTACAGAATCCAAATGAATTCAGTAGTCACACAAGGGTCTAGGGGTTTGAGGATACACAGACATTTGACTGCAAACACATAACCCAGCAAGGGTCTTAGGACTGGTTTGGACATGCTCATAAATAGTTGATACTGGCATAATCACAAACCAGTCAGGAAGAACACACAGAAAGGGGGTAATAGGATTTGAGCAATCATAGGATGGTAAGCACACAAGAAGTAAAAGGTAGTTGACAAGGCATGCTTTGAAACACACATAAGGGAATACATTAATCTAAAGGGAAGGGGAGACATAATAACATGCTGATCATGTAACTTAACTCCAAGTTTCACAATAGAACCACAAGTAGAAGCAGACTAGAAATAAGAGAAGTTGAAACAATAAGAGAAGCATGTTGTTATTGAGGCTTTAAATCAAAACTAGGACATACTAGTGAAGAGAGAAGTAAGCAGAATGAATGAACAAGATAACACAGATGATTAGCCTTGGCTTGCAGCCGGCTAATAGCAGCAAATAACACGAGAGAGGGGAGAGCTTACGTTTTTAGTAAGAGCGGTAGTTTTTGAAAACCAAGTGTTTGTGTCTGTGTTAATGAAAGACTTAGAGTATTTATAGCTGAAAGCAGGTAGTGAAATAAGGTAAGAATCATAGTAGCATAATAATTGAAGAACTCAGAATCAATCAATTAGAGAATCAAGGAAGTACTCCCTTAAGTTAAGGGAATCAAATCAAATGGGAAGATTCAATATCATATAAGGCAAGAAGAAAAATTAGTGCATAACTAAATAAGGAAGGAGTCAAGGTTCAGTAAGCATAGAGTAGTCAATTAGGACTAAATTCATAAAACCTTAATTAAGGACACGACTCAGTAGAAATAAAGTATCATAGCAAATATGGTAATGAAATCAGTCAGCTTAAACAGATGGGGTAAAGCTTTTTAAGGCTTTTAAAAGAAAATATTTCAATCACCATCAATTAAGGAAATCAGAATCAATCAAGAGGGAGTCATGATTTTGTATTTTCAACATATAAATAGAGAAGATCAAACATACGTAGCAAACAGGCAAGGTTAGCCATAGTGACAGAAATAAGTAAGAGATGAACAAACAAAATGAGCATCGTCATATAGAAGTGACAGAAGTAGGCTAAAGATTCAGTAAAACACATTCGAATTATGGTAACCACGAAAGATTAACAAGAATCAAGTAAATATGCTAACACACAGAACCAAAGCAAAGAAAATCTTAGAAATTAGGGCTTTTGACCTAGGCGAATTAAAAAGCAGTAAGAACATAAGATTAGTCAAGATAAGCAAGGAAAGAGGTTTGAACATAAAGAAAAGGTCGGTTAAAACAAGTGTAGAAGAAACACCAAGAAACCCTAATTTTAAAGAAAGGAAAACGGTTTAAAGTTGCGGATCTTTCAGAAGAAGTTCGAGAATAGTGCAAATCATAGGAAGAAACAGACTTAAAGTGTTAAAAATAACACAGATCTAATAGATTTAAACGAGAGTTAGGGTTTCAAAGGGAACCTAGATAGAAACGAAAGAACCTGTTGTAAACTTTACCGATCGTAACATATAAGGTGTGATTTTTCCCAAAATCACACCGGAGAAGCCATGAGTAACAGACACAGAAACCCTAGATCCAAATCGGCATGGCCCAGGACCCTTGAAGGCCTTAGAGATGATGATCAAGGCGGTGGAGTGACCATTTGAGGCTTGGGGTTGAAAAGTAGTCGCCGGAGATGACCGGAGAAGGTAGGCGATTGACAGGGTCTAGGGCTAGGTTGAGAGAAGAGAAAAGATGAGAGGATTTGAAGGCGGCAGATTTAGAAAATGGTTTAGGGTTTGGGGGGGTGTATGAATTAAAAAAGGAAAGAGCAAAGGAGGGCTGTTGATCTTTTAGATCAACGGCCAAGATCTGATGGGTTTGGGTCGGGTAGGAAGTGTTTGGGGCCTGGGTCGGGTTATTTAATAGGAGATTGGGCTAGGGAGGGGTCCGAATTAAGCTAAAATTGAAAGCCAAATCTGGCTATGATTTAAATAGCCAATTTCCCCTATTTTAATTTATAATATATAATAGGAAATTTCTGGAAAAAATATAAGATGCCAAAATAATTTAAAATACATAATTATTATTTTAAAAATATAGGGACCAATTTTATGCATTTAAAATATAATTATACCTTAAAATGGGCTAACATTGCAATTATATGCAATTTAGCTTAAAAAATACTAAATATAATTATAAAAATGCATGAAAATTATATTAGCCATATTTTGGCATAAGTATAGAAATCAAAAAAATAAATTATCATAACAATAATTTTTGAAATAATTATTGGGGATTTTATGAATAAAAGGGGAGAAAATAATTATATATGAATATATGCTATTTTGAAGGTATTTATGCATATTTAAAATAAATTGGGTATCAACAACAACTTTCACGAATTTATGCATATTTAAAATATATAGGAAAAAATTGGTATCAACATGTGGTAGGTATTACTCCACGCCCATTGATGTTGCGCATATTTCTATATCTTTAACGTTACTTTACCCATATTTTAATCATTTTTTGGTGTTATTTGATGTTGAATTGTCACGACCCAAAATCCACTAGTCGTGATGGCACCTAACCCAACCCGCTAGATAAGCCAACTATTAACTATCAAATTACAATAATATTAATAAGTCAATTAAACAAAATAAATTATATGGATCTATTATATTTCCCAAGGACTGGTGGTACAAATCATGAACTTCTAAGAATAGAGTTTACGAAGCTGTTATCATCGAATAGAGTCTGTTATCCGGAGTCTGGTAGTACAAATCATGAACTTCTAAGAATAGAGTTTACGAACTTCTAACAAGAGGCAACATATACCATCGAATGCAGCAACATCGACATCTGGGATCTGCACACAATGTGTAAGAAGTGCAGTATGAGTACAACCGATCCCATGTACTCAAAAAGTAACAAATCTAACCTTAGGTTGAAAGTAGTGACGAGCTGGAACATAGGTCGGGTCCAACACCAATAACCAACAACAGTTCATACAACGTAGAGCATATAACCAAGGAAGTAATATCAGAGATAAAAATGTTAAGCTTTTGCACAATTTCCGAATATAGTTATGCTTTTCAAGAATATTAGTGAAAACCCAAATCCTTTATCGAAATCATCGAAAAGGTATGAGATAGTTTGAAAACTCTAATTTTCCTGAAAAAAATCCTTTCCACAATAAATAAAAATGTTTCATTTCCTTTCCAAATAACAAGTGTGAAATACCACTCTATGCCCACATATCAATGTGTGTAAAAGTCATGACTGATGTGTTGCCGTACAACACGAGGAAAAATGCATCTCTTTGCCTGTATGCCATGTGTGCATGCTAATGCCATGTATCTCAGAGATGAATCATGTGCTCACACTCTCAGAGTATTCAGTCTCATTGTCTCACACTTTTCACTCATCATACTCAACCACTCGGTACTGTATATAGCTCATACGGCCCAGGTAAGATCCATCCCAGTATATATATATATATATATATATATATATATATATACACACACACACACACACACACACATATATATATATATATATATAGTACCGAGGAAAAGGCCAATCCGGCCCCATGGAGAAGATCTATCCTTGAATATAATCAACCGCGCTCACTGGGGG
This sequence comes from Nicotiana tabacum, assembly GCF_000715075.1. Taxonomy (NCBI): domain Eukaryota; kingdom Viridiplantae; phylum Streptophyta; class Magnoliopsida; order Solanales; family Solanaceae; genus Nicotiana; species Nicotiana tabacum. Next base: position 130,516,096 of record NC_134087.1, read on the forward strand.
TGTACAGACTCTGGAGGGGCTCCTTCAACCCAAGCGCTATAATCTGCACGGACAACTCATGTGCTATGGTATGAATATTAGAATAACCGCTGCGGCGTGCAGCCCGATCCCATAACTGTCACTCATAATCAGGCTCTCGGCCTCACTCAGTCATCAATCTCTCCAGTCTCACCTGCGGGCTCACAATGTCATGAAAACTGACTCGGAATAATGATATAATGTATTAATAAGTAACAACTGAGACTGAGATATGATATGAATGCACGAATGTGATTGAGTACGAAATATCGATGAAATCAATAAGATAACAACAATAAACGACCACTATGGGTCCCAACAATATCAACATAAAGCCTAAACATGATATCTAGCATGATGTAAACTCGTTTACTTTATGACATGGTGAAAACACAACAACAACAAACCCAGTTTGATCCCAACATGTGGGGTCTGGGGAGGGTAGTCTGTACGCAGACCTTACCCCTACCTAATGCAGGTAGAGAGGCTGTTTCCAATAGACCCTCGGCTCAAGAAGGGCAAGAAGAGGAAGAGGGAAGCAAGGAAGGAAGAAAGATGGAAGAGAAAAAGGGGAGATAAAGGATAAGTAGTATCAAATAATAGCAAAGGAATACAATACCTGAGGCGAACAAAATCACATATCGTAATAAAAATCTAAGAATATGAAGGGACATGCACGCTACTAAGCCTATCGGTAAACACTATAAACTACCTACTAACCTTCTACCTTAATCCTCGACCTCCACACCCTCCTATCAAGGGTCATGTCCTCAGTGATCTGAAGCAACGCCATGTCCTGCCTAATCACTTCTCCCCAGTACTTTTTAGGCCTACCTCGACCCTTCTCAAACTCTCCATGGCCAACCTCTCACACCTCCTGACATGGGCTTCAATGCTTCTTCTCCTAACATGTCCGAACCATCTTAGTCGCAACTCCCGCATCTTGTCCTCTACGGAGGCTACTCCCACTCTGTCCCGGATAGCTTCATTCTTAATCCTGTCTCGCTTGGTACACCCACACATCCATCTCAACATCCTCATCTCTGCTACTCTCATCTTCTGCACGTGGGAGTTCTTGACTGGCCAACACTTAGCCCCATACAGCATGGTGAAAACACAAATATCAACAAAATAGGGCCGTTATTCAGTGCCCTAGAAACAACAGAGTCACAATTCACAGGGTGCACGTCCACACGCCCGTCACCTAGAATGTGCGTCACCTCAACATCAATAACATAACACGTAATTTGGGGTTTTATACCCTTAACACTAAGTTTAGAAGAATTACTTATCTTAAATAAGCTAATTTTGACAATAAGCAAGCCAAGCGATGCTCCAAGAATGCCATCACGTGCATAGCGACCTCCGAACGACTCAAAATCAGCCAAAAACAACTCAAATATATCAGATAAAGCCCAAGGAAACAATTACAAATGATAAAAATCGAATCCTAAGTCAAATCCCAAATCCAACCAAAAATCACACCCGGGCCCACGCCTCGAAACTCGACAAAACTCACAAAATCCAACAACCCATTCAATTACGAGTCCAACTATACTAGTTTCACTCAAATTCGACCCCAAATTGGTGTACAAAACTTAAAAATTCATATTATGAAACTTTAGGCCCAAACCCCCCAATTTCACTTTAAAATTCATCAACCAATTGCCAAAAATGAAGATAGATTCATGGAATATAACTAAAACCAAGTAGAGTACACTTATTCATATGGTGAAAATTGCTTCAAGAATCGCCTCAATCCGAGATCCATATCTCCCAAAATGCAAAAATGGCCGAAACCCTCGAAATAAAGCACTTTATAATCACTGGGTGAATCAATGAATCGCGATCGCGAAAATACCCTCGCGATCACGAATAAGAAAAAAATGCACTGGCCCTGAAAATACACTACGCGATCGCGTAAACACAATCATGATCGCGAAGTGCTGACTCCTCAAAGCTACGCGATCGCTTCCTTCCCACTACGACCGCATATAACAACACCTGACCCCAACTCCTGCCTCAAATACTCTATGCAAACGCGACATTAGCCTCGCTTTCACGAACTACAACAGTCCTCAACTACGCGATCGCTTTCCTTCTTTCGCGATCGCATTGAACAAAAATTCCTCAGCCCAAAATAAGCCTATGCGATCGCGATCTACACTCTGCGATTGCGATTAAGGAACCAGCAACCTAGAATTCTGCAGAACCAACAATGCATAATGAAGGAGAAATAGTCCGAAACCCGTCCGAAACTCACCCGAGCCCTTCGGGACCACATTCAAATATACCAACAAGGCTAATAATATAACACAACCTATTCGAGGCCTCAAAACACATATAGCAACATCGAAACGACAAATCACACCTCAATTCGAAATGCCGAAACCTATCAAATCATGTACGATTGACCTCAAATTTTGCACACAAGTCACATTTGGCATTACAGACCTGCTCCAACTTCCAGAATTGGAATCCGACCCCGATATAAAAAAGTCCACTTCCGGTCAAACTTTTCAAAATTCTCACTTTCGCCATTTCAAATCAAATTCTATTACGGACCTTTAAATCACAATCCGTACACGCTCCTAAGTCCAAAATTACCCAACGGAGCTAACATATCCATCAGAAATCCAATCCGAGGTCAAATACTAAAAAGTCAAAACTTGGTCAAACGTTTTTGAAATTTAAAGCATCAAGCTGAGATTCATTCTTCCAAATCAATTCCGAATAACCTGAAAACCAAAACCGATGATTCACATAAGTCATAATACATCATACGGATCTACCCATGCCCGAAAACTATCGAGTGAGGTGCACTTGGGTTGGGTCGTTACATCCTCTCCCACTTAAACATACGTTCGTCATCTAACGTGCGAAGAGTTGTTCCTAAAGCCATCAAATTGCCGTATAACCTTACCATGCACATACCGGGGGTGATCCCATGTCACCCTATCCCATATAGGTCTGATAACACAACATGACTAGAATTTCTTAATCTAACCTAGCCCATAAGCCTTAGAATCAAATTTCCACATCCGAAACTTCTATAGGATCAGATCTCACATCTACGCATTGTATAAGTCTGAACAAGCTATATCAAGCCATACCTGTTACCCAATTTGTAATCATATATGATACCTAAAAACTCAAATACTCATAGTGATAATTTCTAATCATAGTAGCTGCTAAAAATAACCCAATGCCGGTAATAAACCTCTTATCAAACAAAGCCTTGTTCTAACATCTTCCTATACTGCCAATTGTGAAAGAAACACACAGAAACTCATAACCATACATCACAATAACAAGTTGTGGAACTCTTTCTCCTTCGACAAGGACTATAGCAAATTTCTAAGCCGACTTTCGATATTATTCTCCAACCACTCTGTAATCAGTTTCGATAGTATTTATTCTAGGTCTAATGGACCCATCTCATCCAACACGACCACTCTAGTGATATGATGCATCAGTACAATCTAAAGCCGCCACTCGTGCAATCCGTGTACCCATAAGCAACATTCCAAATGTACTCAATCATGGAAAAATAATATCAAACAAGAGAACTGTCCTGCAAGCTTAACGGATATCACCACAATGCAATGCTAAGAACTCATCACACACCGCAGACCCAAAACTCGCGAATCTAACACAAAGGGTCATACCTCTATATGACTCCGCTACAATACGTGACCCTATCCAAATTCTGGTCCATATTATATACCTCAAGCCACCCTACTCAAAATCTATAACCACTCAAAATTCGACATCAAGTACCCAAAGTGAATTACGCTAACCACGAATAGCAATTAACATAATGCCGCCATACGAAAAGAACATTGCCAACACGCAATCAATCATACAATACCTGAATACTCATCTTGCTCAAATTTCTGCTATAAGTCCAAATAGAACCGCACCATGTGTGTATATAGCCAACGATTCACAACTCTTCGTAACATAGAAGGGTAACTCATAGATTATTTCAGAACATGAATAAGCTCCACAACAATTGAATGGCACATTCCTCAACAATAGCAGTTCGGAGTCAACAAATCTGACCCGATGCAGAATACACATCCATTTTGGCCTACCAATAAACACCCATAATAGATAAATAACCTTCTGAAAGTCTACAATGACTGAATCACAACACATACTATCCTCTGCCAAACCTTGGCTACATTTTCACAGTCCACAACAACGAAACAATCTACTCATAAGAACTTCCAGTCTCCAAATCCATAGAACACACAATTCACCATATCTGATCTCAAATCCATCGCCTGAATGCCTAACACTTATCAAATTACACGATCCTCCCACGAGGAATACTTCTATAATTCTTCTGTGACACAAAGCAAAGTTCGAACATGAGTAGTCGATCAAACAAGAGAATGCCATAATACTAATGAAGTGTTCATAAACCAAAACAAATTGCCCCTTCTGAAATGTATACTCTCATCACGCCATACCAAATAGTAATGCCATTTACCTAGTCATCTGAAACCGTCCATGCTGCCTAAGAATTTATGACTTCCTTTCAAAACTGAACCGTGACCTTGCACATGCCAAATCTAGATCCTACACAACACATCGCATATATCATGCAATCCTATGTTAGATACGAGAACTTGATAATCCACTCCGAGTCACAAGTAACTACATATTTAATTAGCTAAGAACTTTCCAATTTATCCCATCCAGGAGAAAATCATTATACATCACATGATCCCCCAACCAGTAGGAAATATACATCTCTAACCATGGTAGAAACCATCAAGAACTCTCCGAATTCCTCTGGCACAGAACCAAACCGTCAGGACTGAATCCCTCTAATCAACCAAGATGTCCTATTCCTCCGAGTTCCTTCTGAATTACCTTCAAATTGATATCATTCCTTGCTAGTACACTACTATACTTAACCAAAACTTGCACCATGAACTTTAGCATAAAACCACACCGCCCTAAGGCTCATAAGCCGTTGAATGCTCTCTTAATCACCCCAAAAGTACCACAACCGAGATACCCACTCTGAAAAGACCTTCTGTTAATTTCAAGTTGTTCATCTTACCTTTCTAATACTGAATGTAGAATCCCTAATGATATAGAACTACTGCGAGTCTCGACACCATCCAATGTAACCCTATGATTCTAGCCATGTACAAATCCACAAAATTCTCAATTGCCACATTTAGATCTTGAATTCATTAAAAACCATTCTCGAGAGTCATCCACTCTGCTCAAATCTCAACTAGACTGATCAAACGGGCCGAACGACCTGTGCTCCATTAGCACTCCAACACCCAAGGAAGTGACCCCACCTTAATGCAACTAGATAAAGTTCTGCTCCACGCACTTTACATCCTTCACCAATAACAAATCAAATCATTCCCTGATTCTCTTACACTCATAAAGCATAATACAACTCTTATCCAAAATTTCCTTTACTCGAATCATCCTCAATCTCAACCTCTGTAAGCCATAACTGATCCACCAGTATCCCTTAAACTGAAATCAATACATCACATAACCGTGGAATAATCTTATCAATAGCGGGCTCCCCCACTTGGCTCAAAGCCATAGATAAAAAAACATTTTAGCTCCAAATTCCCACACTCTATTACTACCATAATACCATAGTGAGACTCAACTAAATCCTCCATAAGCTCATGCAACACAAACCATCTAATATCTCAAATCATCTACAAATCTCGCATTCACCCTTGTAACAGTTAAGCCCACTCTCATAAGCAATCCAAACTCAAATTACAACATATATATTTCACTAGTTAAAGAGAACTTACTACAACACAACATAGGTATTACACAAAATCTGGACACCATGCAGAAGATAACCCACCTATTTTGCTTCAAGCTGACCTCTTTCTATACCCTTCCACAGTCATAAACATTACGCAATCACTTAATCTTCCTGAGTCTGAACTCATCTCACGACAAGAAATCTACTTTACTCCTCAACTAAACAACATGAAAAGATCCTTCAACATACCTATAACTTGGGGCTATACATCAAATTAAGATGGAAATCATGCACCAAATAGTTCTCATTACATTACAAGCAAATGGTTCTCGTCAAATTCAACCCATATGAACACATCTCACAATCACATCATACTCATCATGTAGCCATCTAGCCACAAACTCCAACAATAGGGACACTACCGGACATATAACTCCAAAAGCACGTGCTAACACAATCAACACCTCTGTGCTCAAACTAATGTCAAAACCCAACCTCAAGTCCTCCAGAATAGCCTATCATCAACACACTAAAATCACATCTCACACCTCATCCAGAGAATCACAAGCCGTCGATCACAACTGATATCGAGCACTCATATGCGCATACGAATGCGTGGAAGGAATTTAAAGGATTACGCTTTAAGCTGAATCAATGCCGCACGATAAGAAAAGAAAGATGAAAAGTATATCCTAAATGTCCTGTAGCCTCTTGAAGATAGATATGGACGTTATCATACCGATCTGCAAGACTCTACTATACACTAGCTCATGAATTGTAGAACCTATGAACCTAGAGCTCTGATACCAATCTGTCACGACCCAAAATCCACTAGTCGTGATGGCATCTAACCCAACCTGCTAGGTAAGCCAACTATTAACTATCCAATTCCAATAACATTAATAAGTCAATTAAACAAAATAAATTATCTGGATCTACTATATTTCCCAAGGACTAGTAGTACAAATCATGAGCTTCTAAGAATAGAGTATACAAAGCTGTTATGAAGAAAATACATCTTCTGTTTGAAAAGTACATAAACAAAATTTTATAATCTAGGCTACCGTAAACAAGAGGCAACATACAGCAGGAATGCATGCACACCTTCTAATCCAGCAACCATCGAACACAACAACATCGACATCCAAGATCTGCACGCAATGTGTAGAAAGTGTAGTATGAATACAACCGACCCCATGTGCTCAAAAAGTAACAAACCTAATCTTAGGTTGAAAGTAGTGACGAGCTGAAACATAGGTCGGGTCCAACACCAATAACCAACAACAGTTCATACAACGTAGAGCATATAACCAAGGAAATAATCTCAGAGAAAAAAAATTTCAGCTTTTGCATAGTTTTTCCGAAAATAGTTCCATTTTTCAAGAATATTAGTAAAAACCCAAATCCTTTGACAAAATCATCGAAAAAGTATGAGATAGTTTGAAAACTGTAATTTTCTTGAAAGAAAATCCTTTCCACAATAAATAAAAATATTTCATTTCCTTTCCAGATAGCAAGTGTGAAATACCCATTTACGCCCACATATCAATGTGTGTAAAAAGTCATGAATGATGTGATACCGTACAACATGAGGAAAAATGCATCTCTATGCTTGTATGTCATGTGTGCATGCCAATGCCATGTATCTTAGAGATGAATCATGTACTCACACTCTCACAGTACTCAATCTTACTGTCTCACACTTTCCATTCATCATGCCCAACCACTCGGTACTGATATGGCACATATGGCCTAGTGAAATTCATCCCTGAACATATACAACACTGACTATATGTAACCCAGTGCCGAGGAAAAAGGGCAATCCAACCCTCCCAGTACCAAGGAAAACGCAATCCAACCACTTGGAGAAGATCCATCTCCACGCTCAGGGAAGATCCATCCCTGAATATAATCGACCGCACTCACTGGGGGTGTACAGACTCCGGAGAGGCTCCTTCAGCCCAAACACTATAATCTGCACGGACAACTCACATGCTATAGTATCAATATTAGAATAACCGTTGCGGTGCACAGCCCGATCCCATAATTGTCACTCATAATCAGGCTCTTGACCTCACTCAGTTATCGATCTCTCCAGTCTCACCCACAGGCTCAAATGTCATGATAATTGACCCGAAATAATGATATGATGTATTAATAAGTAATAACTGAGATTGAGATATGATATGAATGCATGAATGTGACTGAGTACAAAATATCAAAGAAATCAATAAAATGAAAGCAATAAACGATCAGTATGGGTCCTAACACTATCAACATAAAGCCTAAACATGATATTTAACATGATGTACATCTCGTTTACTTTATCACATGGTGAAAACAAAGATATCAACAAAATAGGGCCTCTATTCAGCGCCCTGAAAACAATAGAGTCACAATTCATTAGGGTACACGCCCACACGCCTGTCACCTAGCATGTGCGTATCCTCAACATAAATCACATGGCACATAATTTGGGGTTTTATACCTCATCACTAAGTTTAGAAGAGTTACTTATCTTAAATAAGCCAATTCCGATACTGAGCAAGCCAAGTGATGCCCCAAGAATGCCATCACGTGCGTAACAACTTCCGAACGACTCAAAACTAGCCAAAAGAAACTCAAATATATCAGATAAAGCCCAAGGAAGCAATTACAAATGATAAAGATCGAATCTTAAGTCAATTCTCAAATCCGGCCAAAAAATCACACCCGTGCCCACACTTCGAAACTCTACAAAACTCACAAAATTCGACAACCCATTCAATTTACGAGTCCAACCATACTATTTTCAATCAAATCCGACTCCAAATCGGTGTTCAAAACTTAAAAATTCATATTATGAAACTTTAGGCCATAACCCCCCAATTTTACTTTAAAATTCATCAACCAATTGCAAAAAAGAAGATAGATTCATGGAATATAATCAAAACCGAGTAGAGAACACTTACCCCAATTCATATGGTTAAATTTGCTTCAAGAATCGCCTCAATCTGAGCTCCATAGCTCCCAAAATGCAAAAATGGCTGAAATCCTTGAAATAGAGTACTTTATAATCATTGGGTGAATCAATGAATCGCGATCACGGAAATACCCTCGCGATCGCGAATAAGAAAAAAAATGCACTGGCCCTGAAAATACACTACACGATTGCGTAAACACAATCTTGATCGCAAATAGCTGACTCCTCAAAGCTACACAATCGCTTCCTTCCCACTGCGACCGAATATAAGAACACTTGACCGCAGCTCCTGCCTCAAATACTTTACGCGACCGCGGCATTAGCCTCGCGTTCGCGAACTACAACAGTCCTCAACTACACGATCGCTTTCCTGCCTTTGCGATCACATTGAACAAAGATGCCTCAGCCCCAAATAAGCCTACGCGATTGGAATCTGCACTCCGTGATCGCGATTAAGGAAACCAGAAGCCAAAATTCTGCAGAACCGGCAATGCATAGTGAAGGAGAAATAGTCTGAAACCCGTTCGAAACTCACCAAAGCCCCTCGGGACCATATCCAAACATACGAACAAGTCTAATAACATAACACGGACCTACTCGAAGCCTCAAAACACACATAGCAATATCGAAACGACGAATCACTCCTCAATTCGAAATCATTGAACTTTGAAACTTCAACTTCCACAACCGATACCGAAACCTATCAAATTACGTCCGATTGACTTCAAATTTTGTACACAAGTCACATTTGGCATTACAGACCTACTCTAACTTCCAGAATTGGAATCCGACCCCGATATCAAAAAGTTCACTCCCGATCAAACTTTCCAAAATTTTCACTTTTGCCATTTCAAGCCAAATTCTACTACGGACCTCCAAATCACAATACAGACGCGCTCCTAAGTCCAAAATCACTCAACGGAGCTAACGGAACCATCAGAAATCCAATCCGAGGTCAAATACTAAAAAGTCAAAAATTGGTCAAACTTTGTTGAAATTTAAAGCTTCAAGCTGAGAATTATTCTTCCAAATCAATTCCGAATAACCTGAAAACAAAAACGGATGATTCACATAAGCCATAATACATCATATAAAGCTACCCATACCCGAAAACAACCGAGTGAAGTGCAATTGCTCAAAACGACCGGCCGGGTCGTTACATGAATGCCCAACATATGTCAATTATTGATATTTCGACTAATTAAGTTGTGTGTGATGATTTAGGATATTTGGAGTGCAAAAGTATGAAGAAAAATGCTCCAGCTATATGAGAAGAGGTTGGATGTGTATGCTGTTTGAAGAACCCTTAGCAATGAAGTCTCAAGAAAGCATCCACCTTAGCATCCGTACCTGAGCGCATCAAAGTTGAAGGAATAAAATCTGATGGTGAGAAGTTCAAGCTAAAGCGGACCTGAAACATCCAGCTTAGCATCAATCCCTGAAGCTGACTCCGAAAAGAAAAGGAAAACCTTGGGTTGTACGCAATATATAAGTCAAAAATGCCTCTTTTAAGCCACCTAACACACTGGGAAGCAGAGAAAAACCATCACAAAGTTCAGAAACCGTGAAATTCATCTTGAGTTCTTTTCTTTCCCTTCTTTATTGATTTTTATGTATTCTTAAGAATTACTTGAGATTGCTACCATGACTATGCATGGCTAAACTCGTTTATTCCGGGGTTATAATTTTATATGAATGTTGATATTTGAATATTATTGGACGAGTTAATTTATCATATTGGGTTATTTATTCATATCCTGGGCCTAATTATTTTACTACCTAGATAAAAGTGAAATATTATATATGAATCTTGAGTTGAACTTAAAAGAGGTAATTCTTGATTGCAATATGATTGTATAGAGCGCGATCTTGAACCTAGTCATTGGGGAATTGATCTGCGAATACGGATAGAAATATACCGATTTGCCGGTGCAAGAAATTATTAATGCGTTCTTTTTATCTCTAATCCCATAGAAATATAGGGTTTATAATAAATAGAATAGGCGAGTATAAGTTGTTGAGTATTATTATCCTTGCATGTTAATAACCCAGATAAATTAATAAATCGAGTTGATTGAAGAATTCAATAGGATTGTTATCCAACCGTGACCCTGTAATATTATTTCTCATTGAATTCAACCTTTCGAGCTAAGTGTGCTAGTTAATTAGCTCTTCTTTTAATTGCAACTCTAGACAGTAAAATTAATTAAACAAAAAACATCTTGAAATTATTCTTGACTCGATAAATTAGAATTTGCTTGATTTAGTTGATAATTGATCACAAGCCCTCGTGAGAGTGATACTCTACTCACTCTTTATTACTTAATTGACCGCGTATACTTGCGTGTGCATTTAGGAATGCACCCATCAATTTAAAATTCTTAATCTGCCACGAAAATAATTACTCCATTCCTTTTAATTTGTTTGAACCTTTTTAAAATACGAGGATTAAATTAACTAATTTTTGATGTAAATTCGGACATAGATTCTTTAAGTTTCTTAAAATATAATTTACATATTTAAAAATTACTTAAAAAATACTATAAGTACCGGATGCAAAAAATATGATGAAGAAAAATCTCATTTGATTTTATAAATAGTATTAAGTATATTCTTTTTAAAATGGAGAGAGTAGTTATTTCTTAGAGTGACAGGCATTCTGGTATATCCATGTAATCCAAATTTTCGTCAAGAGTAGATTCTGGTATCTTCCTGTAAACAGATTGTACAAGGACCCAAATGGAGTTTTGGTTCTTTCATATCGTGGGTGGAAAAATATCGATATTATTGCCTAGGGATATCTGCTGGTTAGAAAAACACGAACTACGTACGTAATCAATAATATACTCCAGCAAGTTAAGTGGGCGTTTGGACATAAGAATGGTAGAATTCCAACAAAAAATTAAAAGAAAAATTCAAGTGAAATGGTAGTTGAAAATTAAAGTTGTATTTGGACATGAATATAATTTTGGTTTTTTTCTGAAATTTTGTAAGTGACCTAAGAGAAAATTTTAAAAAAAATCTTTTTTGGACTTTTTTAAATTTTCGAAAAATTTCAAACTTTATTTTCAAGATTAAAAATTTTATTGTCAAGCAATGATTTCGGAAAAAAAGTGAAATTTTTTTGAAAAAATTCTTATGTCCAAACGGGCTTTAAATGTGATCGTTTAGGCTGGACCAAGACAAAGCTAAGGGCCCAATAATCCACAGGAATCAAAGCAAAATTTTGTAAAAATGTGAACTTTCCTACAACTTTTTATATGCTAGAGTAAAAATGAAACGTCATCAAAATTTGGCGTATAAATGCTGAATGGACATAATCAAGAATAAGTAGAACTTGTGCCTCGGATAAAATCGGTTCGTATTAAATGCTCGAATGACAACGTGACATGTGGAACTGGAGACAAATGGAAGATGAAGCGAGTAAAAACCAAGTCTGAGGACAACAACTTCAGTTGGTACCGGGAAGATCCCAAAGGGAACACAGTCAACGGAAGAAAACAAATGTTTGCCACCAGATGACGTTTAATGAAGAATATTCCTCAGTATTAAATACACAGCCGTTGTAGAGAATTTTGTCATTCATGGCCTATCGTTACATATTCATCAATGATCCATATTATTGTCATTTAAGACAGCTTGATCCTAGGACCTTGTTCCCTAGATATAGCTATAAATAGTGACTTCAACAACCATTGAAACACATAAAATCTCTGGCAAAACTTATGCTATACATTATTCTCAGGGTAAAATAACACTTTACTTTTTTTGTTTAACGTTATTCTTATTGCTGCCTTCGGAAGCCTTGCTCCCGGACCAAACTATTTGTTTTTTATCCCGACTTCAACACTAAGTATTATATTTTATAAATTTATTTATCATTTTGGGATCAAATCAATTTGTTTGTCCATAAATTACGTTATAAATTCAACTGTACCATTTTACGGGTAAACAGTTTGGCGCCCACCGTGGGGCTTAGATAGCTGCATAATTGAATTGATCCTTGCATCTATTACTAACTTGTTTGATTCTTTGTTTCTTAGAAAAGATCATAAAAAATGGCAGCTAACGATGTCAATATCGCACACAACTATGAGACATAAGAAAATCTGCCTCAACACGAGGATTCGATCAGTGACACCCGCAACGAGGAGGACGTAGCAACGCCGGTCCATAGTGGGTGATATCCTTGACATGTATGGGAGGTGACTCTTAATGATGTTGAGGACGAGTAAGTTGCGAAAACAATGAGGATCTTGAGAGAATAACAAAAGGCCATCTCTCAAGGAAAGACCAGGCCATGACAGAACTAAGGCAAGCGTTGTCAGGTGCTTTAAACAACGCGAATGGAAGAGGCCCTGTTCCTCTTGGTGCTCCCGCAAATCAAACAACGCAAAGGGTTGATAACGACACCCCAAGGGGTGAGGTCGGCTTCGACGAAGCCGGAGGGATTGGCAACAGATCCGGTAATGACAACAAGAATAATTCCTTTAAAACTTAGCTTATGTGGTTCGTGAGGAAAATGAACTAGCGGATAGACTAGAACGAGATAGAATTCCATGATCGAATGGACCAAATTCCGGGAACACCGCCAGTACTGAAGGGCCCAGACTCAAAGAAGTACACCCAGTTGCTGTTCAAACCGAGCGCATCACTAGAATTGATTCCGAAGAGGTTCAAAATGCCAGATGTACCGAAGTATGATGGGACTTCAGACCCTCAGGAGCACATCATCACCTATACAATGTCGGTGAAAGGAAACGGCTTGGCTCAATATGAGATTGAGTCGGTCATGTTGAAGAAATTTGGAGAAACCCTCACAAATGGTACTGACTCTTACCCTATCATTCAATAGATTCCTTTAAGATGCTCGTAGAGGTCCAAGCTTGGAAGGCGGACATATTCAGAATTTCGTAAGGAGAGTCCGAGTTGCTACATGAGTTCGTGATCAGGTTTCAGAAAGAAAGGACATCGTTGTCGGCCGTGCCAGATGAATGGGAAGCTAAGGCATTTACTAAGGGATTGAACCCGATGAGCTACAACGCTTCCTAGAAACTGAAAGAAAGTTTGCTCGAGTTCCAAAACAACCCTATGGTGATAAGTAGGAATTTTGACCGCTTATTTGCTCTCTTTCACTTGCATTTTCGCTCAAAAATGCTTAAAGGTATTCCCGAAAACTAAGGCAATGTGCTTACTTGCAAGAATATTGGGAAATAAGCCAAAGAAGGCAAAATCAACTCATAAGGAGTCAAAAGTGAACAAGAGCCAAAACTGGGCAAAGAGATTAGACAATACGGACCGCACAATTCTAGTGCGACCGTAGAGTGAGCTTCAGAGAGGAGGTTTTAGCCATCTCAGACAGTGGGGACCACACCAAAAATGTGTGGCTGCAGAAGGACTAGTGCGGCCTCAATAATTATTATGCGGTCCGCAAGATTGGAGAATGAGAGAGTTGATCAAAGTCCAAAAGCTGAAGAGTGCGGACCACATCACTTTTATGAGGGACCATGAGAAGACCACTTTCACATGTCCTTATGGTACTTTCTCATTTTCAAGGATGCCGTTTGGGTTGTGTAATGCACCGGTGACTTTTCAACGGTGTATGATGGTATTTAAACTGATATGGTGCAGGACATTCTTGAGATTTTCATGGATGATTTTTCTATGGTTGGAAATTTGTTTGAAAAATTTGGATTGGGTATTGGATAGATGTGAGGAGACCAATTTGGTGTTAAACTGGGAAAAGTGTCACTTCATGGTTAAGGAAGGCATTGTCCTCGGCCACAAAATTTCAAATGGTATTGAGGTTGACCAAGCTAAAATTGAGGTGATCTCCAAACTCCCTCCTAGTACATCCATGAAGGGAGTGAGGAGCTTCTTAGGTCATGTGGGTTTTTATCGCCGATTCATAAAGGACTTTTCCAAGGTGGTGAACCTATTGTGCAAACTTTTGGAGAAGGATGCCAAGCTCCATTTTAATGAAGATTGTATGAAGGCATTCGAAGTTGCTTAAGTTCAAGTTGACTACTACTCCTATTATCACTACACCAGATTGGAGCTTGCCTTTTGAGCTCATGTGTGATGCTAGTGATGTTGATGTTGGAGAGGTGTTGGGGAAAAGAATCAACAAAATCTTCCATTCGGTCTACTATGCTAGCTAGACAATGAATGATGCCCACGTCAACTACATAGTGATCGAAAAAGAGTTACTAGCTATTGTGTTTGCCATGAAGAAGTTCCGAACGTATTTGATGGGTAATAAGGTGATTGTTCACACCGATCATGTGACACTTCAGTATTTGATGAGAAAGAAGGATTCTAAGGAAAGGTTGATGCGGTCGGTGCTTCTTTTGCAAGATTTTGATCTAGATATTCAAGACCACAAGGGTAGTGAGAATCAAGTGGTGGACCACTTGTCCCGTTTGGAGGAGGAGAGGAGGCCACATGACGACCTTGAGATCAATGATTCATTTCCTGACGAGCAACTCCTATCTGTTTCAATGATCGGAATGCCATAGTTTGCTGATCTATATAATTATCTTGTGAATGACATTGTACCGAATGAGTTCTCTTCAAACCAAAGGAAGAAGCTCAAACAGGATTGTTTGGAATACTATTGGGATGAGCCGTATCTTTTTGGAATATTTATCGATGGTGTGATCCGGCGATGTGTTCCAGAAGAAGAACAAATAGGAATTCTTGAGGCTTGCCATTCTTCACCATATAGTGGTCACCATGATAGAGCGAGAACGACTACAAAAGTTTCGACTTGTGGATTCTATTGGCCTACCCTCTACAAAGACGCTAGTGATCTTGTAAAGCATTATAATGAATGACAAAGGGCCGGTGGGGTATCGAAAAAGAATGAAATAACTCTCACCACCATTTTGGAGATAGACATCTTCGACGTGTGGGGTATTGATTTCATGGGTGCATTTGTTAGTTCTTGTGGGAACACCTACAATCTTGTTGCGGTTGATTATGTTTCCAAGTTGGTCGAGGCAGTTGCGTTGCCAGACAATGAAACGAGGATTATGGTAGCCTTCTTGAAAAAGAACATCTTTACAAGGTTTGGTACTCCGTGGGCCATTATTAGTGCTGGGGGGTTGCACTTTTGCAATCGGGATTTTGATACCTTACTCACCAAATATGGTGTCACTCATAAAGTCTCAAACCCCTACCATTCTCTAGCGAGCGGATAGGTTGAAGTCTCCAACCAGAAGATCAAGAGTATTTTGTCCAGAAAACTTGATGATGCTCTTTGGGCTTATACGACGGCCTACAAGACGCCAATTGGGATGTCTCCATATCGATTGGTGTTTGCGAAGGTGTGTCATCTTCTGCTAGAACTTGGGCATAAGGTCATGTGGGTTTTGAAGAAGTTGAACCTTGAATGGGATGTCACTGCTAACCTAAGAGTGACACATTTAAATGAGCTTGATGAATTCCGGTTCATGCCTACATAAGTTCTCCCTTTACAAGGAGAAAATGCAGTATCTGCATGACAAGTATATCCACAACAAGGAGTTCAAAGAAGATGATTTGGTGCTATTGTTCAATTCCCGATTAAGAATGTTTCCAGGCAAGTTTAAATCAAAATGGAGTAGGCTCATTGAAGTAGTGAATGTAACCCCCTTTGGTTCTCTAGATTTGAAAAATAAGAATGATAAGGTCTTTAGAGTCAATGGGCACCGGGTTAAACATTATGTTGGCAAGGTTGATGATGGCCACGATGTGGAGGTTCTCTATTTATCGTGATTGGTAATATGCATCGTGTTGCGATGTTAAATCAGACGCTTCTTGGGAGGCAACTCATGTCTTTTTCTTTCTTTTATTTTTATTCTTTTTAGATAGGCTTGGTTTTGTGCTAACCTGTTTTGAAGTGTATGCAGGAATGGGTGTGCATTGTAGGGACTGTGTATTAAAAATTTTGCTAAGTGTCAAAATGCATAGTATCTGAAGTTGGTGTGTAAAAACGCTTAAGGAAATGCGGCCGCACACATTTTTGTGTGGCCCGTACTGATGCTGCGGCTGCACTAAATTTTTTGCAGTCCGCAGCGTGACTTCTCAGAGGACAGGTAAGGAGTGCAGTCCCCATCAAAATTATGCGGCCACACTCATGTAAAAGACTGGGTCCCACGGGTAAAAAGTATAAATAGGACTTCTCTTTCTTTTTACACTTTCGCTCCTCTGAGACCTAAAGACAAGCTTGCACAGTAAATTTCCCATTTGATCTCAAATTGTTGCTTCACTTCAACATATGCATCTTCATTATTGGTATGTTCAATTCCTCATTAGATTTTTTATCTTTTATTTGCTTTTGTTCTTAGATTTAGGGTTAATTATATGCTCAAAAATGTCAATGTTTCCTTGTTTTGCTTACAATCATGTGGGTAGCTTGTTAGATGTTAACTGGGGTCCGGGTAATTAGTTAATGAGGTTTGATTGCTAAGACCATGTCAATTAGAGAACAAAAATGCATGAACCCTAGGTCAGTGCCACAAAATTTGAATTGTGCAGGCGCACACATTTCCACAGTAGAGATTATGCGGCCGCACACACTTTTGTGTGGTCCGTAATGACCTGGTGCAGCCGCCTACATTTTTGTGCGGTCAGAAATGATAGAACTTTAGAGACCCCGGTAATCTGAACCCGGGGATCTGTGGTTGCACTCATTTTTGTGCGGTCCGCAATGGGCACTCTGCGGCCACACTCACTTTTGTGCGGTCCGCACTACCCTTCTAAGACAATGTTACTGAAACTTTCCATCATGCTTAGGTATACACTTTGAGCTGCAATTGTGAATGATCTCTAATTCTTATGTGCTACAGATAATGGTTCATTCTCTTGGTTGAGGAGATACACCACATGGGAGGGCAAAATCCTCCCGAGGCTGGGGTTGAGGCAAAAGCAATCTGCCTCTAGCAATTCAAAAGGCTATCAGCAAGAAATCAACAGCTAATAGAGCCCCTAACACCCCAGAGACCAGTGAGTATGTCCTATCCGGGGAAGTTTCTGAGGGTAACTCCGTGCAAGCACAACCGGAAGATCAATCACAATAAATACAACAATTCCATGGGAGACTTCATTTGGTAGATGAGTCCTCATCAGCTGCCAATTTATCTGAGGGTTCGGAAGAGGGTAGTCAAAATTCTAAACCCTCTTCCTCACATGTTCCCCCTGCCCCAATAAACTTAGATGATGATGATGATTCTATTCCAAATGATGGGAGAGGGGGAGACACTCCAGTGGCATGATTAGAAAGGTCAAGGCGACCAGAGATTTGGGAGGACTGTTTTGTTAGTACAAATGCCTTTGCAAAGTTCCGGGAATGGTGGCCACAAAGGTCGCTCACTCTTGAGCGACAATTTTTAATGAAAGACCTGAACAAACACAACCCCAATGTCCTTAGGTAATTCCAAGAGCGCAAAGGTTGGAGCTGGTTCACAAACAAAGTTCTAGATGCAAATGAGTACCTTGTCAAGGAGTTCTACGCAAATGTTGCGCACATCAAAAAAGGTATTAAGGTGACCAAAGTGCGGAATCTAAAAATCCTCTTTGACTCCTGTGTACTGAACATGTATGTAGGGTTTGAAGAAGTTGAGGCAGTGCAATATTTGGAAAATCTAACCATGAGTGATGCAGCTCATCCATGGTTGGCTGAGATTTTGGCAATTCCAGGGTCAACACCTCCGTGGCTCACATATGGAGTTCCAATGTAACGACCCAACTGGTCGTTTTGAGCAATTGGGTTTGGTTTAGTAGTTTGAGATCACGAGTAGATTCACACAGTGTATTATGACTTGCGTGCATTATCGGTTCGGGTTTTTGAGAAGTTCGGAAAGGATTTTTAGAAGTGACTTTCATTTGAGAAGCTTGAAGTTGAAAGAATTGACCAAGATTTGACTTTTGAGTATTTGACCTTGGATTGGGGTTTCGATGGTTTCTATAGGCTTGGGTGGTGATTTTGGACTTAGGCGCATGTCCGGATTTGGATTTGAAGGCCCGTAGGGTAATTTGAAGCATTTTGGAAAAAATTGGAAAGTGGAAGTTTTGGAAAAATGGAGAAGATTGACCCATAGTTGACTTTTATGATATAGGGGTCGGAATGTGATTTCGAGAGTTGGAACAGCTTCGTCTTGTTATTTGGGACTTGTCAGCAAAATTTGGTGTCGTTTGGAGTTGATTTGATATGGTTCGGACGCTCGGTTGCGATTCTAGAGGTTCTTGAATATTCAATGTGATTTTAATGGATAAGAACTTCCACTAATAGGGGTATGAGAGTAGATTCCTTTCCACGAACAAGTGTGTTTCTTTTTGCAGGTACTATGGATAGGTTCAGAGTATTGTAAGTGTTCCCACAAGAGCTCACGAACGGTCCCATAAAATCAATACCCCAAACATCAAAGACATCAATCTCTAAAATGGTGGTAAGGGGCATCTCATTCTTCTTAGAAATTCCACCGGCCCTTTGGCACTCATCACAATGCTTGACAAGCTCACTAGCGTCCTTGTAGAGGGTAGGAACAATAGAATCCACAAGTCAAAACCTTTGTAGCCGTTCTAGCTCCACCATGATGACTACCATACGGTGAAGAGTGGCAAGCCTCAAGAATCCCCATTTGTTCTTCTTCCGGCACACATTGCCGGATCACCCCATTAGTACATATTCGGAAAATATACAGCTCATCCCTATAATAGTCCAAGCGATCCCGTTTGAGCTTCTTCCTTTGGTTTGAAGACAACTCATTCGGTATAATTCCACTCACAAGATAATTGGCTAAACCAGTGAACCATGGCATCCCAGTCATTGAAATGGGTAACAATTACCCGTCGAGGAAGGAATCATTGATCTTAAGGCCATCATTTGACCTCCCCTCCTCCTCCAATCGGGACAAGTGGTCCGCCACTTAGTTTTCACTACCCTTGCGGTCTTGAATCTCTAGATCAAACTCTTGGAAAAGAAGCACCCACCGCATCAACCTTGCCTTAGAATCTTTCTTTCTCATCAAATACCGAAGCACGACATGGTCGGTGTGAACGATCACCTTAATACCTATCAAATACGGTTGAAACTTCTCCATGGCAAAAACAATAACGCATAGCTCCTTTTCGGTCACTGTGTAGTTGACTTGGGCATCATTCATAGTCTTTCTAGCATAGTAGACTGAAGGGAAGATTTGTTGATTCTTTGCCCCAACACCACTCTAATCGCAACACCACTAGCATCACACATGAGCTCTAATGGCAAGGTCCAATCCGATGATCATAGGAGTAGTAGTCAACTTGAACCTAAGCAACTTGAGTGCCTTCATACAATCTTCATTGAAATAGAAATTGTTATCTTTCTCCAAAAGTTTACACAATGGGTTCACCACCTTGAAAAAGTCCTTGATGAATCGGCGATAGAAACCCGCATGACCCAAGAAGATCCTCACTCCCTTCAAGGATTTAGGAGGAGGGAGTTTGGAGATCACCTCATTTTTGGCTTGGTCAACCTCAATATTATGTTTTGAATTTATGGCTGAGGACAATGCCTTCTTTGACAATTAAGTGATGCTTCTCCCAATTCAACACCAAATTTGTCTCCTCACATCTAGCCAATACCCTATCCAAATTGTTCAAAGAATCTTCAAACGAATTCCCAACTACAGAAATATCATCCATAAAGACCTCAAGAATATCCTCCACCATGTCGGTAAAAATAGCCAGCATACACCGTTGAAAAGTCGCCGGTGCATTACACAACCCAAAAGGAATCCTTGAAAACGAGAAATACTATAAGGACATGTGAAAGTGGTCTTCTCTTGGTCCTCAGGAGCAATAAGAATTTGATTGTAGCCAGAGTATCCATCAAGGAAGAAATAAAAAGCACGTCCGGCTAACCTATCAGGCATTTGGTCAAGAAATGGAGGCAGGAAATGATCTTTCCGAGTGACTTTATTTAGCTTCCTATAGTCCATGCACACTCTCCACCCGGTAAAGGTTCTTGTTGGGATCCAGGGGCGGCTCTTCCCTAAGGAAGTAAAGCCATAATAGATTTGAACAATTCGAGGAATATGAAAATATTTTCGATTCACTATTTAGCTGTAAAAAACTGAGATCACTAGATGATGGAAATTTAAAAAATATTGCCTTAATCTTGAATGTTCCTTAAAGCATATAATTAATCCGATATTGATGGTTTAGATTTATTTTCTGAATTAAAAATGGTAAGGAAAATAGTACAATTAGAAAATAAAAATTTATTTGATATACTCTGTCAAATAAGAAGATTTGATTCTTTTTTCAAATGTTTATATTGCTTATAGAATAATGTTAATAACTCCTGTTACCATTGCTTCAGCAGAAAGAAAATTTTCAAAGTTAAAATTGATAAAATCTCACAAAAGATCAACAATATCTTATGAGAAGTTAAATAAAGTATCTATATTGTCAATTGAGAAAGACTTATTAGGAGATTTTAATTATAAAAAAAATTATTAATAATTTTGCGTCTAAAAAAAGCTTAAAAAATAGACTTCAAATAAAAAGTAATATATTTTTTTAAAAAAAGTTAAAGCCTCTCAAAAAGTTTGGCTTTAGGCCACAAAATTCATCGTGCCACCCCTGTTGGGATCAATTCATTCTTGTCATTTGTTACCACAGTCATGACCCCTATCTTTGGGACATCGGAAATGGGTTAAACAACCCCGACATCTAACCACTTGATTATCTCCTTCACCACCTCTTGCATTGCTTAAGTTAATATTCATTGATGTTCAACAGAGGGTTTGGCACCTCCTCAAAAATAATCTTGTGCAGGCAAAAGGCAGGTCTTGTACCCCGGATATCCGCCAAAGTTCATCCGATTTCTCTTTTCCTCCTTTGTATTACTGCCAATGTGGACTCTACCCGCATGTTAGTTAAGCAAGAAGAAAGGATAATTGGTAGAGTAGAAGAAGGGCCACAAAAATCATACCTGAGATGCGGAGGCAATGGCTTTAACTCCAAGGTAGGAGGCTCCTCAATTTAGGGCTTTGTTGGACGAGTCTTCCGGTTTTCAAGATCCAAAGATAGCTTTCGTGGCTCAAAAGTGTATGACCGCATGCCTTGCAATGCATTTACACACTCCACATAGACATAACTCTCTTCATCATCATCTAGGTTGAGCAAAATGGCTTCCAATTTGTCCTCAACATTCAATGTTGCACTAGTATCATCAATTATCACATCAGTCACCAAATCCACAAATGAAAAACTTCATTACTATTTGGTTGCCTCATTGATTTGCACACATGGAAGACCAGCTTTTTGTCACCCACCCGAAAAGTGAGATCACCGGCCTCCACATCAACAAGAGCATTCCCTATAGCAAGGAAAGGTCTACCTAAAATGATAGTCACCTTATAGTCCACACACAATCTAGGATCACAAAATCCACTGGGAGGATAAACTTGTCAACCCGAACCAATACATCATTAATAATACCCAGAGGCCTCTTTATTATTCGATCTGCCATTTGCAACCTCATGGATGTGGGTCTTGGTTGCCTAATTCCCAAAGTTTTTAACACTGAATACGACATCATGTTGATACTTTCCCCGAGATCACATAATGCTTTGGCAAAATCGGCGCTCTCAATAGTGCAAGGGATTGTGAAGCGCCCGGATCTTCCAACTTCGAAGCCATTGAGGGTACAATAACACTCACTAGAAGAGTCATCTTGGTGGTTTCACAATTCATTGATCTATTCTTGGTTACCAAATCCTTCATGAATTTTGCATATATCGGCATTTGTCTCAATGCCTCAACCATCGGCACATTAATTGACAAACTCTTCATCATATCAATAAACTTTTTGAATTGGTTTTCATTGTGTCACACCTCTTTTTTCCACCCCCGCGAGGGGTGTAGGAGTTTTTTCCAATTAAAGGACAATCGAAACAGGATTTGTTTATTTATTTCAGAGTCGCCACTTGGGAGATTTAGGGTGTCCCAAGTCACCAGTTTTAATCCCGAATCGAGGAAAAGAATGACTCTATATTACAGTCTGCGTACCAGAAATCCGGATAAGGAATTCTGTTAACCCGGGAGAAGGTGTTAGCCATTCCCGAGTTCCGTGGTTCTAGCACGGTCGCTCAACTGTTATATTTGGCTTGATTATCTGATTTTACACGAATATGAACTTATGTGCAAATTTTAACTCTTGGCCGCTTTTATTATTATTTTTACGAGAATTGCAACATCGTGAAAATATATCTCGAACCACGTTACATCAATGCACACGTGGTTATTGACATATCTCGACTTGGTTGAGATTTGGATTTGGGTCACATAAATGTGCACCCGTGTTTAAGGAAATTAAATTATTAAGACGCGCCTAAAGCAACTAATGTATTGTTATTTTGGGGAAACCGTAAAATTTGCTGAACGGCCTGTCCCGAATTCTAAGTATTTTAATATATATACATCTAGAGGGCCTCGCAGCTTCTACGTTTCTTGTTTGTCGAGGCTCGTCTCACTTTGTTATTTAAAAGGAATTTACAACGTCATGAAAATGCATCTCGGGCCACGTCACAATCAATGTGCCCGTGACTAGAGACATATTTCGACTCCGTCGAGATTTGGATTTGGGTCACATAAATGTGCACCCGAGTTTAGGGAGATAAGATTATTAGATGCGTGCTTAAAAGAGACTATCGCGTTATTATTCTGGGAGGGTCGTGAGATTTGCTAAACGACCTGCCTTGAAAACTGAATGCTTCGATATATACATTTAACGAGGGCCCCGCAGCTTGTGCGTTTTTATTTGGCGAGGCTCATCTCGTCCTTATTTTAAAAGGATATCCTATAGCAACTACGTTTCTTGTCGCGTTTGTCTTTACTAACTGAAAACAGAGATAGTCCTAGTTAATTGCATGCTTGCAGGTTATTTATAGAAGGATTCAAAATGCTTTTATAGAATAGGAAAATGTGGCTACGCGCACGGACAGCTGATCGAACATTATGGGCCCAAATCCAGCTCATGCGAGATGGGCCAGACCTGGGCCACTGTTTATCCGACGCGGGCCTGCTTGGTCTGTTTCGACCTGGGCTCGACCCCCATGAGGTTGAAACCGTAAACTTATGCTCTTTGTTCTAAAGGTGTGGCTTATCAATAATTATAACAAAGCAGTTTATCAAAAGGAGATGAACTTAACTAGTAATGGATAGTTTCATGCTTGGCATGTATTAAAGAATATGTTACACAATTAAAATAAGTCTGGGATACAACCTACTGCATTGGGAATATTTTTACCTAACAGCATACATATACAACTAACATTCAATCACCATACATTGATATCTACTAGGCGTGCAAGTTACCTTCAGTATCCAAAATGTAAACTATTATGCATTACATGATATTCAATATAACAGTCTATGCTTAAAATAAACAATCTTCAATTCTTCTCTTTTTGCATTCATACTCAACTTCAAGTTACATTGACAGTATTAGTCGTGTACCTGGATGTTTGCACAATAAGAAGAGGAAGAGAAAGAGTATCAGCAGCAAGCAACCAACAGCAACAACAAATAGCAACAACACAGCAACACAACCAGCAACAACTATGTAGCCCACAGGTGATCGAGCATCGAACAGACAACTCCCAGAAACAGAGTAGAAAACAACAGCGGGAAGCCCAGAATATTGAATGTAACAGCACCAACAGTTTAACAATCACACACAGTTCGACAAATAACCAACAACAATTGGCCAAGACAGCTTGGCCAGCTTAAATTCTGTTTTCAGACAGTCTTTGTTACAATGTTCTGAGATTTCTTTTTGTTTATTTCTTTCAGTTTTTTTTAAGAAAATCTTCTCTCCAGGCTTCAAAAATTTCTCCCCTCTTTTCTAACGGAAGGTCTACCTTTTTATAGCCTACCCTCAGCATTTTACAGTTTGATGGATAACTCAGAATTCCCCCTCCCTGCTGTTTTTCCACTCAGCTACTTTAAATAACCAAACCTCCCATAAGATCCCTGACAGCCCCTCTCTATTTTGTTTTTAAAGTGTCCTAATCTCTTATTTATTTAGCCAAAGTATGGGCAGCAGGAATATAATCTGACAACACATGCTGTCCAATTTTAATTCCTTAACAGCTGACCATACACATGCTGCCCACAATCTGAACCAAGTAAACATGCCATCCATTTAAGACCAAAGTCTGAACTGCCATTATAACTTACCCCCTAAATGTTTTTTGATTCAAATTGAACAAAATCAATAGGCAACACAATTCAGTTCCTAATGTAATTCAAATACGATCACAGCAGAAACAAACAGCATGAATCAAGTTGTTACCATTAATGGCTGAAACTAATTGACGACATACATCGACTCGACTATATTAATCGTAACAGGTAATAATCACTCATTCATATAAACAATACGTACAGGGTCCTAAATGGCTTCAGACAACTTTTGTTCAATTACTGGGAACCTATATGAATTAACTATTGGACGACTAATCTAATTGACGAGCATGTATATCACCATATGTATTCATATACACAGAAGAACAAACAACCAAATAAAAGGTCTTTGACAGAGACGGAAGGAATTTAAGAAAAATACCAGAAAATACCAAACAAACACAACAGAAACATGCTAATAAACTTAATCAGCACGCAAATGAAACATAAAAAGAAAAGAAAAACTTACTGAAAACTTTTAAGAAAAGTCGACCCAGGTTCGAATAAGATTTGGCCTTTTGAAGCCGAACAGACTTTAATCGGGGTGTTCTCAACCGAGAACACCCTGATTGAAGTCTATTAGACCCCAAATCCTCTATGAAACAAGTCAGATTCCCCAGGTTCTGGTGTTCTAGGGTTTGGATCTTCAGATTTGAGATTCTAGGAGTTGTGGGTAGATTCGGACCAAACCAAGTTTGGTTTGGTCACGAGGGAGGTCAGGGGAGTGTCTGGTACGAATATGGTGAGGTTTGGTGTAGGTCAGAGTTCGACTCGAATCTTCAAATGAAGATTCGAGATGAAGGAAGGTGATTCGAGGCTAGGGGGTAACAGATTCGGGTTTGGGGTGGTGAGGTGTATCAGGGGTGTTAAGGGGGTGGTCACCGGCATCCTTGCCGCCGGCTTTAATGGCGAGGGGAGATGGGGCGGCTAGGGTTCCTAATGGGAGGTCTGGGTTCGAGCTTGGGGACGACCGAAGGGGGGTGTTCGTATAGGGGGGCTAGGTAAAGGGTTAGGTTTATATACGTAACGAGTAATTAGATCCTGGCCGTTGGATGCATCGAGATTGATGGCCAGGATCTTTTACTTAATACGGAACGACACCGTTTGGCCTTGGTTGGGGGGTCGGTTCGAACTGATTACCGGGTCGGGTTTGGAAATGGGTTACTGAAAGGGAATCCTGGGCCGTTGGATTGGCCTGGACGGATGGCTCAGATTAGACGCCTTATACAGCGTCGTTTTTGGGATGTGCCTGGGCAGGCCTGGTTTGGACCGGATGGTGAACGTGGTTTGGGCCTACTGTTTTAACTTTTGGTCCAATCCGAGCATCCTCATTTTCTTTTACTTTTTCTATTTTAATTTAAACACAAAATTCCTAAATAAGACAAAGTAAAATTATATACTCACAGATTAACATTTAATAAAAATCAACCAATGACAAGAAACACTTATGCATATATTTTGATTTTCTTTTCTTTTTGGAGTAACTTTCGTGAAGCAAAAATCACGTGCTTACAGCTGCCCCTCTTTGCCCGGAGACACGAAGGGTTTTCGCGCAAAGATAAAGCGGGCGATTTTTGCTCGTCCGAGTACTCCGTGTGAAGCATTTTTTGAAAAAGATTCGACCGAACCTTTGCTTCAGAGGTTTCCTACATATCCTGGGCCGAACAGGAATCAGGTCAATGTAGTTCGGGAAATTTTGGTAGCTGGGACTACCGTATGACTGTAGTGTTCGCTGCTGTTGTGCGCTGTTGCATGCTGCTGTAGGATGCTACCGCTCACCGATCTCCTTGTTACATTGTTCTGAAAGGAAAAACAAGAAGCTACGCTAGACTAGGGATCATGAGATCCCATCTATCTTCAACTTGTTCTTGTCGTCTTGCTTTCTTGTCGGCTAGCGCTGTCCTCCTATGCCTTTATTTTGTGAACTTGGGGGGATGATACTGGTCTTTTGCTTTTTCTGAATGCCAGTTTTCATCATTTCGCTTGGTCTGCTGGGGACATGGCCCTCTTCCTTAAGCCTTTCAATGGTTTCTTCAGTGGTGTGACTTTCTTCATCAAAATTGTTATGCTGGGCATGCTATAACGTTCCCAAACTGCTTCTTTCAAGACGCGTCCCTTCTTCATTTTGAATTGCGCGCTTGCCTTTGCAGCCTTCTACTTCTTGGTGCTGGGGATTTTATTGTTTCCTGCTTGGGATCTCTGTTGTAACCTTCCGCCTTCTGGTGGGGTTATTGATTCCAGAATCTGTAATATAAGACCAAAAAATTGCTTAAATGCAAAATTATGAAATGCATGACCGCATTTTACTGGTGGGCGACCTAGAACTGAAAAGTATTCCCGCATTTTACTGGTGGGCGACCTAGAGCTGAAAAGTATTCCCGCATTTTACTGGTGGGTGACCTAGAACTGAAAGTATTCCCGCATTTTACTGGTGGGCGACCTAGAGCTGAAATGTATTCCCGCATTTTACTGGTGGGCGACCTAGAGCTGAAATGTATTCCCGCATTTTACTGGTGGGCGACCTAGAGCTGAAAAGTATTCCCGCATTTTACTGGTGGGCGACCTAGAGCTGAAAAGTATTCTCGCATTTTACTGGTGGGCGACCTAGAACTGAAAAGTATTCCCGCATTTTACTGGTGGGCGACCTAGAGCTGAAAAGTATTCCCGCATTTTACTGGTGGGCGACCTAGAACTGAAACGTATTCCCGCATTTTACTGGTGGGCGACCTAGAACTGAAAAGTATTGCCGCATTTTACTGGTGGGCGACCTAGAACTGAAAAGTATTCCCGCATTTTACTGGTGGGCGACCTAGAACTGAAATGTATTCCCGCATTTTACTGGTGGGCGACCTAGAACTGAAATGTATTCCCGCATTTTACTGGTGGGCGACCTAGAGCTGAAAAGTATTAAAATTGTTTCCTCGTTCTTCCGAGAAAATTTTTGACAATCGACAGAAAAGTTTCTACCCCGGTTTGGTGATTTCCCTGGCATCGCGTCCTGCTGCCATCATCAATCCTTCGTTTTCCTACAGTAGACAAAAGGGATTTAGTTAGTTTTAATCATGGTGGGAGGAGGTGCCTTTCCGGTGGATGATTTTTCCTCTCTTTCCCTTTTCTTGCTCTGTGCCCCCATAGCTGGTTGGTGGACAAAGTTGCTTGCTGGGGTTTCCGGCCTGCTGGGGATTGGTTTTCAATTTATCCCCTTTTCCGCTTTCTCTTTACAGTACATGCTGTGGGAGTCTGCTTTTACTCCCGAAACCACTCCCTTTAGGAGTTTACTTCCTCCAAAACTGCAGGGCACAACATTGCATTGCCTGAGGCTAGCCTTTAGGACTATTGGGGTTACCCTGTATCGGATGAATCCCTCTTCGGTCTCTGGTAGTAAGCTTTGAAAAATCCTTTTCAAGACAAATTTTTAGAAAGAGAAATAAAAAGATAGAAAAGGAGAAAATCTTTCTGAACCAATACTTGGTGGGAAAAGAAATTCAGAAGAACTTATCTGGATGACATGACTGGTCCCTGTGATCATGACGTGCACCATAGATTCCCGACCCAGTCTATTTGTATCAATCGACTTGCCCGATGGTTTTACTTGCTGGGGATAAATGAGTGTCCATTTCTTTGCGAACGCGGACCCTTTTGCTGATCTGCCTTGTCGCCTCATAGTGCCCTTCGAGGGGTTTTCACTAATGAGACTCTCTCTTTTCTCTCAGCTCCCGGCGCCTTATGGTGCCTGTGAAGGTTTTCACCGATAAGACTCTCTCATTTTATATCTCTCATCTTTCGTCGCCTTATGGTTCCTGTGAATGTTTTCACCTATAAGACTCTCTCATTTTATTTCTTCACCGGAGAGTTGGGGTGTTGTCAATATGACCCTCTCTTCTGGAGATTCCTTTGGACTATCAATTCATTTCCAGTTTTATGATCCTCTTCTTTGCCGGGGATCAGTGTATTATTCTCGGCTTCATTTGCCTGACTTGGCACCTCTTGGATATTGATCGAGAGGTCCTTTGGACGTCGATGTTGGTTTTGGTGTGGGGCTAAAGAAAGGCTATCAAAAAATGAAATAATTTGATGGGTGATCTGCTACAACTTTTGGAATCAAACCTTTGTTGGAATTTTTAAAACATAACCTCTGCCCCAGTTTTCTTGCTTGGGGGATTTTATTTTTTTACTCTAGGTTGAGCTATGTGCGTTATGTACACTGTGCCTTATTATGCGTATTTATGTACGCTATGCGCACTATGACCGAGTCGTGAGGCGCCTACGTATCCTCTTCGAGGAATCAGGTCAAATGTAGTTCCCACGGTTTTGTATTTCTTATGATTTTTATCTTCTTTTTCTTTTCTTTCTCCTTCTTTTTTTTTTCATTTTCCTTTAAAGATTTTTTTTCTCTTTTTTTTCTTTTTCTTTCATATCTTTTCCATTAGTGATTCCAAAAGAGGGGTATGAAAGAATAACTTAAGGCTCAAAAAAAAGGGGGAAACAAGGGTTAAAAGTGTCTGGATAGAAGAAAGAACTGCCTCTGTCATTTCATTATCCAATAAGCACCAAGTACAAACAAACGAACCGATAATTGCCATAATTAAAGAAATTACGCATAATATCTCTTGACTGCATCAAAATTGATAGCCATGTCGACAAATATCCCCTCGATATCTGTCAAACACAAAGCACCGTTGGACAACACTCTGGTCACAATATAAGGCCCTTGCCAATTTGGGGCGAACTTGCCTTTTGCCTCGACCTGATGCGGGAGGATCTTCTTTAACACCTGCTGCCCTACTTCAAACTTCCTGGGGCGTACCTTCTTATTGTATGTTCTCGCCATTCTCTTCTGATACAGCTGACCATGGCACACTGCTGCCAATCTTTTCTCATCTATCAAGCTCAACTGTTCCAATCGAGCTCTGACCCATTCATCATCATCAATCTCGGCTTCAGCGACAATCCGGAGGGATAGAATTTCGACCTCCGCCGGTATTACGGCCTCAGTTCCGTACACCAACAAATAAGGAGTTGTACCTATGGAAGTCCGGACGGTAGTGCGGTAACCCAACAAAGCAAAGGGTAATCTCTCGTGCCATTGTCTGGACCCTTCCACCATCTTTCGCAGTATCTTCTTGATGTTCTTATTGGCTGCTTCGACCGCTCCATTCGCCTTGGGACGATATGGGGTGGAATTGCGGTGTGTAATCTTGAATTGTTGGCA
Source organism: Nicotiana tabacum (assembly GCF_000715075.1). NCBI lineage: Eukaryota > Viridiplantae > Streptophyta > Magnoliopsida > Solanales > Solanaceae > Nicotiana > Nicotiana tabacum. Next base: position 130,546,273 of record NC_134087.1, read on the forward strand.
TACCTCTCTCATCAGGCTGCTGTTAAGATTCGCACCGTTATCCGTGATGATCACTTTTGGGATCCCAAATCTGTAGATGAAATGGGAGTGCACAAAATCCACTACTGCCTTTTTAGTTACAGACTTGAAGGTTTTAGCCTCAACCCATTTGGTGAAGTAGTCAATGGTTACTAGAATGAACCTATGACCGTTGGATGCAGTTGGCTCGATAGGTCCAATGACATCCATGCCCCATGCAACAAACGGCCAGGGTGCTGACATCGTATGTAACTCTGTTGGTGGAGAATGAATCAGATCTCCATGTATCTGGCACTGATGGCATTTCCTCACGAAAGTGATACAGTTGTGTTCCATGGTGAGCCAATAATACCCTGCCCGAAGGATCTTCCTTGCCAATACATATCTGCTCATATGTGGCCCGCAAACTCTAGCGTGTACCTCTGCCATAACCGTCGTGGCTTGACCGGCATCTATGCATCTCAACAATCCCAAATCCAGGGTTCTTTTGTACAAAACTCCTGCGCTGAGGAAGAAACCATTTGACAAATGCCGAAGGGCTCTTTTTTGGTCTCCAGTGGCCTGTTCCGGATATATCCCCATTCCGAGGTATTCCTTGATATCATGAAACTAGGGCTCGCCATCTGGTTCCTCTTCTACGGCGTTGCAATAAACGTGCTTATCACGGACCTGGATGTGCAGATGATCAACATACATTTTGTCGGGGTGGTGCAACATTGTTGCTAAGGTGGCCAATACATCCGCAACCTCGTTATGAACTCTCGGGATATGTTTGAACTTCCCCGATCGAAATCGCTTGCTCAGATCATGCAAGCATTGTCGATATGGTATGAGCTTTAGATCCCGCATTTCCCATTCACCCTAAATCTGACGTACCAAGAGGTCCGAGTCTCCCAAGACCAAGACGTCTTGGACATCCATGTCCATAGCCAATCGTAGACCCAAAATGCAAGCTTCATACTCGGCCATATTATTGGTGCAATAGAAGCGTAGTTGAGCCGTAACAGGATAATGGCATCCTGTTTCAGAAATGAGTACTGCTCCTATTCCAACCCCTTTCGCGTTTGCAGCTCCATCGAAGAAAATCTTCCAACCCGGTTCCTCGGGTAACTCCAACTCATTTGTATGCATTACCTCTTCGTCGGGAAAATATGTTCTTAAAGGCTCGTATTTTTCATCAACTGGATTCTCTGCCAAATGGTCGGTCAGCACCTGGACTTTCATGGCTGTCCTCGTCACATACACGATATCGAACTCTGTGAGTAGAATTTGCCATTTTGCCAACCTCCCTGTGGGCATAGGTTTCTGGAAGATGTACTTCAATGGGTCCAAACGGGATATGAGATAAGTAGTATACGAGGACAGGTAGTGTTTCAACTTCTGAGCTACCCAAGTTAGGGCGCAACATGTTTTCTCGAGTTGGGTGTACTTGACTTCATATACTATGAATTTCTTGCTAAGATAGTAGATGGCCTGCTCGTTCCTTCCTGTGTCGTCATGTTACCCCAGTACACAACCAAATGAATTTTCCAGGACCGTCAGATAAAGATTTAAGGGCTTCCCTGGCTTAGGCGGGACCAACACGGGTGGATTAGACAGATACCCTTTGATTTGGTCAAAAGCCTCTTGACACTCTGCCGTCCAACTTACCGCAGCGTCCTTTTTCAACAGCCGAAATATGGGTTCACAAGTTGCGGTGAGTTGAGCGATGAACCTGCTGATGTAATTGAGTCTACCCAGCAAACTCATTACCTCTGTTTTGTTCTTTGGCGGTGGCAAATCTCGGATGGATTCAATTTTGGATGGATCTAACTCAATTCCCCGTCGACTGATGATGATTCCTAGCAGCTTTCCTGATGGAACCCCGAATGCGCATTTGGCCGGGTTAAGCTTGATATCATACCTTCGGAGTCTTTGGAAGAATCTCCTTAGGTCTGCTACATGATCTTCCTGATGCCAAGACTTTATGATCACATCATCTACGTACACCTCAATTTCTTTGTGTATCATGTCGTGAAACACAGCAGTCATTGCTCGCATGTACGTTGCCCCGGCGTTCTTCAATCCTAACGGCATTACCCGATAGCAGTAAGTTCCCCATGGCGTGATAAATGCTGTCTTTTCCGCATCTTCCTCGTCCATTAGGATCTGATGATAACCCGCATAGCAATCCACAAAGGATCCGATCTCGCGCCCAGCGCAATTATCGATCAAGATATGGATGTTGGGCAATGGAAAATTGTCCTTGGGACTTGCTTTGTTGAGGTTGCGGTAGTCGACGCACACCCTGATTTTCCCATCCTTCTTTGGAACTGGTACCACATTGGCCAACCACTCGGGATATCGAGTGACCCGAATGACCTTCGCCTGCAACTGCTTAATCACCTCTTCTTTGATCTTTACACTCATTTCTGTTTTAAATTTCCTTAGCTTTTGCTTGACCGGAGGGTATGCCGGGTCAGTGGGCAATTTGTGAACCACTAAATTGGTGCTTAATCCCGGCATATCATCATATGACCATGCAAAAACATCTTTGAATTCCACGAGGGTTTTGATCAATTCCTCCCTGACATTCGGCTCAATATGGATGCTGATTTTGGTTTCTCGGACATTATCAGCATCCCCTAGATTCACAGCCTCAGTGTCATTTAGGTTAGGTTTGGGTTTTTCTTCAAATTGGCACAGTTCTCGGTTTATCTCTTCGAAGGATTTATCTTCGTCATATTCGGATTCATCGTCGCAAACGACCTCTTATGTCATTAAGTCGGATTCAGATTGATTTATTAGACTAGGTCGAAGATCCGTTGTCCATGCCATGTCGTTAGAACCAGTAAAAAGAGAACTGTTCAGAAAGAAAAAGAACAAAACAAAATTAAAATGGGACAAAAGAAGAGAACTTTATTAAACTTGCGGGATAAAAGGGTTCACACTTTTACAAAACAAAAGTAAAATTTGGATTACACCCTGGAATAATCCGAATAAAACAAAACATAAATCAAAGCCTACTACCAAGACTCCCCTCGGACAGGAAGAGGAGTAACCGTCCAATTGTTGGTTTTGGCCTTAAGCCCCACAAACTGTATCTCTGTTTTGCTGGAACCTTCTCCAGCTTCTACCATACTGACATCAACGAATAGCCTCTCGAAACTCTGATTCAAGTCCCCATCCATACCAATCAATGGTCCTAGGATCTTCGGGACTGGCGACCCCTTGGCACTTGCTCTGACAAAAGACCTTGAGAGACGTGGCACCGGTTTGGGCAGAAACCAAACCCTCTTCTTCATTTTTCGCGCTTGCTTCCTATCTGCTGCGGTTGGTTTGAACCCCAATCCAAAAGTTTCCAGATTTTTAGGCAAGGTGACAGGTTGGACAATCCCCTGAAGCTCGACTCCCAGGCCCTTTCCCGGCACAAATCCATTACCCAGCATTTCCGACACCATCATGACCGTCGCAGCAGCTACCCTAGGGTGCGGGATGCTTTCTCCCTCAGCAACTTTATTTGCCGACCCTGTATCAAAAATCTGGTAGACACAAGGACCTTTGTCATCAGCGGTCTCTATGAAAGGTACAATGGCTCTGCCCATGGTGCATGCCGTGTCCACGCCGTGTAGCACGACCTCTTGTCTTTCCCACTCGAACTTCACCATCTGATGTAGGGTGGAGGGCACTGCTTTGGCTGCATGAATCCATGGTCGTCCTAACAGAAGGTTATAAGATACTGTGGCATCTAACACCTGGAACTCCATGGTGAACAGGACTGGACCGATGGTCAATTCAAGTACAACATCCCCTACAGTGGCTGTTCCATTTCCGTCAAATCCTCGGACACAGATGCTATTCTTGTGGATTCTTCCGCGGTCGATCTTTAACTGGTCCAGAGTGGATAATGGGCAGATATTGGCACTTGAACCGTTATCCACCAATACCCGAGTAACTACCGAGTTTTCACATTTGACAGTTAGGTAGAGAGCTTTATTATGCTCTGTACCTTCCATCGGCAGGTCATCATCTGAGAATGTTACCATGTTCACCTCGAAAATCTTGTTGGCAATGGTTTCCAGGTGGTTTACAGAAATATCGTTGGGCACATGAGCTTCTTTCAATATCTTCATCAAGGCCCGACGATGCTCCTCAGAATGGATCAGTAATGACAGCAGCGAGATCTGGGCCGGTGTTTTCCTCAGCTGTTCGACCACAGAGTAGTCCTGCACTTTCATCTTTCTCAGGAACTCCTCAGCCTCTTCTTTGGACACAGGTTTCTTGGTTGCAGTCGGGTTGGTTCTTCTTAGCTCCACTGGAGCAAAACATCGACCTGATCGAGTCAGCCCTTGCGCTTCACAACTAACTTCCTCCACCTGTTTTCCTTTGTACATCACCACTGCCTTCTCGTATTTCCAAGGCACAGCCTTGCTATCAATCATTGGCAGCTGGACTACGGGCTTTATAGTGACCAGTTCCCTGCACACCCCTTTTAACACAACTGCAGGCATGGGTGGAGTCCCTGATATTACCAACTTGTTTGGATCGGGTTTGCTTGTTATAGCGGACGGGCTCTTTTCCAATATCACTACTGGCTTGATGCCTTCCCTCTGTGACTATACCCTCGTTCCCCCACTGGTTGATCCTTCTTTCGGGGTGGCCTGGATCATCATCACTGTCTGTGAGGGTTTTCTCAACTCTCCTCTCTCATACCCCAACTCGAGCATATGAGCCTCATGGTGTGCCGGCAGTGGGTTCTGGTTGATGTTAGGAACCTCCGGTGTTTAGACCTCGATCTTATTGGTGTCAATGAGATCCTGTATGGCATGCCTCAATTTCCAACACTTTTCGGTATCATGCCCCAGCATCCCTGAGCAGTATTCACAACTTATTGATCGATCCACATTCTGGGGCGGGGGATTTGGTTCTCGAGTCTAGACAGGACTAACCAAACCCAATTGCCTCAATTTGTGGAACAAAGCGGTGTATGTTTCTCCCAACTCAGTGAAAGTTCTCTATTTCCGCAGCCTATCATTCCTAGCAGCTGGATTTCCCCGAAAGCCTGCCCCTGTAGGGTTTCTATATGCTCCTGGTGGAGGATAGGTGTTTTGTGGGGGTGCATATGTGTTCTGGGGAACCGGCGCACGCCATTGCGGGCGAACCATAGGCTGAGTGTATGTTTGGGACTGGTGTACGGAACAATGTGGTTCTCGAGGTGGATAGCAATGTTGTGGCGGGTTGTATGGGTGGTCTGGCCTGTGAGGTCTGGGTTGGTTGTAGTGTGGCTTGCTAGCCCTGGACCAACTGTCTGCCTCGATCGTGGCAATTTCTTCTTTCTTTCTTCTTCCCAACGCACCTCCGGTGTCGTTCTGAATAGCTTGGGTCGTGGCCTTGAGTGCCGAATAATTCAAGATTTTGTCAGACCTCAGACCTTCTTCTATCATGACCCCTATCTTGACCACCTCGTTGAAGGATTTTCCAACCGTTGTCACCAAGTGACCAAAGTAGGTTGGGTCCAATGTTTGTAAGAAATAATCCACCATCTCTCCCTCTCTCATGGGAGGATCGACTCTAGCTGCTTGCTCTCTCCAGCGGAACCCGAACTCGCAAAAACTTTCCCCGGGTTTCTTCCCAGTTCTCAATAATGTGAGATGGTCAGGAACTATCTCGAGATTGTATTGGAAATGACCCGCGAAAGCCTGCGCCAGATCATCCCAAGTGTACCATCTACTGGAATCCTGCCTGGTATACCATTCTAGTGTAGATCCGCTCAAACTTTGGCCAAAATAAGCTATTAGCAGCTCGTCCTTGCCGCCTGCCCCTCTCATTTTGCTACAGAATCCCCGCAAATGTGCCATGGGATCACCGTGCCCTTCATATAAATCAAACTTAGGCATCTTGAACCCAGCCGGGAGTTGGACGTCTGGGAAAGGGCACAGATCTTTGTATGCTACGCTGACCTGGTTGCCCAAACCGTGCAGGTTCCTGAAAGACTGCTCCAGGCTTTTGAACTTTCTCAATACCTCATCCTGTTCAGGGGCTTTAACCGGCTTTTCAATCTCTGCCGGTACCTCCAAGTGTGGATTGTAAGCATGTGGTTCGGGGGCATGGAATGTAGGCTCAGGGGGATAGTATTGCGTATCGTGAGCCTGAAACAATGGCTCACTGGTCGTTCTTTGCAAGGGGCTGATGTGGGTCCCACAAAAGTGGGAATATTTGGCGTTGGGAGAGGTTGATGGGGAGGTGGAGCTTGGGAATCATGAGGGCTTCTTTCTTGATGATAACGGGGGTTTGGGAGGCTTGTTGAAGGGCTGGAGTGAGGGTATTCCGGCATGTGCCCCAGTGTCTCAGGGCTCTTTTGTGTTTTGGCTAGGGCTAGCTGCATTGCATTCATCTCTAGTCCCATCCTTTCAATCTTTTCCATCGCTTCTTTCAACAACTGGCTCATCGACCTTTCTTCCTCGTTACTATTCTCTGAAGTAGTCATGCTTATTGCTACCGGTCCTTTGGATCTGGTTTGGTAAGGGTGTGTTGCCAGAATTCTTTAACAACTAACTGTCTGGATTCAGACAACAACAAACTTTGTTAGCGTTTAGAGCTTAACAGATTTGATCATAACACATAAAGGATGCAATGCTCCTAGGTAGTTAACCGTTTCTACATGCTTTGCTTCAAACAACATGTGTCATCCCGGCTTGCTCATTTGTCCCTTTTTTAAAGTACTTTGGGAAACCCTGTGTTTTATTTTATTTTATTTTTTTCTTTCTTTATTAAAAGTGGTCGAATCTTATGGGGATTGCCTACGTATCACGTCCCCGCGCGAATCAGACCAGGCGTAGTTCTGCCTCAAAGTAAAGACACATAAAAATCCTTCCGGAGTCACTTAACTTCATTATCAAAATTTGCTATTACACATTACTTCAAACAAAATAGCAACAGTACAGACTCCACAGTTTTTAACTTGATTTGACTAAAAGAAAAGAAAACAACATATGGGAAAACAACAAAGCCAAATAAACAGGACTTGACCAAAGATTAATTCTCCAACTTAAGGGCCCGCGAGGCATCATTCGGCCTTTTCACGGCCCTTGGTGTGAGGTCCCTCTGCAAGCTCTTCAACTCATTCATAATTCGGTGGACGCAACCCATGACGGAAATAAGGAGGGTTTTCCGAGGTATTTGCTCCCCTGCTAGGCATTTCATGTAGATGTAATGCCCAATTTCGTCGATCCTTCCTCGAATGTTGTCCCTCTCAATGAACAATTGCCTGATTTGTTGGTTCTTCAATCCCAGTGCCTGAGCATTGTCAGCAAGTCGGTCCTGGAACAACTCCATTTTTCTTTCCATGCAAGCCATTGCATCGTAACAATGTCTTCTGTCGACCTGAGTGTCTCGTGCTTTTTTGATGATCCGCTTATGTAAAGTGGAGTTCGTTTCCCTTAATATCCCGATGCTCATTTCACAATCCCTCATGACTTGTTGCAAGCGCTGCCTTCGGGCCATTATGCATCTTGCCCATCTGACCTTCATCCTTGCTACGCGAGCTTCTGATTGTTCCAATTCTTCTTGGCTTTGGATGACCTGATTTTTCAAACTTGCTATCAACCTTTCGTCGGAGCGATGTTTCTGCCGGTCAATGTTACTCTTACTGGCTTGGCGAAGGCGGGCCTTCAAGGTCTGGTTCTCTTGGGCTAGCTTGTTATTTTCGCCCTGTTCCGAGGCGACTTGCACGTTGTTCTCAAATACAAGCCTTTCGACTTGTTGCTTTAGCCTCCCGATTTCAGCCCGGTAGCCCTCTTCTCTTTTTAACCAACTCCACTCTGCCTATGAGGATCCCTCAAAGCCTTGGATGTGAGCTCTCTTAGTTGGTCTCTGATATTCAAGCTCTCTTTTGTACCACGGGAGGTATTTCGGAGACACTTCGCCCTTAGCCCGATCTCGTACACAAGTGTCTAACTTCAGGGTTTGACACTCATTCCAGATCCTCCGAACAAATGCTTCAGGGAACTGCCCACCTGGTCTAATTTCGATCACCTGTCTGTTGAGATCTTCTTCCTTCGGGATCACTTGGTATCGTCCCAACTGCCTCAACACCCTGCATGGTGCGTAGGGCTGGATACTTTGGAGACCCATCACCAGCAAATAAGATTCGGCGGCCGCCATGTGTATGACCTCATTTAGGGGTAACCACTCGAAGGCCCACTCTATCTGGTTTGCTGACACAGAGCGTAGTAGCATGACCCATTCGGCGACCCCTTCCGGTAATGTGAACCCGTCGATCATGGTGGGAAACTCTTCTATGCAAGTCTTTTGTGATGACCCAAATTTCAGAAATTGAGGGCGATGACATAAATGCTCTATCATCCATATTTGTAGCAGTATATTACATCCATCAAAGAAATCTCCTCCGATTTTGCAAAAGGTGAGTGCGCAGAAAATTTCCGCAATTATCATTGGTGCCAGAGTGCTATTTTCTTGTTTGATCAAAGTGTTGACGACCCCAACAATTTGTATGTTAATTTTTCCGTCTCTTTTAGGGAACACCAAACAACCCAGAAAGGCTATCATAAAAGCCACACGCCTGTGCCTTTCCCACTCCAACCGGTTCTCCCCACTGCAGATCTTACTCTCGGGATTGTTGAACCCTCCCAGATGACCGTACCTGTCGTACAGAAATGCCAAACTACAAAACCCTTTTGATAATTCTGGGTTATGTACCGTTCTGCGGATCTTTACGATATCCAGAAATTTGTGTATGGTTACGGCCATTGGCGCAATGAGGTACTGTTCTTTTATAGGGATGTTAGGACATCCGATGTACCCTGCCAACTCCTCCAGTGTCGGGGTGAACTCGAAATCTGAGAAGTGAATTACGTTGTGGGCCGGGTCCCAAAATGAAATTAAAGCCCTGATAACGTCCCCTCGTGGATTGATATCCAGCATTCCGACCAAATTTCCCAAGTATATCTTGACCGTATCTTGCCCTGATCTTCCCAAGTCGCTCCACCACAAGCGTAAGCCCAAAGGAACTTTGTTTATAATGGCCTCAGATGAACTCCTACTTGTGCTCATTCTGCACATTTATTAAGGTGTTTTTAGAAAAGAAACAATAGGCGTACATACATACATGGGTAAATAAAATCGGGAAGTTGGACCCGATGAGGGTTGCCTACGTATCCCACATCCGGTGGGAATTAAACTGACGTAGTTCGGTAATTTAAATGAACAAGCATCTCTTTTTTCATTTTTTATTGCAAGACGAACCATATTTGGACACCAGGTAAAATAACCCTTTATTTTTAAAAAGATAAAATAACCTATTTTTCAAAAAGACTCATTTTGTCATTTTCTTTTCGACAAACGATTTTCCGAAATAAAGATAAAATAATCTATCTTTCAAAATAACTCATTTTGTTTTATTTTTTTTTTTTATTTTTCCTTTTCTTAAATAATCAATTAGCACCTTAACTGTTATGTCTCTTTTTGTTTCCTTTTTTTTTCTTTTTTTCTCAACATTCCCAAGGTTCAGAAACCAGTCAACATGCAGGTTTGAAACAAATATGTGTACGCAGCAAGTAAGATGCATCAGGATGGTCTTCTCCGTTTCAGGTTGCTATTCTTAGACGGACCCAACCCCTGTGTTGAGTCCCCTAAGTCAAAATGCACATGATGCAGACAAGCGTTCCTACTAGGGATCCGACATGAAGTCACGTTATTCTATGTTCAAAACCTGGGTCAGTGTTCTAGACAGTGTACCCGAGCGGACAACTCGAGTCGAGGAAGGGGCTACGTACCGGGGACCCGCGGGGTCGTCCGAATTTGTAACTTGTCCGGCCTCTTTCTTATTTCAGGTATTGACACTAACAGAATAGGGAGTCTCGACCAGCGAGCTTCTCCCCGGAGGTAAGAAGAGAAGGGTTTCGGCACAGTTTATATGTACAGTTCAAATAATATCAAAGCGGTAAAAGCAGCATTTAGCACATTAGGCTCAAACATGTAAAAATCAGATAAAACCAAATATAACAATTTATCTAAGCTCGAATTTCCAACTCTGAACCAGTGGTTCTGGGTAATAAATTCCCCAGCAGAGTCGCCAGAGCTGTCACACCTCTTTTTTCCGCCCCCGCGAGGGGCGTAGGAGTTTTTTCCAATTAAAGGACAATCGAAACGGGATTTGTTTATTTATTTCAGAGTCGCCACTTGGGAGATTTAGGGTGTCCCAAGTCACCAATTTTAATCCCGAATCGAGGAAAAGAATGACTCTATATTATAGTCTGCGTACCAGAAATCCGGATAAGGAATTCTGTTAACCCGGGAGAAGGTGTTAGGCATTCCTGAGTTCCGTGGTTCTAGCACGGTCGCTCAACTGTTATATTTGGCTTGATTATCTGATTTTACACGAATATGAACTTATGTGCAAATTTTAACTCTTGGCCGCTTTTATTATTATTTTTACGAGAATTGCAACGTCGTGAAAATATATGTCGAACCACGTTACATCAATGCACCCGTGGTTATTGACATATCTCGACTTGGTTGAGATTTGGATTTGGGTCACATAAATGTGCACCCGTGTTTAAGGAAATTAAATTATTAAGACGCGCCTAAAGCAACTAACATATTGTTATTTTGGGGAAACCGTAAAATTTGTTGAACGGCCTGTCCCGAATTCTAAGTATTTTAATATATATACATCTAGAGGGCCTCGCAGCTTCTACATTTCTTGTTTGTCGAGGCTCGTCTCACTTTGTTATTTAAAAGGAATTTACAACGTCATGAAAATGCATCTCGGGCCACGTCACAATCAATGTGCCCGTGACTAGAGACATATTTCGACTCCGTCGAGATTTGGATTTGGGTCACATAAATGTGCACCCGAGTTTAGGGAGATAAGATTATTAGATGCGTGCTTAAAAGAGACTATCGCGTTATTATTCCGGGAGGGTCGTGAGATTTGCTAAACGACCTGCCTTGGAAATTGAATGCTTCGATATATACATTTAACAAGGGCCCCGTAGCTTGTGCATTTTTATTTGGCGAGGCTCATCTCGTCCTTATTTTAAAAGGATATCCTATAGCAACTACGTTTCTTGTCGCGTTTGTCTTTACTAACTGAAAACAGAGATAGTCCTAGTTAATTGCATGCTTGCAGGTTATTTATAGCAGGATTCAAAATGCTTTTACAGAATAGGAAAATGTGGCTACGCGCACGGACAGCTGATCGAACATTATGGGCCCAAATCCAGCTCATGCGAGATGGGCCAGACCTGGGCCACTGTTTATCCGATGCGGGCCTGCTTGGTCTGTTTCGACCTGGGCTCGACCCCCATGAGGTTGAGACCGTAAACTTATGTTCTTTGTTGTAAAGGTGTGGCTTATCAATAATTATAACAAAGCAGTTTATCAAAAGGAGATGAACTTAACTAGTAATGGATAGTTTCATGCTTGGCATGTATTAAAGAATATGTTACACAATTAAAATAAGTCTGGGATACAACCTACTGCATTGGGAATATTTTTACCTAACAACATACATATACAACTAACATTCAATCACCATACATTGATATCTACTAGGCGTGCAAGTTACCTTCAGTATCCAAAATGTAAACTATTATGCATTACATGATATTCAATATAACAGTCTATGCTTAAAATAAACAATCTTCAATTCTTCTCTTTTTGCATTCATACTCAACTTCAAGTTACATTGACAGTATTAGTCGTGTACCTGGATGTTTGCACAATAAGAAGAGGAAGAGAAAGAGTATCAGCAGCAAGCAACCAACAACAACAACAAATAGCAACAACACAGCAACACAACCAGCAACAACTATGTAGCCCACAGGTGATCGAGCATCGAACAGACAACTCCCAGAAACAGAGTAGAAAACAACAGCGGGAAGCCCAGAATATTGAATGTAACAACACCAACAGTTTAACAATCACACACAGTTCGACAAATAACCAACAGCAATTGGCCAAGACAGCTTGGCCAGCTTAAATTCTTATGCTGTTTTCAGACAGTCTTTGTTACAATGTTCTGAGATTTCTTTTTGTTTCTTTCTTTCAGTTTTTTTTAAGAAAACCTTCTCTCCAGGCTCCAAAAATTTCTCCCCTCTTTTCTAACGGAAGGTCTGCCTTTTTATAGCCTACCCTCAACACTTTACACTCTGCTGGACAACTCAGAATTCCCCCTCCCTGCTGTTTTTCCACTCAGCTATTTTAAATAACCAAACCTCCCATGAGATCCCTGACAGCCCCTCTCTATTTTGTTGTTAAAGTGTCCTAATCTCTTATTTATTTAACCAAAGTATGGGCAGCATGAATATAATCTGACAGCACATGCTGTCCAATTTTAATTCCTTAACAGCTGACCATACACATGCTGCCCACAATCTGAACCAAGTAAACATGCCATCCATTTAAGACCAAAGTCTGAACTGCCATTATAACTTACCCCCTAAATGTTTTTTGATTCAAATTGAACAAAATCAATAGGCAACACAATTCAGTTCCTAATGTAATTCAAATACGATCACAGCAGAAACAAACAGCATGAATCAAGTTGTTACCATTAATGGCTGAAACTAATTGACGACATACATCGACTCGACTATATTAATCGTAACAGGTAATAATCACTCGTTCATATAAACAATACATACAGGGTCCTGAATGGCTTCAGACAACTTTTGTTCAATTACTGGGAACCTATATGAATTAACTATTGGACGACTAATCTAATTGACGAGCATGTATATCACCAGATGTATTCATATACACAGAAGAACAAACAACCAAATAAAAGGTCTTTGACAGAGACAGAAGGAATTTAAGAAAAATACCAGAAAATACCAAACAAACACAACAGAAACATGCTAATAAACTTAATCAGCACGCAAATGAAACATAAAAAGAAAAGAAAAACTTACTGAAAACTTTTAAGAAAAGTCGACCCAGGTCCGAATTAGATTTGGCCTTTTGAAGCCGAACAGACTTTAATCGGTGTGTTCTCAACCAAGAACACCCTGATTGAAGTCTATTAGATCCCAAACCCTCTATGAAACAAGTCAGATTCCCCAGGTTCTGGTGTTCTAGGGTTTGGATCTTCAGATTTGAGATTCTAGGAGTTGTGGGTAGATTCGGACCAAACCAAGCTTGGTTTGGTCACGAGGGAGGTCAGGGGAGTGTCTGGTACGAATATGGTGAGGTTTGGTGTAGGTCAGAGTTCGACTCGAATCTTCAAATGAAGATTCGAGAAACTAGGGACTGATTCGAAGCACAAGGATAGCAGATTCGGGTTTGGGGTGGTGAGGTGTATCAGGGGTGTTAAGGGGGTGGTCACCGGCATCCTTGCCGCCGGCTTTAATGGCGAGGGGAGATGGGGCGGCTAGGGTTCCTAATAGGAGGTCTGGGTTCGAGCTTGGGGACGACGGGAGAGGGGTGTTCATATAGGGGGGCTGGGTAAAGGGTTAGGTTTATATACGTAACGAGTAATTAGATCCTGGCCGTTGGATGCATCGAGATTGATGGCCATGATCTTTTACTTAATACGGAACGACACCGTTTGGCCTTGGTTGGGGGGTCAGTTCGAACTGATTACCGGGTCGGGTTTGGAAATGGGTTACTGAAAGGGAATCCTGGGCCGTTGGATTGGCCTGGACGGATGGCTCAGATTAGACGCCTTATACGGCGTCGTTTTCGGGATGTGCCTGGGCAGGCCTGGTTTGGACCGGATGGTGAACGTGGTTTGGGCCTACTGTTTTAACTTTTGGCCCAATCCGAGCATCCTCATTTTCTTTTGCTTTTTCTATTTTAATTTAAACACAAAATTCCTAAATAAGACAAAGTAAAATTATATACCCACAGATTAACATTTAATAAAAATCAACCAATGACAAGAAACACTTATGCATATATTTTGATTTTCTTTTCTTTTTGGAGTAACTTTCGTGAAGCAAAAATCACGTGCTTACACATTGTTTTGCTTTGCAAGCCTTTAAGGGTATGGAGGAGGAGGCCTTGGCATTGGTACCTTAGCCTTGGTCACTAACGGTTCCAGCATGTCAATCACGTGTTCCCTAGACGGGATCACTTCTTCTTGAGTCTCCTCCACACTTTCATCTATATCAATTCGGACTTCTTCATTAGCTTGGACCACATTGTTTGGGATTTCATCCTCTTGAACCACAACATCTTTATCCACAATCCTTCTTTGGTTTGAGGTGGTTTCATCTCCATCTTTTCCACTTCTAGTAGTCACGGCTATAGCATGTCCCATATTATTCCCACCCTTCGAGTTTACCACCGTATCACTAGGTAGTGCCTCCTTAGGACGAGTGTTCAAAGCTTGTGAGATTTGGCCTAATTGAACCTCCAAATTTCGAATAGAAGTGTTGTGCGAGGCTAATTGAGCATCAGAGTCGACATTCTTCTCCATCATTTGTTTAAACATATTTTCAATTCTATATATCTCATTGGAAGAAGAGGTCGGGCCTTGAGAAGGATATGGAGATGGATTGCTCGTTTGTTGGGACACCAGGGGCCTTTGAAAACTCGACCACCGATTATTGTTGTTGTTCCACCTTCCTTGGTTATTTCCACCCCAATTGCCTTGATTTCCTTGATTGTTACAATTGCCTTGATTAGGATTGCCACCACTCCGATTGCGTTGGTGGTTTTGGTTGTTCCAATTACCTTAGTTCCCTTGCGATCTCAATTATTGTTGATTTTGCCCTTGAGCATTGTTTCTTTGACCTTGATATTGTTGACATATTGAACTTCTTCGTCTTGCTCATTGAATGAATCACCTTGATCATAACCACTATCATCTTGCATAAATTGTTCTGTATGGCTTTGCATTTGTTGATCTTGTTATCATCTTTTGTTTACCATCATATTCAAACCTTCCATTGTATGCACTTGTTTCGGCCCTTGAACTTGTTGAAGCTGAGCTTTGGCCTATTGGTTCATGGTAGTTGTCAACTCGACAATAGCTTTCCCATGATCATGTAGCTCTTTGTGTAGGTGAATAACATTAGGGTCACGTTGCTGAACATTGGCTCTACTTTGCCATGCTGAAGAGGTATCCACCATCTCATTAAGAATTTCACAAGTTTCGGCATATGGCGTGTTCATGAAGTTCCCCCCGGTGAGTTGGTTAACAACACATTGATTAGTTGTGTTGATCCCCCTGTAGAAGGTCTGTTGGATCATGGCCTCAGTCATATTTTTGTTCGGGCACTCTTTAACCATGGTACGATATCTTTCCTAAATCTTGTGTAATGGCTGATTGGATTCTTGCTTGAAAGCAAGAATCTCATCCCGAAGCGTTTCCATATGGCCGGAGAAAAGATTTTAGAAATGAACTTCTCTGCCAACTCATCCCAAGTGTGGATAGAATGATTGGCAACCTCTCTAACTAGTCCAATGCTTTTCCCCGTAGAGAAAAGGGAAATAGCCTCAACCTCAGTGCGTCCTCAGAAATATTTGTTTTCTTGCTCCCCCAAAAAGTATCGACAAACCCCTTGAGATGCTTGTAGGCATTTTGACTCGGAGCCCTAGTGAAGAATCTCCATTGCTCAACTAGTGTAAGCATCACATTAGTGATTTGGAAGTTTCCTGCCCTAATGCGGGCAGGATTATAGCACTTGCATAACCCTTGTTTGGTAATTGTCGGTGGGCTGCCGCTCTTGGTGGATGTGGGGGAGGGGCGGACACATTATCGTGAGGCGGGCGGCCTCATCTATTAGCTTGAGGTTCAAGAGGAACCTCATCCATGACATCATCATCCACTTTCTCCCCCAATGACAAATTTCTGATGGACTCATTGTTGAGAGCCATTTTTGTACCTAAAATCAATTCAAACACAAAATTAATAACTCGGAAGGAAAAAAAGACAAAACACACAAAAACGTAGATATATACCTAAATCCGTTTAACTCCCCGACAACGGCGCCAATAATTGATCTCGCCCAAACTCACACCACAATTATAGGTAGTGAGGCAGTCGAAGCAATAATAAAAACCCAACGCAAATCGGGGTCGAATCCACAGGGAGTTAGAATTTGGATTAGGTATACACCTAGTGTGAATGTATGATGTGCCTAAGATTGCTCTTCCACATATTTGGTGGTTGTTTCTATTTCTACTATTAACTAATGATTGCAAATAATAAACTAGAAGGCAATATTTTTGGTTTTGGTTATTTTTCAAATGGTAAAGGATCTAGGGTCGTGACTTCCACCTAGGTGGCTACCTAACGGGTTGTAAACTATAGGGCAAGTTTGATTAATCGGAATCGTAGTGTAGCAGTCACATGCAATTGCTCACTCTATACCTCTCGGTAGTTTGAGTGATTTTGCTCAATTTGGCTTTTTTCAATCCCAAATGGGTATTGTACAAATCAAGTGATAGATGCTCAAGTCAGGTCTTACTATCTCTAGACTTGACCCTTTAATTGGGGCTATCAATTTCTTGAGTTCACCCCAATTCCTTGTTAGCCAAGCTTTCATAAACTTAGTCTCTCTTTCTCAAGTAAAGACTAGGTCAAAAAGGCATGAATCAATGTTTGTAACCATTAATTCTAGAATTCAAGGATAAACAAGGCTAAATATCACTAACCCAATCACAAATAAGCCCTATAATTAAATACCCATTAAGTATCCACACTAGGATTGAGCCACAACCCTAGCTAAATATTTAGCTACTCATGCAAATTAAATAAATACAAGAAGAAATTAAGATAGAACATATAATAATTGATTAAACAAAGAAAATCTAATGTTGAGAAGTTAATCTAGTACAAAATTACTCTAAAAAGTAAAGAAAACGGCTCAGGTGCACTTCTAAAATTCAAACTTAACCTGAAAATGACAAAAAGTTCTATTTATACTAACCTGAAAATATCGGACAAAAATGCCCCTGCGAAGGTTGTGCGGCCGCATAATTCGGGTGTGGTCCACATAATGGGCTTCTGCGACAGCACAAGAATTCGCAGTCTGAGTATGCGGCCGCACAAAAGTGATGTGGTCTGCACGCTTCTGCTTTTGGACCTGACACAGCTCTCTGAATTTTAAATTTTGCGGACCGCATAATCATGACTGCGGCCGCACTTGAACTCCTGCGGCCACACAATTTCGGTGCGGTCCGTACTCCTTGAGCTGGCTAAAACACTACTCTGTGAATCTTCATTCTGCGGCCGCACTAGAATTGTGTGGTCCAGACTGCTAGCCTTTTTCCCGGTTTTGGTTCTTATTCACTTTTGACTCATTTATGATTTGATTTTTACTTCTTTGGCTCGTTTCCCAATATTCCTGCAAGTAAGCATATTTCGTTAGTTTCCGGGAATACCTTTAAGCATTTTTGAACTGAAATGCAAGTAAAATAGAGCAAATAAGTAGTCAAAACCCCTACTTATCATGCATTCAAACAATGAAGACTGAACGACTTTACAAGCTAGAATACGACTGGGCTCAGAAGCATCCAACCTTTCCAAACTGATTGTCCAAGGCCTAACCATCTAATGCAAGTGGTCTCTCACCCACTAGAATGTACGCAAGGCTACCCATACTCACCAACTTCCTACTCAAAGCATCGGCCACCACATTGGCCTTCCCGGAATGATACAAGATGGTGATATCATAGTCTTTCAATAGCTCCAACCACCTCCTCTGTCTCAAATTGAGCTCCTTTTATTTGAACAAATACTGCAAGCTCTAATGATCCGTGAATACCTCACACGAGATACCGTAAAGATAGTGCTTCCAAATCTTCAGTTCCTGAACAATGGCTGCTAGCTCTAAGTCATGAACATGGTAATTCTTCTCATGAACCTTCAACTGTCGCGATGTATATGAAATCACCCTGCTATCCTGCATTAATAACGCACCAAGTCCAATACGAGATGCATCAAAATATACCGTATAAGATCTTGAACTTATGGGCAACACCAACACTGGTGCCGTAGTCAAAGTAGTCTTGAGCTTCTGAAAGCTCGCCCACACTCGTCCGACCATTTGAATGGGGCACCCTTCTGTGTCAACTTGGTAAACGGGGCTGCTATAGATGATAACCCCTCCATAAACTGACGGTAATAACCCGTCAAACCCAAGAAACTCTGGATCTCTCTAGCTAAAGTAGGTCTTGTTACATCTCGCGTTCTCGTATGTTAAAAATTTCGTTTTCAGTTAACCGACATAGACTCGGGGATGAGATCATCTTGACGCTAACGTACTTACGCTATTTATAACAAGTGATAGATAAGTGTTATGAAGGATAAAGGGGTACACGGATTAAAGAAAACGAGTTTCATTGAAAGTGGCCAATTTGGAATAAAATACGGGTCGAGCGATAATACCTGATAATTATGAACTAGTACCATGCAAAGTACCATATGACCATGGTAGTATATATATAAAGTATATATGAATTATTTTAGAAATAAATAGAATTTTAAGTAATTTGGGGTAATTTTTAAATTATGCGGGTAATTGGTTAATTACCGAGTAACAGGACATTACCCCGTTAACTAATAATTGGATAAAAATTATAAATTATACCACCCTCCCATGTGGCACAAGGCCACTAATTAGGAAGGATTATTCATGTATAGGTGTCTTGAAGATAAGTCATAAATAAGACTTGTAAAGTCTTATCCAAGAGACAAGAACGTGTAAAGTACGTCTTAGGTAAAAACTTAAAAGTGTTGGGGTTCCATTTTGAACAAAAGATTAGTACTCACTTTGATTAAAAAATCTAATTCATGGAAAGATTTCAAAGACACTTTGTCTTTAAGCAAAAAACATTGAAGCCAATATTTAAAGAAGCTTGAAGCAATTTCAAGCCAAGGCTTGTTAAAAATTCAAAAGCAATTTCAAACGTTGAAGCTAAGGCTTGTTAAAAATTCAAAAGAAATTTCATTCATAAGATTTAAAGAAGCTTGAAACAACAATCTGGTTTTGGGGTTGAAGACAAGAACGCAAGAACAGAGTCAAAAAAATTCATCCAAAAATTTCAGTCCAAATTTCGCTCCAATTTCAAGGAATCCAGTGTAAATTTCGCAGAAGCAGATTCGTTCAAATAATTATAGGAACAGGTATGTTAAGGCTAGGATTTTCCTTCATTTTAGTATGATATCATAATTACACAAGTTTGATAACGAGGCATAAAGAAAAATTCATATCCCGGAATTTACGTATATTTTGCTAGTCTCGCAAGTTACGTATATTTTTCCAGTTTTGTAAGTTACGATATTCTTCTTATCGGGACTTCATATTCCATTGAGTATTTCCTTCTTCTAGTCAAGAGAGCAGAGAATTTATACATACAATATTAAAGTATTTTCATTACCATCGAACTATAATCGATGGGCAGGCCCTTATTAGGCAACCTCTGATCAGATGGTAAGTTATATACCGAATCTGCTATGGCCAAGCACCTATGAGCGAGCCCAGTTGGTCGAGATACAGAGCCTAGTATAGCCGAGCGCTTATGTATGAGCCTACTACGGCAGAGCAGATATATATGTATACCGAACCTGATAGGGCCGGACAACTATTTTACTCACTATATTGAGAGAGTTGAGTCACTATCAGTTGATGAGCATATCTTCAGATTATACTTGATCCCCAGTTGCTTTCAGTTATTATATCATTAGTTCTATTTCAGCTTTTAGTATATTGCCTTACATACTCGGTACATTATTTCGTACTGACATCCGTTCTGGGGGTGCTGCATTTCATATGTGCAGGTTCAGACAGATAGACAGGTAGACCTCCTCAGTAGGTGTTGCACGAGTTCAGCTATATCGCTAAGCTCCCCTTCTGTCGGATTTGCCGGGTTTAGCAGTGTGGTGTTTAGCTTGTGTATATATGTAGATAGGTTATGGGTAGGTCGGGTCCCTGTTCTTATCACAGTACATCTATCAGTAGAGGCTTGTAGACATATTGTGTCGGTTAGTGCAGTATGTTGGGCTTGTAGGCCATGTGCGTATATTTTGTTGGCTTGTCAATTGTAGTAATTGACATTAGTCAGCGGTAGTCTCCATTTAGTTTTATATTTTGTATCGGACATTATATTGTAATGTGGCCCATAGCAAAAGTATGACATTACATGTTCAGAGTCTCTTAGTCGCAAGTTGTATGCAAGGATAGATGAGGCACTAGGTGCCAGTCTCGCCCCCGGGATCGCGGCGTGACAAAGTGGTATTAGAGCAGTTCTGTCCTATGGAGTCTACAAGCCGTGTCTAGTAGGGTCTTGTTTATAAATGTGTGGTGCATCACATTATATAAGGAGGGAACTACAGGGCATTTAGGAGTTGGTTACCCTTCTTTCAAATCTAAATCGTGTTGTAGCACTGAATTATAGGAAATTTGAGTTAAACTTATATGTTGACGTTTTCATGCACATATGATGGTAAGTAGGAAGAGTACGGCTAGCCAGAGGAGAGAAACAACAGTAGGTGAGGGGACTAGGAGGGCACCCCTAGCAGATGGGGCCTAATCAGAGTCGCAGGGAGAGACCCCTACCCAGCGATTACCGGCTCCTCCGCCACCCGAGGAGATTCCTAGGGAGACCGCACATCCAATTCCCCCTCCACTTCTATCAGATCAGGACTTGAGGAGTGTAGTACACTTGTTGGCACAGTTGGTAGCTACCCAACAACAGGCTAGGGCATCTGCTAGTGCAGGACCTTCTGAGGGATCTGGGAGTTCAAGGGTCCGAGAGTTTATTGATTTGAATCCCCAGAGTTCACGGGGACTGATCAGAGGGAGGACCCACAGGATATAATAGATCAGCTTCATAGGATCTTTCGGGTTATGCATGCCACGGAGAAAGAGGCAGTTAAGTTAGCAGCTTTTCAACTCCGAGATATAGCCATCCTTTGGTATGAGGGATGGGAAAGGTCTAGGGGACGTGATGCACCTCCTGCTATTTGGGAAAATTTTTTAGATGTCTTCCTTGACCAGTACTTACTATGAGAGACCCGACAGGCCCGAATCGATCAATTTCTAGCCCTCAAGCAGGGCAATATGAGTGTTCGAGAATATAGTCTCCGTTTTGACTCATTGGCCAGATATGCACCATCTATAGTTGCTACTATGCGGGATAGAATCCACAGGTTTATAGCAGGGTTAGCCCCAGAGTTGACCGATGCGTGTGCCACCACCACATTACAGGATAGTATGTATATCTCGTGGATTCAGGCATTTGCCCAGAATATAGATAGAGGTAGGCGTCGATAGCAGAGTACGGAGAGGATTGAGTCAGGGCAGTATAAGAGGATGAGATTTGCCAGGTCTCAGGAGCAGTCTTAGGGTAGTTGTAGGCCCTAGTACTTCGAACGACCACCTAGACCTCCTCCACCTCACCTACAGGGTTACAAGTATGACCGCTATACACAGTCAGGACCAGGTGAGAGCTCACAGGTGTCAAGTTTGCAGCGACAATGAGGTTCAAGACAGACAGGGTCGTTTCCACCGCGGTGTTCCATCTGTGGTCGAGGACACTTGGGCTAATGTCGAGCCGATTCTGATTCTTGTTATACATGCGGATGTCCAGGGCATATGATGCGAGATTGCCCAAATAAAGAATCTGGGGGTATGGTGCAACCAACGAATTCAGCAATAGGATCAGCTATGTCAGTGCATCCTTCAGGGCACGAGTCTTAGTCTTCATCTGGTAGAGGTTGAGACAGAGGTAGAGGGTCCAGTTCAGGTGGTAACCAGAATCGTATCTATGCGCTAGCAGGTCGACAGGACCAAGAGTCCTCACCAGACATTGTGACAGGTATGTTGACCATTTGTTCTCACGATGTTTATGCCTTAATAGATCCAAGATCTACTTTATCATGTATTACCCCATTTGTCGGGCGGAAATTTGGTAAAGTGCCTGAAATACTAAGTGATCCTTTTGCGGTATCTACACCGGTCGGAGAATCGATTATCGCTAAACGCGTTTACCAAGGTTGTACGATATCAGTTTGTGGTCGTTGGACCTCAGCCGACCTAGTTGAGCTAGAGATGTTGGATTTTGATGCTATCATGAGCATGGACTGGTTGGCAGCTTGTTATGCCACAGTTGATTGTCGAGCAAAGACAGCCAAATTTCATTTTTTTGTGTGAGCCAGTCCATGAATGGGTAGGTAATACTACGACGCCCAGACGCCAGTTTATTTCCTATCTAAAGGCTAGGAAAATGATCGCAAAAGGGTGCATTTATCATATTGTGCGAGTTAAAGATGCAGATGCTGAGATACCTACACTTCAGTCTATTCCAGTAGTAAAGGCGTATGCGGATATATTTCCTGATGAACTTCCAGGTATTCCTCCAGAGCGAGAGATTGATTTTGGAATCGATTTGCTTCTGGGAACGCAACCAATATCCATCCCTCCGTATAGAATGGCACCTGTCGAATTGAAGGAGTTGAAGGAGCAGTTAAAAGATTTGCTGGAGAAAGGTTGCATCAGGCCCAGTACTTCACCTTAGGGTGCACCGATACTGTTTGTGCGGAAGAAAGACAGCCCGCTAAGGATGTGTATCGATTACAGGCAACTGAACAAGGTACTATTAATAATAAGTATCCCCTTCCAAGGGTAGATGACTTGTTTGATTAGTTGCAGGGAGCTAGATGCTTTTCAAATATAGATTTGAGGTCGGGGTACCACCAGGTCAGAGTTTGGGAGAAAGATATTCCCAAGACAGCCTTTATGACCTGATATGGCCACTTTGAGTTCCTTGTTATGTCCTTCAGGTTGACGAATGCACCTGCCATATTTATGGACTTGATGAATAGCCTATTCTGGCCATATTTGGATCTATTCGTGATAGTCTTTATTGATGATATTCTAGTTTATTCACGTTCAGAGGATAAGAATGTGGATCACCTGTGAACAGTACTCCAAACTCTCCGTGATAATAAATTGTATGTTAAGTTTTCTAAGTGTGAGTTCTATTTGAATTCTGTAGCATTATTAGGGGCATATTGTATCCAATGGAGGTATAAAGGTAGACACTGAGAAGATTGAGGCTATGAAATCCTGGCCTAGACCTACCATTCCGACAGAGATTCATAGCTTTCTAGGCTTAGCAGGATATTACTGGAGGTTCGTAGAGGATTTTTCTTCTCTTTCAGCACCATTAACAAAGCTGACGTAGAAAGCGACTATGTTTCAGTGGACAGATGCTTGTGAGCAGAGTTTCCAAGAGCTTAAGAATAGGTTGACCTCAGCGCCAGTTCTAACACTTCCAGAAGGTCCAGATGGTTATGCCATGTATTTTGATCCTCAGGTGTCGGGTTAGGATGTGTCGTAATGCAACATGGGAAAGTAATTGCGTATGCTTCACGGCAGTTAAAGAAGCATGAGTGAAATTATCCGACCCACGACCTCGAGTTAGTTGTAGTTGTCCATGCACTTATGATATGGAGGCATTAGTTATATGGTGTGCATGTTGATATATTCACAGATCATAAGAGCCTGCAATATATCTTCAAGCAAAAAGAGTTGAATTTGCCACAGAGGCAATGGCTTGAGTTATTAAAAGACTATGATGTTAACATTCTCTACCATCCAGGGAAAGCTAATGTTGTAGTAGATGCCTTATGTAGTCAATCTATGGGTAGCTTAGCACATGTAGACACCGAGAAAAGACAATTAGCAAGAGAGATTCATCAATTGGCTTGTTTGGGGGTTCTGTTAGTAGACTCTGGCAATGGAGGAGTTGTACTCCAAAATACTGCAAAATCATCTCTCATAGCTGAAGTAAAGGAGAGGAAGTAGGAGGATCTAGAGTTAGTCAAGTTAAGAGAGCGGGTTCCACAATAGAATAAGCCATTGTTAGAACTCAAAGGAGGTGGGGTTCTCAGATACATGGGTCATTTGTGTGTTCCAGATGTAGCAGGGCTACGAGACAGGATTATGTTTGAGGCACATTATTCATGGTATTCCATTCACCCTGGGTCGACAAAGATGTATCATGACATTAAGGAGGTGTATTGGTGGAACGATATGAAGAAGAACATTGCTGGGTATATCGCTCAATGCCCTAGTTGCTAGCAGGAGAAAATAGAGCACCAGAAGCCTGGACGGCTAATGCAGACTATAGAGATCCCGACATGGAAATGGGAGGCGATAAACATGGACTTTATCACGGGTTTACCTCGTTCCCATCATAAGTTTGATTCCATATGGGTAATAGTCGACAAGCTCACAAAATCAGCTCATTTCCTACAGGTCAGATCTACATATACAACATAAAATTATGCAACATTTTATATTAAGGAGATAGTGCGACTACACGGAGTACCCATATCTATTATATCTGACTGTGGGGCCTAGTTTACAGCACATTTTTTAAGGTCATTTCAGAAAGGTCTGGGAACTCAGGTGAATCTCAACACAACTTTTCATCATTGGGTTATTAAGCTTCTACGGGGAAAACTGGTAGTGGTGTTGTTACAAAGGCGTCCCTGCCCAAGTTATATGGACCACGAGGAGTTGAACATTCGAGGACGAATGTTTCTAAGGGGGGAAGGATGTTACATCTCGCATTTTCGTACGTTAAAAATTTCGTTTTCAGTTAACCGACGTAGACTCGAGGATGAGATCACCTTGACATTAATGTACTTACGCTATTTATAACAAGCGATAGATTAGTGTTATGGAAAATAAAGGGGTACACGGATTAAAGAAAATGAGTTTCGTTGAAAGTGGTCAATTTGGAATAAAATACGGGTCGAGCGATAATACCCAATAATTATGAAATAGTACTTGCAAGGTACCGTATAACCATGGTAGTATATATTTAAAGTATATATGAAGTATTTTAGAATTAAATAGAATTTTAAGTAATTTGAGGTAATTTTGAAATTATGCGGGTAATTGGTTAATTACCGAGTAACAGGACATTACCCAATTAACTAATAAGTGGATAAAAATTATAAATTATATCACCCTCCCACGTGGCACAAGGCCACTAATTAGGAAGGATAATTCATGTATAGGTGTCTTGAAGATAAATCTTAAATAAGACTTGTAAAGTCTTATCCAAGAGACAAGAACGTGTAAAGTAAGTCTTAAGTAAAGACTCAAGAGTGTTGGATTCCATTTTGAACAAAAGATTAGCAATCACTTTGGTTTAAAAAATCTGATTCATGGAAAGATTTCAAAGACACTTTGTCTTTAAGCAAAAAACGTTGAAGCCAAGATTTAAAGAAGCTTGAAGCAATTTCAAGCCAAGGCTTGTTAAAAATTCAAAAGCAATTTCCAAAGCAAATTCAAACGTTGAAGCCAAGTTACGATATTCTTCTTATCGGGACTTCATATTCCATTGAGTATTTTTCTTCTAGTCAAGAGAGCAGAGAATTTATGCATACAATATTAATATGTTTTCATTACCATCGAGTTATAATCAATGGGTAGGCCCTTATTGGGCAACCTTTGATCAGATGGTAAGTTATATATCGAGCTTGCTGTGGCCGAGCGCCTATGAGAGAGCCTAGTTGGTCGAGATACACAGCCTAGTATGGCCGAGCGCTTATGAGCAAGCTGATTACAGCAGAGCAGATATATATGTATAACGAGCTTGATAGGGCTAGACAACTATTTTACTCACTATATTAAGAGAGTTGAGTCAGTATCAGGTGATGAGCATATCTTCAGATTGTCCTTGATCTCCAGTTGCTTTCAGTTATTATATCATCACTTTTGTTTCAGCTTTCAGTATATTGCCTTACATACTCTGTACATTATTTCATACTGACGTCCCTTTCTGAGGGCGCTGCATTTCATGCGTGTAGGTTCAGACATACAGACGGGTAGACCTCCTCAGTAGGTGTTGCCCGAGTTCATCTTTATTGGTAAGCTCCCCATCTGTCGGAGTTGCCGGGTCTAGCAGTGTGGTGTATAGCTTGTGTATATATGTAGATAGGTTATAGGTAGGTCTGGGCCCTGTTCCGATCACAGTACATATATCAGTAGAGGCTTGTAGACATATCCCGTCTGTTAGTGCAGTATGTTGGGCTTGTAGGCCCTGTACGTATATTTTTTTGGTTTGTCAGTTGTAGTAATTATGACGGCCTTGCCGACCCAACTTTAGGTTGACATTAGTCAGCGGTAGTCTCCATTTAGTTTTATATTTTGTATCGCACATTATCTTGTAATGTGGCCCAGAGCAAAAGTATGACATTACATGTTCTGAGTCTCTTAGTCGCAAGTGGTACGCAAGGATAGATGAGGCACTAGGTGCTGGTCTCGCCCCCGGGCTCGGGGCGTGACATTAAACCAGTTCTGAACCGCCTCAATCATTTTAGGGTCTACCTGAATACCCTCTACCGACACAACATGCCCCAACAGAGCAATTAAGCTCAACCAAAACTCGTATTTTGAAAATTTATCATATAACTGGCTTTCTCTCAAAGTCTGAAGAACGATATGAAGATGTTTCTTATTCTCCTCTCAACTGCGGGAGTAGATCAAGATATTATCAATAAACACAATCACAAAGGAATCTAGATGGGTCTTGAACACCCGACTCATCAAATCTATATGTTGCTGGGGCATTTGTCAGCCTAACTGACATTACTAGAAAGTCATAATACCCATAACGAGTCTGAAAAGCTGTCTTAGGGACATCATATGCCCTAATCCTCAACTGATAGTAGCCAGACCTCAAATCAATCTTTGAAAACACCTTGGCACACTGAAGCTGCTCAAATAAGTCATCAATCATTGGCAATGGACAATCTATGCACATCCTCATCGATCCATCCTTCTTTTTCACAAACAACACGGGCGCACCCTAGGGAGATATACTAGGTCTAATGAAACCCTTATCAAGAAAATCTTGCAACTGCTCCTTCAATTCTTTCAACTTTGGCGAAGCCATGCGGTATGGCAGAGTAGAAATGGGATGAGTGATCAGAGCCAAATAAATATAAAAGTCAATATCCCTATTGGGTGGCATCCCTGGCAGGTCTGCATGAAACACCTTTGGAAACTCACGAACAACTGGTAGTGAATCCATGGAAGGAACCTCCGCACTAGAATCGTGGACATAAGCTAAATAAGCTAGACACTCCTTCTCGACCATATGTCGAGCCTTCACATAAGAGATGACCCTGCTGGTAGAATGGCTAGGAGTCCCTCTTCACTCTAATCGAGGCAACCCTGGAAGGCTATCTAAGGTCACCGTCGTGGCATGAAAATCTAATATAGTATGATAAGGTGATAGCCAATCCATACCCAAGATGACATCAAAATCGATCATATCTAGAAGTGGGAGATCTACACGAGTCTCAAGACTCCCAATGGTAACCATACACGAATAATAAACACGATCAACAATAATAGCATCTCCCACAGATGTGGACACATACACATGAGCACTCAAAGAATCATGAGGTATAACCAAGTATGAAGCAAAATAGGATCACACGTATGAATAAGTAGAACCCGAATCAAATAAATATGATGCATATCTACTACAAAATCCACTCTAATCGAGGCAATCCCTAGATGACTCAGCCTCAGGCCTGGCTGGAAAGGTATAGCATCAGGGGTGGGCCCCACCACTCTGAACTACATCTCGAGGATGGGCCCTTGCTTGCTGGCCTCCAGCTTTAGCGACCTAACCTCCACTTCTAATGGCTTGACCTCCACCTCTAGCTGTCTGACCCCTACCCCTAACTGGCTGAGTTGGCAGTGAAGCACTTGGTGTTGGGACCATGGCACGAGAACCCTGATACTGTGAACTGCTCGATGTTCGAGGGCAAAATCTAGCAATGTGCCTCGGATCACCACAAGTATAACAAAACCTCGGTTGTTGTGACTGCTGACCCTGAAACTGCCCTGTCAGCCTGAGTAACCACCCTGAAAACTC
Source organism: Nicotiana tabacum (assembly GCF_000715075.1). Lineage (NCBI taxonomy): Eukaryota > Viridiplantae > Streptophyta > Magnoliopsida > Solanales > Solanaceae > Nicotiana > Nicotiana tabacum. The sequence goes on from NC_134087.1 coordinate 130,574,152, forward strand.
TAGAGCGGAGGCGCATTAATAGGAGCTGGTGGTGCATTGTAGGCTAGCTGGTCGGAATAATGCATATGCGGGCCACGACCACCCAAAACACCGTGGGATGCCTGGAGTGCTAAATGAAATTGCCTGGAAGGATTTCCTCTAGCAGAAGTACCCCTACCTCTAGATGAGGCACTACTAAATCCACCAGAATGACGAAGCCTCTTGTCAGACCCCTGACCTTCCCCCGCCCCCGCCACCTCCCCCATATGTAAGAACCATCTCGACTCACCTGGTAACATTGGCAGCCGTCTGAAAAGAAATCTTACTCCCAGTCTCCTTGGCCATCTGCAACTTGATAGGTTAAGCAAGTCCCTCAATAAACCTCCTCACCCTCTCTCTCTCTCTCTCTCTCTCTCTCTCTCTCTCTCTCTCTCTCTCTCTCTCGGTAGGAAGTAAAAGAATAGCATGACGGGCCAGATCTACAAAGCGGGTCTCGTATTGATTGCCAAATATAATGCCCTGCTGAAGACGCTCGAACTGCCTTCGATAGTCCTCTCTCAGTGTGACAGGAAGGAACTTCTCAAAAAATATCTGAGAGAACTGGTCCCAAGTAAGAGCAGGCGGCCTAGGTGGGATGGTCGATACAGAGTACTTCCATCATCTAGAACATAGCAAAATAGACCCCATTGGTCTCAGCTATCCCATGTTCCGCAGCACCTCATGGCAGCGGTCAAGATAATCATGTGGGTCCTTAGAAGGTGCACCACTGAAGTGAACTCGAAAGAGCTTGGTAAACTGTCCAATCTCAATAAGCCCTCAGAAGACATAGTTGGTCCATCACCGTCCTGTGCTGCAACAACCGGCTGAACTACCCCAACTAGCTGGGCTGCTGGAATCTAAAATTGAGGAGCCATCTGCTCCGAAGTGTGAGTAGCAGGAGTCTGTGCTCCTCGCCCATCCTGAGAGTTGGTTGGTTCCATGGGGAATGTATCTGCCTGGCCACACTCTACATAAGGCTCACCAAATGGACCAAAGCGTCCTGAAGCACTAGGTGGCAATGAATCCCTCCGGAACCTAAGCTGGTCTAACAGGAGCAGTATTGACTGGAACCTCCTAATCAAACTCCACCTGAGGCTCCGCTGCTTGTGCTGCTACTCGTGCTCTGGGCTGAGCTCTTCCCCTACCTCGGCCTCAGGCACGACCTCGGCCATGACCTCTTCCCCTCGTAGGAGCTGCCACTAGGGGCTCCGGCTTCTGTTTAACTGAAGATGCGGTACATGTTCTCGCCATCTGTGAGAGAATAAGAGTAGAAGAGTTCAATTAGCATTGAGAGAACAAAATCGCACGACAGAGAAGAATAGAAGTGATATTTGTTCCTAAACATCATAGCCTCTAGAAGATAAGTAAGACGTCTCCATACAGATCCTCCAGACTCTACTAAGCATGCTCGTGAATTGTGAGACCTAGGCAACCTAGTGCTCTAATACTAACTTGTCACGATCCGGAATGTCCATCTTCGAGACCGTGATGACACCTAACATTTCACTTGCTAGGCAAGCCAACATTAGAGGATTCTTAAGCCAAGTTCAGTCAATTTTCATAACAGAAACAATTAAGCTAAAATGAGTTTGCGGAATGACATAAAACCCATAATAAATGATACAATTCGGATCTGGTGAAAACGATTCACGAGCTTCCAAGAGTTATTACAAACAAAGTCTGAAAGAAAATGCAATTGTTCTGAAAGAAAGGAAACAATATAATAAAGAAACTAGGAAGGGACTCCAGGGTTTGTGGATGCCAGCATATCAACCTTGGGTCTCTGACCAGCTACTAACCTCACGATCAGCTAGGGCCGGTACCAAAATTTGCACAAGAGTCTAGTATGAGTACAACCGACCCCATGTACTCGTAAGTGGCGAGCCTAACCATGACGAAGTAGTGACGAGGCTATGACAAGACACCTACATAATAAACCTGTGGAGATAAAGTTATATGTACAAAATAACAACAAATAAGAGCTAGATAAGTAATATCGGGAGGGGGACATTCTAAAGAGGGATACAAGATATAGGAAATTCAGCAGAAATGATAACCAGGACAATCAATATGCCTTTAACCGGTGAAAATAATTAAACGCAATAAGGAAAAGCTCACGACATCACCCTTTGTGATTTTACTTTCAACCTCACAGTAAAATAATGAAACTACACGGCATCACCCTTCGTGCTTTTACTCTCAACCTCACAATATAAATCAATAGATATGGCACGACATCACCCTAACTCTCATAACATGGCATGACATTACCCATCGTGCATTAACACTCACAATATGGCACAACATCACCCTTCGTGCATTAGCACTCACAGGCACGACATCACCCTTCATGCATTAACACTCTCCCTTACCACCATAAAGTAATGAACAAATAACAACAGAGAGATAGAATACAAGAACAAGCCTTACTTCAACATTTGGTTCCACGATACCAATCTCAACTTTGAAATCAATACTCAATTATCACCAAAAATCCGTAAACATAATAAGAATGATCATTTTAACAATAACCAGTCTAAACATGGATAACATGATCAAAGAAGCAATAATTACAAGGAATCAAGTCCCACCTGCATGCTTTAACCCGACAACAACGCATAAGTACTCGTCACTTCACTTATACATTGTACCCAACATCTAAACATGTAGAAAAATGGACAAACAAGTCCTATTCCCTCAAGTCAAGGTTAACCACGACACGTACCTCGCTCCAAAGACCAAAGTCAAATCTAAACCACAGTTTTGCCTTTCAAACAAGCCTCTGAACCAATAGAATCTAGAGAATTACCAACCAAACAATTCAAATTAAGCCTTAGGAACTACTCACGATTGCAAAGAATTCAATTTAGGTCATTTTTAAAAAAGCCAACAAAAGTCAACACCCAGGCCCGCTTGGTCCAAACCCGAAGTTCGAACCAAAACTCAATTATCCATTCACTTCCGAGTCCGGTTATATAATTAGATTTGAAATCCGACCTCAATTTGAGGTCTAAATCCCTATTTTTCAAATATCTCTAATTCTACCAAAAAACCTAATTTCCACCATGAAATCCCTAAATTTTAGGTTGAAATCTAGGAAAAATAGTGAAAGATTGAAAGAAACTAGTTTAGAATCACTTACCAATGATTTGGGGAAGAAAAGTTCTTTGAAAAATTGCCTCTAGGGTTCTTGAGTTTGAAAATTGGAAGAATGAACCAAAAATCCCGTCTAAGTCCCATTTTGATTAGTTGCAGATGTCGCATCTGCAACCATTTGCGAACCCAAAAAATGCGAAGAATCCATTGCAAATGTGAAGACCTCCACAACTCTACTTTCCTCGCAAATGCAAAAAAATATTCGCAATTGCGAAGCATGACCTCCGCAATTGCGACTATTTGATCGCATTTACGATCACTACCTCCCCCTGTCCCACTTCGCAAATGAGAAGTGTTGTTCGCAAATGCAAACTCTAGCCTCCCCAGCTATTCTTCGCAAATGCGAATCCATCAGTGGTCGCAAATGTGAAGCTTGACCTCGTAATTGCGAGGTCTAAGGCCAGCAACAAAAGCTGAAGCAAACCAGCAATGTTCTAAGTCCACTTTTCACTCCGTAATCTATCTGAAACTCACCCGAACCATCGGGGCACCAAACCAAACATGCACACAAGTCTAAAACATCATACGAATTTGCTCAAGCGATCAAATCGCCAAAATAGCACCTAAAACTACGAATTAAACACCAAATCAAATGAAATTTTCACAAAAACTTCGAAACTTCTTTTTCACAACTGAACGTCCGAATCACGTCAAACCAACTCTGTTTCTCACAAAATTTCACAGACAGGTCATAAGTATGGTATTGGACCTATACCATATTCCGGAACTAAAATACAGACCCGATATCCAAAAAGTCAAGTACTGGTCAAACATTTCAAATTCATTAAGCTTTTAACTTTCAAATGTCAATTAAGTTCGATAACTCGGGCTAAGGACTTCCGATTTTGATTTCAAGCATACACCCAAGTCCCAAATTATGATACGGACCCACCGGGACCGTCAAAATACGAATACGGGTCCGTTAGCTCCAAATGTTGACCGGAGTCAACTCAAATGGTTTCCAAAGCAAAATTTCATATTTTCTCAGTTTTTAATATAAAAGTTTTTCGAAAATACGCCCAAACTGTGCACGCAAAACGAGGAGGGCTAAAATGAGGTATTTAAAGCTTCGAAGCGTAGAATTAGATTCAAAAGCATAAGATGACCTGTCAAGTCATCACAAGGATAAATACATATCTCTCTTTATCTTATCTCCTAGTCTTGTATAGCTAATACAACTCTAAACTATAAAATGTATAACTTGTATATAATCAGGAATTCCTCAATGAATTAGAGCAAGCAGCTTTTTGTCAAGATCAATTCCTTACCGAACAAAATAAAAGGTTAAACAGAGTATATGATAGTTATTACGTAATGAAAATTGACAATGATTAAGGAACTCAATATAAAATGAAAAATTCTTTCTTCATGTTGGATAAGTGGTCGGAATAATATTTTAAGAAACAGTTTTAAGAGGATAAAAGGAAAGAATACTACCACAATAATCACGCACGCTGGATTTATGAGTAAAGTGCCATACATATATATACTAATCTCTCGTCACGTGCGTTGCACGTGTATTCCGAGAAGGGATAGATCCAGCGTTATGGTATCGGATTCACGTAAGATGCTGAGCATAATTTATGTGTTAAAATTCACTTAAACTGTAACAAATAGTAATATGAATCCACAACCTTTAAAACATAATGGGTTCAATAAAACAAACAAACAACAACAATCTAGTGTAATTTCACAAGTGAATGAATTTAATACTCAAATCTTAAAGTTTAAACTCATAGAATTTAAATATTGGTTCCGTCTTTGATCTCTAGTTATTTAGTACAAAATATTTAAAAACCCATGAGTCATTTCGTACAATTTAAAAAAAAACACCATATAAGATTATTAAGACATGTTTTTTGAGCAATAAAATAAAAATTAAAGAATAATACATAAATTTACATTATAAAAATCATATAATATGATCCTTGATTAGTGATTTAGTAGTTGAGGTTAAAAATTATTGGATGTCATTAGTTCGTATGAATATGAAGAATTAAACTATTTAAATGTATGTTTTATTGTGTAAATGATTTGACACGTGTGCTCCACATGTATATTACGAAGAAAAAAAACAACTTATAATTTTTTTTTATTTAAGTTATGAAAATATTAGATTCCTTGGCTTCTTGCTTGCCTCGAAAGCCAATACTTTCAAACAACATACTCAAGCAAAAGAAATTTTCAAAAGGATAATAAATAATCACATATGAAAAACACATGCTTATGCACTTGATTAGATCATCAAATTCTTTGTCAAACATGCACCGGAAACTCAATGAAATTAATATACATGACGTAGTCCTCAACTGTACACTCGGTCAAATTATTCATGCTTCTTTGGGGCTTGGGAATATTAAAATCTTACTATTCAAGAACACTAATAGCCACAGTACTCCTGTTCCAACAAGAAATCAAATATTTGCATTCTAAATAAATAGGAGAATTTAAAACGTGCATGTATGAGATATGTGAAGAGTAAGGTAATGGAGTACCAATTTAAGAATATTAGCATATTTAGATCTTGCTCAATATGTATATTACAATACATATGGTTCAGTTAATTGAACAACTGAAGGGGTTAACATTTAGCCAGCATATTTTGTATTTTTAATCAAGATCTTAATTTCCATGGAGATGCTATCAAGAGCTTGGATCTTGTTACAAAGATAAATTTTATTCACAAAATAAATAAGAAATAATTTAAGTTATTTTTTCAACAAATATTTTGATCTTTTATCGAGGTAAATAATCAGGCAAATAAAGTCCCTGTGCATAGAAATACCATGAGGCCATCAGTTTATACAACACTTCAACCTCTTATTAGGAAGGTGGATACACAGTACTCATTAGACAAAAATATATATCCCGCATATAAAATAACATTATTAAGACATTAATATGAGAATCAACACTATAAAAAAGAGGGGAAATAACCTATAAAGTGATATAGATGGGTCAAGAATTAGGGATAAGGAGAAAAAAATTGAACCCAACTTTTGTCAGCTTACTCCTAACAAATCTATGTGACTTCACTGCATTATCAGCATTAGGTCCTAAATAGCTGTAGGAATGACTGTTCAAATACTACACATTTTACTTTTGCATATGAACTTGGTCTATAATTGTAGATTACATGTAACTTTTCAAATTACTTATCTTATGAGATTAACTAAGAAAATAAATGCATTGAGTTCAGAAATTAAAAATTATACTTCTATATGAATCTGCTCTATAACTTTTCAAATTTTTAACCTTTTGAGGGGTAACTATATATATATATATATATATATATATATATATATATATATATATATATATATATATATGTATGTGTGTGTTGAAAGTAGTAATCCAAAAAGAAGACAAAAAGGTAAAGTTACCGAATAGGAATCTATTGGAATGGAGCTCAACCCTCATAGTCGAAGCAGATTGTAGATGGTGTATTGGAAAAATGATAAATAAGTAAATGGAGGAGTGGAAAAGCTGTTATTCATTAATTTATAATTATTGTTATAAGGTGAAAGAGTTAACTATTCAATTCATATTTTAAAGATTGATATTAATTGTATAGATAGTGAAAGATGAAAGTTAATCTAAATTTAATAGAATACAATAAATGACATTAACTTTAGAAACATATTTGTCAATTTTTCAAATTCAAAACAATCCGTTCACATTTTACATTTAATGTATGTGCTATACAATTTATTATATATTGAAATGTAAATTTTCATTTTAGTAAATTTGATGGACATTTTCATATTTCAACTTTAGACTTAGTAGTCCTATTTAATTAATTAGATTTTAATTTAGTGTAGGGGTAAAATGGTAATCTAAATTTGGAACTTTTAGTATGATTGGCCATACATATATATATATATATATATATATATATATATATATATATATATATATATATATATATATATATATATAGAGAGAGAGAGAGAGAGAGAGAGAGAGAGAGAGAGAGAGAGAGAGAGAGAGAGAGAGAGAGAGAGAGTACATAGCGGTTGGATTATTTTATAGTATAATGAAATTTTTTCACATTCAGTGAGATCGATCATCGATGTGATTTGCTATAGAAGGTTCATTGCTACTTTACATCTTGGTTATCATCTTTCGTGTTTTTCATGAGATTGAATTTCTTCAATATGGGATCGGACGTATATGCATGAAAGATGAGGTCTTGTATGATGAAAAATAGCCTTTTTCGATAACCTCAGATGACCGCCCAAACACCATTAAGGAGCTTCGCAAAACTATGTCCTGCGCATTTTTATCCCATCATATAATCCTGAATGTGAAATTAGGCCAGTCATCCTTGGCTATCAAAGCAGGCTCTTTATCTTCGTACAAGACCTCTCTTCCTCATGCTGACTTTGACTGTGAAAATTGGAAAATAGGCACATAATAATTTGGAGTACAAAGAAAAATTAAGTTGAAATTCAATAGTCTAATGCAAACTTTGCACCAATTTAAGTGGAAGACAAGATCTCGTATGATAGATAAAAGCCTCTCAGATTAGCCAAGAATGACACCTAAAATCCATTTTTAAGGATATAGAGATCAAATAATCCTACGTAACAGATTTTAGGCAAGTCATCCTCGGCTACCAAAGCAGGTTCTTATCTTCGTACAAGACCTCTCTTCCTTTCTCCTTGGGCTTTCTGATTAATGATCCCAATGACTCATCTAAGGAATACTATTTATAGACAATTCCCTCTCCTCAAGTTTATTAACCACGTGTTGGCATCACTGGTGTAGCCACGTACAATGAAGGGTGGTCAGTTGAACACCATTTATCGAAAAATTATATTATGTATACGATATTATACGGCATACATAAGTCAAAAGTTATTTTTTATATATGTATATTAAACTATGAACACCCTTAGTAAAATTCGTGGTTTCGCTACTGCTCGGCATTCTTCTTCATTTGAAGTTGTACGATGAATCAATTATCCTCAACAGATGAAGGCATATATTCTTGTTCGTGCAAGGGACCAGGCAATTCTTATCCTTATAATGTTCCTTCGATATGATGTTTCTATAGTGATACATTATCGAAGACTATTTACGAGGTAGACAAGAATGACATAAACCTCACAAGAATTTAACGGAAATAATAAAGTGCGTAACACATATTTTGATCATCTAATCAACTTGTAAAGAATCTGAACACTTAAACTTTAGCTCCTTAATGAGGTTGAACATGCCTATTACCTCAAGGTTTTGTGAGATCAATATGTTTAATACAGCCTTTGGTTGAACTCATCAATTTCAGGATATTAAAGACCTTACTGTTAGTAGCTACGTTGCCTGTAGGTTATACGAAGTCTCATCCTGGTTATAGCAATCGTTTTAGCGGTGACAAAATGGTTAAAAGAAAATAGTTATCTACCCATATTATCCATTAAAAAATGGGTTGGATAATGAAATTTTTAAACCATATTACCCGCTTGAAAAATGGATAACTCCATGGATAACTATGGATAAATAATGGGTTTAACTTTTACATTTGTAAAGCTACAAATTGGGGGTTACTAAAGTTTGAAGACTAGGAATTCTCCCAAAAGTGATCATATTCAATAAGTCTATGGATTATATATGCATGGTTATCCATATTATCTGCCCGGTTAACCCGTTTCTTATCCGTATTAAATATGGTTCGGATCGGATAATTTATCCATTTTTTTATTATCCATTTTGACTCGCCCATATCCGACCTGACCCGCCCGTTTGCTACACCTAAATCCTTTATATTCTCACTGTTAGACAGTTAGATTCAATCAACCCAAAAATATTCTTTGATATAGTTCGTTTTGAGCTAAGTTCACACGATATTTCCCCAAAAGGTGTCACACCATTAAGAGTATCCCTATAACTTATATAGAGCTTTCTTTTCTTTAAAGCTACTGCTATAGGACTTTGTTCGTACACCAGACAATCTCCGCCTCGAAACGGCCCTCAAACTAAGTTCCACACACGCGGCCATTACCACAACCCGTAGGCCAAGTTTCGAGATTCACTATGTATTTGTGGTTCCTATATGACCGAGCATATACGGCCACCCAAGCCTCAATCAAGCCCCATGATATTACTTTGTGTGTGTGTGCATCTTTGGCATGTTCGAGGTAGTAAACCAAGCCCCATGGTAACACTTTGTCATCTTTATACTCGTCCCTCTATACTACCAGCTCTGATACTATTTGCTGGGTTTAATTCGTCCAAAATTACTCTTAATATAGGGTAATATTATTCGATTTGAGTCAAACCTACACAACGTTACTCAAGAGATCGATCTCACATCATTAAAGATATTACTATATATTATGTATAGCTTTATTTTTTTTCAACATCAAAGACTTTATTTGCATAATCAATGATCGTAATCTATGCAACTTCGAGTATATTTTAACGTTGTTTCACGCTCTGATTTTAATAATAAGCATCTGAGTAAGCAAAAGATGAGTCACACTCGATAAACACACAAAATTTATTTAACTCAAAGATGACACTTAAAAATACTGTATTATTTTATTGAATATACTCCCATAACAAGTAGGTGATTTAGGCAATTAGATATTTTTTTGTCTTACGTAATTAATTAGAGGGAGAAAGTGTTTTTAGTTTTTGGAATGCAAAATATTTTGACATCGTCGGGAGTTTTCCATATATAAACAGACAAGATAAAGATGATTAAATTCAAAATATTACATATCATATCTCATCTTTTGGTTCGATCATGTTAAGAGGAGAGGCACCGATGCTGTTACGCCCCGCGATATTATGTTGATATTACGTCCCACAGTATTATATTACGATGATGTTACACCTTGCAGTACTATATTACAATGATGTTACGCTTCGTAGTATTAAATTACGACGATGTTGCACCCTGTAGTATTGTACGTTTAATTTGTCTTAAGGTAATTGACATCAGTCCAAGGAATAGATTATTTGGAGATTATAAGGAATATGCTATTTCAAACAAGTGATGAGTAAATTCGTGAAGATGAGAGGGGAAGCAAGTCAAAGAAAATAAATTTTCGTCCAAGTTTGGCATCTTGGGATAAAATTCGGGCTGAGTGTTAATACCCGATAGTATGGACTAATACCATACAAGGTACCATATGACCATGATGATAGGATGTATAAAGCGTATTAAAAATAAGTAAAATTTTAAGTATTTTGAGGTAATTCTTAATTATGCGAGGATATTACCTAATTAAATTAAATGATTGTTGGATAAGATCAAAAATCAACGTGGCACATCCCCCAATTCCCTATGTATGACTCATAAGTTAAATATATAGGTGGCAAAGTTTGACGATTTGACCAAAATCTTCTAACATCAATTATACATCGTTTTAAAAAAAAAATAGAATCATTAGGTCTAAAAGACATGAATTTCATCTCCATTTTTATTAAGTGAGATTTCAAGAATTCAAAATGTTATATCTTGTATCAAGATCAAATCCAGTAACCAAGAACGCAAGAGATGGAAACATGAAATTTGCTTTGGAAAATTCATACAAGATCCGATTATGCGAAAGATGTAATTCTAAGGAAGCACATTATAATATTTCTCAAGAATATCATACATATATTTCCTTATTCCAGGTATGTTAAGGCTAAGCCCTTCCTTCATTTTGGCATGATCTCGTCATTACACAAGTTTGATAACGAGGCATAAAGAAAAATTCATATCCCTAAAATTATGTATATTTTCCAAGTTTTGTAAGATGCAATATTCTCCTTATCGGGACTTCATATTCAATTGAGTATTTTCTTTTTCCAGTCAAGAGAGCAGAGAGTTTTTATATATAGTATTATAGTATTTTCATTACCGTCGAGCTATAATTAATGGGCAGGCCCCTATTGGGCAACCTCTGATTAGATGATAAGTTATATATCGAGCCTATTGTGGCCAAACGACTATGAGCGAGCCTATTACGGCAGAGTAGTTATATATATATATATATATATATACATACATACATACATACCAAGCCTTATAGGGCCGGACAACTATTTTACTTACTATATTAAGAGAGTTGATTCACTATCAACAGGTAAGCATATCTTCAGATTATCTTTGACTCCCAGTTACTTTTAGTTATTATATTATCAGCTCAGTTTCAGCTTCCAGTATATTGCCTTACATACTCGATACATTATTTTGTACTGATGTCCCTTTTCTGGGGGCACTGTATTTCATGCATACAGGTTCAGACAGATAGACGGGTAGACTTCCTCATTACGTGTTGCCCGAGTTCAGCTTGTTCGGTAAGCTTCATACCTTTCGGAGTTTCTGGGTCTAAAACCTTATGTACATCTTGTATATATATATATATATATATATATATATATATATGTATAAATTTTATGAGTAGGTCAGAAGCTATTCCGATCACAGCATATCCATAAGTAGAGGCTTGTAGACATATCCTATCAGTTAGTGTAGTATATTGGGCTTGCAGGACTTGCATGTATATTTGGTTGGTTTGTCAACTGTAATGATTATGACAGCCCAGTTTTATATCGATACCTAGTTAGCATTTACAATTGTCTCAATGTGGCCCATGGTCAAAGTATGATATCATATGTTCAGAGTCCCCTAGTTACAAGTTGATACGCAAGGATAGGTAAGGCACTAGGTGCTGGTCTCGCCCCCAGGTCCGGGGCGTGACAAAAATAGTATCAAAGCAGTTCTGTCCTAGGGAATCTACCAGCCGTGTCTAGCAGAGTCTTGTTTATGGGTGTGTTGTGCACCACAATTATAAGCAGGAGGCTAAAGGGCATTTAGGACCGTCACTCTTTCTTCTTACTCTAGATCATATGGTAGAGCTCTGTTGTAGGAACACAATTTCCTAAACTCGACCTTATTCATAATAAGATGATGCCTACATTATGAAACATGGTCGGTAAGGGATTGAATGCGGCTGTGAAAGAGTTGAGTTAGAAGAACTCGATGGGCTTCTGGAAAAGGAGCCTTAAGGCAAGAATATCTATCCACCTTTATGGTGAGAGACAATGAGAGATTTGGAAGATAAATACAAGTTTCAACAAGTAAAGGAATCAAGGTAAAAGAGGGTACGAGGTACCCAACTAATGAAGATTATCCTTATTTACCATTTAGGAAGACAGATATAAGCCTTTTGAGTTTCCTTCAACAGTAACAGAGGTATGTGAGAATGGGCCGATGAGTAGTTAGTAGCTGATTTAGGAAGAGCCTAGTCATGACTAGACAAGAAGTTACAGACAAATCAGTAGACCATGCAAGATAAATGTAGTAAACCTCAACATGGAGAATTCAGCCTCACAATATTGTCATTATAATACTTGAGATATATTCAAATAGGTGTCGGGGTAGTTAAAGGTACCGTATGAGTGTTACGGGGATAAAAGAAAGTGCCATTGGGAAGACTGTCAAAATATCAGTTCAGAAGCAACTCTACAAGCACAAGGACACGGAGGTAAGCAACTACGGATGATTATAGGCAAGGAAGGACATCAAAAGGTCCGTAATAAGCTTACAGCTTTATGAGAGTCAAGGGTTCTCACTAAGTACTACAATGAAAGACTAGCTGAGGAAATAAGGAAGAAGGCTTCAACCTAAGCACAACATTGTAAGCACTCCAAAGGAAAGTGACACCTACCATGGCTAATAAATGGGAAGTAAAATTAAAAGAAATATTTGAGATTATATGAGATGCATGAAAACTATGGCATGTGTGGGCACTAAGATAAGCTAAGTATGGACGCCATAAGGGGGCAGAAAGACTAGGAAAAGTAATAGCATATGTTATGAAAGCTAAGATGGAATGAAAGAAATTATCCAATCAATGATACAAAGTTGGTTACGTTATGAAAACACTTAAGGGTTAGGAGTTTTATACATGCAATATATACAACCGTAGAATATTCTGGAATACGTAAGAAAGAATTGAGCCCAGGACTAAGACGAAAGATTAAATTGTTAAAGGATTGTATCATGCATATTCCTCAACGCCCATGAAGGGCTAAACAGAATAACTAATACCATGAAGCACAGATTGGGAGATAACTTAAGCCGAGATAAAGGCCAATCAGATGAAGGAGGAAACTAACGAGTTACATCAATGAAGTAAATCAGGAATCCGATTATTGGACCCAGAAGTTATAGGAATCATGATTAAGAACATAGCGGAATCACTCTTAATATTAGAGGTGCAAGAGAGATAGCACGACAACTATATTCTATAACGGCTATACGATAAAGCCAGTTAGAAGAAGTACCAGCCTCATAAGAAGTCAGTATGGAGCTCCCACCGGATTGTATAGGCACTAGAGGTGCAAGTATTATAATAGAGCTTCAAATGGTGGATGTGATTTATACCTATTTAGGACGGAGGTTATGAAAGAAAGATAGAAGAATGTAAGTTGATATTCTAAAGTAAGTAAGGTAAAGGTCAACAACATACGAAATACTCAAGTATAGAAGGATGAGAGTGGTCCATACTTTAGATAAAAGACTAGAAGTGCTAGGATTCAGTATCCAGGGATGATAGCAGTGTCATTAGTAGCATAATTTCCATCCTATGGTTTCTAAGTATTGAAAGGTCTAATTAGAGAGTAAAAGAAGAGTTAGAGACGATGCGATGTCTTGCTTGATGTTCTAGCAAAGCCTAAGGGAATCGATCGCAATCTAAAGTATGATAGAACGATAAGGTTATTGAAAGACAAGAGTAAGGATAAGAAGAAGGCAAGGGAGAAGGTGACGAAAATGGATAAGTCCTCAGGATTAAGCCCGTGAAAACAAAGGAGATGATGGTTCCTCTAACTTATAGAAAGCTCAGTATAACCTGAATGAACTCAAAGGAGTCTAAGACTAGTAGCATTTAGAGGAAATGGAATGATGCCTTGCCTTGGTAGTAGAATATGGGTGTGATTGTGATAGATAAATGATGACATTTGGGCCTTCGATTTAGTAATGGCTTGAAGAGGATTTCATGAATTGTAAGGGACTAAAATACCCATATAAAGTGAGTCACATTGGGATGCTATAAAGTGCAGTTATGGAAGTATAGTATCACCCCTAAGTGGATCAATCTAATTACTCCAGATGCCCCAATGAGACGCGACCGCTAGTGGCGGTTTTACATAAGAGGTCAAGTTATCAGTGGTAGATGATGGATCAACATTAAGGTGAATCAACAATAGATGGATAAAATTTCAACAGTATGAGATGAGATCAGGCTGCATGACAGAAGATATCAAAAGTTACGAGATTGGAAGGATTCCGACCACAAGTCATGGTGCGAGTATAGTATAACCTACGTAGATGCAGTAAGGTCATACGAATGGATAACTAGGTCTATGAAATAAGATATAGCCATATTTGCAAGTTCTACAAAGTACCGAGCGAAGAACTTCAATACACTTATAGATGCCCAGAGAAGTATCCTATTAAGCCTTGTATATGTTTACAAAGTAAGGTCTAGAGATTGGCAAAAAGCTGGAGGAAAAAGGAGAGGCGAGTCACATAAGCATGCTTACAAGGGTCGGTATCGTAGAGGCCATGATAGAAGGTAGCAATAGCTACGAGATTGGAAGGAATTCGATCACAAGCCATGGCGTCTAAAGGGGGGAATGCCCTGGCCTTTGGATTTATTCACAGAACAACTGCCTAAATGGAAAGGAGTGTATTAAGGTATTCACAAGAGCTATAAGTTATGAAAATGATGAGTGCACCATTCGTGAACGAATGTTCAATAGGAGGGAATGATATTACGCCCTGCAATATTACATCGATATTATGTCCTGCAGTATTATATTACGATAATGTTACTCCTTGAAGTACTACATTACGATGATGTTACGCTTTACCATATTAAATTACGAGGATGTTGCACCCTGTAGTATTGTACGTTGAATTTATCGTAAGATAATTGACATCAACCCAAGGAAAAGGTTATTTGGAGAATATAAGGATTATGTTATTTCAAACAAGTGATGAGTAAATTCGTGAAGATGAGAGGGGACACAAGTCAAAGAAAATAAATTTTCGTCCAAGTTTGACATCTTGGGATAAAATTTGGGCCGAGCATTTGTGAGCACGTAATTTTTTCCCTATATGAATTACTCCTATAAAATTCAAGAAAATAGATTTTTTTCAATTATTTTCCAATTTATAGGATTTTTGTAGGGTTTTATTAACTGCTTGCATTTTTTTGCACGTTTAATTTTCATTAAAAATAATAAAAATGCCAAAAATACCATGCATTGCATTTATATTTTTTATTTTTATATTTTTAGGATTAATTAGTTAATTATTTATTCCATTAAAAGTGAACATTATAAAAAAAATGGCCCATTTTACATTTTTACCTTTTAATTGCTAGATTATTGATTTCCTTTTGATTTAGGATTTAGGAATTTTATAAATTTTAGAAAATTGGTTAGTTTTAAATTTAGATTAATTTAGGTTTTTAATTAAAGAAAAAGAAAAGAAAAGAGAAAACAAAAAAGAAAGGGAAATTGGATAGAAGGGGGGTTTGTGTAAATTTTATTGGGCCAAAGCCCAAAATTTTTAGCTAAAACCCGTCCAAAATCCCTCCTAATCCAGCCCAATACCCAATTACCCAGTCCAGGCCCCTACTACCACCAAACGACGTCGTTTCCATCTCATTAAATCCCATCAGTTAATTCAATTTAATTGAACGGATGGGAACTACCCGTTCCTAAGTATAAAATTGTCCAAACGCCCCCCCATTCTATATCTCTCAAACTCAAAGAGGGTAAACCCTAGCCGCCCTCATATTCTCTGTCATCTCCGCCGTATTCCGCCACCAAAAATCGCCTCACGGTGGTGCCCGGTCTCCAAATCACTTCAAAATTACACCAAACACTCCTCACCTCCTCTTCTTTCCAGATCCCTAAATCAACCCCCTCGAATCCTTCTCAAATTTCACCAATTTCAAATCTTGTGACATGCAAACCCTAAATATGAGCTTCCAAGATGATTTGAGCCAAAAATGGATGTTACTCGTTTGTTCTAAATGGGAACAGTTGTTTGACACCTATTTTTGATTTAAATCGGAGAATGCTGGGTCCCCCAGAGTCACTGTTCGTTCATGCGGTAGGTATATCCATCCTTCTTTCCTCTTTCTATTTCCTCATCCTTCTTTTCTTCTTTACCTTATTCTCTTTTGCATCACTCTGTTTTCTTTTACTTTTTGTTTTCTCTTTCTTTGACCAAAAAATGAAGAAGTTTAGTTAGCCATAATCCTGGGTTGTTAGGTTTTTCGTTTCTTTGTTCTTTCTTGATTATGCATACTTAGTTAGTAGTTTTGTTAGGTCCTGTTAATTTGGTTTAGTATGCGTCTAATTAGTTTAATTGTGAAATCAGCATTTTTATTTTGCTAGTCTAGATTTCATTTTGTTGCATGATTCTGGGTTTGATCAGTACGTTCTCTAGTCTAATTAGTTTAACTTTGAATCAGTATAATTCCTTAGCCTAGCATGTTGGTATGTTCAATTGGGGTAGTTCTTAGATAATGGTTCATCATTGTTAGTTCTGGGCTCGTGTGAGTATTGGGTTGGAGTTATTTCTATTTCTATTTCATTGCTAATTTGGTTCATGTTAAATGAATTTAGGATTAGTCTGAAGGTTTAATTGCATTTTTGATGTTATTTGATATTAATTTCCAATGCTGCCTGCTTTGTTCTTGTTTGCCATAATTTGCTAATTGTTAGAAACCCTTAGGGGGTTAATTGAACAGTTGAAACTTAGGGGGTTAAGTTGGAAAATAAAATAGGGACTTTTTAAAGTAATTTCTGCATTTGGAAGCTTCCAAAATAAGGGGTAGCTGTCCCTATTTGGTTAGCACAAATATGCTGAGCCAATAAGGGACAACCAGTTGTCCCAGTTAGTTAAAAGATGTCTTTTGCAGGCTGAGAATAATTCCTTAATTCTGTTTTTGAGCACATGGCCTTAGAGGCCTATATGTAGTGCCCTTCCTTCACTCTCAAGGACAGAATTAAGCATTATTCTCTGCACCTAAGTCCTGAAAAATCCATCAGACTTTCATACCTTAAAAATTACAAAAAAAAAAGAGTTTCTGCATTGCTGGTTGGGTTTTCTTCTTTTCTGTTTTTTTTTTAAGAATTAAAAGAACTTTCATGAGAATTGTGATTCTCTGGATTTAAAGAAAGTTCAGCAATCTGAAGTTTGTTGTTAATTTATTTGCTTTACTCATATTTCTACTCTTGCTGAGGTCCTCACCCCATTTTGCTTTATTTTCAGGTATCTTTTGGGACCCTGATATATGAAGTGTAAGTTTGGAATATGTATTTGAATTCCGAAGATCTAATGATAGATGTAGCCTTTCCAATTGATTCTCACTGTTTCTTTTAAATTTGTCTAGCCTTTTACAGTTTTTAGCTTTATTTTATGTGTTTCCTTTGCTCAGTCATGTTCCTAAAATTATACCTCTCTTTCAAGTTTGGATTTGAAATGTAGCTTGCTACTTGGCTAGAAAAGCTGTTTTGTTGGGTACATGTTGTTTAAACTTATGTAGTATGGATTTAGGTTAGATGATGAACATCTCCTGTTTGATTTTGTTCAAAATTGTTTAGGTTAGTATTGATGATTCAATCCATGTTTAAATTCGTATCATGATTTCCGTGGATTAACTACTTATTTTGAACATCTAGATTTGTTTAGGATTCTTTGATACCATTGTAAATATTCAATCTGAGTGTTTAGAGTTTCAATACTGTTCGGATAATTACATGTGTAAATTTAGCAATAAATGGGTAATAGTTTTAAATCTTCAGATATATATGGTGCAGTAATAGTAGAACAATTTGTTTAAAGGATGTATAACATGGCTATCTAAGTATTTTGATATTTGGGATAGCATATCACTTATCTGTATGCTATTGGGCTTTATTAAATCTTTGAAATGTGAATTGTCGGGACTTCATAAGAAAACAACCTGCCTTGAGTGCTATTGGGCCTGGCGATTCATTTTGAAATGGAGAAACATCTGCCCGGTCATTTTTCTGGGCTCATTCTCTTGAGCCCAATTTTTCCCTCTTTAAATAATTTCCTTGGCTTAAGCTCAAACCAAAACTGGTCTTCGAATAATTAAGGGCCTAGCCATGTGCTTCAAACTCTTTACTACTATAGCTGCACATTAAATTTATATCAATTATAGATAAGGATATCATAAGGCCATTTAAATTAAGTGTAGTTCTTTAAAAATTGAGTGAGGTGTGCCGTCTTAATTAAAATCGCTCATGGACCTCGCATTAATTTTATAACTTAGATACTAAAAAATTAATTTCGTAGTTTGCTTTAGGCGTGTTAGTTTAACAATTATCATGGCTACGGGTACGGTTCCCGTGACATAGTTGTGATGCTTAATTTCTAAAATCCGGAGGTACATTTATATAAACCGACCATAATTTAATCTTGTTAATAAAGTAAATATATTGTGGATCATAGGTACGGTTCCCGTGATATGATTCAGAATATGTAGCTAAATAATTAGTTGTATAACAATTGGATTATTAAAAGCGATTTAAAAGGAAAAAAAATGCACATAGGTCTCAAAAATGTTTTAAAATCAGATTAATTGGCCAATATTATAGTTGAGCGACCGTGCTAATACCACAGAACTCGGGAATGCCTAAAATCTTCTCCCGGTTTAACATAAATCCTTACTCGGATTTCTGTATTTCGCGGACTAAAAAAAATAGAGTCAAACCTTCCTCGATTCGAGATTTTAAACCGGTGACTTGGGACACCAATAAATTATCCCAAGTAGTGACTCTGAATTTAAATAAATAATCTTGTTTCGATTGTCACTTTAATTGGAAAAACTCCCTTATACCCTGCCCGGGGTAGTAAAAATGAGGTGTGACTGTTCTGGCGACTCTGTTGGTGACAAGAGCCCAGAACCTCTGGTTCAGGGTTCAAGAATTCGAGCTAGAATAATTGTTATATTTGGCTTTATTTATTATTTGATTTTATTTACATGTTTGGGCCTAATGTGCTAAATATTACTTTTTACCACTTTGATATTATTTGATCTATATATAAACTGCGATGAAACCCCTCTCTTCTAATCTTCTGAGAAGTGCATGCTGGCGTGACTTCTTTCTGTTAGTGTCATATCCCAATTTAGAATGAAGTTCGGACAAGTTGCAAAGCCAGATGATCTTTTGGTTACCGGTACGCTGCCCTCCCTCGGCTCGAGTTGTCCGCTCGGGTAAGCCAGGTCTATAACAATACACCCAGGTTTTAAACCTAGAATAACTTCAGCCTCATGTCGGATCCCTAGTAGGAACGCTTGTTTGCATCATGTGCATTTGACTTTGGGGACTCAACAAGGGGTTGGGTCCGTCTAGGACAGGTGGTACCCGAAAATAAAAAGACCAACCTGATGCATTTTATGTGCTACCTGTGCATTTAATTTGTTTCGGATTGCATGTTGACCGACTTCTAGATTAAGTAAGGAAAACCAAAAGAAAAACCAAGTTTGAGGTATGAGAGGGGATTTCACTCGTTTCACAAAATGGTACCCAAAATATCCCGAAACTCTGCAGAATTTTTGAAAAAAAAAAAGAGAAGAAAAGATTTCTTGAAAATAAAAATAAAAGGGGTTTCTTAAGAAAGAAAAGAGTCCAAAATGGTTTAGATTTTTCTTTTCGTGTCAAAACTGGCCAAATTACGCGGGTTTGATTCTCATCGAACGTGGGATACGTAGGCAACCCTCATCGGGTCAGCCCCATTTTTTGAAACATTTTGAAAAATAATATATGAAGTGTCGTCATTCTTGTCGTAAATAAGTGGGTGATACCGTTTTGTCTAAATAGCCGAATGTCCCAGCGGGACGTCGGAAGGCTGCTTTTCAAAAATAGCCACCGACGGTTTCTTTGTCAATTTTGGCCATTAGAGAACACAACCCTAAGAACTTCCATTACGAAGTAATGAAAGGCCGTATTCACAAAAGTAGCTCTGATTTATTTTATTTTGCAAAAATAAGCCTTTTGTCAGTTTTCAAATAAGATTCACTTTGTCTTTAAACCAATTGCCTTAATCTAAATGTGCAGAATGAGCACGAGTCAAAATTTACCAATGAAGGTCATGTCCAATATCCTGTTGGATCTACTCATGTGGTGGGAAGATTTGGGTAAAGAAGGACGAGATGTGGTCAACCTTTATTTGGGAGGGCTCACCGGATTGCTGAAGATCAGGCCTAGAAGAGACATAATAAGGGCAGTGGTAACATTTTGGGACCCAGCTCACAACATCTTACATTTCTCAAATTTTGAACTCACACCCACCTTGGAAGAGATATTGGGTTATGTGGGAAGTAATGAAGATCTAAGGCATAAGTACCTGGTCTCTCCAAGGGTTGTTACCTCTCACAAGTTTCTAGATTTGCTAAAAATAAGCAGGGGGTCCAGTATGCAGATTTGGCGGTTGGTTTTCCACTCTATGCTTCATATACTAGAGGTACGAGCATGTAGGAGGATTTGACAACCCGGAAAGTGGGATTTGTAGCAAAGGTAACCAATCGAAATGGGATGAGCATAGGCGCTTCGCTTTCATGGTAGCTTTCTTAGGTCTCGTGGTGTTTCCCCGGAAGGATGGGAATATTGATCTGCCGGTAGCTGGAGTCATAAATGTTTTGATTACTAATGCCAAGAGCACCCTCGCCCCTATGATAGTGTTTGTGATATAACGAGCTCTCATGGCTTGTAAAGCTGGGGTAGACTTTTTCGAGGGGTGCAATTTGCTACTACAAATGTGGATGATTGATCATCTGTGTCACCGCCCTCGATATATGAATTACGGATCTACAGGAAAGAGCTGAATTGAAGAGTTCGACACAAGGGTCTCAAGGTTCAAATTGCCAGAAGTGTTTGGAGATTGGGTATCACACCTTCGCTCCATAACGGCGGGACAAACAGAGTGGACACTGGGTTGGCTTTTTGTTGAAGAAGTTGTGTATATGCCTGCCACCGGTCCTTACTTCCTCCTAATGGGCCTTCGACACATTCAGCCTTATGCTCTATACCGGGTGTTGAGACAGTTGGGGAGATACCAGGTGGTGCACCCGGATGAAGATTTTAGTGTTTATGAGGTCAAAATCAGCTCTGACGGCCAATTTCATGAAGAAATAGTTTGTCATATTTGGAACGAGTGCCAGTATTTGATTGCAAACATCGAGTGCGTGACTTGTCTAAAGGCGAGGTCTCACCTGCCTATCTTGCTTGGTACAGAAAGAAGAACACTGCAAGGGCCGAACCTGAAAGACCAACCAAAAGGCCCCACATCCAGGAATTTGTTGAAGCATCGCAAGAATAGTGGGCTTGGTTGACCAAGGAAAATAATAATGGTTTGCAAGCTTCCACGGATGAGGGTGAAAAGAAAAGGTTAGCCAAAGAAAATGACGCCCTCCGAGCCCAAATTCAGGAAATGAAATCGCAGCCGATAACCCCGCCAGAAGTGCAAAAGATGAAAAGCTTATAGATAACCCTAGGCGGCAAGTGGGTGAATATGGGTTTGATCTTAAAAAGACCGAGGGCAAACTGGCAATGGCTCGAACAAAATTGGCTAAGAATGCGGAGGAACGGGCACGCTTTGTTCAACACTTAAAAGGAAAATATGACAATGGAATCATGGGGTCGAAGAAAAAGATCACCGTCTTTGAGAACGAAATGACCAAGCAGGCAAGAGATTTCAAAGCAGAAAGGGAACACTGCTATACCCTAATGTCGTAGCTAGAAAAAGACATGTAGTAGCTTCAAGAGCAAAATCATACAGTAGAATAAGTTTTGGGGGCTAGATCTCAGTAGATCGGACGGTTGCTACAAGAAAAGGGTATTATCAGGGAAAGGGTTAGGAGGATTGCGGACTACATTGTGATGAAGTGCAACGAATGCGAAGACATGAAAAGATCCTTGTTCTTCGCTTCAGTTATGATTTTTGTTTGCTGATCATGGATGACCTATTTCTCCTTCAAAAAGATATGGTGCATAGGCCTGCGGCTAGACTGACTGATATCCCGTGGGCCCCTGGAGCAGCAGTTGAGACACTCATGTATTTCTGATTTTATTGTCAGAGTCTGTATTTTCAGTTTCTTTTGGAGTTCATTAGTCCACTTTCGAGTCTGTATTTTCATTTTTCTTTTGGAGTCTATTAGTCCACCTTTTGAGTCTGTTAGTTTTTATGTTTAATTCTGTAGGAGAAATCGTTGTAATCAGGATGTTTTTGTTTTTATTTTATTTTATGAAATTTTGAAAATCCTAAAAATGTATCTTTCTTTTATTTTGCACTTATCCCCTGAACTACGTAATGATTTGATTCATGCGGCGTCATGATACATAGGCAATCCCCATAGGATTCGATCATAACCATAAAATGAAAAGGGAAAAGAGGGGAGAAAATAAAAGGAAATTGAGGGGAAAGAACTAATGGCAAAACAAGAGAGAAAAACGAGTGCAAAATAAAAGGGAACTAACAAAAAAAATTGGTAAAGGCCAATAGTGATCAAAGAGGGATTGGAGTGAAATGAAAAAAAAGAGAAGAGAAAGCACAAAATGATAAGGGTTAGTTAAAAGTCGGGATGAAGCATGCAACCGTTCAAATACACGATAGAAGCTTTAACTTTTTAGGTGCATTGCATCCCAAATGTGCAGTTGCCTACCTGTTAAATCTTAAAAACTAACAAGTTGTTGTTGTCATTGAGAACAAGAAGGTGGTTAGTTTGTTTGGCATTCTGGCAACCCATCCGTACAACACCATGTCTAAAAACAAGTTGATCATGGCTGACCAAGAACTAGACGCAAGTATTATTGATCCATCGAGAGATGTGGAGGAGTCTGAGATTGGTTTGAAAGAGGAGTTACATAAGTTGAAACACTAGATGGCCGAGATGTACCAGGCATGGATGAAAGGGCATCCACCACCATCATACCCCGCCAACCCTGCTTTCATCCCGCCACTAGCTCAATCCCAAGAACCTCCCATTGTTGACTCATCTCAACAACATGCACCAAGCTTCACACCATACTACCATTATCATGGCACCACTTCCCAAACCATACAAGCTCCACCAGCCAAAGCAGCCTCATACCCCCCTCCACCAGCTACCCTATTTTCGTAGCACCTCCACCAGCTACACTCCATCGATCTTCCAGTAAGCCATTATTCCAGACCCAAGATAATCAGTACTATCCCCCCAAAGCCTACTTTCAAGGCCCTGGATCATTACTCCTACACTCCTTGTTTCGACCTCCCTGTTACGACTGAGAAAACACGTAAAAACCCAGAACAGGAGGAGATGTTTAGGAAGGTGATAAGCCTAGAACAATCACTCAGAAACATGCAAGGGTTGGGAGGTCAAGTAAGTGTATCCTATAAAGATCTGTGTTTGTACCCTGACGTGCAGCTACATGTTGGGTTCAAAATGCCCAAATTTGATTTGTATGACGAGCACGGATACCCCACAGCCCACTTAAGGGGATTCTGCAGTAAAATAAGAGGAGCCGGTGGGAAAGATGAGCTGTTAATGGCATACTTTAGCCAGAGTCTGAATGACACGACATTGGAGTGGTACACTCGTGATCATAGCAGATGGTAAACCTGGGATGATTTGGCCCAAGCATTCGCTCGTCATTTCCAATACAACATCGAGATTGTTCCAAACTGTTTGTCTTTAACTAAAATTGAGAAGAAGCCTAGTGAAAGTTTTAGGGAATATTGTTTCCTCTGGAGAGAACAGGCAGCAAAGGTTAACCCTCTAATGGAGGAGAACGAAATGGTGGAATACTTTCTTCAGGCCTTGGAGCCTACTTACTTTGGTCATCTGATCTCGGCCATAGGTAAGTCTTTCAATTAAGCAGTAAAAATGGGAGGAATGGTAGAGGCAGGGCTCAAATCAAGCAAGATCATGAGCTACTCCTCCATCAAAGCAACTATGCAGGTAATCCAGAATGGCACCAGAGGCGTGCTTGGGAAAAAGAAGAAAGAGGATGTCGCTATGATCATTTCAGGATTGTGGCACGGACCAGGGGGTTCTCCTACCCACTACACCCAACCTCGACCCCAGCTTCAAACCTATACCCCAACTACATATAGTCCATCCCAATACTACTTCCCACTACCAGAGCCTCAATACTCAGTCAGGCCACCCTAATATCATGTCCATCATGCACAGTCATATGCTCAACCCCTTCTTACCCGCAATGGTGTGCACCAGATCCACGAAACCCTTACCCACCACCACAAACATACTGAAACCCTACTGGTCCAAATTTTTGAGCCAAGCCAGCAGGAATGAAAGGTTGCAGCGGAAGAAAACTTTCACCCTACTTGGGGAATCTTATACCAGCATTGGATGACATTTGTACGAAGCGTTTTGCCCTAAAACAAATTATCGAACACAATCCAACACTTGACAAAACATGCCGCAAATCTGATCTAATCACCGGATCAGGATATTTCTGCCACACATCTAGGCAAAGGAGAGAATTTAGGAGGTTCAGATGGCCAAGAATTCCAGAAGGAAAATCAAGGTCCAAGATACGCACAAAATATTTCAGACGCAGAAGGCCAGGAAATTTTCACAAGAAGAATAGATGCTTTATTTGCCATAAGATTGGACATTTCACAAAAAATTGTCCCTAATTAAGAAGATATGTCAAACCCCTTGAAGATAATGAATATTACACTAGCATACATCTTGGAAAAGAGGAGGACCTTGAATACATATTCTCTGTGGATGATGAACCCAATGAAGAAACATTATTCTCTCTTGATAATTATGAAGATCAAGGCAATGATCACTACTAAACTTCAGAACCAGTGATCGAAGTTGGATGTTCTGAGGCCAATTGAGTCAAAACTACCAAAACCCCTCCAAATAACCTAGATTATTTTCTCAGATGTGCATACTGTTCTGATACTCCGGGGCACGACACAGAAGAGTGTTCGCACTTGAAGAACGCCATCCAAGAGCTCATTGATACAAACCAGATTGTGGTCTAGAGCCCACAAACACCCAACATCAATCAGAACCCATTGCCAGCCCATGCTGAGACACACATGATTGAGATAATGCACAAAGATGGGAAGACCAAGAAGCCATCACAATCTGTCATGATGATCCGATCTAGCGAAAGTAAGTCGGGCAAGGACTCGGTTGTCACAAAAGCAACCTCTTTGATAGTTGAAGGATCGGTAGACAAGTTGAGCATGTCAAATGATAAGCCAGTCGTGGTAGTTGAAATAAGTTCCCCCAGTGATGTTATAGGAAAGCAAGAAAAGCAAAAGGTGATCGTGCCAGGGGTCGCAAGTAAACCAATCATAATTGTGGAGGGTGCTCGCATGGACCTTATCATTATCAAACCTATGACCCAGCCACCGGTAGCTAACACCAAGACTGTCCCATAGAACTATGAGTGAGTGACAGTAACCTAAGGTGAAGAAAGTAAAAGAGGAAGTTAACGAGGCCCAGGGATTAACTTGTTCGGGGAGATACTTTGCCTCAGAAGAGCTAAGGAAAGCTAAAACACTCAGAGACAATCAAGTTCTAGTGAAGAAACCGGTCCCTGAAGAAGAGGCAGAGGAGTTTTTGAGAAAAATGTAGGTACAAGATTACTCCATCATAGAACTATTGAGAAAGACTCTTGCTCAGATTTCCCTGTTATCATTGTTGATCCATTCAGATGAGCATTGCTGGGCCCTGATAAAGATTCTGAACGAAGCTCATGTCCCCGAACAAATCATTGTGAACCATCTAGATAAGATTACCAATAAGATATTTGAGTCTAACCGGATCATATTCTTTGATGATGATTTGCCTCTGGAGGGTTCGGAACACAATCGAGCCCTCTATCTCACAGTGAAATACGAAGAGTCTGTGGTCACAAGGGTGTTAGTTGACAAATGGTTCTAGTGCAAACATCTGCCCTCTCTCTACCTTGAAGAATTTAAAAGTTGTTTATGAGAGGATTCACAAGAACATCATATGCGTCCGATGTTTTGACGGAGAGGGAAAAAACTCTGTTGGCAACATCATGCTCGAGTTAAAAATAGGACTAGTTGAATTCACTATAGAGTTCCAGGTACTGGATGTGGTTGTTTCTTACAATTTGTTGTTGGGTAGGCCTTGGATACATATTGCCAAGGCGGTTCCGTCTTCTTTACACCATATAGTGAAGTTCGAATGGGATAGACAAGAAATTGTCGTGCATGGGGATGAGAATTTATGTGCTTTCAATGATACCTCCATCCCGTTTATTGAGGCTAAAGAGGATAAGGGGTCGTAGGTCTATCAAGTGTTTGAGACAGTGTCAGTTGAAAAGGTTCTGGAAGGGGAATACATCCCAGATCCAAAGTTAGCATCTACAATCGTCATGGTGGCAACCGAGATATTGAAAAATGGTTTTATGCCGGGCAAGGGTTTGGGTGCATCTCTGCAAGGTATTGTGCAACCAGTGTCCTTGCATGAAAATCTGGGCACATTTGGTTTGGGGTTCAAGCCTACAGAAGATGATGTGAAGAAGGTTCGAAAGCTAAAAAAGAAGGCATGGTCACTCCCTAAGCCGGTCCCACATCTCTTCAGGTCTTTTATCAAGGCAGGGGTCGTGAAGCGTCCAGTGACAACAGTGCCAAAGCAAGTGGTTGATTTTGATGAGGAATTGGTTAAAAGGTTCAAGAGTTTGTTTGATGAGGTGAACATGGTAGAAATTGGGGAAGGTTCCAGCAAAATGGATGTGTAGTTTATTGGGATGAAATTGAAGCTTAACAATTGGGATGCTACTCCTCTCCCTACCCGGAAGGAGTTTTGGTAGTTTGCTTTGTTTTCCTTTCAGTTTACCTGGATTATTCCAGGGTTGTAATTCAGATTTTGTTTTCCGTTTATTTTGATGTACAAACCCTTCAATCCTTTATTTTTAATGAAATGCAATTTCCCTTTTCCATTACTCCTGATAGTGCCATTTTCTTTTCTTTCTTTGTACAGTTCTTTTTATGCTGCTTTCAATGACATGTCATGTATGAAGAATCTTCAGCCGAGTCTTAAAAGACAATCTAACTCTAAAATAATAATCCAAGAAATAGAGTGTGATGATGAAATAGAATATGATGAAGATGAAGCATTTGAATAAATTAGTAAAGAGCTAAGTCACTTTGAAGAGAAACCCAAGCCTAATTTGAATGAAACCGAGGCAATCAATTTAGGGGATCCGGATAATATCAGGGAAACAAAGATAAGTGTACACTTGGAACCACAAATCATGGAGGAAATAATCAAAGCACTGTTCGAATATAAAGACATTTTTGCATGGTCATATGACGACATGCCGGGTCTAAGTACTGACTTGGTGGTTCACCAATTGCCCACTGACCCGACATTCCCTCCCATCAAGCAAAAGTTAAGGAAGTTCAAAACTGACATGAGTGTGAAGATCAAGGAAGAAATCACAAAGCAGTTAGGCGCAAAGGTCATTCGAGTTACGCGATAACCCACTTGGTTAACTAATGTTGTGCTAGTGCCAAAGAAGGACGACAAAACTAGGGTGTGCGTCGATTATCACGATCTCAACAAAGCAAGTCTAAAGGATAATTTTCCATTGCCAAATATTCACATTTTGATTGGCAACTGTGCCAAGCATGAGATTGGTTCTTTTGTGGATTGCTATGCGGGGTACCACCAGATCTTGATGGATGGGGAGGATGCAGAAAAGACAGTGTTAATCACACAATGGGGAATTTGTTGCTACCGGGTAATGCCATTTTGTTTGAAAAATGCTGGGGAAACTTATATGAGGGCGATGACTAGTGTGTTCCATGACATGATACACAACAAGATTGAGGTTAATATGGATGATGTGATCGTAAAGTCAAAGCAATAGGCCAACCATGTCAGAGATTTGAGGAAGTTTTTCCAAAGGCTCCGCAAGTACAATCTTAAGCTCAACCCTACCAAGTGTGCATTTGGTGTTCCATCTGGAAAACTGTTGGGATTCATAGTTAGTCGTCGAGGCATTGAGTTGGACCCATCAAAGATCAAATCTATCCAAGAATTCCCACCTCTAAGGAACAAGACTAAGGTGATAAGGTTTCTCGGGCGATTGAACTACATCAGCGAGTTTATTACTCAACTGACGACAACTTGTGAGCCCATATTTAAGTTGCTGAAGAAGGATGATGCGGTCAAATGGACTGATGAGTGCCAAGAGGCATTTGATAAGATCAAGGGGTACTTGTCAAACCCACCCGTGTTGGTCTCGTCGGAATTCGGAAGGCCTTTAATTCTTTATTTGACAGTCCTGGACAATTCATTCAGTTGTGTAATGGGTCAACATGACATCAACAACATAAAAGAGCAAGCCATCTATTATATCATCAATAAATTCACATCATATGAGGTTAAGTATACTACCTTTGAAAGGACATGTTGCCCTGACTTGGGTAGCGCAAAAGTTGAAGCATTATCTGTCGTCCGACACTAGTTACCTCATTTCTTGCCTGGTTCCTCTAAAGTATATCTTTTAAGAAACCCATGCCAACAGGAAGACTTGCAAAGTGGCAGATTCTGCTCATAGAGTTTGACATCATCTATGTGACTCGGACTGCGATGAAAGCCCAAGCATTAGCCGATCATTTGGCCGAGAACCCGGTGGATGAAGAGTATGAACCATTGAGAACTTATTTTCCCGATAAAGAAGTGTGCATATTGATGCGATAGATCAGGTTGAAAAACCAGGATGGAAACTTTTCATTGATGGAGCCGCTAACATGAAAGGTGTCGGAATAGGGGTTGTGCTCATTTCTGAAACAGGGCATCACTACCCTGTTACAACCCAGTTTTATTTCTATTGTACCAATAACATGGCTGAGTATGAGGCATGAATTTTGGGATTGAGGTTTGCTGTAGATATGGGAGTTCATGAAGTCTTGGTCTTGGGAGACTCAGATCTTTTGGTGCACCAGATTCAAGGAGAATGGGAGACTCAGAATTTAAAGCTCATACCGTATCGACAATGTTTGCATGATATTTGTCAATGATTTCGATCAATAGAATTCAGGCATATGCCAATGATCCATAATGAGGTTGTCCATACTTTGGCTACCTTGGCGTCAATGTTGCACCATCCGGACGAAGCTTATGTCGACCCTCTGCATATTCAAGTTCGTGATCAGCATTCCTACTGTAATGTGGTTGAGGAAGAACTTAATGGTGAACCGTGGTTCCATGATATCATGGAATACAACAGGATATGGGTATATTTAGTACAAGAAACAGGGGATCAAAAGAGAATAATTCGGCTTTTGGGTAGTGGATTTTTCTTGAGCGGAGGAATTTTGTAAAAAGATCTCCAAATCTTGAGCTATTGAGGTGCATAGATACTAAACAAGCCACGACTATCATGACCAAAGTACATTTTGGAGTTTGCGGGCCACATATGAGTGGTATGTTCTGGCAAAGAAAATTCTTAGAGCAGGGTATTACTGGCTCACCATAGAGAGAGATTGCATCAGCTTTGTGCGCAAGTGTCATCAATGCCAGGTACATGGATACTTGATCCATTCTCTGCCATCTGAGTTGCATACAATGTCCGCACAGTGACCCTTTGTTGCTTGGGGCATGGATGTCATCGGACCAATTGAGCCCGCAACATTAAATGGGCACAGGTTTATTCTGGTGGCCCTTGACTAATTTACTAAGTGGGTTAAAGCTAAAACTTTCAAATATGTGACCAAGAAGGCAGTGGTCGATTTTGTTCATTCATATATTATTTGTCGGTTCGGAATCCCAAAGGTGATCATCACAGATAATGGTGCTAATCTTAATAGTCATCTAATGAAAGAAGTATGCCAGCAGTTTAAGATTACGCATCGAAATTCCACTCTGTATCTCCCCAAGGCAAATGGAGTTGTCGAGGTGGCCAACAAATACATAAAGAAGATACTTTGGAAAATGGTGCAAGGTTCCAAGCAATGGCATGAGAAGTTTCCTTTTGCTTTGCTAGGTCATCGCACTACTGTTCGCACTTCAGTAGGTGCAACTCCTTATTTATTGGTATATGGCACTGAAGCAGTGATACCCGCGGAAGTTGAAATTCCATACCTTCGGATTGTTGCTGAATCTGAAATTGATGATGATGAGTGGGTCAAAACCCGTTTGGAGCAATTGAGTCTAATTGATGAGAAAAGGTTGGCAACAATGTGTCATGGCCAGTTGTATCAAAAGATAATGGCAAGAGCATACAACTAGAAGGTGTGTCCCCGAAAATTTGAAGTGGGTCAGCAAGTATTGAAATACATACTTCCACATCAGGCTGAAGCGAAAGGCAAGTTCGCTCCAAATTGGCAGGGGCCGTTCATTGTAACAAGAGTGTTGTCCAATGGTACTTTATATTTAACAGATATAGAAGGAAAATGTGTAGATATGACTATCAATTTTGATGCAGTCAAAAGATATTATGTATGATTTCTTTGGTTGGTCTAATTGTTGTTTGTACTTGGTGTGTTTTAAAGATTGGAATGACGAAGACATTTTATTCTGGTATCTAAATACTTTATCCTTTGTTACCCTTTTGAGCCTTATTTATTTTCTTTCATACCCCACTTTTTGGAATTAGTAGCAAAGTTCAGAAACACGGACACAAAAGATAAATAAAGAAGAAAAAGAGGAAAATATAAAAGAAAAAGAGAAAATAAAAGAATAAAAAGAGTGAAAAAAAAGAAAAGAAGAAAATACAAAAAGAGAGAGAAAGAAAGAGAAAAGAGAAAAGTAACAACAACAAAGCAATTCCTATGACATGAACTACGTTCGACCTGATTCCTTTAAAGGATACGTAGGCACCCTCACGGCTCGGTCCCATCAAAATAAAATTCAAAAGTCCCCAGGCAAAGAAACTGGGTTAGAAGTTGTAGTTTCGTAGGAGATCTGATTCCAAAAGTTGTAATCTTGAACCTATTTCAGTTGTTTTTGAGCCTTTATAATATCCTTTCCATCCCTATCCAAAATTCCACATTACGATCCAAAGAAAAAGACCTCTCGACCTATATTTGAGAGTTCCAAGTCAAGAGAGATAGATGTATGATTCGCATCTGGGGTAACACTCTATGCTGCACAAGGTAAAATGAACAAATGAGAGAGTCCTATTGGTGGAAACCCTCACGGGCACCCTAGGGCGACGGAAAGATGAGAGAAATCAAAATGAGAGAGCCTTATTGGTGAAAACCTTTACGGGTACCGTAAGGTGACAGTGAGTTGAGATATGAACAAATGAGAGAGGTTTGTTGGTGAAAACCCTTCAGGGCGCCTCAAGCCGCACAAGGTTGGTGACTTTGCAAAGAGATTGGAATATAGAAATCCCGGGGCATAAAGTATAACAACTGAAAGGTGCTTGGTTGAATAGGCTGAGCTGGTTAATCCAAAATGCATGTCATGATCATTGTTGCCAGCTGCTTCACTCAGATAAGTCTCTTTTCCTTTTCTCCCTCAAATAGTCATCTTTTTTCAAGTTTCCTTCTTTATTTCTTTACCCTCGAAGTCATTGCATTTCATTTCTTTTGGGTTTATTTCTCTAAGGCTTTTCCAATGTCAGCCTTGTTTAAGCAAGTAAGAAAAGATTTCATAGCTTACTACCAACTTCGAAATTGCACAAAGTAAAATGCGGCCGAAACATACTAGAAATAGCATGATGCAAAATGGTGAATAAGGTGTTAGTGAAAGTTCCATTGCTTGAGTGGCTTGGGAACTTTGTGGAAGATACCGAGGTTAGGGTTGGAAGGACAGAAATGTAAAATAGCGGGTTGAGTGCAGGTCACTCGGGTCATTCAGGTTCCTGTTGGTTGAAATTCAGTCATAAAGTCAAACGAATCTTGGCCAGTTCAAGGCAACCAGTCAAAACAAAGCATGACAATGAAAGGTCCGCCTTCAACAATAATGCCACAAACTAACCACCACATTTTCAAACTGATAAATTTTTCTTTGATTAAAACAGGGGTAGGAAATTTCGTTTATTCTGGAGGAATCCTCCGTGGGGAAAGCATGCACCGGACAGGCTCAACCGTAAATCTTCAGGACCCTCATGGATAATGGAATTTAGTATAAAGTTTTCAGGACCCTCCTGGATAATTGAATTTAATTTTAAAAGATTCCCAGGACCCTCCTGGATAGTGGGACCTAGTTAAATTTCAAGGCCTTTATAGATAACAAGATTTTGTATAAGCTCTACCTTTAGGAAATATAAATTAACTTTAAAGCTTGCATTCTTAAGATGAGCTTCAATTGGAAATTTTCAGGAACCTTCTGGATAATGGGATTTAGTTTAAATTCTTAGAGATTTTGGTTAACATGATTCGATTAACATTCACAGATATGCCTAGATGCCAAACTGGGGCAGAAAAGTTTCTTTGTTTGTTTGTTTTGTTGTAATTAGGCGCCCACCTAGAGAACAAGAAAATACAGTTCAAGATTTGGTAATCAAGCGCCCACTTGGAGAACAATGGAATACAGTTCAAGTTTTTGGCAATTAGGTGCCCACCTGGAGAACAAGGGAATACAGTTCATGTTTTGGTAATTAGGCACCCACCTGGAGAACAATAGAATACAGTTCAAGTTTTTGGCAATCAGGCGCCCACCTGGAGAACAAGGGAATGCAGTTCAAGTTTTTCGCAATCAGGCACACACCTGGAGAACAAGCGAATACAGTTCGAATTTTGGCAATCAGGCGCCCACTTGGAGAACAAGGGAATACAATTTATGTTTTTGGGAACCAGGCGCCCACCTGGAGAATAAGGGAATACAATTTGAGTTTTGGAAATCAGGCACCCACCTGTAGAACAAGGGAATACCTTTCATGTTTTGGCAATCAGGCGCCCACCTAGAGAACAAGGGAATACAGTTCAAGTTTGGGCAATCAGGCGCCCACCTGGAGAACAAGGGAATACAGTTCAGTTTTGGCAATTAGGCGCCCATCTGGACAACAAGGGAATACAGTTCAAGTTTTGTCAATCAGACGCCCACCTGGAGAACAAGGGAATATAGTTCAAGTTTTGGCAATCAGGCGCCCACCTGGAGAATAAAGGTAAACAATTCAAGTTTTTGGTAATCAGGTGCCTACTTCGAGAACAAAGGAATACAATTCATATTTTTGGCAATCAGGTGCCCACCTAGAGAACAAGGGAATACAGTTCAAGTTTTGATAATCCGGCGCCCACCTGGAGAACAAGGGAACGCAATTCAAGTTTTTGGCAATCAGGCACCCACCTGGAGAACAAGGGAATACAGTTCGAGTTTTGGCAATCAGTCGCCCACCTAGAGAATGAGGGAATACAATTTGAGTTTTGGCAATTAGGCGCCCACCTTGAGAACAAGGGAATACCGTTCATGTTTTGGCAATCAGGCGCCTACCTGTAGAACAAATGAATACAGTTCAAGTTTTGGCAATCAGGCACTCACCCGGAGAACAAGGGATACAATTCATGTTTTGGCAATCAAGCGCCCACCTAGAGAACAAGGGAATATAGTTCAAGCTTGGGCAATTAGGCGCCCACCTAGAGTACAAGGGAATACACTTCAAGTTTTGGCAATCAGGCACCCACCTGGAGAACAAGGGAATACAGTTCAAGTTTTGTCAATCAGGCGCCCACCTGAAGAACAAGGGAATACAATTCAAGTTTTGGCAATCAGGCGCCCACCTGGAGAACAAGGGAATACAATTTCAAGTTTTGGCAATCAGGCACCCTCCTGGAGAACAAGGGAATACAGTTCGAGTTTCGGCAATCAGGCGCCCACTTAGAGAACAAGGGAATATAGTTCATGTTTTGGCAATCAGGCGCCCACCTGGAGAACCAGGGAACCTTATTTCAGAATTCAATTCGCATTAGCAACAATAGAAATTCGCCTCGAGAGTACATGTTAGCAGTTCAAGATAAACAACAGAATGATAGAAGCAACAAGACCATGTTTGAAGATGATAGATAGGATTCTTGTAATTCATAAATCATAGTTTAGCCTAGCTTTTTTTTTTTGGCTTTGGTGTAATAAGGAGTTCAACAAGCAGTAACAAAAGCAGCAACAATGAAATTACAGCTTTCCGATAGTCCCAACTGCCAAAAGCTTCCCGAAATACACTGACCTAATTTCTTTATAGCCAAGGATATGTAGGCAACCTCGGAAGCAAGGTACACTCAAATCTTTCAAAAATGCTTCCCACAGAGTATTCAAACGGGATAAAACGCTCTTATCCGCTTAATTTATCATTGCACGAAAACTCTTCATATTTCCACGCAAAGAGGGGCAGCTGTGAGCACGTGATTTTTGCCCTATATGAATTACTCCTATAAAATTCAAGAAAATAGATTTTTTCCAATTATTTGCCAATTCATAGGATTTTTGTAGGGTTTTATTAACTGCTTGCATTTTTGTGCACATTTAATTTCCATTAAAAATTATGAAAACGCCAAAAATACCATGCATTGCATTTAGGTTTTTTATTTTTATATTTTTAGGATTAACTAGTTAATTATTTGTTCCATTAAAAGTGAAAATTACAAAAAAAAGTGGCCCATTTTACATTTTTACCTTTTAATTGCTAGATTATTGATTTTCTTTTTGATTTAGGATCTAGGAATTTTATAAATTTTAGGAAATTGGTTAGTTTAAAATTTAGATTAATTTAGGTTTTAGATTAAAGAAAAAGAAAAGAAAAGAGAAAACAAAAAAGAAAGGAAAATTGGATAGAAGGGGTGTTTGTGTTAATTTTATTCCGCCAAAGCCCAACTTTTTCAGCTAAAACCCGTCCAAAATCCACCCCAATCCATCCCAATACCCAATTACCCGGTCCAGGCCCCTACTACTACCAAACAACGTCATTTCTATCTCATTAAATCCCATCCGTTGATTCCATTTAATCGAACGGATAGGAACTACCCGTTCCTAAGTATAAAATTATCCAAACGCCCCCATACCCATTCAACCCCCCCCCATTCTATCTCTCTCAAACTAAAAGACGGGAAACCCTAGCCGCCCTCATATTCCCCGCCGTCTCTGTCGTATTCCGCTGCCAGAAATTGCCTCATGGCGGCGACCAATCTCCAAATCACTCCAAAATTACACCAAATACTCCTCACCTCCTCTTCTTTCCAGATCCCCAAATCAATCCCCTCGAATCCCTCTCAAATCTCACCAATTTCAAATCTAGTGACATGCAAACCTTAAATATGAGCTTCCAAGACGATTTGAGCCGGAAATGGGTGCTACTCGTCTGTTCACAATGGGAACAGTCGTTTGACACCTATTTTTGATTTAAATCGGAGAGGGTCAGGTCCTGCCGGAGTCACTCTTCGTTCATGCAGTAGGTATATCCATCCTTTTTTCCTCTTTCTATTTTCTCATACTTCTTTTCTTCTTTAGCCTCTTCTCTTTTGCATCACTCTATTTCCTTCTACTTTCTGTTTTCTCTTTCTTTGACCGAAAAATGAAGAAGTTTAGTTAGCCATAATCCTGGATTGTTAGGTTTTTCGTTTCTTTATTCTTTCTTGATTATGCATACTTAGTTAGTAGTTTTGTTAGGTCCTGTTAATTTGGTTTAGTACGCGTCTAATTAGTTTAATTGTGAAATCAATATTTTTATTGTGCTAGTCTAGATTTCCTTTTGTTGCATGATTCTGGGTTCAATCAGTACGTTCTCAGGTCTAATTAGTTTAACTTTGAATCAGTATGATTCCTTGGCCTAGCATGTTGGTATGTTCAATTGGGGTTGTTCTTAGATAATGGTTCATCATTGTTAGTTTTGGGCTCGTGTGAGTAATGGGTTGGAGTTATTTCTATTTCTATTTCATTGCTAATTTGGTTCATGTTAAATGAATTTATGATTAGTCTGAAGGCTTAATTGCATTTCTAATGTTATTTGATTTTGCTTTTTAATACTGTCTGCTTTGTTCTTGTTTGCCATAATTTGCTGATTGTTAGAAACCCTTAGAGGGTTAATTGAATAGTTAAAAGTTAGGGGGTTAAGTTGGTAAATGAAATAGGGACTTTTTCAAGTAATTTCTGCATTTGGAAGCTTCCAGAATAAGGGGTAGCTGTCCCTATTTGGTTAAGCACAAATATGCTGAGCCAATAAGGGACAATCAGTTGTCCTAGTTAGTTAAAAGATGCCTTTTGTAGGTTGGGAATAATTCCCTAATTTTGTTTCTGAGCACATGGCCTTGGAGTCCTATAAGTAGTACCCTTCCTTCACTCTCAAGGACAGATTTTTAAGCATTATTCTCTGCACCAAAGTCTTGAAAAATCCATCAGAATTTCAAACACTAAAAATTACAAAAAAAAAAGAGTTTCTGCATTGCTGGTTGGGTTTTCTTCTTTTCTGATTTTTTTAAGAATTAAAAGAACTTTCGTGGGAATTCTGCTTCTCTGGGTTTAAAGAAGGTTCAAGAAGCTAAAGTTTGCGGTTAATCTGTTTGCTTTACTCATATTTCTGCTCTTGTTGAGGTCCTCACCCCATTTTGCTTTATTTCCAGGTATCTTTTGGGACCCTGATATATGAAGTGCAAGTTTGGAATATGTAATTGAATTCTAAAGATCTAATTATATATGTAGCCTTTCCAATTGATTCACACTGTTTTTTTAAAATTTGTCTACCTTTTACAGTTTTTAGCTTTATTTTATGTGTTTCCTTTGCTCATTCATGTTACTGAAATTATACCTCTCTTTCAAGTTTAGATTCGAATTGTAGCTAGCTACTTGGCAAGAAAAGCTCTTTTGTTGAGTACATCTTGTTTACACTTTTGTAGTATGGATTTAGGTTAGATGATGAACATCTCCTATTTGATTTTGTTTAAATTATTTAGGTTAGTATTGATGATTCAGTCCAGGTTTAACTTCGTATCATGATTTCGTTGGATTAGCTACTTGTCACGACCCAATTCCCGAACCCGGTCGTGACGGTACCTCTCGTGAAGACAAGGCAAGCCAACTAACCCATTTTGCCTTTTCAGAATAGTTAATATTAATAAACAGTTTTAGTATGCTTAGATAACCACAAACTAAGAAAAATATTTCTTTATAAAGTGCGGAATACAGCCCATACACAGTCCGATACCGGTGTGTCACAAGTCACGAGCATCTATTAGAGTATAAATACAACTGCAAGGTCTGAAATGTACAAAACAGGACTGATGAACGAAAAGGGAGAAAAGCGGTGCTGCGAACGCCGGCAGCCACCTTGCTAAACTCCGATAACTCAGCCTCCGATCAACACAAAACCCACTGCCGGGGGAATAAATACCTGCATCTGCACCCGAGGTGCAGGGAGTAAAGTGAGTACTCCAACTCAGTGAGTAATAAAGGTAAATAACAACTGAGCAGTAAGAAATCACGTAAACAACCAACATGCTGTATAGAAGCAGTGTAAAACCCTTTGAGAAAAGTAGTGAAGCTGTGAAATCTTTAGAAATATCTTAGCTCAGTTTAAACCTCTCTTGAAAATGACTTTTCAACAATTACGCAATGATTGCAAAACAGTTAGTGCCGATAAGCACAGAAAATCCACCCCTCGGGCACAAATACCACCGTATAACAGGTAAAATGACAAGTAAATATGAAAGAGGAACACATAAAAGTTCGCCCCTCGGGTAATATCTCAGAATAGTACCAGCCCCTCGGGCTACCTCACAATCACTCGTATCAGCCCCTCGGGCTCACTCTTAGAATAGTATCAGCCCCTTGGGCTCACTCTCAGAATAATGGGTACCTGCGCTCACTATGGTTGTGCAGACTCCGGAGGGGCCCCCTTATGGCCCAGGCACTATATCAAGCCACCTCGTGGCAACATCACTCGGCACTCGGCCTCACATCACTCAGCATGTCCTCACATATGGCCCTCGGCCTCACTCAGTCCATAAATCATCACAAGCCCCTTGGACATCAGTAAAATAGTAGTGCTCAGCCCAAACAACATTTGAAAGATCATATAAGTCTCAAATTCAAGTAAAAGTGGCTAAGTTTGTCAAACAGTGTAAATCAATAGGAATGAGTTCAAGTAGTATGACAAAATAGTGAGGAAACAGTGATAAAAGTCGATGAAGGACTGAAATAGTAGGCAAGAAGCCCAAATATGACAATAAGCCCAAGTCATGATGACAACAATTAAGTCTCAGTCAAATACGCGGTAAAAACATCAATCGGGATGGACCAAGTTACAATCCCCAATAGTAAACGACCCCCTGCCCGCCATTAAGCGCGTGTCTAACCTCAATATAGCACTACGTTGTGCAATCCGGGGTTCAAATCCTCGGGACATCATTTACAATCATTACTCACCTCGAACCAGCAAAATCTCTAGCTCGTGATGCCTTTGCCCCTCAAATCGGCCTCCACGCGCGTCGAATCTATCCAAAATCAGAACGAATACATCACAATATGATAAGGGAACAAAGCCCAAGCGAAAAAAAATCAATAACGAGCACAAATCCCGAAATTACCAAAACCCGAGCCCCGAGCCCACTTCTCGAAACTCAGAAATTTTCATATCATTAGATTCCTTATCACCCCACGAGTTCATACATACCAAAAGTTCTCAATTCTGACCTAAAATGGTTCTTCAAATCCCAATTCAAAAGTTCAAAATTCCAAACCCTAGTTCTTCCATTTTTAACTTAGTTCCATGAATTTCTAGGTGGATTTCACAATAATAATCAAGTATTGAGCTCAAAAATCTTACCTCTAGGTGATTCCTCTCGAATCCCTCTTCAATTTCCTTTAACCAGATCTCAAAATGATCAACAATGGAGTAAATGAGCTTCAAAATTGCGGATGAAACGAATTAAAACATTCTGCCCAGGGATTTTTCGCATCTGCGAACAAAAGCCCGCTTCTGCGGTACTGCATTTGCGGTCACCCGTCCTCTTCTGCGGAACTCACTAAAGGGACCAGGCCCCGCATCTGCGACTCCGCAGATGCGGCTAACCTGACCGCTTCTGCAATCCCAGACCATCTCCTCATCTCCCGCTTATGCAACCAAAAACATGCATAATCTGAAGCAGCAAAATCTGAAGCTGTAATTACACCTCAACTCTTCTGTTAACCACCCAAAATCATCCCGAAGCCCCCGGGACCTCAACCAAAAGCACAAACATAACCCACTACCTTATTCAAACTTGCTCAAATCGTCAAAATACCTCAAACAACATCAAATCTACCAAATCACATCAGATTCAAGCCTAAGTTTAAAAAATCTTCCGAAATACGCTTTCGATCAAAAAACCCAGCCAAACCACGTCTGAATGACCTGAAATTTTCTACCCAAATTACATAACGAGGCAAATGCAACTCTCGGAATTCCATTCCGACTCTTGGATCAAAATCTCACCTACCAATCGGAAATCGCCAAAATCTCAACTTCACCAATTCATGCCTAGTTCTACTCCGATCCTCCAAAACCAATTCCGATCACGCTCCCAAGTCATAAATTACCCAATGAAGCTAACCAAATCATACAAATTTCGTTCCGAGATCATATACAAATAAGTCAACTCTTGGTCAAACCTTTCAAATTGAAAGCTTTCATCTGAGATTGTTCTTTCAAATCCATTCCGATTTTCCTAAAAACTAAAACCAACGATCTACATCAGTCATAATACATTACACGGGGCAAGACATTCCTGAGAACTGGCGATCAAGTGCAAAAGCTCAAAACGACCGGTCGAGTCGTTACACTACTGACTTTGAACATCTGGATTTGTTTAGTATCCATCGTCATCATTGTACATATTCAATCTGAGTTTTTAGAGTTTGAATACTGTTCGGATAATTACATGTGTGAATTCAGCAATAAATTGGTAATAGTTTTAGATCTTCAGATATATATGGTACAGTAATAGTAGAACAATTTGTTTAAAGGATATATAACATGGCTATCTATGTATTGTGATGTTTGGGCTAGCATATCACTTATCTGTATGCTATTGGGCTTTATTAAAACTTTGAAATGTAAATTGTCTGGGCTTCATAAGAAAACAACTTGCCTTGAGTGCTATTGGGTCTAGACCGACAACTCATTTTGAAATGGAAAAACATCTGCCCG
Source organism: Nicotiana tabacum (assembly GCF_000715075.1). NCBI lineage: Eukaryota > Viridiplantae > Streptophyta > Magnoliopsida > Solanales > Solanaceae > Nicotiana > Nicotiana tabacum. Next base: position 130,614,445 of record NC_134087.1, read on the forward strand.
GTCACTTTTCTGGGCTCATTCTCTTGAGCCCAATTTTTCCCTCTTTGAATAATTTCCTTGGATTAAGCTCAAACAAAAATTGGGCTTCGAATATTTAAGCCCAGCCATGTACTTCAAAATCTTTACTACTATAGCTGCCCATTAAATTTATATCAATTCTAGATAAGTATATCATAAGGCCATCTCAATTAAGTATAGTTCTTTAAAAATGGAGTAAGGTGTGCCATCTTAATTAAAATCGCTCATGGCCCTCACATTAATTTTATAACTTAGATACTAAAAAATTGATTTCGTAGTTTACTTTAGGCGCATTAGTTAAACAATTATCATGGCTATGGGTACGGTTCCCGTGACGTAGTTGTGATGCTTAATTTTTAAAATCCGGGGGTACATTTATGTGACCCGTCCATAATTTAATCTTGTTAATAAAATAAATATATTGTGTATCATGAGTACGATTCCCGTGACATGATTTGCAATGTGTAACCAAATAATTAGTTGTATAACAATTGGATTATTAAAAGCAGTTTAAAATGAATAAAAATGCACATAGGTTTCAAAAATATTTTAAAATCAGATAAATTGGCCAATAGTAATAGTTGAGCGACCGTGCTAAAACTACAGAACCCGGGAATGCCTAACACCTTCTCCCGGGTGAACAAAATTCCTTACTAGGATTTCTATGTTTCGCGGACTGAAAAAAACAAAGACAAACCTTCCTCGATTCGGGATTTTAAACCGGTGACTTGGGACACTAATAAATTATCCCAAGTGGTGACTCTGAATTTAACCAAATAATCCCATTTCGATTGTCACTTTAATTGGAAAAACTCCCTTATACCCTGCCCGAGGTAGTAAAAAGGAGGTGTGACAGCGTTAGTACCCGATATTTATGGACTATTACCATACAATGTACCATATGACCATGATGGTAGGATGTATAAAGTGTATTAAAAATAAGTAGAATTTTAAGTAATTTGAGATAATTCTTAATTATGCGGGTAATTGGTTAATTCCGGGTAGCGGGATATTACCTAATTAAATTAACTGATTGTTGTATAAGATCAAAAATCAATGTGGAAACAACCCCCAATTCCCTATGTATGACTCTTAAGTTAAATATATAGGTGGCAAGGTTTGAGGATTTGACCAAAATCTTCTAACATCAATTATATATGAATTTTAAGAAAAATGGAATCATTATGTCATAAAAAGACATGAATCTCATCTCCACTTTTATTAAGTGAGATTTCAAAAATTCAAAATGTGATATCTTATATCAAGATCAAATCTAGTAACCAAAAACGCAAGAGATGGAAACATGAAATTTGCTTCGAAAAATTAATACAAGATCTGATTATGTGAAAGATGCAATTCTAAGGAAGCACAATATAATATTTTTTAAGAATATCATACAGATATTTTCTTATTCCAGGTATGTCAAGGATGATCCCTTCCTTCATTTTGGCATGATCTCGTCATTATAGAAGTTTGATAATGAGGCATAAAGAAAAATTAATATCCCTGAAATTACGTATATTTTTCTAGTTTTGTAAGTTACAATATTCTCTTTATCGGGACTTCATATACAATTGAGTATTTTTTTTCCACTCAAGAGAGCAGAGAGTTTATATATACAATATTATAGTATTTTCATTACCATTGAGCTATAATCGATGGGCAGGCTCCTATTGGGCAACCTCTGATCAGATGGTAAGTTATATACCGAGCCTACTGTGGCCGAGTGCCATTGAGAGAGTCCAGTTGGTCGAGATACAGAGCCTAGTATGGCCGAGCGCCTATGAGCGAGCCTACTACGGTAGAGCAGTTATATATATACCGAGCCTTATAGGACCGGACAACTATTTTACTTACTATATTGTGAGAGTTGAGTCAATATTAGCAGGTAAGCATATCTTCAGATTATCTTTGACTCCTAGTTACTTTCAGTTATTATATTATCAGCTCAGTTTCAGCTTCCAATATATTGCCTTACTTACTCGGAATATTATTTCGTACTAACGTCCATTTTCTGGGGGGGAGGCTGCATTTCATGCATGCAGGTTCAGACAGACAGACGGGTAGACCTCCTCATTACGTGTTGCCCGAGTTCAGCTTGTTCGGTAAGCTCCATGCCTTTCGGAGTAGCCGGGTCTAGAACCTTATGTACATCTTGTATATATGTTATGAGTAGGTCGGGGAGCTAGTCCGATCACAATATATCCATCAATAGAGGCTCGTAGACATATCCTATTAGTTAGTGCAGTATGGTGGGCTTGCAAGCCTTGCATTTATATTTGGTTGGTTTGTAAATTGTAATGATTCTGGCGGCCTTGTCGGCCTACTTTTATATCGATACCTAGTCAGTATTCACAGTTGCCTTGCAATGTGGCCCATAGTCAAAGTATGATATCATATTTTCAGAGTCCCTTAGTTGCAAGTTGATACACAAGGATAGTTGAGGCAGTAGGTGCCGGTCTCACCCCCAAGTTTGGGGCGTGACAGATGCCCCGGTGAGGAGGTGTGAGACGCTGGCATTGGAGGGCCAACGAAGAGGTAGAGGCAGGCCGAATAAGTATTAGGGAGAAGTGATTACGTGAGATATGACATTACTCTAGTAGACGAAGGACATGATCCTGGATAGGAAAGTGTGGAGGTTGAAAATAAAGGTAGAGGGTTAGGTAGCCTACTATTGTTCTTGTTTGCCACAGTAGCTTTGATACATCACTTAGTGTCCTTCATGTATTTTTTTTCTATCCTTAGATTGTCTTTATTACTTGTTGTTGCTTTATTTCAGTCTTTTGATAGCATTACTTAGTATTAGTTTTATATTTTTGCTCCGGTTGTCAGATTGATTTTCTTCTTATTGCCCCTCCCTTTTCCTTCCTGATCCTAGGGTTTACCGCAAAACATCATCTTCGCCTTTTTAAAGGCAAAGAGGTCTTCGTACATTCTACCCTCCTCAGACCCCACTTTTGGGACAACACTGGATTTTTTTATGTTTTATACATCTTACTAATCGGGCAATATTAGGATACCATTGGCACATCATAAATGTAAATAACTACTTTGCTGGTGGAAGCATTTCTTTATATAGTATTGATGTTTGGCTATAATTTTATATCTTTAGTGCATTAATTACCTTATATTTTGGTGTCTAATGATAAATTGTGCTACGTTTGAGCTTAATTAAGTTGTTTTTATGTGTAGGATTATTGGAATGTAAAAAGAAATGATGGTTGTACAAAGGGATGCTGAAAACACTTGAAAAGAGCACGTAAAGGCGAAAACTGGAGCAAGGCAAGCACCAGGCACAGACTCGGCGTCGCCTGGCTCCAGTAAGGAGAATAAAGTGCTAGGCATGGCCTCGCAAGGTCCCAGGCACGCTCCGAACTTGGCCACACGAGGTTAGGTGCCTAGTGTCCACCAGTTTGCAAATTATTCGTTTCCTACCAAGTTTTGGACTTGAGTCTCTGGTCTTAGCTTATAAATACATCCTAAATGTTATTAATGAAGTATGAGAAATATTTTGAAGACGACAAGGGCTTACAAACCCAAACGGAGCAGGGATAATTGATTCTTCTCCATATTGTATATGTTCATATCTTTTATGTTTAAAATTAACATTTTCATTGTTGTTATGAACATGAGTGGCTAACACCCCCTCCCCCTTGTTCTAGGATTACAAGTTGTTATTAAATATTGTTGTTTGATGGTTGACGATATTATATATTTTTATCATATTGAATTTTTATTCAATATTGGGCTAAATTATTTTACTATATAGCTAACAATAGAATACTATCTACAAATTTATAGTTGAGCTCAAAAGTGAGTGATAGATACTAAGGGTCCAGCAAACTATATAGAGAACCTGGTTCTCTATTAGTTCCCACAGAAACACACACACAGTAGTAAGTAAATAACACAATAGAGTTTTACGTGGAAAACTCCTAGCTCACGGAATTAAAAACCACGACCTACCATCGTAGGATTTCAACTTTACTATTGAGCAAACTTCATATTACAAACTATTGTAACCTAGGAATTGATCTATTGATCCTTCACTAACTTGTAATAACTCTATCACAAGACCGTTTGTAATAACTTTATTACAAAGCTTACAACTCGACTAACTCTAGCCAAGACACAAACACAAGGTTTATGGTTTTACAAAGAATTTCCTACACAATGCTTCTAACTAAGCTAAGTAGGAATTAAAAGTAAATCACTTTAACAAAGGTGCAATACAAATAAGGACATATAATGACTCAATGTAGGGAGTTGGTCCGTCGTTATGTTGTTCTTTGTTCTTGATGCCTTGAAAGTCACTTGCAAGATTGCGACACACTTGAGAGAAAGCTTGATCGATTCTAGAATGTGCAAGAGTGATGTTGCCTTTGCTTCATGTTAATATTACATGAGTGAAATCACTTGAATGATGCAAGCATATTTGGTACGAGGGAATTCCCTATAAAGTGATTGTTGCACTGTTTGCACTATTGTGTGTGTGCAGAGAAATAGTTGCAGTAACTTTATAGCTGTGGGGGGTTTGACTGGTACAGTCAGCAAGGGAACTGATGTCCATTTGTTGCCTCTGTTGTTTCTTTGACTCTGAATTTTTTAAACATGTCCCCGACTTGAGACTTGTTGTTCTTGAGCACTTGAGGATGTGGAACAGGTTCCCCATCTGGTTCTGAATAGTAAGTTTGTTAGATCATCCAAACATAACAGGATGCATAACGTATCAATTTCCCCCATTTTGATAATAACAAACTTGTAGATGAAGTCCCCCCTAAGAATAAGAGTATCATACATGTTTCCTGTATTCCCCCTGAACTTCCCCTTAAACTTATTTCCGCTCAATTAATTGACATCATAAAACGATTAGTCACAAGCAATAAGCAAAATGAAGTCTATCCAGGTTAACTCATCCCAGATCTGCACACAAACATGACTTAAAACAGAGCATAAGAGCAAAGCATGCCTAGAAAAAGGATGGGATATTGATTAATTTTGGAAATAACAAGGAGCAGTACCATTTGTTACATAATTATCCACAAAAAACAAAAAACAAAATACCAGCCACTAAACATATCCAAACATAGGAAACCAAAAACAGAGGACAAACAACTTGAACTTGACACTGAAAGGGAACAAGTTTAATGAGTAATGTAAGAGGGAGGTACAAAGGAAGAGGCAAGAGTTCTAAAGAGGATCTCTATTCGAGCATTTGCTGACACCTGCTCATTAAAAAACGCCTTCTTCAAGCCCTCGACCTGTTTTCAAAGATCAGCATTTTCCTTTATAAGACGGGCAACCTCTGTGCTTTGTTAAGTGCTGGAACCCGGTGCCACCTGGGCCTGAATGAGCTGACCTTTGAGAATGGAATTTCATGCCTTCAACTTCCTTATCTCTTCAGTGGAACTATTTTAAGCTTCAATAAGCTAAGAAATAGTGGAATTGTTGCCAACCCCTCCCCTATTATCAATGCACTCATACTTTAGCCTTTCCTAAAGGGACTTTGAAGAATTCAAATACATTAGTGAGTAGGAACCCGTAAGGCAGCCCATGATTACTATTCTTAAAATCTGCCACTTTTTTCATATGCTCTATCATGCGACTAGGCAGGTTTATAGTGGTGTAGGCATCCAGTGCTTCCATAAGAAACAAGTTTTCTCGTAACATAATGGAATGTCTTTCTTCCCATGGAAGGAGAACTTTGTTCACCATTTCAAACATCAGTTGGTACACTGTAAGGAGGGCTTTCTTGTGTACCTGTTCCCCTTGTTGTACTGTATTATCCTTCAAGATGGCATTTCTGAAGTTTGAAGAATAAGTCCCCTCAATATAGGATATTCCGCCAGTAGGCACTCTCAAGATAGTTCCCAATACAACAGTATCAATAACAAAGTCAACACCATTCACCTTCATGCAGATGTTTTCATCCTTGACTGTGAAAAAGTCGGCATAGAAACTGTGCACCTCTGCCTTATACACTTTAGGACTCTCACTTGTGAACAAATGTGTCCACTATTGAAATTCATAGATATCAACCAGTTGGCGCATTCCTGTCATGTCAAGAATATCAGGGCAAATGTGCTGCCCCACAACACCTTCTTGTTTCTCAAATTTTCCCTTCCTTCATCTTTGGCCACACCCACCTTGGCCTTCTTGGAGGAACCAGGGTCCTCATTGGTACTAGCCTTCCGTTTCACTGATTTTCTTACACTTTTCACTTTGTATTTCTCAAACACCTTCTCATCAGACACCTCGGCCACTTTCTAATCGGACTTGTCAACCTCAACATTGCTAAACTCCATCACACTCACAGATGACTCCTTCCTTGATCTTGAAATTGCAGGTTTCTTGGAGGACTTACAAACTAAAGAGCCGAGTTCCTCAGTCACCTCATCATCAATGTCAACAATAAGTGTTGTAGGCACTACTTCCTCATTCACAAACTTTCTACCCTTCACGAATATCCTCTTCTTCTTTACTTTTTTGTTTTTCTTCAGAACTGATTCAAGAGCTTCCTTCTTTTGCACCTTAGTAGTAGGTATTTTAGTAGTGGACTCCTTGGGTGTTTCCTTTCTACTCCTAGCACTGATGAAGCTTGAAAGAGCCACATTTTCATACTCTTCTTCACTATCCTCATTTTTTTCCTCAGACATAGATCTCATCTCATGAGCAACAATGGTCAATGGCTCAACATAGAAATGAGGAGAAAGAGCAGGATCAATACTGACCTAGGGTTCTATTGAAGAACATGAGGTTTCGTCCCTATTAGGAGCAGAGGGCTCCTCTTGTGCTAAGGGATCATGTCCCTCAAGTGGTTCCTCAATAGTACTTTCAGGTGCTAGGTTTTTGATAGGCACCGGTTCCCTACCCTCTACCTGTAAACTATCACCTTCCCCTTAAGACCCATTAGTTTCAGACACACCCTCATAACCACTAACCAAACTTCCCTCAGCAGTTATTGACAACATATTCTCTATGGCCTCTTGTTCATTTAACCCCAAAGTAAACTCAGAAGGCACAAGAAGAGTATTACCTGTAAAATCGGCAACATTCTAATCGAGGCCTTGGGTAGTCATCCCGGACTCATCTCCATTATAAACCACACCTTGTTGTTCCTCAGAACTCTCTTCCACTTGAAGACTAGAGACTTCCTAATTTTATTCTCCCTCTACCGTCTCTCCCTCATCCATTTTTTTCGACGAGGCAAAAGGAGAGGTTATAGCCACAAACCTCTTGGAATTCAAGGTTCTGTGACTCCAATGAGAACCAATACTTGATTAGGTTAGAGAAAAGGTAGTGGGTTGTTGGGAATCTTTCTTAGGGTTTGGACTAGCTGGTATAGGGCTCGTAGACTCTGTCATCGATGCTTCAATAAATGAAGACATAGTGGGGACGATACATAGAACATTTGTGGCTTCGAGATTCTCAGACATGGTTGAGTGTAGTGAGAGTTTATGGAAAAAGAAAGTGTTTGGCTGTTGAGAGAAAAAGGGAAATTTTGGATTTTGATGTGAACAATTATGAGAGTGACAATATTTGGATTTATTTAAAGAGGGTGAGGGACCGGTTAGGGACGGATATTGATTTTTCTTTGGTAGTCGAGTCATTTCATAACGGGTAGGATGCTTGGGTTCTAAAGAGGGTAAAAAGGAGAAACTGACATTTTTATGACGCGGCACCATTTTTAGTCTTTAAAAAGTTGTGCATGAGAGTACAAAAGAACTACTAACCTGTGTCAAGGGAACCAGGTTCCCTGATAGATATTGTAATATGAGCCTCATCCTTTTACCAAGATGCAATACTATTAGCTTCTTGTTTGCTCTATAATCACCATGCGTCTACTTGTAACGGTTTAGAAATGAGTTTTACCTTCCCATAAAATGCTTTTTAGCTATTTTACCTGTTCATTTCTTTCATAGCCAATCATCAAGGGACCAGGTCCTCAACTTGATTTTATCAACCCCAGTTCCAAACGATTCTTTTCAAAGTGCTCTCTGCTCAGCTTTGGTGAAGATATTTGCAATTTGATCTTCTGTATTACAAAACTTCTTGCAGATAAGCCCTTTTTCAACATTATCGCTGAGAAAATGATGTCTCACATCAATTTGCTTTGTTATTTTATGTTGAACTGGATTATTTGCCGTGTTGAGAGCCTTGGTGTTGTTATACAGTAATGGCAAACAATTAGAAACATACCAAAATCTTCTAGTTGCTACTTGATCCACAACAGTTGAGCATATCAAGAGGTAGCCACCACATACTCAGTTTCTGCAGTTGAAAGATCCACTGAGTTTTATTTTCTTATACCCCATGAAATTAGACACGTTCCTAGAAAGTGTGTCATGATAGAAGTATTTTTCCTTTCCACTAGATAACCAGCGTAATCAGCATCAGCATACCCGATCTAGTCAAAATTGTCTCTTGAGAGATAGTAGAGAACCATGTCTTGCATTCCTTTGAGATACCTCATTATTCTCTTGGCAGCCTTCAGATGAGATTCTTTTAAATTAGATTGAAACCTGGCACACAGTCCCACACTAAAAATAATATCTAGTCTTCTTTCTATGAGATATAAGAGTGACCCAATGATACCTCTCTATATGGTCTCGTTCACAAGAGAACCAGGTTCATCTATGTCTAGACGAGTGGCAGTGGCAATAGGGGTATCAATGACCTTTGAATTTTCCATCTCAAATCTCTTTAGAAGCTTTTTGATGTATTTCTGCTGACTTATCATTGTGCCATTTTGAGTTTGCTTAATTTGTAGACCTAAGAACAAATTTAATTTCTACATCATGCTCATATCGAACTCGCTTCCCATGAGCCTTGCAAACTCTTCACACAAAGAATCATATGTTGCACCAAAGATGATGTTGTCAAAATAGACTTGCACGATGAGCATGTTCCTCCCTCGTTTCTTTAGAAATGAGGTGTTGTCGATCTTTCCTCTTGTAAAGTCATTTTCAAGGAGAAATTTGGACAACCTTTCATACCATGCACGAGGAGCCTACTTCAGCCCATATAAAGCCTTGTCAATTTGGAATACATGCTCAGGGTGCTCATGACATTCAAAGCCAGGTCGTTGCTTGACGAAGACTTCTTCCTTTAGAAAACCACTCAGAAATGCACTTTTGACATTCATTTGGAAAATTTTGAATTCCATATGAGATGTAAAGGCGATGAGGATTCTGATGTCCTCCATTCAAGCAACTGGAGCAAAAGTTTCATCAGAATCAATCCCTTCTTCTTAATTGTAGCCTTGAATTACTAGACTTGCCTTGTTCTTTATTGTGTTTGCAAACTCATCAAGTTTGTTTCTAAATACCCACATTGTTCCTATAATAGTTCTATCAGCAGGTCAAGGAACCGGGTCTCATACACTGTTCCTTTCAATTTGATGGAGTTCATCTTGCATAGTCGTAATCCAGTTAGCATCTTTCAATGCTTCCTCGATATTTTTGGGCCTAATTTGAGAGAGAAAGGCTGAGAAGGCAAGTGAGTTTCTTGATTTTAATCTAGTTTGAATCCTTGAGTTAAGAGGAGTTATCACGTTTTGAAAAAGATGTGAATTTTTGTGCTTCCAGTTAGACACTTGAATCTCATTCTGAGAGGGTCTAGGTACTTCTGAATGTGATACTTGGTTGATGTGAGTTCCGCTTCGCAGCTCAGCATTTGGGGTTCATTGGACAACATCAACAACTATGTTCTCATCTTCAGTTGTTGTGATTGAGCAACTAGGTTCCTTCATATGAGTTGGAGATGCAACTACACCATCATCATTTGATTCCTTGATGTGACTCATCATGTCAGTCTTTCCATTTGCCATGCCAATGACTTCACCAGGAATAATTGACTACTCTCCGTCTTGATTAATATTATCATGTGAATCTTTCCCACATAGGTGGTGAGATTCATTAAAGATCACATGTATGCTTTCTTCAACACATTGAGTTCTTTTGTTGGAGGCTTTGCTTTGTGATGAATAGTCTAGAAAGATTCCTTCATCACTTTAGGCATCAAATTTTCCAAGTGCTTCCTTACCATTGTTGAGGAAAAAACATTTGCAGCCAAATGTCCTTACATGTTGACAGCTTGGCTTTCCTCCCCTTCAACAGTTCATACGGGGTTTGTTTTCAAAAGGGACCTGATCATGCACATGTTCACCAAGTAGCATGTAGTATTGACTACTTCTACCCAGAAACTTTTTGCAATGCCACTGTCAATCAACATTGTTCTTGCTATATCTTCAAGAGTCCTATTCTTCCTCTCCACAACACATTTTTGTTGAGGTCTTCTTGGATCTGAAAAATTATGACATGACATTTTCAGCACAAAATTTGTCAAATTTTGCATTGTCAAATTTTATACCGTGATCAGATCATATACACACTATATTATGGCTCATCTCCATTTGGATCTTCTTCACAAATGCAGCAAAATACTGGAAAAGTTTCATCCTTGGTTCTGAGGAATAGGGTCCGGTGAATCTGGAATAATTGTCCACTAGAACAAAAATGTACTTTTTTCCTCCTCTACTTGGCACCCTCATAGGTCCACACAGATCCATATGGAGGAGATAAAGTGGCCTTGATGTACTAACTTCATTTTTGGGCTTGAAGGAGGATTTGACTTGCTTTTCTTTTACGCATGGATCACACACCTTGTGATCTTTGAAGCTTGACTTGGGCAGGCCACGAACCAGGTCCTTCCTGACCAATTTGTTCAGTAACATAAAACTTGCATGACCCAATTTTTTGTGCCATAGTTCCGCATCATCACCAAATGCACTCAGAAAAGTGAGATCCCCATTTTGTAAGGACTCAAAATCAGCAACATAGATGTTTTTGTATCTTTTAGCCACCAGGACCATTTCACCAATCACAAGATTTGTGACTGTGCATGTTTTTGACACAAATTCCACCATGTTTCCTTTGTCGGAGATTTGGGAAGCACCCAATAAGCTGTACTTTAAGTCGTTCACATAATGCACATTTTTTATTGAATGAGTGAGAGACTTCTCAATTCTTCCTACTCCTAGAATGTATCTCTTTTTTCCATTTCCAAAGGACATACTCCCTCCTTGCAGGGATTTGAGTGAAAGGAAATCATTGGTGCTTCTAGTCATGTGCTTAGAACAACCACTGTCCATATACCATATTTGGTTGCTCCCTTTCACTGCTCCCTACACAAGGAAATCAAGGATTAGACATAGGAACCCAAACAAGTTTGGGTCTCTTGAAGTGAGGAAAAAAGGTGAATTAAGGTTCTTTTGTTACAAGCAGGCATCACCCATTTTTTATATGAGGGACTAGGTTCTTTAGCAGTAGTCACTTTTTTCAGCAAAAACTTTATTTTCCTATTAGGATTGAAATCTAGCTTTACATGTATCTTTAAAATGCTTAGTGTTACCACCATGAGTGCAAAGCTAGTTATTAGGGACAATAACGTACTTGCTATGAGGGTTGTAAGGAGACTTTTCCCTTTGGAACCCGATTCCCTTCATGTTTTCCGAATTGTTCTTATACATGGCGGTGATAGCATCAGAGGACCAGGTCCACTTAAGTGATATTTCTAAGTTATTCTTACCTCGCCTAGATATTCCTGAAGTTGTCTGTTACTCTCAAGTTCAGCATACAAACTAAATTTCACTAATTTTAGCTCATTTTCAAGCCTAAGATGTTCCTCACTTGCAACTTCCTTTCCCTTTTGACCGATCTCATGCCTACCTTCCCGCATTAGTTCCTCAATTGTTTCCTTTAGGTCCACAAATACTACTAATAAGTCATATCTCTCATATTCTGTGTTTGCAATCTTTTCAGTTAAAACATCTTTTTCCTTTTTTTAAACATTCAATGGTCTCTTTTAGATCGACCACAACAACCACTAGATCATCTCTCTCATGTTCTACTTTACCTAGTTCTACAGTTATTGCATTTTTATCATTTATAAGACTATGATAAGCATCAATTAAAGCATTTTCCAAAGATATAAGCTTTTATGAGAGTAAGAATCAAATTTCTTTGAACGTATACAAAGTTTACCTCATCATCATCATCATCGTCGTCGTCATCAGATTTTTCCATATGGCAAAGATAGAGTCATATTCAGCTGCTTTACATTCTACTTCCATCATGGAGCTATAACCTTATTCATCATCTTCTCCAGAATCATCTCCTCTAGATTCGCTGGAGGAGTCTCCCCATACAGCAAGAGATTGTTTTACAATATTGTTAACGACATCTTTTCTCTTGAATCTTTTGTTAGGAACCGGGTTCCTCTTGGCTGCTTTTTTGGTGTTGTGTTTATACTGTTCTTGCTTGAGGAGAGGGTAATCCTTGATGAAGTGTCCTAGATTCCTGCACTTATGACACAAGTCATAGTTTCTTGGCTTACTGGAGTAGCCCCTTTTTGGAATACCTCCATTTTTGCGAACCATTTTCTGAAATCTCCTTTCTAGGTTAGCCATATCCGCATCCTCACCACTTGAGTCATTGTTATCTATCTTGAGGACCACGTTCTTCTCTCTTTTGGGCTCTCTTCTCTCATTATCCTTCTTCTTCTTCATTTCATAAGTTTTTAGATTACCAATGAGTTCATAAAATTGTCAGCTTTTGCAGGTCCTTTGCCTCAATGATGGCATTTACTTTGCTTTCCTAGGAACCAAGTAATACACTAAGCATTTTCCTGACAATTGTGTTCCTTGGAATGATTCCTCCCAGAGAGTGAAACTCATTGATGATAGAGGTGAAACGAGTGGGCATGTCCTAAATGGACTCATCATCCTTTATCCTAAAGAGCTCATATTCAGTGGTTTGCATATCAATCTTCGATTGTTTGACTTGAGTTGTCCCTTCATGTGCTATTTTGAGATCTTCACATATCTCCTTGGCAGATTGACAGGCTGAAAAACTATTGTACTCATCTGGTCCAATACCACAGACGAGGATTTTTTTTACTCGAAAGTTTTTCTCTATAGCCTTGCGGTCAGCATCGTTGTAATCCTTTCTTGTTTTGAGAACTTTCACTGCTGGTTCACCAAGGATCTCCGTATGAAAGAAGGGGCCATCGTAGATAACATCCCATAGCTCTGAATCTTCATCTATGATAAAATCATGCATACTTGTCTTCTACCATCTGTAGTATTGGCCATTGAATCTTGGTGGCATGTTGGTAGATTAACCTTCTTCAAAGTTTGATGCAGCAGCCATGAGGATCCTTTCTAGGTGTTAGCCTGATAGAAAGAATCTACTCAAATACCAATTGATAGAAACTAAGGGTTCACCAAACTATATAGAGAACCAGGTTCACTATTAGTTCCCATAGAGACACACACAGTAGTAAATAAATAACACAATAGTGTTTTATGTGAAAAATTCTCAGCTCACAGGACTAGAAACCATGACCTACCCTCGTAGGACTTCAACTTCACTACTGAGCAAACTTCAGATTACAAACTATTGTAACCTAGGAATTAACCACCCAATCCCTCACTAACTTGTAATAACATTATCACAAGCCCCTTTTCAATAACTCTATTACAAAGCTTACAACTCGACTAACTCTAGCTAAGAAACAAACATAAGGTTTATGGTTTTCAAAAGGTTTCGTACACAATACTTCTAACTAAGCTAAGTAGGAACTACAAGTAAATCACTTTAACAAAGGTGTCATACAACTAAGGACATATAATGACTCAATGTAGGGAACTGGTCATTCGTTATATTGTTCTTTGTTCTTGATGCCTTGAAAGTCACTTGCAAGATTGCGACACACTTGAGAGAAAACTTGATCGATTCTAGATTGTGCAAGAGTGTTGTTTTTCCTTTGCTTCATGATAATATTACATGAATGACATCATTTGAATGATGCAAGCATGTTTGGTATAAGGACATTCCCCATAAAGTGACTGCTGCACTGTTTGCACTATTGCATGTGTGCAGAGAAACAATTGTAGCAACTTTACAGCTGTGGTGGTTAACTGGTACAATCAGCAAGGGAACTGATGTCCATCTGTTTCCTCTGTTATTTCTTTGACTCTGAATTTTTGAAAGATGTCCCAAACTTGAGACTTGTTGTTCTTGAGCACTTTAGAATGTGGAATAGGGTTCCCATCTGGTTCTGAACAGTAAGTTTGTTAGATCATCAAAACATAATAGGATGCATAACCTATCAGTGAGAACTATAGATTGCATATAAGATTGAATATAATAAGTTCTTGAATCCGGGCATGAAGAATAGATTCGCTATTAGGATAGACATATTCTAGTTACCTTGGTTGTTTTTATAGGAGATATACATGCATTCTAGTTAACTCTAATCCTATAGACATATAGTATTAGGTTGACTTGAATAGGCGAGCGAAGAATCAAAAGAACTTCGCAAGTATAATAAACCATGTTAATCAACAAATCAGATAGATCAAGTAGTTGCATTGACCAGAAAAATACAATAGGAGAAACGTTAATCTCATAACTCTAGAATATCTCTATCCTTATTTAATTTGTTCCTTTGTTTGCTCTAATAGCATTCTTGTTCTTTTGATTGCTTCTCAGTTTTCGTAGTAATTTTGGATAATAAAAATTACAATCATCTTCTGTAAAATGGCTTGAACAAATAACTTATATGTAGTTTAGTTTAGATACTTTCTTCTTACTTTATTACTTATCGACCACCACCTATACTTGTGTATGCGTTTGGCCCAACAAGTTTGTGATTTTACTTTGTTAGATATCTATTAATCAAATGATCTCTTCATACTTACTATAGCTGATTATTTTTTAATGCGGCTTTCATATAACAATAACTCTTTTTATTGGTAGATACGAGGTATGACTTACTTAAACTGAACATGTAAAATGAGTAATTCTTAAAACAGAATCTTTTTTAGGATTATGTATTCTATGTTGACTTTTGTTATCATTGTTATTCTTGGTGACCCCGTTTAAACCACCCTTTGATCGACACATTTGAAGCAAGCTGTCTGTTTGTCATTTCCCTGATCACTTGAAAAGATTTGATCTCTAGCTCGTTGAAGAAGAAGCAGGAAGAGAGAATAAATCCAGGCATTGACATATCGATCATCTGTCTATTAATTAGGTCCCAATAAGATGGATCAAGTCTATTTCTCTGCCATTTTTTTATTCTCAGACTTTACGAATGCGTTATTCCAATACTATCACTTTCGGTCGTCCCATATGTCTGCCCATGCACCAATGTCAAAGCGGGGCGGAGCTAGAGTTTAAGATGCGTGTTTGGCCAAACCCAGTATCTTTTGGTTTAAATTCTGATTTGACTTAAGAAATCTATTTTATATATATAAATTATCAATTTAGAATGTAGTTACTTAAAAGGGCAAGAATTTTAGAACCAAAAACTTCAAATCTCGCGTACGCCTTTAGTCAAAGCCAAAGAATTTGTGAATGTGCTAATTAAGAATTTCTTGATTTTCAGTGTAATTGTTAAGGCAAATGTGCTGAGTTTTCTATTCTAATGTTTGTAAGTTGGATTAATTTGATCCGGTGAATATTAGTTGAAAGTTAGAGTTATTCGGTTTCCAGACTTTCATCTACCAAGTCAAACTGATCATGTTGCAGTTTGGTGCGACAAAGAGATGGTGAAAATCCTTCATATAAATAACTATTTCGTGCCCATTGTTGAAGTTCACTAGAACTACTATATACGAGTTCCATCAACGGATTGGAAGAGAAATGTGATTGTTGTCTTGTTGAGGTTGGATAAATTAAGTAGTGAAATATTATATGGAGAGAATAGTTAAAAAAGAAAAAGTATATATCATATCATAAACTGGTGGGATCTATGTGGCGGCGAGCGGGAAACGGCGGACAATGGTCTTAGTGGGAAGCTGGTGGTTATGGCATTTGTGGTGGAGATTCTTGACGGCGTTATGATGGTGTCATGGTGGACATTTGAAGACGGTGAAGGAATTTCACGGGAATCTGGAGGCTTTTTAATTTCATGGGCTGATAAAATACGGTGATGGAATTTGAAAACATAGACACACTGAAAATGACACCTCTGGCTCGGAAAAAAGAAGAAGGGAATCTTATAGAAATATCTCAAATAAGTTCTAACTTACGGCCATTAATTATAAAATTAACAAAATTAACCAAGCATATATAAAAATTGAAAACCCAATAAATAAGGTTTTTTCTCTTCCAGAATCACACGGAAAGATCTCCTTCCATACTTTTAAGCGTGATTAGCAACAGTAGATGCAAGATGAAAAGGAAATTTCATGGATGAGATAGCAAACAAGGTGACTCATATATATATATATATATACACACACACAAAAAAAATAAATTTGAGCAATATTAGATGTGATTTGGACTGATTTGGTATCAAAATTTGTAGTTAAAATCAAGTTCAAAAAACTCTTCTGTGACACATGTATCAAACATGTATCATGAATGTATTACACACACACACATGTATATATTGATATACATTGATATAACATGATACACATATGATACACAATAATACACAATGTGATACACATTAATTGTTTTCATGTTCATCTTCTAATTCGAATTTTCAATTCAAACATGTGATGACCCGATAGGTCATCTAGAGTTTTAGAACCTAATTCTTTGTTTCGATGCCTCAAATATCTCATGCATGTGCAGTCCGGGTATTTTTCCGGAAAGTTTTTATATTAAAAACTGATAAAATATTTAAAAAAATCTTAAAATCTATTTGAGTTGGCTTAGGTTGACGTTTTGAGGAAATGAACCCGGATCTGTATTTTGACAATCTCGGTGGGTCTGTGTCGTGATTTGGGACTTGGACGTATGCTCCGAATCGAATTCGGAAGTTCCTAACTCGAGTTATCGCGTTTTGTTGAAATTTGAAAGTTTCAAGGCTTAATGAATCTAAAGGTTTGGCCAATGTTTGACTTTATAGATATCGGGTCCATATTTTGGTACGTTATGTGGAGCACTGGTGTGTTATTTTGAATTCCTTCTACCCACTGGTAAGTTATATTGAACACTCAGTACCAGCTGTGCAACAACGACTTGTGATATCATGGATGAGATGCAAGATGTGTTGCTATGTTGTGGAGATAAGCCAGTCTGGCAGACTTGAGGCAAGGTTCAGACCGCAACTTGGGCTCGCTGGTTTCAGTTATGTAAGCATGTACTCTTGGACTTATAAGCTTCGGTAGTGTCTCTAGGAGTGGGATTGATGGCTCAGTGAGTGGTTGCATAGCTATATGATAAGTACTGTGTGACTGAGATATGCACTTAGATGGTTTGGATGTGATGAAGAGGATTTGCTTGGGGTGTAAAGGACTATGGATGCTTGATTTCTATCTTGATGTGTGGTACAACCTCGAAGTAGATTCTTATGTCTTGTTGACGAGTTAGCCTAAGAAAGATTTAGTGATTGCATAGTGGTTGTGCCTATCTTAGGGCGTAATGAGATGCCAATTTGAGGCTAGCAAGTGTGTTATCTCATGTGGAATGTTCTTCGGTTGTGTGATCCCAATGAGGTTTATATGAAGAGTTTTCTTTCTACCAGGGAAAGTGTATGTGCTGCAATTCGAGTTTGACGAAGCTGGTATGAAAATAAATACCACATCTATTTGAAATGTACATAAACTTAGTGGCTCATGACTTGTAATACCAGTCCTTGGGTTGATGTATAAAAATTCAGTTATTCATTATTGATCTCTTCTTGTTGTCATTTGAATTGTGATGAGTGTTAGTTGTGAACCTAGCAGGTTGGGTTAGGTGCCATAATGACTAACGGATTTTGGGTCGTGGCAAATTGGTATCAGAGCTCTAGGTTCATAAATTCTACGAGTCTTGAGCGAGTGCCTAGTAGAGTATTGCGGATTGGTGTAATGATATCCATACCTATCATCGAGAGGCTATAAGGCATCTAGGAAAAATTTCCCATCTTTCTTTCTTTGTCGTGCGATGTTGATTCAGGTTGAAGCGTATCTCTTTGAATTCCTTCCACCCACTAGTACGTTATGTTAAGCACTCAGTGTCGCTGTGCATAACCGACTTGTGATGTCATGGATGAGGTGCAAGATGTGTTTTCTAGGTTGTCGAGATAGGCCAGTTTGGCAGACTTCACGCCAGGTTTAGACCGCAGCTTGGGCTCGACGGTTTCAGTTATGTGAGAATGTACTCTTGGACTCACATGCCCGGTAGTGTCCTTAGGAATGGAATTGATGGCTCAGTGAATGATTGGATATCTATATGATGAGTACTGTGTAATTGAGGTCTGAACTTAGATGGGTTGGATGTGATGAAGAGGGTTTGCTTGGAGTGTAAAACCCTATGGATTCTTCATTTATGTCCCGATGTGTGGTACAAACTCGAGTTATAAGAGTGTTCTGGATATTTTAGTTGCTCATTATTGAATGAAGTAGATTCTTATGTCTTGTTGATGAGTTAGACTCGGAAGATTTAGTGATTGCATAGTGGTTGTACCTATGATAGGGCATAGTGAGATGCCAATTTGAGGCTAACAAGTGGGTTATCTCCTGTGGAATGTTCTTGGGTTGTGTGATCCCTATGAGGTATATGTGAAGAGTTTTCTTTCAACCAGGGGGAAGTGTATGTGCTACAATTCGAGTTTGTTTCGCTTGAGGAAGTTCGCATGGATGTCACGAGGATGGATATGCGCTTAATAGATGATTTGAGGTATCTTATGATTAGAGATACATGAGTGTATAAAATTTAGTTGAATTGCACTATGGGATTATGGCAGCTATGGAATAAGGTTATCATGGGTAATCAGAAGTTGTGTCCTATGCTTTGAACTAAGTGGGGGAGTCCGCTGTCGACGAGGTTATTGCACGGTTATGTGGTATGTTGAGTTAGGTATGATGCATGTTTGTTGATCAGTTATGACTTGAAGAGATTGATTTCGATGATGACTCGAGTAAAAAAACTTCTACATGCATGATTTATTACACCTTATGGATATATGAAAATCTCGGAGTGATTCGGGTTTTCTATTTGTGGTGGATGTAGGGTGCATAGAGTAAGGATTCACTAGGTTGCTTTTAGAGATGTAGGTTACTCCGTAGGTATTTATGTGGTAATGGAGCACAAGTTGTTTGGCTTGTTTTGGTGGTGCATGTAGATTAGAACAGAATGGATGGCACTTGAAAAGGTTCTAATGAGTTTAAGATTCATATGTGGTATTTGAGGGTTCCTCGAGCTTTGTACATAGCTAAGATCTAAGAATTTCATTGGAGGATTCTGAGACTTGTGTTATTTTCTTTATCATTAGTGATCCTACATTTCAGTATCAGATAAGTTAAGGAAACAACATTAGATTCATAGAATAATTCAAAGGGGGTATCTCGGTTGCATCATTTTGGGTTCTTAAGAGAAAATATAGTGGCTTCTGGGCTTTAGGAGAACGTGGTTTCATGCTAGGATCGTTAGTGGTGAGCTTTGGTTAAGGATCATAGTGTACTAGCAATGAGAAGTGTTAGCTTGGTAGTGTTTCGGGTCGTCATGGTAATAGAAATGATCAGTTCTTTTGGTGCCGAGAGGCTTTGAAGGTTTATGGTGGCAACACTTCTGGGTTTGGCGATCATCTGGATTGGGTTGAGTTTGAGGATTCAGTTCTGATGGTTTGGTTTTGTGCTAATGGGTTTCGAAGAGTTGTCAATGATTTTGATCACGACTTTGGATAGATGTTTTCTACGGGCATAGGGAGTTTGTTGCGTGTAGTGATATTCTCCTGGATGGGGTCAAGTGAAAGGTTTCTGGCTGACGGACTGTGTATCCAGCTTGTGATTCAGAGTTGATAATATGGTTCTCGTGTTTTCGTATGATGTCATGATAGAAGTGGTGCGACGTGTGGGATTTAGATTTGCATGTATAAGTTTGTGGTTCAGTTTTGAAGGGAAGGTCATGAGTTCCAAACAGCATGGATGGTTTCAAATGTTTAGAATAATTCTGGCACTATCTAGTATCACCTATGAAAGGTGCGCATTTCAAAAGGCGCAATGTGTTTTGACTTGTTGATGCTTGACAGGTATTATGGTAATCTCCTGGTTGATCGATTGCTAATGCTCATATTTTTCTATGTGGTATGGAAGAATTATGGGAGTATTTCTTGTAAGATGATTGTGTAGAAGGGTTGTGTCAGTCACTTGACTAGTCAAGTTGGAATCAGATATTGTGATTCTAGCATTTTAGGGATTTGGAGACTGGGAGTTCTATAGGTAGACAATTTCTTAGTTGCGGATTGTGAGGGTATGGCTAAGGTTAGGCAACTAGGGGTATGTGTTATAGATAGGTTACTATGTACTTAGGGAAGGTTATCTACCTATTTCCAAAGGATCAAAATTGATTTAGAGGCCACTGATAGGCCTAATGAGAATGTGTATTCTAGATCGGGTCAGATTTGTTTACTCAGCACAGCCATGGTTGAGGGGTTGCCATCGGTTTGAGTTGGTCTTATTCATGTTATGATATATTTCATATGTTACTATCCTATTCTACGATGAGTTTCGAGACTGTTGACTATTTGCACACATGATGCGGTTATTTTTAGCCTTGCAGCGACACTCGAGCGAGATGGCTCTTGGGGTGTTAAATTTTTTATTGCGCCTTAGCTATGTTTTCCTGTCTGTAGTATATTGTGCTATACGATTTATCTATGTTTATGGTCATGCACTTCGTGCATTTGCTGTTGATACACATGTAGTTGTTTATTGTGAGCGTCATGGCTAGATGGGTATTCCATGTTGATCTGTATGTTTGGATCGTGATACGTGCCGCTACAGAGTTATGATAGGACATGATACTTCATGTTTACTTCATGTTCCTTGCCTCTTCCTTATGAGATGGGCTTATAGTATTGTGCTTTTTGGTGGACTTGTTGGGTGGTTCTCTCATTTGGTTCTCTTTCCACCTTCGGCTATATTCGAGTTATTGCTTGTTGGGTACGGATTGCGTCGTATGTGACTAGGTGGAATTTTGTGTGGCTCGTCGATCGAATAACTTCTACTGACTGAGTGGTTATGAGTTTCTACATGTTTCTATCACGACCCAAAAATCCCTCTGAATGAGTCATGATGACACCTAGTCTCTAAACTAGGTAAGCCTAACATTAACTAAATTAACATTGACATTTATTAACTTCACACAAAAAAACTTTGAATAAATCACAATTCTCAAAACCGGTGGTACAAGTCATAAGCCTTTCTAAGAGTAGTTATACAAAATAAATACAACATTGTTCCATAACGAGAAGGAATCAATGGAACGTAAATACAAAAGAAGGTGACTCCGAGGCCTGCGAACGTAGCAGCAGGTTGCCTTGAGTCTCCACTGCGACGATCCGCACAACTACTATAGATCAATACATAGATCCGTACACACAAATGTACAAAAGTGTAGTATGAGCACACCACGACGGTGCCCAGTAAGTATCAAGACTAACCTCGCTGGGGTAGTGACAAGGAACAGTTAAGATACCTACTGGTCAAACAAATTGAACAAGATATGATGATAAAATTTCAAGAAAAAGATAACAAAGTAATATCAACAGCAGGGATAAATAAAACTACAAATAGTAGAGACAATAAAGGGAGAACACGGATAGTAACGAATGATAACCAAGTAAATCAAATAACCAAATAAATCAACACCGACATAATAGGGACACAGACAAGTAAGAGTGTGTTCAAATAAGGAAGGCAATGCCAACTCAAACGATCACATCATGTCTAATACACAATCTCGACCATCTCAATCCTCTGTTCCTCACAACATAATCTCAACTTTCGAACATTTAATACACATGGCACCTTGTGCCCATATATTTTCCATCTCACTTTTCACAACAAGATCCATATACTATACAATACATAACGTCCATACAAATGCAATTAAGATGTTCAAGAAGTCTCATTTACATCGCATAAGGTAAATTATAATTCCTAACCAATTAGGAAAATCAGCGAGAAAAGATGAAGTTATTTTTAGAAGTCATTTGTGTAGAGAAAGTACCCTTTTCAATTAAAATACATCATCAAATGAATTGATATCTTTAACATGGGATTTAATAACTTAAAACATAGTATAAATTCCTTTTTAAGTAAAATACAACCTCAGACGGTTTAAGAAAACTTAATTGCGAAACTAATTGTATTAAAAATATAACAACTATTAAAATTTGAAGTATTGAAATATATATATAAACACAACGAGTTCAAATTTAAAAAAATCATACAAAGCAGCGTAGTATAAATTCCTTTATTTTGAATCACGATATTACTAATAACTTAACCGAATAGGAGAGAAATGTTTCAACGTAGTAAATTCACTTTAAACATTATTTACTGGAATAACAGTTTCAGAGAAAGAACTCAAGGAACCACGACAAGTCAATAACTCAATGCCAATAAACCGATCTTCACAACTCAGTGAAACCCGAAATACAAATTGTCAAATCTTAAATAATTTAATCGGGATCCTTTCAGTACTCAGCTATAACAAAATCCTAAATAAAATGTAAAACTATCGGATAACTTGTACAGTCGAAGAGAAATACATAAGCATAAATATGCATTGATGCAGCGCGCATCCCGATCCCACCAATCCTCCCATATTCCTCCTCAACAATCACAATAAATTAAATAGTATATATATTTGTTGTGGCGTGCAACCCGATCCCACCAATCCTCCCTTATTCCTCCTCAACAATCACAATAAGAGTAAATAGTATTTATATCACCATATCAGTAACAACATGATCATTCTCCCTTACTGCTCCTTGTTGTGGCGTGCAACCCGATCCCTCCAGTCCACCCTTAGTACTCTTCAATATATATCACCCTTATTCCTCCTGTTGCGGCGCGCAACCCGATCCTACCTATCCACCCTTATTACTCCTTGTTGCGGCATGCAACCCGATCCTACTAGTCAATATCAATTCTCCCTCATCCCTCCTAAACATCAACAACCAAACATAGTTTAAAACAAACCACAACAACAATTCAACAACCCAATTAAAATGATTTCTACCACTAAGAGTATGAATACACGACAACAAGAGAATCACAAAAAAACCAAGAAGCACAACAACCTTTACAAAACAACAATATATACAAGGCACGTGATAACCACACCGTCAACCACAACCATTTGGACACATAGCATATATGCATGGAGTCATAGAAGAATTCAAAATTTAGAAATAACAAAACAATAAGGAGTACACTTATATTAAGGCAAATAAGGGTCAAGTAACAAGTAAGAGTTATAAGAAAGCTAATAACATCGTACGGAGCATAAAGAGGTAAATCAAGCAATTAAGAAACCAAATCATATCAAAACACTTCCCATTTAATGAACATAAAGGCGTAAGAACCCTAAATGCAAATTTTCCACAAATAAGTCTGAGCACACACTTGTCACCTCGCGCGCACGAACTACAATTAGTATATAGGACTCAAATCCTAAGGGGAAGTCCCCCATGCAAGGTTAGACAAGATACTTACCTCAATTCGGCCAATTCAATACTCAATTTAGCTTTTTCTTTTCCAATTCATCAACGCTCGGCTCAGTCTAGCCAAAAACAACTTAAATACATCAAACAATGCAAGAGAAAACAATTTCAGTCCACAAAACAATGATTTTTATACAATTTGCAAAAAATCAACAAAAGACAATTCCCCAGGCCCACACCTCAAAACCCGACAAAATTTACAAAAAACCGAATACTCATTCCGATATGAGTTCACCCACACAAAAATTATCCAATTCCGATACCATTTGGTCCTTCAAATAATCATTTTACATTTTTGAAAGATTTCTCAATTTTTTCCAAATTTTCCTTTAGATTCTCATGAACTTGATGTTAAATCTAAGATATAATCACAAATATTTTTGGAAATTTA
This sequence comes from Nicotiana tabacum, assembly GCF_000715075.1. Classification (NCBI taxonomy): domain Eukaryota; kingdom Viridiplantae; phylum Streptophyta; class Magnoliopsida; order Solanales; family Solanaceae; genus Nicotiana; species Nicotiana tabacum. The sequence goes on from NC_134087.1 coordinate 130,638,371, forward strand.
TTAAAGACACTTACCCAATGATTTGGTATGAAAATCTCTCCACAAAATCGTCTCACCTCGACTCTAGGGTTCAAACATTTGAAAAATTAGCAAAAACTTGGAATACTCATCTTTTAGCAGGCTGCAGATGTCGCATTTGCGACACTGGGTTCGAAAATGCGAAGCCTGGAATTAACTTGCTAAGGTCGCATTTACGACAAAATCTTCGCAAATGCGATGAAGGACTTTCACAAATGCGGCAGAGTTCTTCGCAAATGCGAACTCTGACTAGCAGCTCAGACCTCACAAATGCGATGGCTGCTTTGCAATTGCATCTGTCGCATTTGCGACCAATACATCGCAAATTCGATGATACCAGTATTACCTATCATGACTATGCATGAAAACCACGAATTCTAAAAAACAAATAAACACACAAGTCTTCAAATACCTCAATAACTTGCTCGTGCGCTCAAATCATCAAGATAACTTCTAAAACCACGAATTGGATGCCAATACGCATGAAAATCCCTATCAACCTTAAGAACTTCTAGAATTGCAACCACGCGTCCAAACCATATCAAATCAATCCAAATGACACCAAATTTTACAGACAAGTCCAAAATAACGTAACAGAGCTGTTCCAACTTTTGGAATCGCATTCCGAACTCGATAACACAAAAGTCAACTATGGGTCAAACCTTTCCATTTTCCAAACTTCAGCTTTTCCAACTTCCGCTGAAATGCCTCCAATTATCCTAGGGGCCTCCAAATCAAAATCCGAACGCACGCCCAACTCCAAAATCACCATACAAAGCTATTGACATCATCTAAAACTCATTCCGAAGCCGTTTACTCAAAAGTCAAATTTCGGTCAACCTCTCACCGTTTAAGCTTCCAAAACTAGATTCCTTCTTCCAATTCAACTCCAATTCATCCAGAAACATAATTTAAACACGCATGCAAGTCGATACGGATATTATAAAGCTGCTTATGACCTCAAATTACCGAAACAAACGCAATTTCTCAAAATGACAAGTCGGGTCGTTACAGTTTCTTACATCATTAGCAGTGTTATGAAGGTTTAGAACAAGGTTATATTTGATATGACGTATGTTACTAGTATCGGGTTTGGTAATGGGAAGCTATTGTGGTCAGAGATATTGCTATGGACATATGAGCGATGCGTTAGGTAGTGTGATTATATCTAGGGAATATATTTTTTATTTGCTGCAGCTTGTTGAGATTAATATAATATGTATATGCGAGAATCATAATTGGAAATTAAGAATGTTCAAATTTGGGTCTATGGTTGATATATAAAAGTTGAAGAAAGAATCTTCAGTTAGGTTGTGTTGATAGGCTTATATAGGTTGAACTGAATGTGGGATGACTCACGGGTATCTGTATGGTAAGTTAATACAATTATTTGATTGCTTTGGAATGACTCTTGTCATGTTTGAGGATGAACGTATATTCAAGTGGTGGGAGAATGTAATGGCTCGGTTGGTCATTTGAGCTTTAGCGATCCATTTGGTAGTTTGTGACTTTGAGTAGCTTCATATGATGTATTATGACTTAAGTGTATGGTCGGTTTTAATTTTCAAGTGGTTCAGGGTTGATTTGGAAGAATGACTCTTGATTCAGAAGTTTTAAGTTGGAAGAGTTTACCAAAGGTTGACTTTTAAGTAAATGGACTCTGAATTAGGTCTTAATTATTCTGATAGGTTTGTATAATTATTTTGGACTTGTACGTATATTCGTAATTGGTTTTAAGGTTCCTAGAATAATTCGACACTATTTGTCGAAAGTTAGCAATTTGAAAAGTTTAAGAGTTTATAAGTTTGACTAAGAGTTGACATTGATGTTATTGGACTCCAAATAGTGTTTCGAGACTTTGTCAAGGTCTATATAGCTGATTGAACCTATGTGCAAAGTTTGGAATTAATTCAAAGTGTTTAGTTTGATTCAGACAATGTTCTGAAAGACAACAACGACAACAACAACAAACCCAGTTTGATTCCAACAGGTGGGGTCTGGGGAGGGTAGTCTATACGCAGACCTTACCTCTACTTAATGTAGGTAGAGAGGCTATTTCCAATAGACCCTCGGCTCAAGAAGGACAAGAAGAAGAAGTAGAAATCAAGGAAGGAAGAGAAAAGAAAAGGGGGGGGGGGGAATAAAGGATATGTAGTACCAAATAATAGCAGCAGGGAATACAACACCTGAGGCGAACACAACCACATAACGTAATAGAAATCTAAGAATATGAAAGGACATGCATGCTACTAAGACTATCGGTGAACAACTTTAAACTACCTACTAACCTTCTACCTTAATCCTCGACCTCCACACCTTCCTATCAAGGGTCATATCCTTAGTGAGCTGAAGCAACACCATGTCGTGTCTAATCACCTCTCCCCAGTACTTCTTAGGCCTACCTCGACCTCTTATCAAACTCTCCATGGCCAACGTCTCACACCTCCTGACAGGAGCATCAATGCTTCTTCTCTTAACATGTCCGAACCATCTCAACCTCGACTCCCGTATCTTGTCCTCCACAGAGGCTACTCTCACTATGTCCCCGATAGCTTCATTCTTAATCCTATCTCTCCTGGTACACCCACACATCCATCTCAACATCCTCATCTTTGCTACTCTCATCTTCTGCAGGTGGGAGTTCTTGACTGGCCAACACTCAGCCCCATACAGCATGGCCGGTCGAACCACCACTCGATAAAACTTACCCTTAAGTCTTAGCGGCACATTCCTATCACACAAAATACCAGAAGCGACCTCCACTTCATCCACCCCGCTCCGATGTGATGTGCGACATCTTCGTCAATCTCCCCGTTACCCTGGATAATAGACCCGAGATACGTAAAACTCGCTCTCTTGGGGATAACTTGAGCATCAAGCTTAACCTCTACATCTACATCATGGGTCCCCTCACTGAATTTGCACTCCAAGTATTCTGTCTTGGTTCTACTCAGTTTGAAACCTTTAGACTCCAAGGTCAGTCTCCAAACCTCTAACCTCACGTTAACTCCACTTCGCATCTCGTCAATCAACAATATATCATTGGCAAATAGCATGCACCAAGGCACCTCTCCTTGGATGTGTCGCGACAGTACATCCATTGCCAAGGAAAATAAAAATAGGCTAAGAGCCGATCCCTGGTGCAACCCCATCACAACAGAGAAATGCTCCGAGTCAACTCCACAGTCCTTACCCGAGTCTTAGCATCATCATACATATCCTTAATCACCCTAATGTACGCTACCGGAACGCCACTAACCTCCAAAGACTTCCATAGGACCTCCCTCGGTACTTTATCGTATTCTTTCTCAAGGTCATTAAACACAATATGCAAATCCTTCTTCCTCTCCCTATACTGCTCCACTAATCTCCTTACTAGATGAATCACTTCCGTAGTCGAACGCCCCGGCATGAATCCAAACTGATTCTCGGAAATAGACACGCACCTCCTCACCCTGGCCTCCACCACCCTCTCCCAAACCTTCATAGTATGACTCAACAACTTGATACCCCTATAATTGTAGGAATTTTGTATATCACCCTTGTTCTTGTAAAGCGGAACCATCGTACTCCACCTCCATTCTTCGGGCATCTTCTTTGTCTTAAAAATAACATTAAATGGCCCAGTGAGCCACTCCAAACCTACCCGCCCCATGCTTTTCTAGAATTCCACCAGAATTTTGTCTGTCTTCGTCGCTCTACCCATACACATCTTACGCATCGCCCCTTCCCCCTGCTTTGCCGTAATCCGCCTACAATACCAAAAATCCTGCCGACTCAAGGAGTGCTCCAACTCTCCCAGCACAATGTGTCTATCCACCTCCTCATTCAATAGTTTACGAAAGTAAGACTGCCATCTTCTCCTAATAAGTTCCTCGTCTATCATCACTTTGCCATCCTCGTCCTTGATGCACTTGACTTGGTCTGAAAGAATAAAAAAATTAAAAACTTTAGAGAAATTCTATTCAGTTTGAGGTTTGATTCTTGTTGTGAAGTTCCTGTAGGTGTGTTGAGCTTGGTTTTGGGCGATTTTGGAGGGATTCTCACTACTTGGATTGGGGTAAGTATTTTTTACGCAGGTTTGTTTATATGACATGATTCTATCTTCGATTTCGACATTTGATTGATGAATCTAAAAGAGAAGTTGGAGGTTTTTGTCAAACTTTTTTAAATTGAATATTTGTGATTCGAAGATCGATCGAAGTCGGATTTGAGTGAAATTGGTATAATTGGACTAGTATTCAAATGGTTGTCGAAAATTAGTAAGTTTTGTCGGGTTCTGAGGTACAGTCTCGAGTTGCCTTTTTTGGTTGACATTGAGAATTTGAATAAAGATTACACCTTTATCATTAATATTTATTTTCTATGGAATTATTTGATATTTTTGAGTTGCTTTTGGCTAGTTTCGAGCCGTTCGAAGGTCGATTCGCGGATGGCATTTCTAGAATATTATTTGGCTTGCTTGGTATTGATTTCGCTTGTTCGAGGTAAGAAACATATCTAAACTTGGATTCGAGGGTAATTGTCCCTGAGAACTATGATATTTGAGATGTGTTGGTAGTGACATACGTGTGTGCGTGCACTGTGGTATCTATGATTCGGGTAGTTCTTAGGATATAATATGCCTTATTTTTCTATCATACTTATTTGAAATCATATTTTCTCTACTTGTATGACTACGTGAGTTATTATCCATTCTAGAAATCCTGTCTAGGCTATCTGCTTTATTATTTGAGACATGATAGGGTTTTTAGGCCATGTTGAGCTATTTGCCATAGCCGCAGTCGTACAGTTTGGTCATGATAGTTACATCCCCATGTTATATCTCTGTCTCCGTGCACTTCTGATATGTTGTCTCACATGTTAGTGGTATCCTTGTACGTGATACAAGTATTGAGCTGAATTTGTTGCACTTTGTGATATTTCGTGTTGTGTAATTTGATTATGTTTCTGTGAGATGTTGGCATATGGAAGCTTGAGCAGATTAATGACTGAGGTGGGCCATAGAGCCTTGTTATGAGTTATATTTGGATCGGGTTGCGCTCTGCAAAGGATTGATATTTGGATCGGGTTCCACACGACGATGGATTGATATATGGACCGGGTTGTACGCCGTAATAGATAGATATTTGGATTGAGTTGCACACTGCAACAGATTATTATTTGGATCGGGTTGCATGCTGCAACAGGTCATATTGAATATTGATATTAGCACTTGAGTCAGGATCCGTCCCTTCGGAGCCTGATATTTTAGTGAGTGTAGGCACATTGCTATATATATAATTTGGTAAGGGGCTTTTGAGCTAGGCACCCATACAGTATTGAGTGACCGTGTGTGATGAGGGGACATTTGAGCCAGGCACCTTGAGTTTGCTGAGAGTAAGTGTACTTGATGATTTCACTGTGATATCATTAACTTGACATATATATTTGACATGTAGGCAGAAATATATATTTTCGTCATGCTAGATGGCAATATGGTATTATTGACTTGATATGTATACTTGACATGTAGGCATAAAGATGTACTTTTCTCATGCTAGCTGGTAAATGAAATATCTCATCTGTTGTTGAGCATTTTGGAAAAATCACATATTTCTTATAAACTCATGTTTTGGTGATTTCAATGTGATATATGGGCTTTAACTATTATACTTGAAAAACATGTCTAATTTCTCATATTTGTGAACGAGCTGACCATGATATCTTCTGAGTTACTTAGTATTACCACATTATATTATCTCATGTTGTTATTGATTAATGATGTTGGTCACTTACCTTCTTCCAAGCTCGGCACTACTTTCAACCTGAGGTTAGGTTTGTTACTTATTGAGTACATGAGGTTGGTTGTACTCATACTACACTTCTACACCTTGTGTGTAGATCTTGGAGCTGATGCTGTTGTGTATGGTAGGAACTGGCATTGAAGATGTACCTGCTTTTCGGATATAGCTGCCATTTGAATAGTGTTGACTGTTAGTTGGCTTACCTAAAGAGTTGGCTTAGGTGCAATCACGACTAGTGAATTTTGGGTCATGACAAACTCGAACTCCTCCATTGGAGTTATTTGAAGAAACCAAAAGTGCCTGCTTCAATTCCATCATCACCCGGTCTTGTGTTGAGACAACAAAAACATACCCAGTCATCACACAGTCTTGTCTTGAGAGGTGATTCATAATTTTCCTTTGTTGTTCCCTCAAAATTTGACTGTTTTTGATCTTTCATCGTCCATATAATCAGGAGTTGGACTTCTCACATGCCGAGGATTTTGTTCTCCATGACGAGGGTGAATAGACCTTTTGATTGAAAGTGTAATTTGAGAGCTTTGGGGGTTCTTAGACTTGAATACGATGTAAACTTTGTGTTTTGATGTTGTTTTGAGCATTCCGAAGATTGGAATAAGTTCGTATGATGTTTTAGGATTGGTTGGCAGCTTTATTTGAGGTCCCGAGGGCCTCGGGTGAGCTTCGGGTGCTTAACGGAAATTAATTTTTGGATTTAGGCAAAATCTGATTGCTGAACCTGTCATAACCGCACCTGCGTGTGTGAGACTGCAGGTGCGGCACCGCAGAAGCTACTAAGTGACTGCAGAAGCGGAAATAGGTCCAGGCTCTGGAAGTCACAGGTGCGAGACATGGAACTCACCTGCGAGACCGTAGGTGCGTAAAGGCAGTCGCAGAAGCGGAAAGTCCTCGTTTAATGAAAAGTCGTAGGTGCGACTCTGTCTTCGCAGAAGTGAGACCGCATGTGTTGTACCAGAGCCGCAGATGTGGCTCCCTGGGCAAAAAAGGGGCAGAATCGAGGGTTTAGTTTCAAAACATTAGAAATTGCTTTGGGAGCTCGGGATTGGCGAGTTTGAGAGAGATTTTCAACTGGGTGTTTTGGGTAAGTAATTCTTACTCGGTTTGTAAGAATTCTGAATTTAAGGATTCCGAAATTGTAAATTTTACCTGATTCTGAGACGTAAGCCTAGGGGGCATTACGATCATTTTTCCTAATTTCGCGTATTATCTTAGAATTAATTAGTTGAATCAGTTACTTGAAGTTATGTATACATTATGCAATTGAATTGAATATATTTGGGCAATTTGGAGTCGAGTACTCATAGCAAGAGCGTGATTTTGGGTTGATTAATTGAGTTGATTCGAGGTAAGTGGCTTGCCTAACCTTGTGTGGGTGAACTCCCCTTAGGATTTGATATTGTTGATATTTTAAATGCCTTGTACGTGAGGTGACGAGTGCATACTTGTGCTAATTGTTGAAAATCTTGTTTTCATTAATTAACTATAATTGTGCTTCTTTTCCTCTCTATACTACTTGCAATTTAAGCTTACAGTTGACTTAGGGAAGCATGTCTAATTGACTTAATTGCCTTATTTGCTCAAACTGCCTTATTTGGATTCTGTGCATCATGCTAGGTTAGAAATGCCTATTTTACCTTGGTATGAAATTTGTATTGAATTGAGTGTTCTTCGTATTGCTGTTGTGTGTTTACTTTGGGATTACGGGACAGTATCCCGAGAGATCCCCTAACATGTTTACTTTTGGACTACAGATTTGTATTCTGGGAGATCCCCCTGCACTTTTATATTGTAACTATGGGACTGCACCCGGTAGATTCCCCCAGTACTGGATATTTATATTTGGGACTGCGGATCGGTATTCCAGGAGATCCCCGTGCATTATGAGTTGGACAACGGGATGACACTCGGGAGATCCACTGAATATTTATATTTGGGTCTAAAGGATGATATCCTGGGAGATCCCCGGTTGTTATCTCTCTGTTGAGCTGTATTCTTTTCAGTGATTATTTTATCTCTGTTGTAGTTGTTGTTGTTCTTTCTATCCTTTGTTACTTCTTATTGTTGCACTTAATTATACTATTTTATTCTATACTGTTATTCCTTGTGTTTCATTTAAACTCAGTAGGGCCCTGACCTTCCTCGTTACTACTCGACCGAGGTTAGGCTTGGCACTTACTGAGTACCGTTGTGGTGTACTCATGCCCTTTTTGCGCATGTTTTTCATGTGCAGATCTAGGTACTTCGACTCAGCCCTACTACCCTTGAGGCGAGGCGATTCTCCAGACTTTTTGAGGTATATCTGCCGTGTTCGCAGATCGAGGAGTCCCTTTCTATTCTGTATTAACTTTTGTTTAGATATTCTGGAGTTTGACACTTGCAGTTAATCAATAGATTGTGATTTCATGAGATTCCGGGTTTTGGGAAATGTAGTTTCAGCTTGAGAGTTGTATTGTATATGCCGAGCGGCATCTCAAATGCTTCATTTTGATATTTTTCTACATTTTTGGCTAGTTTATTTCTGTTATTTTTTTTTCCGCAATTTTTTAGGATTACCTAGTTGTAGAGACTAGGTGCCTTCACGATAGTTCACGGAGGGCGAACTCGGGTCGTGACAAGTTGGTATCAGAGCTCTAGGTTCATAGGAGTCATGAATCAAAGCTGGTTTATTAGAGTCTCACGGATTGTTACAAAAACATCTGTACTTATCAACGAGAGGCTATGTAACTGTTAGGAAAATTCCATTTCATTTGATTTCCTTGTCGTGCGAGTTGTTGATATCACAATTTTAAACTTCTGTCTTCTATTCTCTCATAGATTGTGAGGACACGTGCTACCAGAGATCATCAGGCACCCACGCCCCTTATTGGAGCCGTAGAGGTCAAGGCCGGGGTAGAGTCTGAGGACACGCACATGGTGCAGCTAGAGCACCCGCGTGATCTGTCACCAAAGTGCCACTAGCAGTTCCAGCCGAAGTCCAAGCACCTTATACGCCTACTGCTACTACTACTCCAGCTCTCCAGGAGACTCTCGCGCAGTTCATGAGCATGTATACCACTCTAGCTCATGTAGGGTTGCTTCCCTTTGCTGCAGCTATATCTCAAGCTGGGGGAGGAGCGCAGACTCCCGCCGCTCGCACTCCTGAGCAACGAGTACATGTGGATCAGGTCCTAGAGATTATTCCTGTACAACATGCAGTCCCATGTCAGCCTGAGGATAGGGCAGCGACTTCCGTGGATGAACAGTTGAGGCTTGAGAGGTTCAAGAAGTACAAGCCTCCTGTATTTAGTGGTCTAGCATCTGATGATGCTCTGGGATTTCTAGATGAGTGCCACTGTATTCTCCGTACCATGGGTATATCAGGATCGAGCGGGGTTTCCTTCACTACCTTCCATCTTCGAGGATTCGCCTATGAGTGGTGGCATACTTATGAGTTAGGCAGTCCGGATAAGGTAGTTTCCCTGACTTGGACTTAGTTTTCAGATATGTTCCTGAGAAAGTATGTTCCTCATAGCCTCAGGTACGCATGGCGCATAGAGTTTGAGCATTTGCGCCAGGTTACTATGACTATCTTGGAGTATGCTGTCCGTTACACTAGCTTGGAAGGACATGCCCACTATGACTGTCTTGGAGTATGTTGTCCATTACACTAGCTTGGCAAGACATGCCCCAACCTTGGTTTCTACTGTTCGTGAGAGGGTTTGCCTGTTTATTGAGGGGCTTATTCCCAACATTAGGGCTAACATGGCTCGTGAGTTGGAGATGGATATTTCTTATTAGTAGGTGGTGAGCATTGCTAGGAGGATAGAGGGTCTGCATGCTAGGGACAGAGAGGAGAGGGAGGCCAAGAGGTCTCGGGAGTCGAGCCATTATTCTGGTGCCCATGCTCCAGCTGCAGTTTGTCATGGTAGGGGTTATATGAGTGGCCCCGTTTGTTTAGATCTTCCAGCAGCCAGTGGTATTTCAGCTGCTCCCAGGCCTCAGGAGCCATATTATGCACCTCTGGTAGTTAGTGCGCCTCCTGCGTGGGGTGCTTTCAGTGGTCAGTCCAGCAGACCTGGCCCGAGCCAGTCACAACCGCCATGTCCTCCTAGAACTTATTTTGAGTGTGGTTACACATGCCATATGGGGAGGGATTGCCCTAGACCTTTGAGGGGTGCACCTCCACAGACTTCTCAGCCACAACGTGCCCCATAGTGTTCTCAGGCTATGGTTACCGCTCCAGCTGCTACCCCACCTGCCCAGCTAGCTAGAGGTGGAGGTCGGGGATGTATAGGTCACCCTAGAGGGGGAGGCCAGGCCAGATATTATGCCCTTCATGCCCGTACCGAGGCTGTTGCCTCCAATTCTGTCATCACTAGTATTGTCCTGGTTTGTCATAGAGATGCATCGGTTTTATTCAATCTAGGTTCCACCTATTCTTATGTGTCTTCTTATTTTGCCCCACATTTGGGTGTACCTCGTGATTCTTTGAGTACCCCTGTTTATGTTACTACTCATATGGAGATTCTCTTGTTATGGACCGCGTTTATTGGTCATGTGTGGTTGCTCTTAGTAATTTTGAGACCAGAGCCAATTTATTATTGCTTAGCATGGTATATTTTGATGTTATCTTGGGCATGGACTGGTTGTCGCCCTATTATGCTATTTTTGATTGTCACAGGAAAACCGTGACGCTGGCTATGCCAGGTTAGCGCGAGTAGAGTGGAGGGGTACCTTAGATCATACTTCCAATAGAGTTATTTCATTCCTTAAGGCTCAGCATATGGTTGAGAAGGGGTGTGACACATATCTAGCTTATGTGAGAGATGTCAGTATTGATACCCATATAATTGATTCCGTCCCTGTAGTACGTGATTTTCCTGATGTGTTTCTAGATGATCTTCCGGGCATGCTGCCCGATAGAGATATTGATTTTCGCATTGATCTTTTGCCGGGCACTTAGCCCATTTCTATTCTTCCGTATCGTGTGGCCCCTCCTGAGTTGAAGGAGTTGAAATATCAGTTACAAGAATTGCTTGATAAGGGTTTCATTCGGCCCAGTGTATCGCCATGGGGTGCCCCTGTCTTGTTTGTGAAAAAAAAAGGATAGTTCTATGCGTATGTGAGGCGAGCTTTCAGAAGCTCAAGAAAGCTTTGACTACAGCCCCAGTTTTGATATTGTCTACAGGTTTGAGGTCTTATACTGTCTATTGTGATGCCTCGGGGATTGACCTTGGAGCGGTATTGATGTAGGACGGTAGGGTGATTGCCTACGCATCTAGATAGTTGAAGGTACATGAGAAGAATTATCCTGTCCATGATCTCGAATTAGCTGCAATTGTTCACGCCTAAAAGATCTTGCGTCATTATTTGTATGGTGTGCTTTGTGATAATTATACTGATCATCCGAGTTTGCAGCATTTGTTCAAGCGGAAGGTCTTAATTTGCATCAGATGAGGTGGTTAGAGCTGCTGAAGGACTATAATATTACTATTTTATATCACCCGGGCATGGCCAATGTAGTGTCCGATGCCTTGAGTCGCTGAGCGGATAGTTTGGGAAGTTTGGCTTATTTACCAGCAGCGGAGAGGCCCATGGAGATGGATGTTCAGGCCTTATCCAGCCAGTTTGTGAGATTGGATCTTTCGGAGCCTAGTCGGGTTCTAGCTTGCGTGGTTTCCCGGTCATCCTTATTTGATCGTATCAGAGAGCGCCAGTTTGATGACCCTCATTTTCTTGTCCTCAAGGACAAGGTACAACACGGTGATGCTAGAGATGTGACTATTGGTGATGACGAGGTATTGAGGATGTCGGGTCGTATTTTTGTACCGAATGTTGATGGGCTTCGGGAGTTGATTCTAGAGGAGGCCCATAGTTCGTGGTAATCCATTCATTCGGTTGCCGCGACGATGTACCAGGATTTAAGGAAGCACTATTGGTGGAGGCAGATTAAGAAAGATATAGTTGGGTTTGTAGATCGGTGCCTCAACTGTTGGCAGGTGAAGTATGAGCACCAAAGACCGGGTGGGTTGCTTCAACAGATAGAGACTCCGGAATGGAAGTGGGAGCGGATCACCATGGACTTCGTTGTTGGACTCCCATAAATTTTGAGGAAGTTCAATTCCATTTGGGTGATTGTGGATCGGCTGACGAAGTCCGCACACTTCATTCCTGTGTTTACTACCTATTCTTCGGAGCGGTTGGCAGAGATTTATATCTGGGAGTTGTTCGTCTGTATGGTATTCCAGTTTCCATCATTTCAGATAGAGGCACTTAGTTTACATCACGATTCTAGAGGGTCATATAGTATGAGTTGAGTACAGCATTGCACCCTCAAACGGACGGACAGTCCGAGCGCACTATTAACATTCTTGAGGATATGCTACGTGCGTGTGTGGTTGAGTTTGGAGGGTCATTGGATCAGTTCATTCCATTGGAGGAGTTTGTCTACAACAACAACTATCAGTCCAGCATTCAGACGGCACCGTACGAGGCTTTATATGGTAGGCGGTGTAGATCCCCGGTGAGATGGTTTGAGCCGGGTGAGGCTAGATTATTGGGCACAGACTTGGTTCATGATTCTTTGGAGAAGGTTTAGGTGATTCAGGATAGACTTCGTACAGCCCAATCTAGATAGAAGAGTTACGCAGACCGGAAGGTTCCTGATGTTTCCTTTATGGTTTAAGAGCGGGTTCTGCTTCGAGTTTCACCTATGAAGGGCATTATGAGATTTGTGAAGAAAGGGAAGTTGAGTCCGAGGTTTATTGGCCCTTTTGAGATATTGTAGCGTGTTGGGGAGGTTTCATATGAGCTTGCCTTACCTTCCAACTTGGTAGGAGTTCACCTGGCATTTCATGTTTCGATGCTCCGGAGGTATCACGGTGATTCGTCGCACGTATTGGATTTTAGTTTAGGCCAGTTGGACAAGGATCTATCTTATGTTGAGGAGCCAGTGGCAATATTGGACAGGCAGCTTGAAAGCTGAGGTCAAAGAATATTGCATCAGTAAAGGTTCAATGGCGGGGTTAGCCGGTCGAAGAGGCGACCTGGGAGACCGAGCAGGATATGCGCAGCCGTTACCCTCCTGTTTTTACTACTTCAGGTATGCCTCTATGCTCGTTTGAGGATGAACGAATGTTTAAATGTAGGAGGATGTAACGACCCAGCGGGTTATTTTAAGAATTAATGCCCTGATCTCTTATTAACTACTTTTCCCATGTTTGTTTCTGCTATTATGAGTTGACGGGAGGATTTATTTGGAGTTTCGAAGAGTTTTGGGATACTTAGCCCCTAAATGAGAGTTTAAGTTTTAGAATTTGGACCGTAGTCAGAGCATTGTGAAGACGACCTCAGAATGGGATTCCGTTGGCTCCGTTGGGTGATTTCAGGCTTAGGGGCGTGTTCGGATTGTGTTTTGGAGGTCCGTAGCTTATTTTGGCTTGAAATACCGAAAGTTGAATTTTTGAAGTTTCCAGTTTGATAGTGAGATTTTTGATCTAAGGGTCGGAATGGAATTCCAGAAGTTAGAGTAGCTCCGCAGTGTTGAATATGACGTGTGTGCAAAATTTCAGGTCATTTGAACAAGGGTTGATAGACTTTTTGATCAAATACGTAATTTGAGAGTTTTTGGTGTTCTTAGACTTGAATCCGATGTTAAATCGGTGTTTTGATATTGCTTTGAATGTTCCGAATGTTGGAACAAGTTCGTATGATATTTTAAGATTAATTGGCAGGTTTAGTTGAGGTCCCAGGGGCCTCGGGTGAGTTTCGGGTGCTTAAAGGAAATTGATTTTTGGACTTAGGCAAAATTTGATTGTTGAAACTGTCATAACCGCACCTACATATGTGGGACCGCAGATGCGGTGCCGTAGAAGCGGCTAAGTGACCGTCTAGGCTCCAAAAGTCGCAGGTGCGAGACGTGGAATGCACCTGCGAGACCACAGGTGCGGAAAGGCAGTCGTAGAAGCAGAAAGTCCCCGTTTAATGAAAAGTCGCATGTGCGACTTGGTCTTCGTAGAAGCGGGACTGCAGGTGCGGTCCCAGAGCCGCAGATGCGGTTTCACTTGTCAGAAAAAGGGCAGAATCGAGGGTTTAGTTTCAAGACCTTAGAAATTGATTTGGGAGCTCGGGATTGGCAGTTTTGAGAGAGATTTTTACCTGGGTGTTTTGGGTAAGTAATTATTACTCGGTTTTGACAAATTTCCACGAATCTATGCTTAAGTTGATCCTTTAAATTCAAATTTGGTGTGGAAAAATTGGAGAAAAGTTGGAAAAGTTCTTATACCTAATTTTTGAGTTTGGATCAAGATTTTGATGTCGGATTGGATTAATTTCTATATATATGAACTCGTAAGAGTGTGAGGATTACGAATTAGTAAATTTTACCGGATTCCGAGACTTGGGTCCGGGTGGCATTTTGGTCATTTTTCCTAATTTCGCTTATTAGCTTAGAATTAATTAGTGGAATCAGTTACCTAAAGTTATATTTATATTATGCAATTGAATTGAATAGATTTGGGCCATTTGGAGTCGAGTACTCATGGAAAGAGCGTGGTTCGGGTTGATTAATTGAGCTGGTTCGAGGTAAGTGGCTTGCCTAACCTTGTGTGGGGGAACTCCCCTTAGGATTTGGTATTGTTGATATTTGAAATGCCTTGTACGTGAGGTGACGAGTGCGTACTTGTGCTAATTATTGAAAATCATGTTTTCATTAATTAACTATAATTGTGCTTCTTTTCCTCTCTATACTACTTGCAATTTAAGCTTACTGTTGGCTTAAGGAAGCATGTCTAATTGACTTAATTGCCTTATTTGCTCAAATTGCCTTATTTAGATTCGGGGCAGCATGTTAGGTTAGAAATACCTGTTTTACCTTGGTATGAAATTTGAATTGAATTGAGTGTTCTTCTTGTTGCTGATGTGTGTTTACTGTGGGACTACATGACTGTATCCCGGTAGATCCCCCTGCATTTTTACATTGGGACTATAGATTTGTATTCCGGGAGATCCCCCTGCACTTATATATTGGAACTACAGGACTGCACCCAGTAGATTCTCCCAGTATTGGATATTTATATTTGGGATTACGAATCAGTATTCGGGAGATCCCCGTGCGTTATGAGTTGGACTACGGGAACACCCGGGAGATCCAATGGATATTTATATTTGGAACTACAGGACATTATCTTGGGAGATCCCCGGTTGTTATCTCTGTGTTGAGCTGTATTTTTTTCTGTGATTATTTTATCTCTGTTGTAGTTGTTGTTGTTCTTTCTATCCTGTGTTATTTCTTATTGTTGCACTTAATTATACTGTCTTATTCTATACTATTATACCTTGTTTTTCATTTAAACTCGGTAGGGCCCTGACCTTCCTCATTACTACTCGACCGAGGTTAGGCATGACACTTACTGAGTACCGTTGTGGTGTACTAATGCCCTTTCTGCACATGTTTTTCATGTGCAGATCCAGGTACTTCGACTCAGCCCTACTACCCTTTAGGTGAGGCGATTCTCCAGACTCTTCGAGGTATATCTGTCGCGTTCGCAGATCGAGAGTCCCTTTCCATTCTCTCTCATAGTATTAGCCCTTATGTATTTACTTTTGTTTAGACATTATGGAGTTAAACACTTGTAGTTATTCAATAGTTTGTGATTTCATGAGATTCCGGGTTTTGGGAAATGTAGTTTCAGCTTGAAAGTTGTATTATATATGCCGAGCAGCATATCAAATGTTTCATTTTGATATTTTTCTATAGTTTTCGCTAGTTTATTTCTGTTATTTTTTTTCTCTTTCCGTAATTTTGTAGGATTACCTAGTCGTAAAGACTAGGTGCCATCACGAAGGTTCACGGAGGATGAACTCGGGTCGTGACAAGTTGGTATCATATCTCTAGGTTCATATGAGTCATGAATCAAAGCTGGTTTATTAGAGTTTCACGGATCGGTATGGACACGTCTGTACTTATCTACGAGAGGCTATGTAACTGTTAGTAAAATTCCATTTCATTTGATTTCCTTGTCGTGCGAGATGTTGATATCACAATTTTAAACTTCTATTTTCTATTCTCTCACAAATGGTGAGGACATGTGCTACAGAGATTATCAAGCACCCACGCCCCCGACTGTAGCCGTCAGAGGTCAAGGCCGGGGTATAGGCTGAGGACACGCATGTGGTGCAGCCAGAGTACCCGCGTGAGCTGCCACCAACACTTCCAGCCAGAGTCCAGGCACCTGATACACCAACTGCTAATACTACTCCAGCTCTCCAGGAGACTCTCGCGCAGTTCATGATCACGTACAACACTCTGGCTCAGGTAGGGTTGCTTCCCCTTGCTGCAGCTACATCTCAGGCCAAGAGAGGAGCACAGACTCCCGCCGTCCGCATCCTGAGAAGCGAGTGCATGTGGATCAGGTCCTAGAGATTATTCCTGTACAATCTGCAGTCCCAGATCACCCCGAGGACAAGGCAGCGACTTCCGAGGATGAGCAGTTGAGGCTTGAGAGGTTTAACAAGTACAAGCCTCCTGTATTCTGTGGTCTAGCATCAGATGATGCTTTGGGAATTCTAGATGAGTGCCATCTATTCTCCGTACCATGGGTATATCAGGATCGAGAGGGGTTTCCTTCACTATCTTCCAGCTTCGAGGAGTCGCCTATGAGTGGTGGTGTACTTATGAGTTAGACAGTCCGGATGAGGTAGTTTCCCTGTCATGGACTTAGTTTTCAGATATATTCCTGAGAGAGTATGTTCCTCAGAGCCTCAGGGACGCATGGCATATAGAGTTTGAGCATTTGCGCTAGGGTACTTTGACTGTCTCGGAGTGTGTTGTCCGTTACACTAGCTTGGATAGACATGCCCCAGCCTTGGTTTCTACTGTTCGCTAGAGGGTTCACCAGTTTATTGAGGGGCTTATTCCCAGCATCAGGTCTAGCTTGGCTCGTGAGTTGGAGATGGATATTTCTTATCAGCAGGTGGTGAGCTTTGCTAGGAGGATAGAGGGTATGCATGCTAGGGACAAAGAGGTGAGGGAGAGCAAGAGGTCTCGAGAGTCGGGCCATTATTCTGGTGCCCGTGCTCCAGCTACAGTTCATGGTAGAGGTTATTTGAGTCGCCCCGTTCATTCATCTCTTCCAGCAGCCAGTGGTATTCCAACTCCTCCTAGGCCTCAGGATCCTTAATATGCACCTCCAGTATCTAGTGCGTCTCCTGCGCGGGGGTGCTTTTAGTGGTCAGTCCAGTAGACCTGGCCCGATCCAGTCACAACAGCCACGTCCTCCTATAGCTTGTTTTGAGTGTGGTGACACATGCCATATTGTGAGGGATTGCCCCAGACTTAGTAGGGGTGCACTTCCACAGACTTCTCAGCCACAGTGTGCCCCATAGTGTTCTCAGGCTATGGTTACCGCTCCAGCTGCTACCCCACCTGCTCAGCCAGCTAGAGGTGGAGGTCGGGGAGGTAGACGTCGCACTAGAGGGGGAGGACAGGCCAGATATTATGCCCTTCCCGCCCGTACCGAGGCTGTTGCCTCCGATTTTGTCATCACTGGTATTGTCCATATTTGTCATAGAGATGCATCAGTTTTAATCAATCAAGGCTCCACAAATTCTTTTGTGTCTTCTTATTTTTCCCCGCATTTAGGTGTACCTCGGGAATCTTTGAGTACCCCTATTTATGTTACTACTCCTATGGGATATTCTCTTGCCGTGGACCGCATTTATCGGTCATTGTGGTTGCTCTTAGTAGTTTTCAGACCAGAGCCAATTTATTATTGCTCAGCATAGTATATTTTAATGTTATCTTGGCATGAACTGGTTGTCGCTCCATTATGCTATTCTTCATTGTCACGCCAAAACCGTGACGTTGGCTATGCCATGTGTAGCGCGAGTAGAGTGGAGGGGTACCTTAGATCATACTTCCAGTAGAGTTACTTCATTCCTTAAGGCTCAGCGTATGGTTGAGAAGGGGTGTGACGCTTATCTAGCTTATGTGAGAGATGTCAGTATTGACACCCCTACAATTGATTCAGTCCCTATAGTACGCGATTTTCCTGATGTGTTTCCAGCTGATTTTCCAAGCATGCCGCCCGATAGAGATATTATTTTGGCATTGATCTGTTGTCGGGAACTTATCCCATTTCTATTCCTCTGTATCGTATGGCCCCTCCTAATTTGAAGAAGTTGAAAGATCAGTTACAAGAATTTCTTGATAAGAGTTTCTTTCGGCCTTGTGTATCACCATAGGGTACTCCTATCTTGTTTGTGAAGAAAAAGGATGGTTCTATGCGTTTGTGCATTGATTATTGCCAGTTGAACAAAGTTACAGTGAAGAATTGTTATCCTTTGCCTCGCATTGATGTTTTGTTTGACCAGCTCCAGATTGCACGAGTGTTTTCTAACATTGACTTGCGTTCAAGTTACCATTAGTTGAAGATTTGGGAGCTAGATATTCCGAAGACTGCTTTCAGGACTCGATATGGTCATTACGAGTTCCTTGTTATGTCATTTGGGCTGACCAATGCCCCAGCAGCCTTTATGCATTTGATGCACAGTGTGTTCCGCTTATATCTTGACTCGTTCGTCATTGTCTTCGTTAATTTTATTCCGGTGTATTCTCGGAGTCAGGAAGATCATGAGCAGCACCTGAGGACAATGCTTCAGACTTTGAGGGAAAAGAAGTTATTTGCAAATTTCTCGAAATGTGATTTTGGTTGGATTTCGTGGCATTCTTGGGCCAAGTTTCTTCAAGTGAGGGTATTCAGGTGGATCCGAAGAAGGTGGAAGCAATGCAGAGTTGGCCTAGACCATCCTCAGCTACAAAGATCCGCAGTTTTCTTGGTTTGGCGGGTTATTACCATCGATTTATTGAGGGGTTTTCATCTATTGCAGCCCATATGACTAGGCTGACCTAGAAGGGTGCTCCGTTCTAGTGGACGGAAGAGCATGAGGCGAGCTTTCAAAAGCTCAAGAAAGCTTTGACTACAGCCCTAGTTTTGATATTGCCTACAGGTTCGGGGTCTTATACTGTCTATTGTGATGCCTCGAGGATTGACATTGGAGCGGTATTGATGCAGGACGGTAGGGTGATTGCATACGCATCTAGACAGTTGAAGGTACATGAGAAGAATTATCCTGTCCATGATCTCAAGCTAGCTGCTATTGTTCACACCTCGAAGATCTGGCATCATTATTTGTATGGTGTGCCTTGTGAGATTTATACTGATCACCAGAGTTTGCAGCATCTGTTCAAGAAGAAGGTCTTAATTTGCATCAGAGGAGGTGGTTAGAGCTGCTGAAGGACTATAATATCACTATTTTATATCATCCGGGCAAGGCCAATGTAGTGGCCGATGCTTTGAGTCGCCGAGTGGAGAGTTTGGGAAGTTTGGCTTATCTACCAGTAGCGGAGAGGCTCATGGAGATGGATGTTCAGGCTTTAGCCAGCTAGTTTGTGAAATTGGATCTTTCGGAGCCTAGTCGGGTTCTAGCTTGTGTGGTTTCCCGGTCTTCAATATTTGATCGTAGCAGAGAGAGCCAGTTTGATTACCCTTATGTTCTTGTCCTCAAGGACAAGGTTCATCACGGTGATGCCAGCGATGTGACTATTGGTGATGACGGGGTATTGATGATGATGGGTCGGATTTGTGTACCCAATGTTGATGGGCTTCGGGAGTTGATTCTAGAGGAGGCCCATAGTTCGCGGTAATCCATTCATCCGAGTGCCGCGAAGATGTACCAGTATTAGAGGCAGCACTATTAGTGGAGGCGGATGAAGAACGATATAGTTGAGTTTGTAGCTCGGCTCCTCAACTGTTAGTAGGTGAAGTATGAGCACTAGAGACCGGGTGGGTTGTTTTAGCAGATAGAGATTCCAGAGTAAAAGTGGGAGCGGATCACCATGGACTTCGTAGTTGGACTCCCACAGATTTTGAGGAAGTTCGATTCCATTTGGGTAATTGTGGATCGACTGACCAAGTCCGCACACTTCATTCCTGTATGTACTACCTATTCTTTGGAGTGGTTGGCATAGATTTATATCCGGAAGATTGTTCGTCTGCATGGTATTCCAGTTCAATAATTTCAGATAGAGGCACTCAGTTCACGTCACGGTTCTGAAGGGCCGTACAGCATGAGTTGATTACAACTTTGCAACCTCAGACGGACGGACAGTCCGAGCGCACTATTCAGATTCTTGAGGATATGCTCCGTACATATGTGATTGAGTTTTGAGGGTCATGGGATTAGTCTTTTCCATTGGCGGAGTTTGCCTACAACAACAGCTATCAGTCCAGCATTCAGACGGCACCGTACGAGGCTTTATATGGTAGGCAGTGTAGATCCCCGATGGGTTGGTTTGAGTCGGGTGAGGCTAGATTATTGGGCACAGACTTGGTTTAGGATTCTATGGAGAAGGTTAAGGTGCTTCGGGATAGACTCCGTACAGCCCAGTCCAGATAGAAGAGTTACACGGACCGGAAGGTTTGTGATGTTTCCTATATGGTTTGGGAGCCGGTTCTACTTCGAGTTTCACCTATGAAGGGTATTATGAGATTTGTGAAGAAAGGGAAGTTGAGTCTGAGGTTTATTGTCCCTTTTGAGATACTACGGCGTGTTGGGGAGGTTTCATATCAGCTTGCCTTACCTCCCAGCTTGATAGGAGTTCACCCGGCATTTCATGTTTCGATGCTCCAGAGGTATCACGGTGATCCATCACACGTGTTATATTTTAGTTTAGTCGAGTTGGACAAGGATCTAACTTATGCTGAGGAGCCAGTGTCAATATTGGACAGGCAGGTTTGGAAGCTAAGGTCAAAGAACATTACCTCAGTAAATGTTCAATGGAGGGGTCAGCCGGTCAAAAAGGCGGCCTGGGAGACCGAGAAGGATATGCGCAACCGTTATCCTCATATTTTCACTACTTCAGGTATGTCTCTATGCTTGTTCGAGGATGAACAAATGTTTAAGTGTAGGAGGATGTAACGACCCACCCGGTCGTTTTAAGAATTAATGCCCTGATCCCTTATTAACTTCTTTCCCCATGTTTGTTTCTGCTATTGTGAGTTGACGGGAGGATTTATTTGGAGTTTCGGAGAGTTTTGGGATACTTAGTCCCTAAATGAGAGTTTAAGTTTTAGAATTTAGACCGTAGTTAGAGCAGTGTGAAGACGGCCTCATAATGGAATTCAGTTGGCTCTGTTAGCTCCGTTGGGTGATTTCGGGCATAGGGGCGTGTTCGGATTGTATTTTGGAGGTCCGTAGCTTATATAGGCTTGAAATGCCGAAAGTTGAATTTCTAAAGTTTCTGATTTGATAGTGAGATTTTTGATCTAAGGGTCGGAATGGAATTCTAGAAGTTGGAGTAGCTCCCAGTGTTGAATGTGACGTGTGAGCAAAATTTCAGGTCATTCGGACGAGGGTTGATAGATTTTTTTATCAAAAGCATAATTTGAGAGTTTTTGGGATTCTTAGAATTGAATCTGATGTTAAATCGGTGTTTTGATGTTGTTTTGAGTGTTCCGAAGGTTGGAACAAGTTCGTATGATGTTTTAGGATTGATTGGCAGGTTTAGTTGAGGTCCCAGGGGCCTCGGGTAAGTTTCGGGTGCTTAACGGAAATTGGTATTTGGACTTAGGCAAAATCTGATTGCTGAACCTGTCATACCCGCACCTACGTGTGTAGGACCGCAGGTGCGGTGCCATAGAAGCGGCTAAGTGACCGCAAAAGCTGAATTGGGTCTAGGCTCCAGATGTCGCAAGTGCGAAACGTGGAACGCACCTGCGAGATCACATGTGCGGAAAGGCAGTCGTAGAAGCGAAAAGTCCACATTTAATGAAAAGTCGCAGGTGCGACTTGGTCTCCGCAGAAGCGGGACTATAGGTGCGGTCCTAGAGCCGCAGATGCAGTTTCACTGGTCAGAAAAGGGCAGAATCGAGGGTTTAGTTTGAAAAGCTTAGAAATTGATTTGGGAGCTCGGGATTGGCGATTTTGAGAGAGATTTTTACCTCGGTATTTTGGGTAAGTAATTCTTACTCGGTTTTGACTAACTTCTACGAATCTATGCTTAAGTTCATCATCTAAATTCGAATTTGGGGTGGAAAAATTGGAAAAAAGTTGGAAAAGTTCTTAGACCTAATTTTTGAGTTTGGATCAAGATTTTGATATCGGATTGGAGTAATTTCTATATATATGAACTCGTAAGAATGTAAGGATTACATATTGGAAATTTTACCGGATTCCGAGACTTGGGTCCGGGGGCCTTTTGGTCATTTTTCCTAATTTCGTGTATTAACTTAGAATTAATTAGTGGAATCAGTTACTTGAATTGAATAGATTTGGGCCATTTGGAGTCGAGTAGTCGTGGCGAGAGCGTGGTTTCAGGTTGATTAATTGAGTCGGTTCGAGGTAAGTGGCTTGCCTAACCTTGTGTGGGGAACTCCCCTTAGGATTTAGTATTGTTGATATTTGAAATGCCTTGTACGTGAGGTAACGAGTGTGTACTTGTGCTAATTGTTGAAAATTATGTTTTCATTAATTAACTATAATTGTGCTTCTTTTCCTGTCTATACTACTTGCAATTTAAGCTTACTGTTGGTTTAGGGAAGCATGTCTAATTGACTTAATTGCCTTATTTGCTCAAACTGCCTTATTTGGATTATGTGCAGCATGCTAGGTTAGAAATACCTGTTTTACCTTGGTATGAAATTTGAATTGAATTGATTGTTCTTCGTGTTGCTGATGTGTGTTTACTTTGGGACTACGGGACGGTATCCCGGGAGATCCCCCTGCATGTTTACTTTGGTACTACGGATTTATATTCTGGGAGATTCCCCTGCACTTTTATATTGGAACTACGGAACTGCACCCGGTAGATTCCCCTAGTACTGGATATTTACATTTGGGATTACGGATCGGTATTCTGGGAGATCCCCGTGCATTATGAGTTGGACCATGGGACGGCACCCAGGAGATCCACTGGATATTTATATTTGGGACTACAGGACGGTATCGTGAGAGATCCCCTTTTGTTATCTCTGTGTTAAGCTGTATTCCTTTCTGTGATTATTTTTTCTCTGTTGTAGTTGTTGTTGTTCTTTCTATCATGTGTTACTTCTTACTGTTGCACTTAATTATGCTGTCTTATTATATACTGTTATACCTTATTTTTCATTTAAACTCAGTAGGGCCCTGACCTTCCCCGTCACTACTCGACCGAGGTTAGGCTTGGCACTTACTGAGTACCGCGGTGATGTACTCATCCCCTTTTTGCGCATGTTTTTCATATGCAGATCCAGGTACTTCGACTCATCCCTACTACCCTTGAGGCGAGGCGAGTAAATTCTCCAGAGACTTCAAGGTATATCTGCTGTGTCCGCAGACTGAGGAGTCCCTTTCCATTCTCTCTCATAGTATTAGTCCTTCTATATTTATTTTTGTTTAGAGATTCTGGAGTTAGACACTTGTAGTTATTCAATAGCTTGTGATTTCATGAGCTTCCGGGTTTTGAAAAATGTAGTTTCAGTTTGAGAGTTGTATTGTATATGCCGAGCGGCATCTCAAACGCTTCATTTTGATATTTTTCTACAGTTTTGGCTAGTTTATTTCTGTTATTTTTTTCTTTTTCCGCAATTTGTTAGGATTACCTAGTCGTAGAGACTAGGTGTCGTCACGACAGTTCACGGAGGGCGAACTCGGGTCGTGACACATCATTAGCTATCATATTCGATTTTTCATTTATTAAAGAAAATAGTCAAACAAAGTAATAGATGAATGGAACAAAGTAACAACACAATTGTCTATGCCCCATATATGGTGGATGCCAAACTGTTTACCCGTAAAATGATACACTTGAATTTGTAACGTAGTTTATAGAAACGTGAATTATTTTGATCCATGAATATAAAATAGTTAAGAACAGAAATAAAGCAATTAAATAAATTTGAAGAAAGTACAAGCCTGATTATGAACTCAACTTCTCCGATAGTAACAATAAGAGCAATATCAAGAACAAAAGAGAAAGAGTAGTCAAATATATAAAGAGCAGATTTTGCTTTTGTGTACAGTAACTGTTTCGATTCTTCTAATTCTAGAAGCGAGGTTTGGAGAAGGTTAGAATGTCTATTCTAGTTTAGTTCGATGACATTAGACCCCTCAATATTCATACCAGCTTTATTCTAGTCATTCAAATTGAAAATCAGTTCCAACTTATCACTCATTTACATGTTATGAACCTTACTCTAATACTGTAGAAGACTGAAGTAGTGTCCATTGCAACCGTAATTCTATATGTTTGATTAAATTTTAAAACGCAACTACCAGATCCATAGGCGAACAGCTCTCGTTTAATTTTTAGTCGTCAATACATGAAGTTATTCGATGCCATGCGAACGGCTCTTTAATTAAATATATCCATTGACATTATAATAAAATTATCTTATCAGTCTAATTTAATTTAATATAATATACTACGTAATTCTTTTTAAAGTAACCAATCACTGTTAATTGCAGAACGTAAGCGGCTATTTCTATACAAGTGAACTAAGTATCTAAATATCTTTTTCATAGTAAATACATACAAAATTTAAACTCTTTGATAAGTGCAACATCAAATAAGGTGAAGGCCATTATTTAACCCATTGTAGGATTACCTAGTCGTAGAGACTAGGTGCCATCGCGAAGGTTCACGGAGGATGCTCTCGGGTCGTGACAAGTTGGTATCATATCTCTAAGTTCATAGGAGTCATGAATCAAAGCTGGTTTATTAGAGTCTCGCGGATCGGTATGGAGACGTTTGTACTTATCTACGAGAGGCTATGTAACTGTTAGTAAAATTCCATTTCATTTGATTTCCTTATCGTGCGAGATGTTGATATCACAATTTTAAACTTCTATTTTCTATTCTCTCACAGATGGTGAGGACATGTGCTACAGATCAGGCACCCACGCCCCCTACTGGAGCCGTCAGAGGTCAAGGCCGGGGTAGAGGCTAAGGACACGCATGTGGTGCAGCAAGAGTACCCGCGCGAGCTGCCACCAACAATTCTAGCCAGAGTCCAGGCACCTGATACACCAACTGCTACTACTACTCCAGCTCTCCAGGAGACTCTCGCGCAGTTCATGATCATGTACAACACTCTGGCTCAGGTAGGGTTGCTTCCCCTTGCTGCAGCTACATCTCAGGCCAAGGGAGGAGCACAGATTCCCGCCGTCCGCATCCTGAGCAGCGAGTGCATGTGGATCAGGTCCTAGAGATTATTCTTGTACAACCTGCAGTCCGAGATCAGCCCGAGGACAAGGCAGCGACTTCCGAGGATGAGCAGTTGAGGCTTGAGAGGTTTAACAAGTACAAGCCTCCTGTATTCAGTGGTCTAGCATCAGATGATGCTCTGGGAATTCTAGATGAGTGCCACTGTATTCTCCATACCATGGGTATATCAGGATCGAGCGGAGTTTCCTTCACTATCTTCCAGCTTCGAGGAGTCGCCTATGAGTGGTGGTGTACTTTTGAGTTAGACAGTCCGGATGAGGTAGTTTCCCTGTCATGGACTTAGTTTTCAGATATGTTCCTGAGAGAGTATGTTCCTCAGAGCCTCAGGGACGCATGGCATATAGAGTTTGAGCATTTGCGCCAGGGTACTTTGACTGTCTCGGAGTGTGCTGTCCGTTACACTAGCTTGGATAGACATGCCCCAGCCTTGGTTTCTACTGTTCGCTAGAGGGTTTGCCGGTTTATTGAGGGGCTTATTCCCAGCATCATGTCTAGCTTGGCTCATGAGTTGGAGATGGATATTTCTTATCAGCAGGTGGTGAGCTTTGCTAGGAGGATAGAAGGTATGCATGTTAGGGACAAAGAGGAGAGGGAGACCAAGAGGTCTCGAGAGTCGGGCCATTATTCTGGTGCACGTGCTCCAGCTACAGTTCATGGTAGGGGTTATATGAGTCACCCCGTTCATTCAGCTCTTCAAGCAGCCAGTGGTATTCCAACTCCTCCTAGGCCTCAGGACCCTTAATATGCACCTCCAGTATCTAGTGCGTCTCCTGCGTGGGGTGCTTTCAGTGGTCAGTCCAGTAGACCTGGCCTGAGCTAGTCACAACTGCCACGTCCTCTTAGAGCTTGTTTTGAGTGTGGCGACACATGCCATATTGTGAGGGATTGCCCCAGACTTAGTAGGGGTGCACCTCCACAGACTTCTCAGCCACAGTGTGCCCCGTAGTGTTCTTAGGCTATGGTTACTGCTCCAGCTGCTACCCCACCTGCTCAGCCAGCTAGAGGTAGAGGTCGGGGAGGTAGACGTCGCCCTAGAGGGGGAGGATAGGCCAGATATTATGCCCTTCCCGCCCGTACCGAGGCTGTTGCCTCCGATTCTGTCATCACTGGTATTGTCCTGGTTTGTCATAGAGATGCATCAGTTTTATTCAATCAAGGCTCCACCAATTCTTTTGTGTCTTCTTATTTTTTCCCGCATTTAGGTGTACCTCGGGATTCTTTGAGTACCCCTGTTTATCTTACTACTCCTATGGGAGATTCTCTTGTTGTGGACCGCATTTATCGGTCATTATGGTTGCTATTAGTAGTTTTGAGACCAGAGCCAATTTATTATTGCTCAACATGGTATATTTTAATGTTATCTTGGGCATGAACTGGCTATCGCTCCATTATTCTATTCTTCATTGTCACGCCAAAACCGTGACGCTGGTTATGCCAGGTGTAGAGCGAGTAGAGTGGAGGGGTACCTTAGATCATACTTCCAGTAGAGTTACTTCATTCCTTAAGGCTCAGCGTATGGTTGAGAAGGGGTGTGACGCGTATCTAGATTATGTAAGAGATGTCAGTATTGACACCCCTACAATTGATTCAGTCCCTATAGTACGTGATTTTCCTGATGTGTTTCCAGCTGATCTTCCAAGCATGCCTCCCGATAGAGATATTCATTTTGTCATTCATCTGTTGTCGAGAACTTAGCCCATTATTATTTCTCTGTATCGTATGGCCCCTCCTAATTTGAAGAAGTTGAAAGATCAGTTACAAGAATTTCTTGATAAGGGTTTCTTTCGGCCTAGTGTATCACCATAGGGTGCTCCTATCTTGTTTGTGAATAAAAATGATGGTTCTATGTGTTTGTGCATTGAATATTGCCAGTTGAACAAAGTTACAGTGAAGAACTGTTATCCTTTGCCTCACATTGATGATTTGTCTGACCAACTCCAGGGTGCACGAGTGTTTTCTAAGATTGACTTGTGTTCAAGTTACCATCAGTTGAAGATTTGGGAGCCAGATATTTCGAAGACTACTTTCAGGACTCGGTATGGTCATTACGAGTTCCTTGTTATGTCATTTGGGCTGACCAATGCCCCAGCAACCTTTATGCATTTGATGCACAATGTGTTCCGCCTATATCTTGACTCGTTCGTCATTGTCTTCATTGATTATATTCTGGTGTATTCTCGGAGTCAGGAAGATCATGAGCAGCACCTGAGGACAATGCTTCAGACTTTGAGGGAAAAGAAGTTATTTGCAAATTTCTCGAAATGTGAGTTTTGGTTGGATTTCGTGGCATTCTTGGGCCACGTGGCTTCAAGTGAGGGTATTCAGGTGGATCCGAAGAAGGTGGAAGCAATGCAAAGTTGGCCTAGACCATCCTCAGCTACAAAGATCCGCAGTTTTCTTGGTTTGGCGGGTTATTATCATCGATTTATTGAGGGGTTTTAATCCATTGCAGCCCATATGACTAGGCTGACCCAGAAGGGTGCTCCGTTCTAGTGAACGGAAGAGCGTGAGGCGAGCTTTCAGAAGCTCAAGAAAGCTTTGACTACAACCCCAGTTTTGATATTGCCTACAGGTTCGGGGTCTTATACTGTCTATTGTGATGCCTCGAGGATTGACCTTGGAGCGGTATTGATGCAGGACGGTAGGGTGATTGCATACGCATCTAGACAGTTGAAGGTACATGAGAAGAATTATCCTGTCCATGATCTCAAGCTAGCTGCTATTGTTCACGCCTCGAAGATCTGGCATCATTATTTGTATGGTGTGCCTTGTGAGATTTATACTGATCACCAGAGTTTGCAGCATCTGTTCAAGAAGAAGGTCTTAATTTGCATCAGAGGAGGTGGTTAGAGCTGCTGAAGGACTATAATATCACTATTTTATATCATCCGGGCAAGGCCAATGTAGTGGCCGATGCTTTGAGTCGCCGAGTGGAGAGTTTGGGAAGTTTGGCTTATCTACCAGCAGCGGAGAGGCTCATGGAGATGGATGTTCAGGCTTTAGCCAGCCAGTTTGTGAAATTGGATCTTTCGGAGCCTAGTCGGGTTCTAGCTTGTGTGGTTTCCCGGTCTTCAATATTTGATCGTAGCAGAGAGAGCCAGTTTGATTACCCTTATGTTCTTGTCCTCAAGGACAAGGTTCATCACGGTGATGCCAGCGATGTGACTATTGGTGATGGCGGGGTATTGATGATGATGGGTCGGATTTGTGTACCCAATGTTGATGGGCTTCGGGAGTTGATTCTAGAGGAGGCCCATAGTTCGCGGTAATCCATTCATCCGGGTGCCGCGAAGATGTACCAGTATTTGAGGCAGCACTATTAGTGGAGGCGGATAAAGAAAGATATAGTTGGGTTTGTAGCTCGGCTCCTCAACTGTTAGTAGGAGAAGTATGAGCACTAGAGACCGGGTGGGTTGTTTTAGCAGATAGAGATTCCAGAGTGAAAGTGGGAGCGGATCACTATGGACTTCGTAGTTGGACTCCCACAGATTTTGAGGAAGTTCGATTCCATTTGGGTAATTGTGGATCGGCTGACCAAGTCCGCACACTTCATTCCTGTATGTACTACCTATTCTTTGGAGTGGTTGGCATAGATTTATATCCGGAAGATTGTTCGTCTGCATGGTATTCCAGTTCAATAATTTCAGATAGAGGCACTCAGTTCACGTCACGGTTCTGAAGGGCCGTACAGCATGAGTTGATTACAACTTTGCAACCTCAGACGGACGGACAGTCCGAGCGCACTATTCAGATTCTTGAGGATATGCTCCGTACATATGTGATTGAGTTTTGAGGGTCATGGGATTAGTCTTTTCCGTTGGCGGAGTTTGCCTACAACAACAGCTATCAGTCCAGCATTCAGACGGCACCGTACGAGGCTTTATATGGTAGGCAGTGTAGATCCCCGATGGGTTGGTTTGAGTCGGGTGAGGCTAGATTATTGGGCACAGACTTGGTTTAGGATTCTATGGAGAAGGTTAAGGTGCTTCGGGATAGACTCCGTACAGCCCAGTCCAGATAGAAGAGTTACACGGACCGGAAGGTTTGTGATGTTTCCTATATGGTTTGGGAGCCGGTTCTACTTCGAGTTTCACCTATGAAGGGTATTATGAGATTTGTGAAGAAAGGGAAGTTGAGTCCGAGGTTTATTGTCCCTTTTGAGATACTACGGCGTGTTGGGGAGGTTTCATATCAGCTTGCCTTACCTCCCAGCTTGATAGGAGTTCACCCGACATTTCATGTTTCGATGCTCCAGAGGTATCACGGTGATCCATCACACGTGTTATATTTTAGTTTAGTCGAGTTGGACAAGGATCTAACTTATGCTGAGGAGCCAGTGTCAATATTGGACAGGCAGGTTTGGAAGCTAAGGTCAAAGAACATTACATCAGTAAAGGTTCAATGGAGGGGTCAGCCGGTCAAAAAGGCGGCCTGGGAGACCGAGAAGGATATGCGCAACCGTTATCCTCATATTTTCACTACTTCAGGTATGTCTCTATGCTTGTTCGAGGATGAACAAATGTTTAAGTGTAGGAGGATGTAACGACCCACCAGGTCGTTTTAAGAATTAATGCCCTGATCCCTTATTAACTTCTTTCCCCATGTTTATTTCTGCTATTGTGAGTTGACGGGAGGATTTATTTGGAGTTTCAGAGAGTTTTGGGATACTTAGTCCCTAAATGAGAGTTTAAGTTTTAGAATTTGGACCGTAGTTAGAGCAGTGTGAAGACGGCCTCAGAATGGAATTCAGTTGGCTCTGTTAGCTCCGTTGGGTGATTTCGGGCATAGGGGCGTGTTCGGATTGTGTTTTGGAGGTCCGTAGCTTATATAGGCTTGAAATGTCGAAAGTTGAATTTTTAAAGTTTCTGATTTGATAGTGAGATTTTTGATCTAAGGGTCGGAATGGAATTCTAGAAGTTGGAGTAGCTCCGCAGTGTTGAATGTGACGTGTGAGCAAAATTTCAGGTCATTCGGACGAGGGTTGATAGATTTTTTTATCAAAAGCATAATTTGAGAGTTTTTGGGATTCTTAGAATTGAATCCGATGTTAAATCGGTGTTTTGATGTTGTTTTGAGCGTTCCGAAGGTTGGAACAAGTTCGTATGATGTTTTAGGATTGATTGGCAGGTTTAGTTGAGGTCCCAGGGGCCTCGGGTAAGTTTCGGGTGCTTAACGGAAATTGGTATTTGGACTTAGGCAAAATCTGATTGCTGAACCTGTCATACCCGCACCTACGTGTGTAGGACCGCAGGTGCGGTGCCATAGAAGCGGCTAAGTGACCGCAAAAGCTGAATTGGGTCTAGGCTCCAGATGTCGCAAGTGCGAAACGTGGAACGCACCTGCGAGATCACATGTGCGGAAAGGCAGTCGTAGAAGCGAAAAGTCCACATTTAATGAAAAGTCGCAGGTGCGACTTGGTCTTCGCAGAAGCGGGACTATAGGTGCGGTCCTAGAGCCGCAGATGCAGTTTCACTGGTCAGAAAAGGGCAGAATCGAGGGTTTAGTTTCAAAAGCTTAGAAATTGATTTGGGAGCTCGGGATTGGCGATTTTGAGAGAGATTTTTACCTCGGAATTTTGGGTAAGTAATTCTTACTCGGTTTTGACTAACTTCTACGAATCTATGCTTAAGTTCATCATCTAAATTCGAATTTGGGGTTGAAAAATTGGAGAAAAGTTGGAAAAGTTCTTAGACCTAATTTTTGAGTTTGGATCAAGATTTTGATATCGGATTGGAGTAATTTCTATATATATGAACTCGTAAGAATGTAAGGATTACATATTGGAAATTTTACCGGATTCCGAGACTTGGGTCCGGGGGCCTTTTGGTCATTTTTCCTAATTTCGTGTATTAACTTAGAATTAATTAGTGGAATCAGTTACTTGAATTGAATAGATTTGGGCCATTTGGAGTCGAGTAGTCGTGGCGAGAGCGTGGTTTCAGGTTGATTAATTGAGTCGGTTCGAGGTAAGTGGCTTGCCTAACCTTGTGTGGGGAACTCCCCTTAGGATTTAGTATTGTTGATATTTGAAATGCTTTGTACGTGAGGTAACGAGGGTGTACTTATGCTAATTGTTGAAAATTATGTTTTCATTAATTAACTATAATTGTGCTTCTTTTCCTGTCTATACTACTTGCAATTTAAGCTTACTGTTGGTTTAGAGAAGCATGTCTAATTGACTTAATTGCCTTATTTGCTCAAACTGCCTTATTTGGATTATGTGCAGCATGCTAGGTTAGAAATACCTGTTTTACCTTGGTATGAAATTTGAATTGAATTGATTGTTCTTCGTGTTGCTGATGTGTGTTTACTTTGGGACTACGGGACGGTATCCCGGGAGATCCCCCTGCATGTTTACTTTGGTACTACGGATTTATATTCTGGGAGATTCCCCTGCACTTTTATATTGGAACTACGGGACTGCACCCGGTAGATTCCCCCAGTACTGGATATTTACATTTGGGATTACGGATCGGTATTCTGGGAGATCCCCATGCATTATGAGTTGGACCATGGGACGGCACCCAGGAGATCCACTGGATATTTATATTTGGGACTACAGGACGGTATCGTGAGAGATCCCCTGTTGTTATCTCTGTGTTGAGCTGTATTCCTTTCTGTGATTATTTTTTCTCTGTTGTAGTTGTTGTTGTTCTTTCTATCATGTGTTACTTCTTACTGTTGCACTTAATTATGATGTCTTATTATATACTGTTATACCTTATTTTTCATTTAAACTCAGTAGGGCCCTGACCTTCCTCGTCACTACTCGACCGAGGTTAGGCTTGGCACTTACTGAGTACCGCTGTGATGTACTCATCCCCTTTTTGCGCATGTTTTTCATATGCAGATCCAGGTACTTCGACTCAGCCCTACTACCCTTGAGGCGAGGCGAGGAAATTCTCCAGAGACTTCAAGGTATATATGCTGTGTCCGAAGACTGAGGAGTCCCTTTCCATTCTCTCTCATAGTATTAGCCCTTCTATATTTACTTTTATTTAGAGATTCTGGAGTTAGACACTTGTAGTTATTCAATAGCTTGTTATTTCATGAGATTCCGGGTTTTGAAAAATGTAGTTTCAGCTTGAGAGTTGTATTGTATATGCCGAGCGGCATCTCAAACGCTTCATTTTGATATTTTTCTACAGTTTTGGCTAGTTTATTTTTGTTATTTTTTTCTTTTTCCGCAATTTGTTAGGCTTACCTAGTCGTAGAGACTAGGTGTCGTCACGACAGTTCACGGAGGGCGAACTCGGGTCGTGACACATCATTAGCTATCATATTCGATTTTTCATTTATTAAAGAAAATAGTCAAACAAAGTAATAGATGAATGGAACAAAGTAACAACACAATTGTCTATGCCCCATATATGGTGGATGCCAAACTGTTTACCCGTAAAATGATACACTTGAATTTGTAACGTAGTTTATAGAAACATGAATTATTTTGATCCATGAATATAAAATAGTTAAGAACAGAAATAAAGAAATTAAATAAATTTGAAGAAAGTACAAGCCTGATTATGAACTCAACTTCTCCGATAGTAACAATAAGAGCAATATCAAGAACAAAAGAGAAAGAGTAGTCAAATATATAAAGAGCAGATTTTGCTTTTGTGTACAGTAACTGTTTCGATTCTTCTAATTCTAGAAGCGAGGTTTGGAGAAGGTTAGAATGTCTATTCTAGTTTAGTTCGATGACATTAGACCCCTCAATATTCATACCAGCTTTATTCTAGTCATTCAAATTGAAAATCAGTTCCAACTTATCACTCATTTACATGTTATGAACCTTACTCTAATACTGTAGAAGACTGAAGTAGTGTCCATTGCAACCGTAATTCTATATGTTTGATTAAATTTTAAAACGCAACTACCAGATCCATAAGCGAACAGCTCTCGTTTAATTTTTAGTCGTCAATACATGAAGTTATTCGATGCCATGCGAACGGCTCTTTAATTAAATATATCCATTGACAATATAATAAAATTATCTTATCAGTCTAATTTAATTTAATATAATATACTACGTAATTCTTTTTAAAGTAACCAATCACTGTTAATTGCAGAACGTAAGCGGCTATTGCTATACAAGTGAACTAAGTATCTAAATATCTTTTTCATAGTAAATACATACAAAATTTAAACTCTTTGATAAGTGCAACATCAAATAAGGTGAAGGCCATTATTTAACCAATTATTTTCATGCTAGGACAATTTTTGGAGACGTCTAAATTCAAGGAGATTAACTACGCATGCAAACTCTCCCATTAAAAATGTGTTTACCATCATCTCATCTCTCTCTTTCTCTATTCCTCTCATCCTTGTGAATTCTGATTAAGGCTAGTTTCGAATATAAATCTGATTATATAATCAATCTTCTGTCATTGGCTGGAGACTTATCATGTATTTGCAGTACTGATTTACAGTCTTATGTCTTCTACTAAATTAACATTCATTTCTATATCCTGTAGCTAAACTAGTCAATTTAGGTATCTTTAAGGTGGCGTTTAATTAACCAGAGTGTATAGGGTCAAAATCAGGTATGCCCGATTTCGTAGGCTTGAACAATCGCTTCGAGCCTAAGTTACAATTGGACCGTGCTCGAGCCCGATTACGGATTACAATACTTGGAGATCGAAGTTCTCAATGAACACCGAGGCTGTGTATAACCAACCTCGAAATAATACCGTTATGGTTTTATAACAAAAAGAACGAGATTCCCGCAGCGGCCCTATGATCACTGCGTAAATTCTCGAACTGATTTGTACTAGGCGGTTAGACAGCTGTCCAATAATATTCCCTATTAAAAATGAAAATGTACCTTATTTAGGATTCCCCTATTATATGAAGAGGAGCCCATTCATTTGTAACACATCAATCATTGACAAGATAATATACATACATCACTTTCTTGCTTATTTTTCATCTGAATTGCCTTATTATTTTATTATTCTGACTAACCTACCTCGAGGCTGTTACAACTCGAGGTTGAGGCTTGCATGCACACTGGTTTGACTTACTTTACTCTTTAATTTATACATTTGATTTCTTGTTTATTAATTAGTATTGGATTAAATCACATATCTTTAAAACTACAATACACATTTAATTGTTACTCAGATTTTAGGGTAAACAGTTTGGCGCCCACCGAGAGGCTAAGGATAATAGTAACTGTTTCAGTACTGATTCTGATAACACATGTTATTTTCACACTTGTTCTTGTCAAGAATTTTTGTTCTCAGGTTAAAGCATGTCAAACTTACAAAACGCACACGAACATGGCGATGATGGTCTTGAAATTCACGAGGAAAACGATAATGTAGTTGCTCCAGGATCCGGTGTACTATTGATTAACCCTGGGGAAGTGCCGATTGCCGATATAGTCGATGTTAGTTCGCACATTGTTTTCAACGCGGACTTAGGCGCAGACCACGAAGGAAGTGTATGCAGGGAAGTCCGATCTGGTGACCAAAGAACACAAGGTGTAGGAGACGGGGGAGTTAGTCTCCAGGTAATATTTGAGATGCTACAAGCTCAACAGGTTGCTATCACTCAGCTTCAAAGTCAACATAAAACTCCAAGTGAGGTCGAACAAGAAATCACTCGCCGTATTGAGTCAGTGCTACAAAGGTCGAACGATAATGAATTGGGGACTGATCCTGCAATTATAAAGATGCTCGAGGAGATCACCAAAAGAATCAAGTCAGGAGAGAAAAAAATCGTAGATAATGACAAGAAAGTAGAAACACACAACTCCCGTATTGATCAGATACCGGGGGCACCCCCAATCTTAAAAGGTTTGGATGCAAAGAAGTTCGTACAAAAGCCATTTCCTCAAAATGCGGCCCCGAAGCCCATTCCTAAGTAGTTCCGTATGCCGGATATATCTAAATACAACAGGACAAGCGATCCTAATGAACACATCACTTCGT
Source organism: Nicotiana tabacum (assembly GCF_000715075.1). NCBI lineage: Eukaryota > Viridiplantae > Streptophyta > Magnoliopsida > Solanales > Solanaceae > Nicotiana > Nicotiana tabacum. The sequence continues at coordinate 130,673,371 of NC_134087.1, forward strand.
ACACACGCGGGATTAAAGGAAATGACTTAAATGAAGGAAATGAATTAAATGATGATGAGATCGAGTCGGTTTGGTTGAAATTTTTTTGGGAAACATTGTCATAGGGAGCAATGATTTGGTATCACAAATTGCCACCAAATTCCATCGGCTCATTTGCTATATTAGCAGACGGCTTGGTGAAGGCGCACGTTGGGGCTATAAAGGTTGCAACGAGGAAATCAGACATTTTTAAAATAAGACCGGGGGGGTGATGAAATGCTAAGGGAGTTTGTATCCCAATTTCAAATGGAGCGAATGGAGTTACCACCAGTTACAGATGATTGGTCCGTTCAAGCTTTCACTCAGGGGTTGAACGAGTGGAGTTTGATAGCGTCACGACAGTTGGAGCAAAACCTAATCGAGTATCCAGCTGTAACTTGGGCAGATGTCCACAATCAATATCAATCGAAGATCAGGATTGAGGACGACCAGTTGGGAGCCCATTTTGTTTAATTCATCCAATAAGATTGGCAGTTAAAGCCCCGAGGGATACCGACAGGGAACCAAGTTCGAAAAGAGAACTGTATTAACCATATATTGCAGATCGAATAAACAATGGTTTGGGGCGCAATCCTCCTCGGAATAATCAAAGAAATGATCGAGGGCAAAATTCTCGGGGACTTACAAGTAAGAGTGGTTTTGATAAACATGCCAATCCCCTAGAATCACCTCGGTTATCGGAGAATAATTTCAGTGTCGATGCATCGGGGATCGTATCGGCTATCAGAAGGATCAAAGACACCAGGTGGTCTAGACCTATACAAACCGATCTTTCTCAAAGGAACCCAAACTTTATGTGTAAATATCATGGAACATATGGCCATAGGACCGAAGATTGCAGACAATTGAGGGAGAAGGTAGCTCGATTGTTCAATGAGGGCCACTTTCGAGAGTTCCTCAGTGATCGGGCTAAGAATCACTTCATAGAAAGAGACACCAACAGAAAGAATGAGCAGGAAGAATCACAACATGTAATTCATATGATTGTTGGGGGGGTCGATGTTCCACAAGGGCCTATATTCAAACGTACCAAGGTGTCGATCACCAGAGAAAAGCAGACTCGGGGTTATGTGCCCGAAGGCATCCTATCGTTCAATGACGAAGAAGTGGAGGGCATTTCTCAGCCGTACAACGACGCCCTGGTAATTTCTATTTTGTTAAATAAAATTCATGTTAAACGTGTTCTAGTGGATCCGGGTAGCTCATCAAACCTAATCAGACTCCATTCCTAAATGGCTTCAACATGGCAAGTGAAACAACGAAGGGGGAGATAATCCTACCAGTAAACGTGGCCGGGACCATCCAAGATACAAAATTCCATGCTATTGAAGGTGACATGAGATATAATGCACTCTTTGGAAGGCCATGGATCCACAACATGAGGGCAATACCGTCGAGCTTTCATCAAATGATGAAATTCCTGACAATGGATGGTGTGAAAATGGTTTATGGGGAACAACACTCTGTGAAGGAAATGTTTGTAGTCGATGAGGTGACACCGATATCAGCACTTTCGACCTCAGAAAAATCGAGCACCAAAGATAAGCAGATGGCCAAATAGCAATCACCATCCCCCGCCTCGACCGAATCGGAAAAACAGGTAATCAAAGAAAAAAAAGAGGATTTCCTTACTCCTCGAACTTTCGTTGTTCCCGAAGAATCAGATGCAACCAATTCAACGATCGAGGAGCTAGAACAGGTTATACTTATTGAGTACATGCCCAAGCGAAAGGTATACTTGGGAATGGGGTTAACCCCGAACCTCGGAAAATACTCATTCAATTTCTTATCGATCACATGGATTGCTTTGCTTGGACCCATTTAGTCATGACAGGGATCCCACAAGAAATAACAATACACCAGCTAAGCTTGGACCCCAGATTCAAACCAGTGAAGCAAACAAGAAGGCCCCAGTCTTAGGTGAAGCATGCATTCATAAAGGATGAGGTAACTAAACTTCTTAAAATACGGTCCATTCGGGAGGTAAAATACCCCGAATGGTTAGACAATGTAGTTATAGTCCCTAAAAAAGGCAACAAACTTAGAATGTACGTGGAGACAAGGATTTAAAAAAGGCATGCCCTAAAGACACTTTTCCATTGTCTAACATCGATTGCATGATCGATACCACGACTGGCCACGAGATCCTTACATTTCTCGATGCCTATTCCATGTACGATCAAATTCAGATGAACCCGGAAAACTAGGACAAGACCTCATTTATCACCAAGTATGGAACATACTGTTATAATGTAATGCTCTTTAGGCTAAAAAACGTAGGGCTACTTCTTAACGCCTAATAAATAAGATGTTCGAAGAACAAATAGGTACGTCAATGGAAGTTTATATTGATGACATGCTAGTTAAGGTCCTGCGCACAGAGGACCATTTTACTCATTTGTAGGAAACATTCAAAATCTTGAGGAAGTACAACATGGAACTTAACCCCAAAAATGTGCCTTCGGTGTCGGCTCGGGAAAATTCCTCGGCTTCATGGTATCGATCGAGGAATCAAAATCAACCCTGATAAGATTAAGGCCATCAAGGATATCACCGTCGTAGAAAGTGTGAAAGCCATACAAAGGCTAACTGGGCGGATAGTCGCCTTGGGCCGATTCACTTCGAGGTCATCAGATCGAAGCCACAGGTTTTTTTCCTTACCCAAAAAGCAAAATGATTTCGCATGGACCCCGAAATGTCAGCAAGCATTAGAGGAATTGAAGAGATACTTATCGATCCTACCTCTGCTCCATACTCCGAAGGCAGAAAAGATCATGTACTTATACTTGGTAGTGTCTTAAATAGCGGTAAGTGGGGTACTAGTTCGAAAAGAGCAAGGTACGCAGTTTCCTGTTTATTACGTAAGTCGAACTCTAGGAGATGCTGAAACTAGGTACCCTCACTTAGAAAAATTAGCACTTGCATTGATAAGCGCATCTAGAAAGTTAAAGCCATATTTCTAGTATCACCCCATATGTGTGATAACCACTTGTCCTCTCAAAAATGTTTTGCACAAGCCCGAGTTATCGGGCCGATTGGCCAAATAGACCATCGAACTTGGTGGATACGATATCAAATATCAACCCCGAACGGTCATCAAGTCACAAATTTTACCAGACTTCTTGGCCGATTTTACACAAAACATCGTCCCAAAGTGGAAAAGGAACTTCTACTAAAATCGGGTTACCTCATCAGGGGTATGGACCCTCTTCACGGACGGTGCCTCAAATGTGAAATGGTCCGGGCTTGGCATTGTTTTGAAGCCACCCACAGGTAACACTATTAGACAATCTATCAAAACTTCTAGGTTGACTAACAATGAGGCCGAGTATGAGGCCATGATTGCAGGTCTCGAGCTAGCTAAAAGTTTGGGGGCAGAAGTCATTGAAGCTAAGTGCGATTCTTTATTAGTGGTGAACCAAGTAAACAATAGCTTCAAAGTTCGAGAGGATAGGATGCAAAGGTATTTGGACAAGATACAGATAACCTTGCACAGCTTCAAGGAGTGGACTCTAGACCATGTACCTCGAGAACAAAATAGTGAGGTCGATGCACTTGCAAACTTGGGATCATCAGTCGAGGAAGATGGTATTATCCTGGGGACTGTCGTCCAATTATCGAGTTCTGTGGTCGAGGAGGGTCATGCCGAGATAAATTCTACAAGTTTGACTTGGGATTGGAGGAATAAGTATAGTGAATATTTAAAGAACAGAAAGCTCACATCGGACCCTAAAGAGTCAAGAGACCTACGAACCAAACCGCCCGATTCACATTGGATGAAGATGGAACATTATACAGAAGAACCTTCGATGGACCATTGGTGGTATGTTTAGGGTCGGGAGACACCGGTTATGTTTTTATGAGAAGTCCATGAAGGCACTTGTGGAAACCACTCTGGCGCTAATTCTTTTATTCACAAAATCATTAGAGCAGGGTACTACTGGGATAACATGGAAAAAGATACTAAGGCGTTTGCTCAAAAATGTGATAAATGTCAAAGATTTGCACTGATGATTCATCAGCCCGGAGAGCAACTTCATTCAGTCCTATCCCCGTGGCCATTCATGAAATGGGGGATGGATATCATCGGCCCTATACCAACGGCTCCAGGTAAAGATAAATTCATTTTGTTTGTGACTGACTACTTTTCTAAATTGGTGGAAGCATAGACCTTCGAGAAGTTTAGAGAAAATGAAGTTATAGACTTCATCTGGGATCAGATCATGTATTCGGGATACCTGCCGAAATTGTAAGCGACAACGAGAAGCAATTCATCGGCAATAAGGAAACGGAGTTCCTCGAAGCACACAAATTAAAAAGGATCTTATCAACGTTGTATCAATCGAGCAGAAACGGAAGGCCGAATCGACAAACAAGTACTCAAAACTTAAAGAAAAGGTTGAACGACACTAAAGGAAATGGAGAGAAGTTCTACTCGAGGTTTTTCGAGCGTATCGAAGTCAAGCACGGGGGAAACCCCTTTCTCTTTAGTATATGGCTCTGAGGCCTTAATTTTAGTTGAGGTCGGTGAACCCAACACCAAATTTCGGTATGCATCGGAGGAATCAAATTGCGAGGCTATGAATACTAGCCTCGAATTATTAGATGAAAACGAGAAGCTACACTTGTTCGGATGGTTGCACAGAAGAAAAGAATCGAGAGATATTATAATAGAAGAACCAGCCTTCGCCATCGAAGACTGAGTTCTAAGGAAAGTCACCCTCAATACTCGAGACCCGAATAAAGGGTGTGAGCACGTGATTTTTGCTTCACGCGACAATCGCTCCAAAAGAAATAAAAAAATAATAACAATTGATCATGTTGTACAATTTTTGGATTTTTACATGGCACTTTGTTAATTATTTAAGATTTTGTCCATTTTTATTTTTATTAAAACAAAATACACAAAAAAAAATGTATGTGTCATGCGTAATCTGAACCGTAACACGGTTGTTAAATAGAAAATCGTAAATAGGCATCTTTGTCCGTGATTTTGTTTTTGTTTGATTTTACCTATTTTAAAATATTTTAATGTGTGTGCAATTAATTGTATTAAGTGTTTATTTGATTTTAATTTGATTTATTTAGGTTTTGTTTTTTTGTAAAAAATAAAAATAAATAAAAAAATAATAAAGAAAATAAAATGATAATAAAAACCCTTTTTTTTCGGACATGGTCCAATTTTAAACAAATTGGCCCAACAAACTCAGCCCAAAAACCAGGCTTGCCCGGTCCGTGACCTGCCCACCCCTAGCAATCCAAACGACACCGTTTAAACCAGTCCGATCTGGGCCGTTGATCTCAGATTGATCAACGGCCAAGATCTCTCACCCCAAACCTACTAACAGACCCGACCCGTCTCACCCGGACCGACCCCAACCCTTTACCCTTGAAACGACGTCGTTCCCTATTAGTCGAAGGATCCTGGCCTTTCATCACATCTCATCCAACGGCCAGGATCCACCTACCCACTAACTATATAAACTCATAACACTACCCTACCCCTATCCAAACCCCAGCCTTCGTCGTCTTCACCAGAACCCCCAAACCCTAGAGCCGCCCCTGTACCCTTCACCATGAAAACCGGCGGCACGGACGCCGGTGACCTCGCCCTTAACGCCATAGAACCCCCTTGCCATCCTGAACTCGTATCTGTTAACCACCTAGCTCGAATCCCTTCCCACCTTCTCGAATCTTCATTTGAAGATTCGTGTCGGAACCTGATATACACCGATATGCCCTAAATTCATACCAGACACTCCCCAGACCCCCCTCGTGACCAAACCATACTTGGTTTGGTCCGAATATGACCAGGGAAACATGAATCCCGGATCTGGTTTTTGAACTTTAAAGGTTTTCATTGTTGGTCCGTGTTTTGTTCAAACCAAAGGATTAAGGTCTAATGGACTTTAATCGAAGTGTTTCTCATCTGAGAAACACTTCGATTAAAGTCCGTTCAGCCTTAAGAAAGGTCTGTCCGAATCCGAGTTAAGGTTTTGATTTTTCGAGATTTGAGGTGAGTCTTGTTTTTTCTTTTCTTATTTCTGTTTAGTCTGTGTGATTGACTAAAAGTCCGTTCATGTTTGTTTTAATTTTATCAACTTCTGTTTGTCTACTTTGCCTGAACCTCTGTGTTTGTTTGAATCCCTCTCCTATTCTGATAATACGTATGTATGTATGTGCTGTGCGAATAATTGAGCTTCAAATGTTGACTGATCAACTGATTCCTCGAGTACCACTTTGCTTAGCCAGTATAATTCAAATCATGTGTCGATACTGTTAAATGTCTGATTTTTGGTTACGATTGTATGTGTTATAACTAGTATAGTCGAGTCGACATATGTCGTCAATTAGTTTCAGCTGTCCGAACAATAACAAATCGACTTACTCCTGCTAAGCATTTGTTGAATCAATTAAGAACTGGTTTTGTTTACTTATAGTTGTTGATTTGAATCAGTAATGTAAAAGGAATGTTTTGTTTAAGTTCTGAATTAGAGGGCATGTGCACTTGTGCACAGCATGTGCATTTGTGCACCACAGGCGCATTTGTGCACAGCCTAGTTCCTGCATAAAGGCCTTTGTTACATTTAAATTAGTTTGACAGCACATGCTGTCAGATTATACCTTGCTGCCCATATCCTGCTTTAGCTTAAAAATATTAAACCTCACTTAAAAGGTAAGTCTGCCAGGGAATATCATGGGAGTTTGTTTATATTTAAAGTAAGTGGAAACTGAAACAAGACAGGCAGCACATGGGAGGGTGTTCTTTTGGGTCTAACAGGCTGTTAAAGGGCTGAGGTTTAGGCTTATAAATGGGAGGGGAGAGAACACAAAAAGGGGGCTGATATGCATAGATACAGACCTAAGACAGAGGGAGAGAGAAGAGAGATAGGAGGAAGGACATCTGATATATACAGACTTTCATCAGTTCTGAAAGGGGGATATATCTGATAGGAGACTAGAGATTAGAGGAGGAGGACATCTGATAGAGGAAGGGGGGAATACCACCTGATATTAGTGAACATAGAGAAGGCATTGATAAGAAAACAGAAAAATGGAGTTTGTCTGAAAACACACGGACAGAAATAGATAAAGAGAGGCCTAACACAGAAAAAAAGGAACTGCATTTTTTTTCATCTTTGTCTTGATTCTCAACTAGTCTGGATTTGCATGTTCTATATTGATTTATCCTGAGTCTTGTTTGAGATTACTAGTTGTGTGAAGTATCAGTTCAGTTCTGGATCCATTCTGGTTAAATTCTGATTCCATATTGCTGGGGATTTGCCACATTCTGCCATCTTTCATTGGCTCTAAATTGCATTTTTGCTCTTGGAATTTGTCCTGCTGTTGTTCATCTGTTACTGCTGTTCCGCTTGTACTGTTGCTCAACTGACTGCCCTACTTTCTTCATTGTAAGCATTTCCTCAGGTACACATTTCGAATCTGTCTGATGTTGCAATGAAAGTTGAATCGAAAGATCTGAAGGATGTTATAATCATCTGTTGCATTGCTTACGAATTTTTTATATAAATGTTGTTAAGATATGTAAGTTTCTAGTCCGTTAGCCTAATAGAGATACATTAGTAAGGTTGTACTTAATTAAAGTCTATGCCAATCTGAAACTGCGCCATTTTATTCGTTTAGTAGTATACAAGATGTAAATACAATTCATGAAATGTGCAGCTATTCAATACGATTGTTAACTTAAACTCGCTCTTTCAGCATGCTTTGAATATGTAAGGGCAAATGGCTGCTTTAAATCTAGCTAAAGATAATACAGTTTCAGATTCTTGAGTTTCAGTTCCATTAGGCAGTTTATAGGATGAGTTTCAAATATCATTAGTCACATTTTCTAATAAGTAGTTTTAATTAATCTTGTCTAAATAAGTTAGAGTTAGGGAGCTCTTGCAGCAGTCGTAGCATTTCATCAATCTTGTCTATAATTATTCTATCAAGTTAAAAGCATGTTTCATGAGGTACAACGTTCTTCACTCTGTAAATAATTAATCAGACGATTAACTAAAATCTGGATTTGGCCAAAGCATATAATTGAATTAGCATGCATTTTTTCTTCTATTTTTAGAGACAAACACATTAGAAATGTAGTCGCTTTAGGATGTTCCTTCTAAAATAATGAGACGAGCCTCGCCAAATAAAAATGTAAATTGCGGGGCCCTCAATAATTAACCATAATAAATATTTAGAATTCAGGACAGGCCGTTTTAGTGAATTTCATGGCCTTCCTCAAAATAATAACGCGTTTAGAATTTTTGGGCACGTTTTAAGTAAATTATATTCTTAAATTCGGGTGCACATTGATGTGACCCAAATCCAAATCTCAACAGAGTCAAAATGTGTCGACGACCATGGGTGCATTGATTGTGACGTGGTTCGAGATGCATTTTCACGACGTTGCAATTCTATAAAAATAAATGATAATGTTAAAAGCGGTTTAAACTTAATAAAAGCACGTAAGTCATAACATGTATTTAAATCAGATATTTAGCTATTATAACAATTTAAGCGACCGTGCTAGAACCACGGGATTCGAGGGTGCCTAACACCTTCCCTCGGGTCAACAGAATTCCTTACTTAGAATTTCTGGTTCGTAGACTTCATTTGGAAAAGTCGAAAATTTCCTCGATTTGGGATTCAAGATAAACCGGTGACTTGGGACACCAAAAGCCAAACCTTTCCCAAGTGGCGACTCTGAATTAAATAAATAATCCCATTTTGAATATTGTCACTTAAATTGGAAAACCTCCCCTCGCGCATTTAACCCTTCGGGGCGGGCGCGCAAAAAGGAGGTGTGACAGCTCTGGCGACTCTGCTGGGGAACGAACCCAGAATCTCTGGTTCAGGGTTCAAGAATTCGAGCTTAGAATAATTGTTACATTTGGCTTTATTATCTGATCTTTATTACATATTTTTGCATAACGTGCTAAATGTTGTCTTTTACCGTTTTGATATTATCTGAACTGTATATAAACTGTGCCGAAACCCTTCTCTTCTTACCTCCAGGGAGAAGCTCGCTGGTCGAGACTCCCTATTCTGTTAGTGTCAATACCTGAAATAAGAAAGAGGTCGGACAAGTTACAAAGCCGGACGATCTCGCGGGTCCCCGGTACGTAGCCCCCTCCTCGACTCGAGTTGTCCGCTCGGGTACACAGTCTAGAACAAATACCCAGGTTACGAACCTAGAATAACTTGACTTCATGCCGGATCCCTAGTAGGAACGCTTATTTGCATCATGTTGCATTTGACTTAGGGGACTCAACATAGGGGTTGGGTCCGTCTAGGATTAGCAACCTGAAATGAAAAGACCATCCTGTTGCATCCTATTTGTTTCCGTGCATTTATTTGTCTCGGACATGCATGCTGCCTGACTTTGGAGTATTTGAAAAATAAACAAAAAAAATAAAAATAAAAGTGTATAGGGCTAATTTTCTACTTTGAAAAATAGCAATGCCCAATTACTGTCAAAACTCTGCCGAAATTTTACGATAATAAAAAGGAAAATGTTTTGTCTTCAATAATTTGCTTTACTAAGAAAAAGAAAAAAAAAATAAAAAGATAGAAAAACAGTCTTTTATTTTTGGAAAGTTGTTTGTTGAAAAGGAAAGAATTTCGTTCTAAAATAATTCGGTTAATTTGACCGAACTACGCGGGTCTGATTCTCACCGGATGTGAGATACGTAGGCAAACCTCATCGGTTCCGGCCCCAATTTTCAAAAATCAAAAAAAATATATTTCCCTTTAGTTCTTTCTTTATAAAATTTTCCTTAGAAAATAAAAAAAAAAGAAACAAAAAAATAATATAGAAGTTTTCTTAAACTCAAATAAAAATAGTCTCCTTCTTTCTGAGGTCTTTCATGTGAAATAATATAATAAGAATTAAAAATCAGCAACAAAAATCTAAAAAAAAAATACTCTTTGCTTTTTAGTCCCTCTTTTGTAAAAAGTTTTTTTTTTTAAAAAAAAAATATATTTGAAAAATTGAATTTCAAAATATTAGGATTTTTCTTTAGAAGTGCTTTTGTAAATAAATAAAACTCAGAATTTCACATCATTTTCTTAAAAGTCCCTCTTTCAAAATTTAAGGGGCAACATCATATACATTCTTTCTTCCGTAGAAAAGGTAAAACAAACGAAAAAAAAATCAACCAAACATATTTTCTTTTTTAATAAATTTCCAGAATTCAAGTCAAAAGCAAATAAATTTTTTAGAAGTCTTTCTTTAAAAAATAAAACAAAAATCAAAATAAACAAAATTTTCTTTCTTCTTTTAAATTATTTCTTTCAAAGATTCAAAAAAAAAAATTTGAATAAGTAAATAAACAAAGAATAGTCAAATTTTTTGAGCCCTATGCTAAATGAGCACTTGCTTCTTTATTTTTATACTTGTTAGATTCGAACTACGTAATGATCTGATTCACGTAGGCATCGTGATACGTAGGCAATCCTCATCGGATCCGGTCGCATTTCTTTTACTGCAAAATAAAAAAAAAACATAAAAGAAAAACAAAAGAGAAAAAAAAAAACTAATAAAACGCCGGAATGACGCATGCTCTCGTAGCAAACATATAGTAATCCACTTAACTGTATAGGTGCATCATGCCCAACGTGAGATTAACTATCTGTTATTTGCTACAAATTAACCGTGCGTTTGTCATTGAGCATTTTTTCAGGGTTTTTGGAAAGACGGTTGGTTTGGTGAAAGTCTGGCCTCGCACTCGTACTTCACGAGGTCAAGGAGAAGTGTTCAACTACCTGTTGTTAGGACCAGAAGCAGTACTCACACTTACTTCACCAGGTCAAAAGGAAGTATGGAAATGTCTTCAGAAATTCCATTGCAAACAATCCCTGTTTCTGAGGAAAGCTCGATCTCAGCCGTCCTCACACCTGAATCCGCAACTGCGGAGGAAAATAGAATCCTACGGCTCCGCATGTTGGAAATGCTGGACGACTGGAATAATGGGAAAGAGCCGCCAAGTGTCGTCCCCGGATTCCCTGAATTATTCTCCAGGTCAAGTGGGACGTCTAATGTCCCCATAAATTATCCTGCTACCCCATTTGGGTACCCAGCCACCTCAGCCTTCTCTGCTGGATCGCCTTCTGAGCCTCATCCCCGAATGTCAGCCACCGATGCAAGCATGAACATCTTTACTGCATTGCCTTGCCCGATCACGGCACAACCTGCCACGTACAAGCCAAGCTTTGACTCATCCTCTTTTACATTCCAAGCTCCATCGTTCTCAACGGAACCAACTAGGTTCGCTACCAGCACTAATCCTCTACCGCCTCAGTGCGAGCTTGCACCCGGGCAGGATCAGAACCCCAAAATTGCAGAACAAAATGAGATTGCCAAGAGAATGAGAAGCCTTGAACAAAGTTTGAAAAATATGCAAGGATTAAGCGGACAAAAGAGCGTCTCTTACGCTGACCTATGCATGTTCCCTCACGTGCACCTGCCAGCGGGTTTCAAGACCCCAAAGTTTGAGAAATACGATGGGCACGGTGACCCCATTGCACATCTTAAAAAATACTGCAATCAATTGTGGGGAGCCGGCGGAAAAGAAGAACTGCTAATGGCGTATTTTGGAGAAAGTTTGGTGGAAGTCGCTTCGGAATGGTATATGGACCAGGACATATCTCGCTGGCATATATGGGATGATCTTGCCAGAGACTTCGTAGGGCAGTTTCAATATAATATTGACATCGCACCAGACAGAAATGCCTTGTCAAACTTAAAGAAGAAACCCTCGGAAAGTTTCAGAGAATACGCCATCAAATGGCGTGAGCAAGCGTCAAGGGTAAAACCTTCCATGGACGAGATAGAGATGGTCACTACTTTTCTCCAGGCTCAAGAGTCCGACTATTTCCAAAACATGATGTCAGCCATGGGAAAGCCTTTCGCAGAAGCGATTAAGATTGGAGAGATGGTGGAGAACGGTTTGAAAACGGGAAGAATTTTGAGTCAGGCAGCCATAAGGGCAACCTCCCAAGCCGTCCAAAGCGGGTCTGGAGGAATGGCAAGAGGGAAGAAAAAAGAGGAAACATCTATGGCGGTATCAGAGGCGGGAGAATATCATGATCCCGGGTTTTGTTCTTCGGAAAGAACCTCGCAACATTATTTCCCCCACCGAAATGCGACCTACGCTCCTCAACCCTACATGGTCATGAGCACCCAGCCTTATATCCAGCAGACACAACTAGTCAATCGGGGGCAGGCCCCACATCCTAGGAATCAGCCTCCTCACCGAAACCGCTACAATCCTCGACCTCCTCAAAATAATTTCCGTCCTCGGGAACCACCCAGGAGACCCAACTACACACCAATCGGTGAACCCTATTCCGCCCTATTCCCTAAGCTTGTCCAAATGAATTTGTTGCAGCCCATACCACCAAACGGGCAGAACCCGGGATCACCCTCATATCAGCGGGGTGTCAGATGTGCATACTATTCAGGGGTAGAAGGGCACGACACCAACGACTGTTGGACATTGAAACAAGCTGTAGAGAATCTGTTAGACCAAGGGAAGATTGTGTTGAGAGACGAGGATACCCAAAATGTGACCAATAATCCGTTGTCCGCCCACAACAACGGGCCGATAGTTGGGATGATTTGTGAAGACGAGGAAGTTGACCCGGCACTTAAAGCCATAATTGCTATTGCTGATACAGAAAAAGGACCCAGGGTAACTCCGGAGCAAGAAAAAGGAATAAGTGATGTATTCAAGCAGGCCTCCATGGTATGGGGGACGATCAAACAACCTCGGCCGAACGAGCCAGTGTTTGTCGGACGCATACCACAGGAACCAAAATACAACAAAGAGGGAGATGATAAGGTGTCCCCGCTCGACGAGAGCGAGGAAATATGTGAGGCGACAAGGGAAAAGCTATGCGAAATACACATGGTCCAGCCAGGAGAGGGCACTAGCACCGTTGAAGTATCGTACATGGGATCAAGCACCTAGTTTCAAAACTAGAAGGCTACGCCATTCTTGATCAAACGGAAGTCCTAATGAACCTGTCTCGCCACTTTCTCTGCATCGCGAGTAACCCCAGAGGGTGACTCAGATGTCTTTCTTCAGTTTCATGTTTTTTAATTTCCTGAATGTCAACCTTTTTCCTTATCTTCCCCAAAATGCCAAGAAATGAAATCATGCTTGATTACTCACTTTCTTCTTCTATGTTTTCTTTTGTGTTCTCTTCAATTCTGATAAATGCAGCTTTAAATAACATGACATGTTTGCGGACTTTATGCCCGGATCACGAGAACTCCGATCAGACTTCAAATAATGAGTCAAAATTTGAGATATAAAGAATTTGAAAAGTAGGAACAACTAAAGAAAATTGGTTCATGGTTTGGAAAATGTCCGTCACTAAAGCAGAGTTTGAGAGCAGTAAATAGGCTTAGACCCGTACAGAATGATAACCTTAATAACTGCGGTTTGTCACGAGCAATTGTACCAAGAAAGAAGGGTCCATACGTCATTGAAAAACGTTACCAAATGGAGCATTTGTATCTGGGCGACATCGAGAGAAACGACGTCAGCCTTGCTAGGAAGACAGGTGCAGTGATATGTCTAAATCACTCTGGCAATATCTTTGCACAGTTTGAGATGACGAAGGCTTTCATTCTCGCTACCCAAACACTATTAACCCTTTGCAAACCCATTTGAGCTGGTTACTTTTCTTGGATTACCCTCTTTGGAACCTGAAAATATTATTGAAAAAAAAATCCAAAACAAAGCCTGAACTACGTTTGACTTGATTCCGAAAGGATACGTAGGCAACCTCTCCTTGGGGTTCAGTCACACCAACAATAAAATCCAGGAATTCCCCCGAAAGTAGAACTGGGGCAGAAGTTATAACGATTCAGCAATAATCCCACCCAAAAGGTTCCAAAGTTGTAGTTCAATCCAAATTCTTTTCACCCCAAACCTTTTTCAAGTCCTTCCGATCAATCAGCAAAGCATTTCAAAATAGGAAGATGGAATTATTGGGGTCCGATACAACAAATGAGGAGAATAAAGATAAGAGAGTCCTGTCGGTGAAAACCTTTGGGCACCATGAGGCGATGCGAGAAGAGAAATTGAAAATGAGAGAGCTTGTTTAGTAAAAACTCGCAAAGAGTACTGACAGGCGACCGTAGGAAGAGAAATGAGAGAGGCCAACTAGCAAAAACCCGCAAAGGGCGTTGTCAGCCAAAAAGATGATTCCACCTCAGAAAGTCCTGGCAAGGTTCCCGGGTTTTGAAAAAAATACATATAGATCTGTTTTGATTCATGAGGAAATGCAAGTTCTCAGAGGTCGGGCATCCAGTCCAAAAGGCATGTCATGTCAGTTTGAAACTGGCATACACTCCAGATAAGTCCTTCTTTTCTCCCCGAGAGGGGCGTTTCTCTTTAAACTCATATGTTCTCCTTTACATAGTTTTCTTTTTGAGTTCTTTTTGATCTAACTCTTAATTCCGTAATAATCGCAAAGAAAGGTGGCAGGACCGGTTTTACAGGGCTCCGTTTGGCAAGAGTCAAATAAAATGTACGACCTCAGTGGCGCGTCAGTCCCATCCCGACTGGCCATGGTAGTTGATTTGCTTCCAAAACCGACAAATCCCCACAGGGTATCCCTTGTTACAAATCCCCCATGGAGTCTCCCCTTGTACAATTCCCCAAAGAAGTCCACCCCAGCACATCCCCAGCAAGTTTGCTACAAAAAAAAAAAAAATCCTCACAGAGTTCGCATTGGACAAATCCACACGGAGTTTCTCTTGTACAAATCCCCACAGAGTCTCCCTGATAAAATCCCCACCAAAATCCCCAAGCAGAGCGGGACGGAAAAACCAAAGCCTTATAAGGCAAATCATCACAAAATCTGGAAACGCAAGTCTGAGTAGTCCAAAGGGTTTCGCATGTAAATCTAATCAATGGCAGAGTTTTTCAACAAGAATTAGGCTAAGACGAAGCAATTGGAACGGTCAAGGCCCCCAAAACCAACCGCCATTTTCAAACTGACAATGTTTTCTTTGTCCAGGAAATTGAGACAGGTGCGACCCGAAGCAGCCATGCATGAAGCTGGTGTAGCCCAAAAGAAATGGAGCACACAAGCATTGAAACAGCCTTGCAGCGGGAAAACGACCAATGGTAAGTTTCCCCATAATTCTTTCGTGCATTTCTGATATAAAAAAAAAAAAAAAAACCGAGGACTCTTTTCCTTTTCGGCATAACCCAATGACTTTTTTCCGGCATCTCAAGGAATAAAAAATAAACATCTCAAAAGAAAAATAAATCATGGTAGCATAGGACCTCGTTACTCAACTATCCCGGTGTAAACCCCGGATCTCCCTGGCATAACCCAAGGAACTTTTCTATCCAAATTCCCGGCATAACCCGAAGACTCTTTTCCTTTTCAGCATAATCCGATGACTTCTCCGACATAACTCGAGGACTCTTACCTTTTTCCGGCATAACCCGATAAATCTTCCCGGCATAGCCCGACGAATCTTTTCGGCATAACCCGAATCCTCCCGGCATAACCCGATGAATCCCCTCGGCATAGCCCGATGAATCTTTTCGGCATAATCCGATAAATCTTCCCGGCATAACCTGACGAATTTTTTCGGCATAACCCGAATCCTCCCGGCATAACCCGATGAATCCTCCCAGCATAACCCGATGAATCCTCCCGGCATAACCCGATGAATCTCCCGGCATAACCCGATGAATCCCCTCGGCATAGCCCGATGAATCTTTTCGGCATAATCCGATAAATCTTCCCGGCATAACCCGATGAATCTTTTCGGCATAATTCGATAAATCTTCCCGGCATAACCCGACGAATTTTTTCGGCATAACCCGAATCCTCCCGGCATAACTCGATGAATCCTCCCGACATAACCCGATGAATCCTCCCGGCATAACCCGATGAATCTCCCGGCATAACCCGATGAATCCCCTCGGCATAGCCAGATGAATCTTTTCGGCATAATCCGATAAATCTTCCCGGCATAACCCGATGAATCTTTTCGGCATAACTCGATGAATCTTCCCGGCATAACCCGACGAATCCACCCGGCATTAACCCGATGAATTTCCCGGCATAACCCTATGAATCCCCTCGGCATAACCCGATGAATCCCTTCTGGCATAACCCGATGAATCTTTCGGCATAACCCGATAAATCTTTCGGCATAACCCGATGAATCTCTCGGCATAACCCGATGAATCTCCCCGGCATGATCCGATGAATCCTCCCGGCATGATCCGATAATCCCCCCGACATAACCCGATGAATCTTTTCGGCATAACCCGAATCCCCTCGGCATAACCCGATGAATCCTTTCGGCATAATCCGATAAATCTTCCCGGCATAACCCGATGAATCCTCCCAGCATGACTCGATGAATCTTTTCGGCATAACCCGAGAACTTTTTCCATTCGGCCAGCATTAGGGTTTTAAACCCTAAACTGAGCTTTTCTATGCAATCAGCATTAGGGTTTTAAACCCTGAACTGAATTTTTCCTTAGTCAGCATTAGGGTTCTAAACTCTAAACTGAATTCTTCCTTTGTTCGGCGTTAGTGTTTTAAACCCTAAACTGAACCTTTCCCCAGCTAGTCGGTGTTAGGGCTCCAACCCTGAATTGAGCATGCATATCCTCTTGCATCAATTTTATGAACTTCCTGGCGAATAATTAACGAAATTTTCCTAGTGAAACTGGGGCAGAAAATTTCGTTCGTTTGTTTTCTCCCGCAGGTCTAACCTCGAGCCACATGGATCCAAATGACCCACGAGATGAGTCCCAGCTCAGAATCAAAGAAAAAAAAAGAAAAAAAAAGATGTCCCGAGATATCAGAGTAAATGGAAGGCAGATGGACTCCAACATTTGATTAAGGTCCTGAACCCTGCCAATCGCGTCTCACTCAGTATCCCAGAGATTAAATAAGTCGCCGCAACTCGCAAGCATCAAGATTCAGATCGGAGTCTACAAGCAGAATCAGCTAAGACCCAAGATCAAGTCGTAAAAGAATCATAGATAGGAATCTTGTAACTAGCAGTTGACATGCATATAAGTAGTTAGTTCAGTTTCCAATTTTCGTTTGGTTGTAATAAGGCGGTCAGTGACGCAGCAGTGACAACAGCAACAGCAGTAGCAGCAAGCATTGCAATCCCATGGTAGTCCCAGCTACCAAAACTTCCCGAACTACATTGACCTGATTCCTGTTTAGCCCAGGATATGTAGGAAATCTTTGAAGCAAGATTCGGTCAGATCTTTCAAAAACATGCTTCATACGGAGTAGTCCATAGGCAAAAATTGCTCATACACGCTCACTTTATCTTTGCACGAAAACTCTTCGTGTTTCCGAACAAAGAGGGGCAGCTGTGAGCACGTGATTTTTGCTTCACGCGACAATCGCTCCAAAAGAAATAAAAAAATAATAACAATTGATCCTGTTGTACAATTTTTGGATTTTTACATGGCACTTTGTTAATTATTTATGATTTTGTCCATTTTTATTTTTATTAAAACAAAATACACAAAAAAAATGTATGTGTCATGCGTAATCTGAACCGTAACACGGTTGTTAAATAGAAAATCGTAAATAGGCATCTTTGTCCGTGATTTTGTTTTTGTTTGATTTTACCTGTTTTAAAATATTTTAATGTGTGTGCAATTAATTGTATTAAGTGTTTATTTGATTTTAATTTGATTTATTTAGGTTTTGTTTTTTTGTAAAAAATAAAAATAAATAAAAAAATAATAAAGAAAATAAAATGATAATAAAAACCCTTTTTTTCGGACTTGGACCAATTTTAAACAAATTGGCCCAACAAACTCAGCCCAAAAACCAGGCTTGCCCGGTCCGTGCCCTGCCCACCCCTAGCCATCCAAACGACACCGTTTAAACCAGTCCGATCTGGGCCGTTGATCTCAGATTGATCAACGGCCAAGATCTCTCACCCCAAACCCACTAACAGACCCGACCCGTCTCACCCGGACCGACCCCAACCCTTTACCCTTGAAACGACGTCGTTCCCTATTAGTCGAAGGATCCTGGCCTTTCATCACATCTCATCCAACGGCCAGGATCCACCTACCCACTAACTATATAAACTCATAACACTACCCTACCCCCCTATCCAAACCCCAGCCTTCGTCGTCTTCACCAGAACCCCCAAACCCTAGAGCCGCCCCTGTACCCTTCACCATGAAAACCGGCGGCACGGACGCCGGTGACCTCGCCCTTAACGCCATAGAACCCCCTTGCCATCCTGAACTCGGATCTGTTAACCACCTAGCTCGAATCCCTTCCCACCTTCTCGAATCTTCATTTGAAGATTCGAGTCGGAACCTGATCTACACCGATCTGCCCTAAATTCATACCAGACACTCCCCAGACCCCCCTCGTGACCAAACCATACTTGGTTTGGTCCGAATCTGACCAGGGAAGCATGAATCCCGGATCTGGTTTTTGAACTTTAAAGGTTTTCGTCGATGGTCCGTGTTTTGTTCAAACCAAAGGATTAAGGTCTAATGGACTTTAATCGAAGTGTTTCTCATCTGAGAAACACTTCGATTAAAGTCCGTTCAGCCTTAAGAAAGGTCTGTCCGAATCCGAGTTAAGGTTTTGATTTTTCGAGATTTGAGGTGAGTCTTGTTTTTTCTTTTCTTATTTCTGTTTAGTCTGTGTGATTGACTAAAAGTCCGTTCATGTTTGTTTTAATTTTATCAACTTCTGTTTGTCTACTTTGCCTGAACCTCTGTGTTTGTTTGAATCCCTCTCCTATTCTGATAATGCGTATGTATGTATGTGCTGTGCGAATAATTGAGCTTCAAATGTTGACTGATCAACTGATTCCTCGAGTACCACTTTGCTTAGCCAGTATAATTCAAATCATGTGTCGATACTGTTAAATGTCTGATTTTTGGTTATGATTGTATGTGTTATAACTAGTATAGTCGTGTCGACATATGTCGTCAATTAGTTTCAGCTGTCCGAACAATAACAAATCGACTTACTCTTGCTAAGCATTTGTTGAATCAATTAAGAACTGGTTTTGTTTACTTATAGTTGTTGATTTGAATCAGTAATGTAAAAGGAATGTTTTGTTTAAGTTCTGAATTGGAGGGCATGTGCACTTGTGCACAGCATGTGCATTTGTGCACCACAGGTGCATTTGTGCACAGCCTGGTTCCTGCATAAAGGCCTTTGTTACATTTAAATTAGTTTGACAGCACATGCTGTCAGATTATACCCTGCTGCCCATATCCTGCTTTAGCTTAAAAATATTAAACCTCACTTAAAAGGTAAGTCTGCCAGGGAATATCATGGGAGTTTGTTTATATTTAAAGTAAGTGGAAACTGAAACAAGACAGGCAGCACATGGGAGGGTGTTCTTTTGGGTCTAACAGGCTGTTAAAGGGCTGAGGTTTAGGCTTATAAATGGGAGGGGAGAGAACACAAAAAGGGGGCTGATATGCATAGATACAGACCTAAGACAGAGGGAGAGAGAAGAGAGATAGGAGGAAGGACATTTGATATATACAGACTTTCATCAGTTCTGAAAGGGGGATATATCTGATAGGAGACTAGAGATTAGAGGAGGAGGACATCTGATAGAGGAAGGGGGGAATACCACCTGATATTAGTGAACGTAGAGAAAGCATTGATAAGAAAACAGAAAAAGGGAGTTTGTCTGAAAACACACGGACAGAAATAGATAAAGAGAGGCCTAACACAGAAAAAAAAAGGAACTGCATTTTTTTTCTTCTTTGTCTTGATTCTCAACTAGTCTGGATTTGCCTGTTCTATATTGATTTATCCTGAGTCTTGTTTGAGATTACTAGTTGTGTGAAGTATCAGTTCAGTTCTGGATCCATTCTGGTTAAATTCTGATTCCATATTGCTGGGGATTTGCTACATTATGCCATCTTTCATTGGCTCTAAATTGCATTTTTGCTCTGGGAATTTGTCCTGCTGTTGTTCATCTGTTACTGCTGTTCCGCTTGTACTGTTGCTCAACTGACTGCCCTACTTTCTTCATTGTAAGCATTTCCTCAGGTACACATTTCAAATCTATCTGATGTTGCAATAAAAGTTGAATCGAAAGATCTGAAGGATGTTATAATCATCTGTTGCATTGCTTACGAATTTTTTATATAAATGTTGTTAAGATATGTAAGTTTCTAGTCTGTTAGCCTAATAGAGATACATTAGTAAGGTTGTACTTAATTAAAGTCTATGCCAATCTGAAACTGCGCCATTTTATTCGTTTAGTAGTATACAAGATGTAAATACAATTCATGAAATGTGCAGCTATTCAATACGATTGTTAACTTAAACTCGCTCTTTCAGCATGCTTTGAATATGTAAGGGCAAATGGCTGCTTTAAATCTAGCTAAAGATAATACAGTTTCAGATTCTTGAGTTTCAGTTCCATTACGCAGTTTATAGGATGAGTTTCAAATATCATTAGTCGCATTTTCTAATAAGTAGTTTTAATTAATCTTGTCTAAATAAGTTAGAGTTAGGGAGCTCTTGCAGCAGTCGTAGCATTTTATCAATCTTGTCTATAATTCTTCTATCAAGTTAAAAGCATGTTTCATGAGGTACAACGTTCTTCACTCTGTAAATAATTAATCAGACGATTAACTAAAATCTGGATTTGGCCAAAGCATATAATTGAATTAGCATGCATTTTTTCTTCTATTTTTAGAGACAAACACATTAGAAATGTAGTCGCTTTAGGATGTTCCTTCTAAAATAATGAGACGAGCCTCGACAAATAAAAATGTAAATTGCGGGGCCCTCAATAATTAACCATAATAAATATTTAGAATTCAGGACAGGCCGTTTTAGTGAATTTCATGGCCTTCCTCAAAATAATAACGCGTTTAGAATTTTTGGGCACGTTTTAAGTAAATTATATTCTTAAATTCGGGTGCACATTGATGTGACCCAAATCCAAATCTCAACAGAGTCAAAATGTGTCGACGACCACGGGTGCATTGATTGTGACGTGGTTCGAGATGCATTTTCACGACGTTGCAATTCTATAAAAATAAATGATAATGATAAAAGCGGTTTAAACTTAATAAAAGCACGTAAGTCATAACATGTATTTAAATCAGATATTTAGCCATTATAACAATTTAAGCGACCGTGCTAGAACCACGGGATTCGAGGGTGCCTAACACCTTCCCTCGGGTCAACAGAATTCCTTACTTAGAATTTCTGGTTCGCAGACTTCATTTGGAAAAGTCGAAAATTTCCTCGATTTGGGATTCAAGATAAACCGGTGACTTGGGACACCAAAAGCCAAACCTTTCCCAAGTGGCGACTCTGAATTAAATAAATAATCCCATTTTGAATATTGTCACTTAAATTGGAAAAACTCCCCTCACGCATTTAACCCTTCGGGGCGGGCGCGCAAAAAGGAGGTGTGACAAAGGGAAACTAGGCTCGAATTGAGAAAGACCATATCGAGTCATCCGATTCATCGGGAAGGGATTTTACAAACTTGGCAAGATGGAAGGTGAACAATTGCCAAACAATTGGAATGTATCACTACTGAAACGATATTATTGTTGAGGTATGACTTTCTCCCTTTTTTCATTTGTATTTGATACTAACTTATTGTAGGTGTTCTATTGAAGACATCGAGAGAACCCTTCTACACGAAGACCTTAGGTTTTAAAGCATGCATTGCACTCTTTTTCCGTTAGATCAGGTTTTATCCCAAATGGGTTTATCCGGTGAGGTTTTTAACGAGGCAACAACTATGTGCTACCTACAGAAAACTCAACAGTATCTGAGGCTTCTTTTCAGTCAACCTCGAATACTGGGGGCATCACCCTCGGAGGTTATATTTTCGAGAAAAATACTTCATGCCAAAAAGGGTCTCGATAGGAAAACCTTGTAATGGGCCAAACGGTCGGATGAACCGTGTCCTTATAGAATAGTTGAGTCCCGATGGCAAAACATGTACGCATGTATGAATTATTCAAAGAAGCATTCTTTCTATATCAAACATTTTGTGTCTCAAATAAATTTGCTACTATACGAACTCCATACTTCTGATTATGTGAGAAATGGCTCAAGGGACGAAATGCAAAAATACCTCAAATACTCGGAGAATCTCATTGATAGTCAACACATTCTAGTTATCTAAATTCAGATTTGTAAGACCTTAAAGAGGCACCCCCCCAACGTAAAGTCCAAGCCCATCGTACTCGAGGACTGACATTTCGAACAAGTTTAAAATGTTATCGGGAAAAAAGTTCAAGAGGCATACCCAAAGGCTACCGCCATACTAAAGGCTACGACTGAAATAAAGGATACAGACAAAATAACGTGGCTTAGAGATGTCCAAATCCCACAATAAAAATATGCCTTCAAATTCTCTAAAAAACCGGCTAATAAAGGCTACCCTCGGCAAAATAATCAAAGGGTTTCGATGAAATCAGCCCTTGAAAAACCTTAAGAGGTATCGAATTATTCAAATACAAACTCGTGCTAAGGCACAAAAAACAAATGGGTTTCGATCGACACTAAACCCTTAAACAAACCCAATGGGTAAAAAATGCGTACCAAGGGATAAAGAATTTTTTACTAAGTCTTTTAAGCCAAAAAGGTGAAATAATAGACATCTTTCAAAGGCCACATCGGCCCAACCCAAAAGAGCCTAAGGGCCAAAACATTTAGAGTTCAAGACCTTGTTCTCACTCAACTCGGACATAAGGGTCCCACCATCCCGAGATCGCATAAAATTGAATTAAGCATAGTTCGAGGATTCATCAAAAAACCTTAAGAGGTATTATATTATAATTTCAAAGATTGCCCATTAATTACTGAAAAACCTAAGGGTTTGTTTGGCTCTGAGTATGAGCCAGTGCTCACTCGATTATTGAAATTATAACATCAAAAAACTTCACAGAACGAAAAGAAAGCAGACTTTATCACAAATCGGATATGGAGCAGAAAGAAAAGGAACTTTTATACATAGAAGATATTTACAATTCCCACTAGAGACATTACAAAAAAAAAACCCTAAAGGCATAGTCTACTTTGAGAGCTGCATCTTTGAGAGCCATATCTTTGAAAACCTCCTCCTCGGGGACTTCATCCTCATCTCCTCCGCTCTCGGAAAAACTAGAAGGGTATTCATCATCGCAGAGTAAAGTTGCAGCCTCGTCCTTCAAGGCTTTTGCATTTTCGATATCGGCTGACAGGTCGAAACCACGAGCACTGCACTTCCTCGAGAGTCTCTATCCGGGATTATTGCCTGGCGTGATCGACAATGCACGACAATTTGACTTCAGCCGCAATAGAGATATTATGTGCCTGAATGTTGGCAGCCTCAGTGTCAACTCGATAAGAGGCCACAAACACCTCCGCCTCAGATTTAGCCTTTGCAAGTTTGGTAGTTGACTTAGCTTCAAGCTCCTCAACCTTCCGGCTCTAGGCCAAGCTTTCCCCCTTTACATTTTGAAGCTGACATTCGATCGAAGTTAGCTGGGCCCGAAGCATGTCTTTCTACGAGGCAAGACGATTCATATGTTGTTTCCACCCCAGAGTCTCAGTCTCTTTTGTCTTGACCTCCCCTCGAAGCTCCTCTACCAGATCGCCCTTTTGCTGGGCCTGCAAAGTCGAAATGTTAATAGCTAAGTCAAATGGACATGCAACAAACTCCCAAAAAGTTACACTACCTGCTCAATGAGCTCAATCTGTTCTTGATGAGACCTTGCTAGTGCGGCATGGAGGTACCTAGTCTCCTCCTCTTTTTGGACGTAAAGGAGTTTGAGGTCTTCCCTCTCTTCCACGAGCTTCTTGAGTTCGGCCTCATATCGGGCAAGCTCGGCTCGAGATTTGGAAAATGCTTCTCAATGTAGCGCCATGGCCTTCACACAAAGGAAAAGAAGTCAGACTTGGAGAAACGATAATAAAACACAAGCATAATTATGGAGGCAAAGACTTACTTGTTTAAGGAGCAGCTAGGCCTCATCAAAGATAAACGAAGCATCTGGGTCGGGACCATCTTCAACCCCCGCAAAGCATCTCTGGAAAATGTCATTCCCTTCATGGTTCATGTGAGCACGTGATTTTTGTTTTATGCAACAATCACTCCAAAAGAAAACAAAATAATAGCAATTGGTCTTGCTGTACAATTTTTGGATTTTTACGTGGCGTTTCGTTAATTATTTGTGATTTTGTCCATTTTATTTTTTATAAAACAAAATACAAAAAAAAATGTGTGTGTGTCATGTGTAGTCGAACCATAGTCGGATTATTAAAAGGAAAATTACGAAATATGCATGTTTTGTCCTATTTGTCGCCTTGGTGATTTTTACTTATTTTTAATATTTGATATGGGTGTAAATAATTGTATTAAGTATTTAATTAATGGGGTTTAATTTTGTTTAAATAGGTTTTGTTTGAAAAATGAAAAAGAATATATAAAAATAAAAGAAAAGAGTGCAAAATTGGACTGAAATCAAGGTTGGGCCTATTCCCATTTAAAATCTGAGGCCCAACTCGAGCCCAAAACACGTGTTGCCCCGGTCCAGACCAGCTGACCTTAGGAGCGTCCAAACGACGTAGTTCTGATCTGGTCTGATCTGGGCCGTTGATCTCAGAATGATCAACGACCAAGATCACATCCCCCATATCCACAAACAAACCCAACCCGTTCAACCTTGGTCCAACCCAGCCCCGTGCATTTGAAATGACACTGTTTCCCTTTAGTAGATAGATCACAGCCGTTGATCATCAGCAATCCAATGGCCAACATCCAATTACTCACCCCCGTATATAAACCCTTCCCCCTTTCACCCCTCGCCTAAACCAAACCCCCTCTGCCTTAGGTCGTCCCCTTCACAGACCCCAACCCCGGAACCCTAGAGCCGCCCCCCTTTCCCCTCACCAAAAACCCGGCGGCATGGACGCCGGTGACCCCCACCTTAACACCATAGATGCACCTCACCATCCTGAACCCAAATCCACCAACCACTTAGCTCGAATCACCTCCCACCTTCTCGAATCTACATTTGAAGATTTGAGTCGGACCTTGACTTACACCGATCTACCACAGCTTCACACCAGACAGTCCCCGGACCTCCCTCGTGACCAAACCATGCTAGGTTTGGTCCGAATCTAACCAAGGAAACCCAAAACCCAAATCTGCCCTCTAAGAACCCTAGGAATCCTCATGCCCGGTCTGTGTCCTTTTGAGCCGAGTGATTAGGGTCTAATGGACCTTAATCGAAGTGTTCTCAGTTGAGAACACTTCGATTAAAGTCCGTTCAATCCCAAGAAAGATCTATTCAAATCCAAGCTAAGGTTTTTTGATTTTTCAAAGTTTTAAGGTAATTTTTGTTTTCTTTATCAGTTCGTTTTGTCTGTTGTATTTGAATGTCTATTTAGGTGTCTAAATGTTTTGTTTAATTTATGTTTTGAATGTTTATCAACTATTGTTGTCCACTTTGCCCGGACCTCTGTATATGGCCAAGTCTTTCTTCATTCACTGATAATGTGTGTATTGTGTAAACTGCATAGTCGATTGAATTTGAAATTGGTCATTTAATTAGTTCTCAAGGTCGTCTTTGTTTTGACAGTACAATCTGAACCCCTGCTCAATACTGTTTGATTCCAATCCCTGGCTGTTAATTGTATATGTTATAATTAGTATAGTCGATTGGATACGTGTCGTCGAATAGTTTCAGCTGTTTGAATGATAACAATTGGATCTGTTCTTGCTGAACATTGTTTGAATCAAAATGGAGGATCGAGTATAGCTACTTATAGTTGTTAATTTGAATCAGAAATCTAAGGATTTGGTTTGTAGTTGCAGTCTGAATTGGTGGATGTGCACTTGTGCACAACATGTGCATAAAGGCCCTTTTAGAGTCTAAAATAACTTGACAACATATGCTGTCAGGTTATATTACTGCTGTCCATGTCTGCTTTTAGTTTAATAAGATGATTAAAAGAGCTGTCAGGAATATCGTGGGAGGTTTTCATATTTTAAAATGTTTGAGTGGAAAAACAACAAGAAAGGAAGGGGATTTCTGATATGTTTAACAAACTAAAAGGGGCTGATGTTAGGCTATAAAAAGCAGGGAACTCAGACAGATTTAAGGACTGGAATTTTGGAAAAGAAAAACACAGACAGATTTTAGACTGAAAAATTTAGACTGTGCCGGGAGATTGATTTTTAGAAGGCATAGATACAGAGAGATATCACAGAATAGGCATATACAGACACATACACAATAGAGAAAAACATACAAAAAATCAGAAACTGTTTCTTCTTACTGTTGTTTGGGTTTCATTTGTTCAACCTGTTCAATCAATCCTGATTTCTTCCAAGTCTCGACTAAGTCTATTGTTTGGTTTGCATTGTTTGTTCTCCTGGACTTGGTCTTGTCTTGGAGCATTGTTTCTACTGCACTGTGTGCTGCTGTTGTTTTGTTACTACTTGTTCTATCGGCTATAGTTGCACCTTGCTCTGGGATTTGTCCTGTTGTTATCTGCTGTTACTGCTGCTGCATTTGTTGCCATTGTTACTCTGCTGACTTCTCTTCTTCTTCAACTGTAAACACTTCCAGGTACACACTTCTGAAACCATGTGTTGTTGAAAGCTTGAAGTTTTTGAAGCAGAAATAAAGAAATGAATGTTGTTTACTTCACAATGCTTGTGTTCAAAATATAGCCATAGTTTGAATGATAAGTTGGCCTGCATTTGTTTAACTTCAAACTGCAATTGCTCTGTATGAATTAACATACATTCTGATTGAGATGAACTATTAGATAGCATTGTTTGTTAGATCAGACGTATTTTAATGCATATAACCATTGGGTCTTGATTTAGTTATGACATTATAACATAGAATCATGGCAAGCATCTGTATGTATTTTGTCTAGACCTCTGAACTGTCAAATCTGTTGTATTTGGTTCCATTTGACTTCAGGATAAATGTATCCCAAACAAATTCTCATGTGGTTACGTTAACAGTTTGGTCATGTACGCCAACTCTCTTGTTAGACTACTTGTTCCGATATAGGTTCGATATGGGCTTCGATATAGATTCACTGTTTTGAAATAATGCGATGACTTTTTAGGAAAACTAATAGGCATTTTTGAGTTCAATTAGTAGTAGTTTTCCTAATAAACAGCCGATTTCATTAATCAAGCCCAAATAAGCTAGTTTTAAAATTCAATTTGAAGGTCGTTTAATGTAAGTTTAGTATATGTTATTAGTTTGCTTGCAATCTCCCTTAGCAAATTAACAAGCGTATTCACTCGTTGAAGACAAGGCATGAGGTAACTCTCACCTCGTAAACAACCAATCAGGTAATCAAACAAAATTCGGATTCGGCAAACATAGTAAAGATTTAGCATGTAGTTGCTTAAACAAGTAAATTTGGTATCTTCTTTCTTTTATTTCTTAGAGACGAACATAATAGAAATGTAGTCATTTTAGGATATTCCTTCTGAAATAATGAGGCGAGCCTCGCCGAATAAAAATGCAAATTGTGGGGCCCTCAATAATTAATCATAATAAATACTTAGAATTCGTGACGGGCTGTTTAGCGAATTTCACTGCCTTCCCCAAAGATGATAACGCGTTAGACTCTTTAGGCGCGACTTAATTAAATTACATTCTTAAATTCGGGTGCGCATCTATGTGACCCAAATCCAAATCTCAACGGAGTCGAAATGTATTAACAACTACAGGTGCATTGATTGTGACGTGGTTCGAGATGCATTTTCACGACGTTTCAATTCTGTAAAAATAAATGATAATGATGAAAGCGGTTTAAACTTAATAAAAGCACGTAAGTCATAACATGTATTTAAGTCAGATATTTAGCCATTATAACAATTTAAGCGACCGTGCTAGAATCACGGGATTCGAGGGTGCCTAACACCTTCCCTCGGGTCAATAGAATTCCTTACTTAGAATTTCTGGTTCGCAGACTTCATTTGGAAAAGTCGAAAATTTCCTCGATTTGGGATTCAAGATAAACCGGTGACTTGGGACACCAAAAGCCAAACCTTTCCCAAGTGGCGACTCTGAATTAAATAAACAATCACATTTCGAATATTGTCACTTAAATTGGAAAAACTCCCTCGCGCATTTAACCCTTCGGGGCGGGCGCGCAAAAAGGAGGTGTGACAGCTCTGGCGACTCTGCTGGGGATTAAGCTCCCAGAACCACTGGTTCAGGGTTCAAGAATTCGAGCTTAGAATAATTGTTATATTTGGCTTTATTATCTGATGTTTATTACGTGTTTTGACATAACGTGCTAAAAGTTGTCTTTTACCGCTTTGATATTATCTGAAATGTATATAAACTGTGTCAAACCCTTCTCTCTTCACCACCGGGGAGAAGCTCGCTGGTCGAGGCTCCCTTTTCTGTTAGTGTCAATACCTGAAATAAGAAAGAGGATGGATAAGTTACGAAGCCGGACGGCCTTTTGGTTCCCGGTAAGTTGCCCCTCCTCGACTCGAGGTGTCCGCTCGGGTACACAGTCTAGAACATCTACCCAGGTTATAAACCTAGTATAACGAAACCTCATGTCGGATCCCTAGTAGGAACGCTTATCTGCATCATGTTACATTTGACATAGGGGACTCAACACAGGGGTTGGGTCCGTCTAGGACAGGCAACTTGGAATGAAAAGACCATCCTGTTGCATCCCGTTTGTTTTGCGCATCTATTTGCTTCAGATCTGCATGTTGACCGGTTTCCGAAATTTTTTTTAAAAAAAAAAGAATAGCAGGGTAGGGAGATAATTACTTATTCTTTTGAAAAAAAAACCAATGTCCGAGTAATGTCAAAACCTCACCGGAATTTTCTTAAAAAAAATATATATATAAAAAAAATGAAAACAAAGTTTGTCTTTCAGTTTGACTATTCCTTTTAATCACTTTCAAAATCCAAAATATATATAAATAAAAAAAAATCAAATTTTTTTTGTTTTATTTGTAGTACCTCTTTAAAAGATTTTCGAAATTTCAAAAAAAATGAAAAAAAGGGAAGTTTAAAATGTATAAGTATTTCCTTGGTCTCTTTTCAAAAAATAAATAATAAAAAAACATATAACAAAATTCCAGAAAAAATAGTTATTCCTCTTTTCTTTAAAGGATTTTATTTTTGTTTCCCTTATTTTGATCCGACCGAACTACGCCGGTTTGATTCTCACACGGTGTAATATACGTAGGCAACTCTCATCGGGTCCAACCTCCCATTTTGCAAAAAAAAAAAATCTTTTAAAAAAAAAGATCTAATTTTTGAGTCTAATAAAGGTTTTTTTAATCACCCTAAATAAATGTGCAGGATGAGCACGATACAAAATGAACCTTTTTCAATAATGACCAAGATCCCTTTTGAGTTGCGATTATGGTGGAACGACTTAGGCAAGGAGGGGCAAAGTAAAGTAAGAAAATATCTGAAAAATCTCCCGGATTTACTAGACATTCAGCCTCGGGGCGATATTATCAGATCATTGGTCACTTACTGGGATTCGGCGCACAATGTATTTCATTTCTCAGACTTCGAGCTCACCCCGACTCTGGAAGAAATAGCGGGATACATTGGGGGTGATGAAGCTCCGTTAAGGTTCAAATACTTGATTGCACCTAGGGCCGTCACGGTACACCGATTTCTGGATTTCCTGAAAATACCCCGAACATTTCACCATCCAGATCTTGCCAAAGGTTTCTGCAGTCTCCACCTCATGTATGCTAGATACGGTCACGAGGGCGGGTTCAATAAGCCGGGTTTCAAACTGTGTAGCAAAGGCAACCAACAAAAGTGGGACGAACACAGGCTGTTAGCTTTTATGACACCCTTCTTGGGTCTTATAGTGTTCCCAAGGAAGGACGGAAACATCGATCTAAAAATAACTGGGGTCGTCAGTACTTTGCTTACCCAAGATAAAAGTACTCTGGCGCCTATGATTATGGCTGACATTTTCCGGGCTCTCACTGCTTGTCGAGCCAGGGGCGACTTTTTCGAAGGATGTAACCTACTGTTGCAAATATGGATGACCGATCATTTATGCCACCGCTCCCCGCTCTTGGGTTACGGTTCGCCCGAAAAAACTTGGATTGAAGAATTCTACGCAAGAATCAAAGGGTTCAATTTACCTGAGGGAGTCACATCATGGACCTCATTTCTCCGAACTCTCACTGCTAGCCAAATCCAATGGACGCTCGGATGGTCGCCTATTGAGGAAATCATATACATGCCGGCAACCAGGCCCCACTTTCTGTTGATGGGACTCAAAAACATCCAACCCTATGCACCATATCGGGTTTTGAGGAAACTTGGGAGATATCAAGTGGTGCCGAAAGATGAAGATCTGAGTACCCAAGTGATTGAAATCAGTCCGGATGGTCGTTTCCCCGAAGAAGAAGTTCGCCAAATCTGGAGTGAGTGCCAACATCTGACAGCAAGCACTTGTGTGATGGATATAGAAAAAAGGGAAGTTGCCCCAGGGTATCACACTTGGTTCAGGGGCGACCTGTCTGGCGAAAGACCAGCTAAGAGACCGCATCTCAAAGATTTTGTAGAATCGTCCAAAGGGAAATGGAACTGGTTAGCAAAAGAAAAGGGCTATCGGGCAGAGATCGGTGATTTGAAGCTACAAATTGACAGTCTGAAATTCAATAACAGCATACAAATCGCGGCGGATCAAAGCGAAAAGAATAAATTGATCCAAGAGAATGAAGAACTTAAGGCCCAAATCCAAAAATTGAGATTGTCTCTTGATGAACAGCCCAGAAGTCGATCAGACCAGCAGTTGATTAAGGGTTTAGAAAGAGAGGTCACGAAATGGAAAGATGGTTTAGAAGAATCTGAAAAGGTCATGGCAAAGCTCAAGGCACAGTGGGGAACAAGAGTAGAGAAGCATCGCCGATACTTGAACCAATTGAAATGCGACCACGAGAAAACTGTTGCCAAAATGAAGAGAGAGATGGCTATACTTGAGATCAAAGCAGTTAATCAGGCCAAGGATTTCCAAATGGAGAGCAGATACTGGTACGACTTGCTAGCCCAGATGAAGTTAGAAGTACGGCAACTAAAGAATCAGCATATACAGGATTCTCAGGTATTCAAGATGTGTAGCGATCAGATAAAACGATTACTCATAGAGAAGAAGCAAACCAGAGATAGGATCAAGGCCATTGCCCATGCCATCACCAGACGATGTCTACGATGTGAGAACATGACCAGCGTTACCATCCTCTCGGCAGTGATGGGTTATGTCAAGCAGACCATGCATGAGCTGGAGCAGCTTGAGAGGGATCTCACACCTAGGACTGCGGCGAGGCCGAATGATGCCCCGCGGGCACCAATTTTCAAAACCATAATGTACTCATAAGTCGAGTCTGTATCGTAGCATTTTCTGCCTGTTTTTCCCATCAGTTTGTTTTAGTCTATTTTGAGTCTAGGTTTATTTTCAAAGTTTGCTCTTTCTTTTTGCAAAATGTAGTTTGTAATATAAACCGTTTCAACAATAAAAGGTGTGCTTCTTTTATGCTCATTTGTGTTTTTGAACTACGTAACGATCTGATTCACGTGGCATCGTGATACGTAGGCAATCCTCATCGGATCCGGTCGCGATTTAACCAAAGAGAAAAATTGAAAAAAAAGGGAAATAATAAAAGGAAAGCCTAAAAGAATGCCGGAATGACACATGCTTTCGTCGCAAACATGTAGGAATCCATTTAACTGTATAGGTGCATCATGCCCCAACGTGAGATTGCCTATCTGTTATTTGATTCGAATTAACCGTTCGTTTGTCGTTGAGTTCCTTCCAGGTTTTTGGAAAAGGTGGTTGGTTTGGTGAAAGTCTGGCCTCGCACCCGTATTTCACGAGATCGAAAGGGAGTGTTCAATTACCTATTGTTAAGACAGGAGGCAGTGCTCACACTTACTTCACAAGGTCAAAAGCAAGTGTAGAAATATCTTCAGAGATTCCGTTGCCAACAATCCCTGTTTCCGAGGAAAGTTCTATCTCGGCCGTCCTCACACCCGAATCTCCAATTACGGAGGAAAATAGAATCTTGCGGCTCTGCATGCTGGAAATGCTTGATGACTGGAATAATGGAAAAGAGCCACCATGCATCGTCCTTGGATTCCCTGAGTTATTCTCCAGGACAAGCGGGACTTCTAATGTCCCCATAAGCTATCCTGCTACCTCGTTCGGATACCCGGCCATTTCAGCCTTCTCTGCTGGTTCGCCCTCTGAGCCTCATCCCCGAGTGTCAACGATGGATGTAAACACAAATATCTTTACTGCATCACCTTGTCCGATCACGGCACAACCTGTTGCATACAAGCCGACTTTTGACTCGTCCTCGTTTACATTCCAAGCCCCATCTTTCTCAATGGAAACAACTAGGTACGCCACCAGCACTAATCCTCCACAGCCTCAGTGCGAGCTTGCACCTGGGCAGGATCAGAACCCCAGAATTGCTGAACAAAATGAGATGGCCAAAAGAATGAGAAGCCTTGAACAGAGTTTGAAGAACATGCAAGGTTTGAGCGGACAGAAAATCGTCTCTTATGCCGACCTATGCATGTTCCCTCATGTGCACCTACCAGTGGGTTTCAAGACCCCAAAGTTTGAGAAGTACGACGAGCACGGTGACCCCATTGCTCACCTCAAGAAATATTGCAACCAATTAAGGGGAGCCGGCGGAAAAGAGGAATTGCTAATGGCATATTTCGGGGAAAGTCTGGAAGGAATAGCCTCGGAATGGTACATGGATCAGGACATGTCCCGATGGCATGTCTGGGATGATCTTGCTAGAGATTTTGTGAGACAATTCCAGTATAACATCGATATCGCACCAGACCGAAATTCTATGTCGAACTTGAAAAAGAAACCTTCAGAAAGCTTCAGAGAGTATGCTATTAAGTGGCGCAAGCAGGCATCGAGGGTGAAGCCTCCCATGGATGAAGTGGAAATGGTCACTACCTTTCTCCAGGCTCAAGAGTCTGACTATTTCCAAAACATGATGTCAGCCATGGGAAAGCCGTTTGCAGAAGCAATTAAGATCGGAGAGATGGTGGAGAATGGTCTGAAAATAGGTAGGATTTTGAGTCAAGCAGCCATAAGGGCGATCTCCTAAGCCGTCCAAAGCGGGTCCGGAGGAATGGCAAGAGGGAAGAAAAAGGAAGAAACAGCCATGGCAGCCTCAGAATCAAGGGAATATCGTAATCCCGGGCCCCGTTTTCCGGAAAGAACCTCGCAACACTACTACCCCCACTCAAACGCGGCATATCCTCCTCAACCCTACATGGTCATGAACACCTAGCCTTATGTCCATCCGCCGCACCAAGCCAACCGAGGCCAAGCTCCACCTCCCAGAAATCAGCCTCTTTACCGCAACCACTATAACCCACAGCCTCCGCAAAATAACTTTCGTCCTCAAGAGCCACCTAGGAGGAGGAATTTCACGCCTATCGGTGAGCCATACTCTACTTTGTTCCCGAAGCTAGTACAGTTGGGTTTCCTGCAGCCAGTCCCTCAGACAAGGCACAACCCGGCGTCACCTTCTTACAAAGCCGGTGTCATATGCGCCTATCATTCAGGGGCCGAGGGGCACGATACAAATGACTGTTGGTCATTGAGAAGAGTGGTCGAGAATTTAATAGAGCAAGGGAAAATAGTGCTAAGGGACGAGGAGGTCCCAAATGTGACTAACAATCCATTACCTGCTCACAATAATGGGCCGCTGATCGGAATGATTTGCGAAGACAAAGAATTTGACCCTGCTTTGAAAGCTATATTTGCCATTGTTGACGCAGGGAAAAGGCCTGAAACATCCCAGAAACCAGAAAAAGGGGAAAAGGCCAATACTGTAAAGTGCAAGCCCGAAGAAAAGGTGGAGAAGAAGGCGGTGCCTGTGAAGAATGGAGTTCTTTACATCCCACGAGGTCGAGCAGAGAAGCCGCAGAGCTTCGAGGTCAAAAGGGCAAAACCTATGTACGTACCGAAAGGCGCCTATGTGGTCCGGGCGACGATTCAACCACCTCGGCTGAATGAGCCAGTGGTTATCGGACGCGTGCCACAAAAGCCGATGACCAACCCGTCCACAGTACCGTGGAACTATCAGAGTACGTTTGTAACGTACAAAGGTAAAGAAGTCACGGGAGAACTTCCAGAAAATACTTTCATTGGAAGGTATTCAAACACCCAAGATCTGAACAACGCCACACGGAGACGCTTCCCACCAAAGAAGCCTGTAAGCGTTGAAGAAGCGGAATTTTTCTTCCAACAAATGAAAATGCCAGACTACGAAGTAATAGATCAACTGCGCAAGTGCCCTAAGCAAGTGTCCATGCTATCTTTGCTAATGAGGTCAACCGAGCATCAAAAGATCTTACTCAAGACCTTGAATGAAGCATACGTACCAGTAGAAACCTCAGTCAAACAATTGGAACGGATGACGGAGAGGTTCTTTGCCATCAACCAAGTCTCTTTCAGCAAGAACGATCTACCACCAGAGGGAGCGGCACATAACAAAGCCCTGCATCTAACAGTTAAAGGCGAAGGCTACTACGTCAAGCGGGTAATGTTGGATGGGGGTTCAGGTGTTGACATTTGCCCGCTCTCCACGCTACAGAGAATGGAAATTGGGACCGGAAGAATCAGCCCCAATAATGTCTGCGTGAGGGCTTTTGACGGCATCAAGAGAGACACCCTTGGAGAAATAGACTTGGTTTTGACCATAGGGCCAGTAGAGTTTGAGGTAACTTTCCAAGTGCTTGACATGGATACGTCTTACAATTTCCTCCTTGGCAGACCTTGGATTCATGCGGCAGGAGCTGTGCCTTCCACTCTTCATCAGATGGTGAAGTTTGAGTACGAAGACCGAGAGATCGTGGTCCATGGAGAAGACGAGCATGCTATTTATCGGGACCCATCTATCCCATATCTTGAACCAAGAGAAGGGAGCGAACACACGGTCTATCAAGCTTTCGAGATTGTGTTAGCAGAGCAGCATGAAGAGGGAAAACCTTGCCCCCAACCCTTCTTGTCTAACACCTCGGTTATGGTAGCTAAAGAGATGATCCGGCACAGATTCAGGCCAGGGAAAGGGCTCGGACATACATTACAGGGAATAACGAACCCATCACCCTGCCTTCCGCCAAAAACCTTTTTGGGATATGTTTCCAACCCACCCCAGAAGATGAAGAATGGCCAAAGAAGAGGAAGAATGGGGGGTGGAAACTGCCTCGGCCCCTGCCCGATTTATATGAAACCTTCGTCAGACCGAGATATATCGAAGAAGAAGATAATGAGGTCTTCACGGCTGAGGAAATTGAGGAGATATGTGGGGCAATGAGAGAAATGCTCTACGAGGCTCACATGGTTCAACCAGGAGAAGGCACCAGCACCGCCGAAATACTATATATGGGGCAAAACGCCAAACTCCGAAACTGGGAGGCCACGCCATTCCTGACTAAGTGGAAGTCCGGGTAGACCTGTCTTGCCACCTTTCCTGCATCCCAAGTTATCTCCATGATATAACTTGGATGTTTTCTTCTTTTAATTGTTGTTTCGAATTCCTGAGTTTGCAAACATTGTTGTTTCCCAAATTTCAAGAAGAAAAAAAAAATCATCGTTGTTTTTCCATTTTTCCTTTGTTCTGATTTTGTTATTTTTTCCTTTATCTTTTTCTTTCAGTTATAATAATGCGGCTTTAAATATGACATGCTTGCGTACTTCACGCCCAGATCACAATGAGCTATTTAACTACGAAATAATGAACCCAGAACCAGAATATGATGAAGAAGAGGCTTTTAGGGAAATAAACAGAGAGTTGGAACATTTTGAGAATAAACCTAAGCCAAATCTGAATGACACCGAACCGGTTAATTTAGGAACTCCTGAAGAAATCAGGGAGTCCAAAATAAGCATTCACACGGACAAGAAAATGCAAGATGCGATAATTCAACTTCTTTTTGAATTTAAAGATGTGTTTGCTTGGTCATACGATGACATGCCGGGATTAGGTGTCGATCTAGTGGTTCATAAATTGCCAATTCACCCTGATTGTCCTCCAGTTCAACAAAAGCAATGAAAGTTCAAAACTGAGGTCAATGACAAGATTAAAGAGGAGATCACCAAACAACTAAAAAGGGGAGTGATTCGGGTAGTCCAGTATACAACATGGTTGGCAAATGTGGTTCCAGTACCGAAAAAAGACGGGAAAACTCGGGTATGTGTAGATTACCTAGATTTGAATAGAGCAAGTTCCAAAGATAATTTCCCACTGCCCAACATCCACATCCTCGTTGATAGTTGCGCCAAACACGAGATACAGTCTTTCGTAGATTGTTACGCTGGATATCATCAGGTATTGATGGATGAAGAAGACGCCGAGAAAACTGCCTTCACCATGCCTTGGGGCACCTACTGTTATCGGGTCATGCCATTTGGTCTGAAGAATGCTGGGGCTACTTACATGAGGGCCATGACTGCCATTTTTCATGACATGATGCATCAAGAAATAGAGGTGTACGTGGACGACGTGATAGTCAAGTCCAGGACGCAGGATAATCACATCCAAGACTTGAGAAAGTTCTTTGGGAGACTGAGGAAGTATGACTTGAAGCTGAATCCCTCCAAATATGCTTTCGGAGTTCCGTCGGGCAAGCTTTTGGGCTTCATAGTGAGCAGGAGAGGTATCGAATTAGATCCAACAAAGATAAAATCTATCAGGGATCTACCTCCCCCAAGAACGAAGAAAGACGTGATGAGTTTGTTGGGCAGATTAAATTATATCAGTCGATTTATTGCCCAGCTGACAAGCACGTGTGAGCCCATATTTAAGCTGTTGAGGAAAGATGCGACGATCAAATGGACGGCTGAATGTTAGGAAGCTTTTGACAAAGTCAAAGAATATCTTTCAAACCCCCCAGTTTTGGTCCCGCCAGAGCCAGGGAGACCACTGTTCTTGTATCTGACAGTCTTGGAAAACTCTTTCGGTTGCGTCCTCGGGCAACATGACATAACCGGAAAGAAGGAGCAAGCAATCTACTACTTGAGCAAGAAGTTCACCGGCTACGAGGCCAAGTATACTCTGTTGGAAAGAACGTGTTGCGCTTTAACGTGGGTGGCTCAGAAACTGAGACATTATCTCCAAGCTCACACTACTTTCCTCATAAGCAGGTTGGATCCTTTGAAGTATATATTTCAGAAAATAATGCCTACTGGAAGACTGGCCAAGTGGCAAATCTTGCATACTGAATTCGACATAGTCTATGTCACTCGCACAACAATGAAAGCCCAGGCGCTAGCAGGTCATTTGGCCGAAAATCCAGTCGATGAGGAATACCAGCCATTGAATACTTATTTTCCAGATGAAGAAATAAACACCGTAGAAGTGGTCTCGGAGGACGCTCATGTTTGGAAGATGTTCTTTGATGGAGCCGTGAATGCCAAAGGTGTAGGGATCGGGGCAATTCTGATTTCGCCTTCCGGTCAGCATTATCCAGCCACAACTAAACTGCGTTTCTTTTGCACAAACAATACAGCTGAGTAAGAAGCCTGCATCATGGGCATACATATGGCGATCGATCAGGATGTCGAAGACTTACTGATTTTGGGAGATTCTGACCTGATTATCCGGCAAGCCCAAGGTGAATGGGAAACTCGGGATGTCAAGCTTATCCCTTACCGACAGCACGTGGAGGACCTCGGCAAACGTTTTAAATCAATAGAGTTCAGGTATATCCCGAGGTGTCACAATGAACTAGCGGATACACTTTCTACTCTGGCTTCAATGCTACCCTACCCGGGCAACGCCCACGTCGATCCTTTGGAAATCCAAATCAGGGAAAGACACGGTTACTGCAACGTAATCGAGGCAAGATCAGATACGCAGCCTTGGTACCATGATATCAAGAGGTTCTTGAAGACACAAGAATACCCCGAGCATACTACTAGAGATCAAAAGAGAACCATTAGGCGGCATGCAAGTGGTTTCTTTCTAAGCGGTGAATTGTTGTATAAGAGGACCCCGGACCTCAATCTACTAAGATGTGTTGACGCCGAGGAGGCAAGAAAGATCATGCACGAAGTACACACAGGAGTGTGCGGACCCCACATGAACGGGTACGTCTTGGCAAAGAAAATCCTTCGAGCAGGTTATTAATGGATAACCATGGAAAAGGACTGCTTTAGTTTTGTTCGGAAGTGTCACCAGTGTTAGGTGCACGGTGATTTGATTCATGCACCTCCCATGGAATTGCATCCCATGTCTGCACCATGGCCATTTGTTGCATGGGGCATGGACGCCATTGGACCAATCGAGCCAAAGGCTTCAAATGGACACAGATTTATACTGGTTGCCATCGACTACTTCACAAAATGGGTAGAGGATGTCACTCTCAAGTCTGTCACTAAAAAAGCTGTAGTGGATTTTGTACACTCAAATCTTATCTGTGGTTTCAGTATTCCTGCGACTATCATTACAGATAACGCAGCAAACTTGAACAGTCACTTGATGGGAGATGTATGCGAGCAATTCAAAATAACGTATAGGAATTCTACTCCTTATCGGCCAAAGGCCAATGGCGCTGTAGAAGCGGCAAACAAAAACATCAAGAAGATTTTGAGGAAAACGATCCAGAGTTCCCGACAGTGGCATGAGCAGTTACCATTTGCATTGTTGGGGTATCGCACTACGGTACGCACGTCAGTAGGAGCAACTCCTTATCTTTGGTTTGTGGGACCGAGGCTGTGATACCAGCGGAAGTAGAAATCCCTTCGCTTCAAACTATTGTTAAAGCAGAAATCGAGGACAGCGAATGGGTTAAGACTTGATTGGAGCAGTTGACTTTGATTGATGAGAAACGAATGGCCACAGTTTGTCACGGACAGTTGTACCAACGAAGAATGGCCCATGCTTACAACAAGAAAGTCAGACCTAGGAATTTCGAAGTAGGTCAACTGGTACTGAGGCGCATTCTGCCACATCACCAGGAAGCAAAAGGGAAATTTGCTCCAAACTGGAAAGGCCCATACATCATCAGGAAGATATTGCCGAGAGGAGCATTGTACCTAGGTGACATTGAAGGAAATGATCCCGAAACAGCAGTGAATGCGGACGCAGTCAAAAGATACTATGTCTGAGTGACGCCCCAGCAGTCCTGACACATTTGAAATGCTGAAGGTTTTATTCCCACTATCAACTCTCTCTACAAGCCTTTGAGCTGGTTACAAAAAAAAAGAGAAAAAAAGAAAAAGAAAAAACAAACAAAAACAAACAAAACAAAACATTGATCGAGGCCTGAGCTACGTTTGACTTGATTCCGAAAGGATACGTAGGCAGCCTCTCCCTGAGGTTCAGTCACACCAACAATAAAATCCTATTTACCCTGAAATTGAAACCGGGGCACATCAAGCGGTTTAGAAGTTAGTATCATCTACTTTTCTTTGCCAAGCACAAGCCTTTCAGATCAATTACCAAATGTAACGGGAAGCCAAAAAGCGTCACGAATGGAGACCGGTACACTGTAAATTGAGAGAAATAAAATGAGAGAGTCTCGTCGGTGAAAACCTCCGGGCACCGCGAGGCGACGGGAGTAGAGAAATCAAAAAGAGAGAGCTTGTGTAGTAAAAACTCGTAAAAAGTGCTATCAAGCGACAGTAAGGAGGGAAACGAGAGAGGTCAACTAGCGAAAACCCGCAAAGGGCGTTATTGGCCGAAAAGATGACTCCACCACAGGAAGTCTCGGCAAAGTTCCACCGGTTTGAAACACAAATCCATTTTGGTTCGGAAGGAAATGCAAGTTCATTGAAGGTCAGGCGTCCCGTCCAAAGAGCATGTCATGTCCATTTAAAGTCAGCATTGTTTTCCTCAGATAAGTCTTTTTCGTCCCGAAAGGGACACTTCTTTTCTGAAGTTTGCTTTCTCCTTTCTTTGCTTTTCTTCAAATCCCTTTCATTTTTTTAACCCTAAGTTTCCAGATATACCGGAAAGGACAGGTGGCAGGTTTGGTTTCACGGAATTCCGTTTCACAAAGGAAATGCCCCGTTTCGTTGGTACGTTTGTCCAAACCTGATAAATCATGATGTTTGACTACGTGTTTTTTTTTTAAAAAAAAGAGATAAATTTCCCCAGCAAGTCCGCCTTGTACAAATCCTTTCAGAACTTTCCTTGTACAAATCCCCACAGAGCCTCCCTTTGTAAAAAATTCCCCCAGCAAGTTTGCTCCAACAAATCCTGTCAAGTCTGCTTTACAACAAATCCCCAGCAAGTCCGCCATATACAAATCCCCACAGAGTTTCCCCTTGTACAGAATCCCCACAGAGTCTACGCATTAAAATCCCCATTGAAAACCCCCGAGCAAAACGGGACCAAAAAGAGCCTTACGAGGCAAATCAACCCAGAATCTGGAAATACAAGCCTGAGCAGTCTAAAGGGTTTCGCCGTTTGAATCCAATCAATGGCAGGGCTCCTCAACAGAAATAAGGACGCGACAAGGCAACCGGAACAATCAAGGTCACCGAACCAACCGCCATTTCCGAACTAACAATTGTTCTTTGTTTGAGAAGTTGAAACAGGCATAATCCAAGACAACCGTGCAAGAGGCAGGTGTCACCCAAAGAAGAAGGTACATGGGTACAAGAAACAGTTTGGCAATAAGGAATTCACTCGAAAGGTAAATTTCCACGACATTCCCTTTTTTCTTCTACTAAAACAAGAAAATTCAAAAAAAAGGTCAGTTAGTACCCTCGAACTTTCCCATTCAGTCAGCATTAGGGTTTTAAATCCTAAACTGAACTTTTCCCTCTAGTCAGCATTAGGGTTTTAAACCCTAAACTGAACTTTTCCTTTAGTCAGCATTAGAGTTTTAAACCCTAAACTGAACTTTTTCCATGTAGTCAGCATTAGGGTTTTAAACCCTAAACTGAACTTTTCCTTTAGTCAGCATTAGGGTTTTAAACCCTAAACCGAACTTTTTCCTTTAGTCAGCATTAGAGTTTT
The DNA here is from genome assembly GCF_000715075.1 of Nicotiana tabacum. Lineage (NCBI taxonomy): Eukaryota > Viridiplantae > Streptophyta > Magnoliopsida > Solanales > Solanaceae > Nicotiana > Nicotiana tabacum. The sequence goes on from NC_134087.1 coordinate 130,714,436, forward strand.
AAAACCCTAAACTGAACTTTCCCATTCAGTCAGCTTTAGGGTTTTAAACCCTAAACTGAACTTTTTTCTCTTAGTCAGCATTAGGGTTTTAAACCCTAAACTGAACTTTCCCATCCAGTCAGCATTAGGGTTTTAAACCCTAAACTGAACTTTTCCCTCAGTCAGCATTAGGGTTTTAAACCCTAAACTGAACTTTTCCCTCTAGTCAGCATTAGGGTTTTAAACCCTAAACTGAACTTTTCCTTTAGTCAGCATTAGGGTTTTAAACCCTAAACTGAACTTTTCCCTTTAGTCAGCATTAGGGTTTTAAACCCTAAACTGAACTTTTCCTTTAGTCAGCATTAGGGTTTTAAACCCTAAACTAAACTTTTCCTTTAGTCAGCATTAAGGTTTTAAACCCTAAACTGAACTTTCCCATTCAGTCAGCTTTAGGGTTTTAAACCCTAAACTGAACTTTTTCCTCTTAGTCAGCATTAGGGTTTTAAACCCTAAACTGAACTTTTTTTACCTTTAATCAGCATTAGGGTTTTAAACCCTAAACTGAACTTTTCCCTCTAGTCAGCATTAGGGTTTTAAACCTTAAACTGAACTTTTCCTTCAGTCAGCTTTAGGGTTTTAAACCCTAAACTGAACCTTTTCCTCTTAGTCAGCATTAGGGTTTTAAACCCTAAACTGAACTTTCTTACTCAGTCAGCATTAGGGTTTTAAACTCTAAACTGAACTTTTCCTTTAGTCAGCATTAGGGTTTTAAATCCTAAACCGAACTTTTTCCTTTAGTCAGCATTAGGGTTTTAAAACCCTAAACTGAAATTTCCCATTCAGTCAGCTTTAGGGTTTTAAACCCTAAACTGAACTTTTTCCTCTTAGTCAGCATTACGGTTTTAAACCCTAAACTGAACTTTCCCATTCAGTATGCATTAGGGTTTTAAACCCTAAACTGAACTTTTCCCTCTAGTCAGCATTAGTGTTTTAAACCCTAAACTGAACTTTTCCTTTAGTCAACATTAGGGTTTTAAACCCTAAACTGAACTTTTCCCTCTAGTCAGCATTAGGGTTTTAAACCCTAAACTGAACTTTCCCATTCAGTCAGCATTAGGGTTTTAAACCCTAAACTGAACTTTTCCTTTAGTCAGCTTTAGGGTTTTAAACCCTAAACTGAACTTTCCCATTCAGTCAGCTTTAGGGTTTTAAACCCTAAACTAAACTTTTTCCTCTTAGTTAGCATTAGGGTTTTAAACCCTAAACTGACCTTTTTTCCCTTTAATTAGCATTAGGGTTTTAAACCCTAAACTGAACTTTTCCCTCTAGTCAGCATTAGGGTTTTAAACCCTAAACTGAACTTTGCCATTTAGTCAGCATTAAGGTTTTAAACCCTAAACTGAACTTTTCCCTCTAGTCAGCATAAGGGTTTTAAACCCTAAACTGAACTTTTCCTTTAGTCAACATTAGGGTTTTAAACCCTAAACTGAACTTTTTCCATGTAGTCAGCATTAGGGTTTTAAACCCTAAACCGAACTTTTCCTTTAGTCAGCATTAGGGTTTTAAACCCTAAACCGAACTTTTTCCTTTAGTCAGCATTAGGGTTTTAAAACCCTAAACTGAACCTTTCCTTTAGTCAGCATTAGGGTTTTAAACCCTAAACTGAAATTTTCCCTCTAGTCAGCATTAGGGTTTTAAACCCTAAACTGAACTTTTCCTTTAGTCAGCATTAGGGTTTTAAACCCTAAACTGAACTTTTTCCATGTAGTCAGCATTAGGGTTTTAAACCCTAAACTGAACTTTTCGTTTAGTCAGCATTAGGGTTTTAAACCCTAAACCAAACTTTTTCCTTTAGTCAGCATTAGGATTTTAAAACCCTAAACTGAACCTTTCCTTTAGTCAGCATCAGGGTTTTATACCCTAAACTGAACTTTTTCCTTTAGTCAGCGTTAGGGTTTTAAACCCTAAACTAAACTTTTTCCCTTTAGTCATCGTTAGGGTTTTAAACCCTAAACTGAACTTTTTCCCTTTAGTCAGCATTAGGGTTTTAAACCCTAAACTGAACTTTTCCCTTTAGTCAGCATTGGAGTTTTAAACCCCAAACTGAACTTTTTCCTTTAGTCAGCATTAGGGTTTTAAACCCTAAACTGAACTTTTCCCTTTAGTTAGCATTAGGGTTTTAAACCCTAAACTGAACTTTTTCCCTTTAATCAGCATTAGGGTTTTAAATCCTAAACTGAACTTCTGTCCAATTACTCACCCCCATATATAAACCCTTCCCCCTTCATCCCGAAACAGCAGTTAATGCGGACGCAGTCAAAAGATACTATGTCTGAGTGACGCCCCAGCGGTCCTAACACATTTGAAATGCTGAAGGTTTTATTCCCACTATCAACTCTCTCTACAAGCCTTTGAGCTGGTTACAAAAAAAAAGAGAAAAAAAGAAAAAGAAAAAACAAACAAAAACAAACAAAACAAAACATTGATCGAGGCCTGAACTACGTTTGACTTGATTCCGAAAGGATACGTAGGCAGCCTCTCCCTGAGGTTCAGTCACACCAACAATAAAATCCTATTTACCCTGAAATTGAAACCGGGGAACATCAAGCGGTTTAGAAGTTAGTATCATCTACTTTTCTTTGCCAAGCACAAGCCTTTCAGATCAATTACCAAATGTAACGGGAAGCCAAAAAGCGTCACGAATGGAGACCGGTACACTGTAAATTGAGAGAAATAAAATGAGAGAGTCTCGTCGGTGAAAACCTCCGGGCACCGCGAGGCGACGGGAGTAGAGAAATCAAAAAGAGAGAGCTTGTGTAGTAAAAACTCGTAAAAGTGCTATCAAGCGACAGTAAGGAGGGAAACGAGAGAGGTCAACTAGCGAAAACCCGCAAAGGGCGTTGTTGGCCGAAAAGATGACTCCACCACAGGAAGTCTCGGCAAAGTTCCACCGGTTTGAAACACAAATCCATTTTGGTTCGGAAGGAAATGCAAGTTCATTGAAGGTCAGGCGTCCCGTCCAAAGAGCATGTCATGTCCATTTAAAGTCAGCATTGTTTTCCTCAGATAAGTCTTTTTCGTCCCGAAAGGGACACTTCTTTTCTGAAGTTTGCTTTCTCCTTTCTTTGCTTTTCTTCAAATCCCTTTCATTTTTTTAACCCTAAGTTTCCAGATATACCGGAAAGGACAGGTGGCAGGTTTGGTTTCACGGAATTCCGTTTCACAAAGGAAATGCCCCGTTTCGTTGGTACGTTTGTCCAAACCTGATAAATCATGATGTTTGACTACGTGTTTTTTTTTTAAAAAAAGAGATAAATTTCCCCAGCAAGTCCGCCTTGTACAAATCCTTTCAGAACTTTCCTTGTACAAATCCCCACAGAGCCTCCCTTTGTAAAAAATTCCCCCAGCAAGTTTGCTCCAACAAATCCTGTCAAGTCTGCTTTACAACAAATCCCCAGCAAGTCCGCCATATACAAATCCCCACAGAGTTTCCCCTTGTACAGAATCCCCACAGAGTCTACGCATTAAAATCCCCATTGAAAACCCCCGAGCAAAACGGGACCAAAAAGAGCCTTACGAGGCAAATCAACCCAGAATCTGGAAATACAAGCCTGAGCAGTCTAAAGGGTTTCGCCGTTTGAATCCAATCAATGGCAGGGCTCCTCAACAGAAATAAGGACGAGACAAGGCAACCGGAACAATCAAGTTCACCGAACCAACCGCCATTTCCGAACTAACAATTGTTCTTTGTTTGAGAAGTTGAAACAGGCATAATCCAAGACAACCGTGCAAGAGGCAGGTGTCACCCAAAGAAGAAGGTACATGGGTACAAGAAACAGTTTGGCAATAAGGAATTCACTCGAAAGGTAAATTTCCACGACATTCCCTTTTATCTTCTACTAAAACAAGAAAATTCAAAAAAAAGGTCAGTTAGTATCCTCGAACTTTCCCATTCAGTCAGCATTAGGGTTTTAAACCCTAAACTGAACTTTACCCTCTAGTCAGCATTAGGGTTTTAAACCCTAAACTGAACTTTTCCTTTAGTCAGCATTAGAGTTTTAAACCCTAAACTGAACTTTTTCCATGTAGTCAGCATTAGGGTTTTAAACCCTAAATTGAACTTTTTCTTTAGTCAGCATTAGGGTTTTAAACCCTAAACCGAACTTTTTCCTTTAGTCAGCATTAGAGTTTTAAAACCCTAAACTGAACTTTCCCATTCAACCAGCTTTAGGGTTTTAAACCCTAAACTGAACTTTTTCTCTTAGTCAGCATTAGGGTTTTAAACCCTAAACTGAACTTTCCCATCCAGTCAGCATTAGGGGTTTTAAACCCTAAACTGAACTTTTCCCTCTAGTCAGCATTAGGGTTTTAAACCCTAAACTGAACTTTTCCTTTAGTCAGCATTAGGGTTTTAAACCCTAAACTGAACTTTTCCCTCTAGTCAGCATTAGGGTTTTAAACCCTAAACTGAACTTTTCCTTTAGTCAGCATTAGGGTTTTAAACCCTAAACTGAACTTTTCCCTTTAGTCAGCATTAGGGTTTTAAACCCTAAACTGAACTTTCCTATTCAGTAAGCATTAGGGTTTTAAACCCTAAACTAAACTTTTCCTTTAGTCAGCATTAGGGTTTTAAACCCTAAACTGAACTTTCCCATTCAGTCAGCTTTAGGGTTTTAAACCCTAAACTGAACTTTTTCCTCTTAGTCAGCATTAGGGTTTTAAACCCTAAACTGAACTTTTTTTACCTTTAATCAGCATTAGGGTTTTAAACCCTAAACTGAACTTTTCCCTCTAGTCAGCATTAGGGTTTTAAACCTTAAACTGAACTTTTCCTTCAGTCAGCTTTAGGGTTTTAAACCCTAAACTGAACCTTTTCCTCTTAGTCAGCATTAGGGTTTTAAACCCTAAACTGAACTTTCTTACTCAGTCAGCATTAGGGTTTTAAACTCTAAACTGAACTTTTTCTTTAGTCAGCATTAGGGTTTTAAATCCTAAACCGAACTTTTTCCTTTAGTCAGCATTAGGGTTTTAAAACCCTAAACTGAAATTTCCCATTCAGTCAGCTTTAGGGTTTTAAACCCTAAACTGAACTTTTTCCTCTTAGTCAGCATTACGGTTTTAAACCCTAAACTGAACTTTCCCATTCAGTATGCATTAGGGTTTTAAACCCTAAACTGAACTTTTCCCTCTAGTCAGCATTAGGGTTTTAAACCCTAAACTGAACTTTCCCATTCAGTCAGCATTAGGGTTTTAAACCCTAAACTGAACTTTTCCTTTAGTCAGCTTTAGGGTTTTAAACCCTAAACTGAACTTTCCCATTCAGTCAGCTTTAGGGTTTTAAACCCTAAACTAAACTTTTTCCTCTTAGTTAGCATTAGGGTTTTAAACCCTAAACTGACCTTTTTTCCCTTTAATTAGCATTAGGGTTTTAAACCCTAAACTGAACTTTTCCCTCTAGTCAGCATTAGGGTTTTAAACCCTAAACTGAACTTTGCCATTTAGTCAGCATTAAGGTTTTAAACCCTAAACTGAACTTTTCCCTCTAGTCAGCATAAGGGTTTTAAACCCTAAACTGAACTTTTCCTTTAGTCAACATTAGGGTTTTAAACCCTAAACTGAACTTTTTCCATGTAGTCAGCATTAGGGTTTTAAACCCTAAACCGAACTTTTCCTTTAGTCAGCATTAGGGTTTTAAACCCTAAACCGAACTTTTTCCTTTAGTCAGCATTAGGGTTTTAAAACCCTAAACTGAACCTTTCCTTTAGTCAGCATTAGGGTTTTAAACCCTAAACTGAAATTTTCCCTCTAGTCAGCATTAGGGTTTTAAACCCTAAACTGAACTTTTCCTTTAGTCAGCATTAGGGTTTTAAACCCTAAACTGAACTTTTTCCATGTAGTCAGCATTAGGGTTTTAAACCCTAAACTGAACTTTTCGTTTAGTCAGCATTAGGGTTTTAAACCCTAAACCAAACTTTTTCCTTTAGTCAGCATTAGGATTTTAAAACCCTAAACTGAACCTTTCCTTTAGTCAGCATCAGGGTTTTATACCCTAAACTGAACTTTTTCCTTTAGTCAGCGTTAGGGTTTTAAACCCTAAACTAAACTTTTTCCCTTTAGTCATCGTTAGGGTTTTAAACCCTAAACTGAACTTTTTCCCTTTAGTCAGCATTAGGGTTTTAAACCCTAAACTGAACTTTTCCCTTTAGTCAGCATTAGAGTTTTAAACCCCAAACTGAACTTTTTCCTTTAGTCAGCATTAGGGTTTTAAACCCTAAACTGAACTTTTCCCTTTAGTTAGCATTAGGGTTTTAAACCCTAAACTGAACTTTTTCCCTTTAATCAGCATTAGAGTTTTAAATCCTAAACTGAACTTCTGTCCAATTACTCACCCCCATATATAAACCCTTCCCCCTTCATCCCGAAACAGCAGTTAATGCGGACGCAGTCAAAAGATACTATGTCTGAGTGACGCCCCAGCGGTCCTAACACATTTGAAATGCTGAAGGTTTTATTCCCACTATCAACTCTCTCTACAAGCCTTTGAGCTGGTTACAAAAAAAAAGAGAAAAAAAGAAAAAGAAAAAACAAACAAAAACAAACAAAACAAAACATTGATCGAGGCCTGAACTACGTTTGACTTGATTCCGAAAGGATACGTAGGCAGCCTCTCCCTGAGGTTCAGTCACACCAACAATAAAATCCTATTTACCCTGAAATTGAAACCGGGGAACATCAAGCGGTTTAGAAGTTAGTATCATCTACTTTTCTTTGCCAAGCACAAGCCTTTCAGATCAATTACCAAATGTAACGGGAAGCCAAAAAGCGTCACGAATGGAGACCGGTACACTGTAAATTGAGAGAAATAAAATGAGAGAGTCTCGTCGGTGAAAACCTCCGGGCACCGCGAGGCGACGGGAGTAGAGAAATCAAAAAGAGAGAGCTTGTGTAGTAAAAACTCGTAAAAGTGCTATCAAGCGACAGTAAGGAGGGAAACGAGAGAGGTCAACTAGCGAAAACCCGCAAAGGGCGTTGTTGGCCGAAAAGATGACTCCACCACAGGAAGTCTCGGCAAAGTTCCACCGGTTTGAAACACAAATCCATTTTGGTTCGGAAGGAAATGCAAGTTCATTGAAGGTCAGGCGTCCCGTCCAAAGAGCATGTCATGTCCATTTAAAGTCAGCATTGTTTTCCTCAGATAAGTCTTTTTCGTCCCGAAAGGGACACTTCTTTTCTGAAGTTTGCTTTCTCCTTTCTTTGCTTTTCTTCAAATCCCTTTCATTTTTTTAACCCTAAGTTTCCAGATATACCGGAAAGGACAGGTGGCAGGTTTGGTTTCACGGAATTCCGTTTCACAAAGGAAATGCCCCGTTTCGTTGGTACGTTTGTCCAAACCTGATAAATCATGATGTTTGACTACGTGTTTTTTTTTTAAAAAAAGAGATAAATTTCCCCAGCAAGTCCGCCTTGTACAAATCCTTTCAGAACTTTCCTTGTACAAATCCCCACAGAGCCTCCCTTTGTAAAAAATTCCCCCAGCAAGTTTGCTCCAACAAATCCTGTCAAGTCCGCTTTACAACAAATCCCCAGCAAGTCCGCCATATACAAATCCCCACAGAGTTTCCCCTTGTACAGAATCCCCACAGAGTCTACGCATTAAAATCCCCATTGAAAACCCCCGAGCAAAACGGGACCAAAAAGAGCCTTACGAGGCAAATCAACCCAGAATCTGGAAATACAAGCCTGAGCAGTCTAAAGGGTTTCGCCGTTTGAATCCAATCAATGGCAGGGCTCCTCAACAGAAATAAGGACGAGACAAGGCAACCGGAACAATCAAGTTCACCGAACCAACCGCCATTTCCGAACTAACAATTGTTCTTTGTTTGAGAAGTTGAAACAGGCATAATCCAAGACAACCGTGCAAGAGGCAGGTGTCACCCAAAGAAGAAGGTACATGGGTACAAGAAACAGTTTGGCAATAAGGAATTCACTCGAAAGGTAAATTTCCACGACATTCCCTTTTATCTTCTACTAAAACAAGAAAATTCAAAAAAAAGGTCAGTTAGTATCCTCGAACTTTCCCATTCAGTCAGCATTAGGGTTTTAAACCCTAAACTGAACTTTACCCTCTAGTCAGCATTAGGGTTTTAAACTCTAAACTGAACTTTTCCTTTAGTCAGCATTAGAGTTTTAAACCCTAAACTGAACTTTTTCCATGTAGTCAGAATTAGGGTTTTAAACCCTAAATTGAACTTTTTCTTTAGTCAGCATTAGGGTTTTAAACCCTAAACCGAACTTTTTCCTTTAGTCAGCATTAGAGTTTTAAAACCCTAAACTGAACTTTCCCATTCAACCAGCTTTAGGGTTTTAAACCCTAAACTGAACTTTTTCTCTTAGTCAGCATTAGGGTTTTAAACCCTAAACTGAACTTTCCCATCCAGTCAGCATTAGGGGTTTTAAACCCTAAACTGAACTTTTCCCTCTAGTCAGCATTAGGGTTTTAAACCCTAAACTGAACTTTTCCTTTAGTCAGCATTAGGGTTTTAAACCCTAAACTGAACTTTTCCCTCTAGTCAGCATTAGGGTTTTAAACCCTAAACTGAACTTTTCCTTTAGTCAGCATTAGGATTTTAAACCCTAAACTGAACTTTTCCCTTTAGTCAGCATTAGGGTTTTAAACCCTAAACTGAACTTTCCTATTCAGTAAGCATTAGGGTTTTAAACCCTAAACTAAACTTTTCCTTTAGTCAGCATTAGGGTTTTAAACCCTAAACTGAACTTTCCCATTCAGTCAGCTTTAGGGTTTTAAACCCTAAACTGAACTTTTTCCTCTTAGTCAGCATTAGGGTTTTAAACCCTAAACTGAACTTTTTTTACCTTTAATCAGCATTAGGGTTTTAAACCCTAAACTGAACTTTTCCCTCTAGTCAGCATTAGGGTTTTAAACCTTAAACTGAACTTTTCCTTCAGTCAGCTTTAGGGTTTTAAACCCTAAACTGAACCTTTTCCTCTTAGTCAGCATTAGGGTTTTAAACCCTAAACTGAACTTTCTTACTCAGTCAGCATTAGGGTTTTAAACTCTAAACTGAACTTTTCCTTTAGTCAGCATTAGGGTTTTAAATCCTAAACCGAACTTTTTCCTTTAGTCAGCATTAGGGTTTTAAAACCCTAAACTGAAATTTCCCATTCAGTCAGCTTTAGGGTTTTAAACCCTAAACTGAACTTTTTCCTCTTAGTCAGCATTACGGTTTTAAACCCTAAACTGAACTTTCCCATTCAGTATGCATTAGGGTTTTAAACCCTAAACTGAACTTTTCCCTCTAGTCAGCATTAGTGTTTTAAACCCTAAACTGAACTTTTCCTTTAGTCAACATTAGGGTTTTAAACCCTAAACTGAACTTTTCCCTCTAGTCAGCATTAGGGTTTTAAACCCTAAACTGAACTTTCCCATTCAGTCAGCATTAGGGTTTTAAACCCTAAACTGAACTTTTCCTTTAGTCAGCTTTAGGGTTTTAAACCCTAAACTGAACTTTCCCATTCAGTCAGCTTTAGGGTTTTAAACCCTAAACTAAACTTTTTCCTCTTAGTCAGCATTAGGGTTTTAAACCCTAAACTGACCTTTTTCCCTTTAATCAGCATTAGGGTTTTAAACCCTAAACTGAACTTTTCCCTCTAGTCAGCATTAGGGTTTTTAACCCTAAACTGAACTTTGCCATTTAGTCAGCATTAGGGTTTTAAACCCTAAACTGAACTTTTCCCTCTAGTCAGCACAAGGGTTTTAAACCCTAAACTGAACTTTTCCTTTAGTCAACATTAGGGTTTTAAACCCTAAACAGAACTTTTTCCATGTAGTCAGCATTAGTGTTTTAAACCCTAAACCGAACTTTTCCTTTAGTCAGCATTAGGGTTTTAAACCCTAAACCGAACTTTTTCCTTTAGTCAGCATTAGGGTTTTAAAACCCTAAACTGAACCTTTCCTTTAGTCAGCATTAGGGTTTTAAACCCTAAACTGAAATTTTCCCTCTAGTCAGCATTAGGGTTTTAAACCCTAAACTGAACTTTTCCTTTAGTCAGCATTAGGGTTTTAAACCCTAAACTGAACTTTTTCCATGTAGTCAGCATTAGGGTTTTAAACCCTAAACTGAACTTTTCGTTTAGTCAGCATTAGGGTTTTAAACCCTAAACCGAACTTTTTCCTTTAGTCGGCATTAGGATTTTAAAACCCTAAACTGAACCTTTCCTTTAGTCAGCATCAGGGTTTTATACCCTAAACTGAACTTTTTCCTTTAGTCAGCGTTAGGGTTTTAAACCCTAAACTGAACTTTTTCCCTTTAGTCATCGTTAGGGTTTTAAACCCTAAACTGAACTTTTTCCCTTTAGTCAGCATTAGGGTTTTAAACCCTAAACTGAACTTTTCCCTTTAGTCAGCATTAGAGTTTTAAACCCCAAACTGAACTTTTTCCTTTAGTCAGCATTAGGGTTTTAAACCCTAAACTGAACTTTTCACTTTAGTTAGCATTAGGGTTTTAAACCCTAAACTGAACTTTTTCCCTTTAATCAGCATTAGGGTTTTAAATCCTAAACTGAACTTCTGTCCATTCAGTTAGCATTAGGGCCCCAACCCTAAACTGAACTTTTCCCCAGTTGGTCAGCATTAGAGTTTCAACTCTAAACTGAGCTTCTCCCAGCTAGTCGACATTAGGGCTCCATCCCTGAACTGAACTATTTCCATCCCGCCAGCATTAGGGCTCCAACCCTAAACTGAGCATTCATATCTTGTGGCCGTATCATTGATCCAATCCCGGAATTGGCATTTTGGAAACTGAAATTTTCCAATTCCTTCATCAATTCTATGAACTTCCTGGCAAATAACTCACGAAATTTTCCTAGTGAAACTGGGGCAGAAAATTTTGTTCGTTTATTTTTCCCTGCAGGTCTAACCTCGAGGCGCATGGATCGAGACGACCCACGAGATGAGTCTCAACCTAGAATAAAAAAAAAGGGGGGAAGAAGAAGAAGATGTCCCGAGATACCGGAGAAAATGGAAGGCGGATCGCTCCAAGACTTGATCAAGGTCCCGAACTCTGCCAATCACGTCTCACTCAGTATCCCAGAGATAAAAAAGCACCTACAACTCGCAAGTATCAAGATTCGGATCGAAGTCTCCAAGCAAAATCAGCTAAGACCCAAGATCAAGTTGCAAAAGAATCATAGATAGGAATCTTGTAACTAGCAGTTGACATGCATATAAGTATTTAGTTCAGTTTCAATTTTTCTTTGGTTTTAATAAGGCGGTCAGTAAAGCAACAATGACAACAGCAACAGCAGTAACAGCAAGCATTGCAATCCCATGGTAGTCCCAGCTGCCAAAATTTCCCGAACTACATTGACCTGATTCCTGTTTAGCCCAGGATATGTAGGAAATCTTTGAAGCAAAGATTCGGTCAAATCTTTCAAAAAAAAATGCTTCACACGGAGTAGTCCAATAGGCAAAAGTCGCTCATATCCGCTCACTTTATCTTTGCACGAAAACTCTTCGTGTTTCCGAACAAAGAGGGGCAGCTATGAGCACGTGATTTTTGTTTTATGCAACAATCACTCCAAAAGAAAATAAAATAATAGCAATTGGTTTTGCTGTACAATTTTTGGATTTTTACGTGGCTTTTCGTTAATTATTTGTGATTTTGTCCATTTTATTTTTTATAAAACAAAATACAAAAAAAATGTGTGTGTGTCATGTGTAGTCGAACCATAGTCCGATGATTAAAAGAAAAATTACGAAATATGCATGTTTTGTCCTATTTGTCGCCTTGGTGATTTTTACTTATTTTTAATATTTGATATGGGTGTAAATAATTGTATTAAGTATTTAATTAATGGGGTTTAATTTTGTTTAAATAGGTTTTGTTTTAAAAATGAAAATAAATATATAAAACTAAAAGAAAAGAGTGCAAAATTGGACTGAAATCAAGGTTGGGCCTATTCCCATTTAAAATCTGAGGCCCAACTCGAGCCCAAAACACGTGTTGCCCCGGTCCAGACCAGCTGACCTCAGGAGTGTCCAAACGACGTAGTTCTATTCTGGGTCGTTGATCTCAGAATGATCAACGGCCAAGATCACATCCCCCATATCCACAAACAAACCCGACCCGTTAAACCTTGGTCCAACCCAGCCCCGTGCATTTGAAACGACATCGTTTCCCTTTAGTAGATAGATCATAGCCGTTGATCATCAGCAATCCAACGGCCAATATCCAATTACTCACCCCCGTATATAAACCCTTCCCCCTTCACCCCGCGCCTAAACCAAACCCCCCCTGCCTTAGGTCGTCCCCTTCACAGACCAACCCCTTTGAACCCTAGCCGCCCCCTTTCCCCTCACCAAAAACCCGACGGCATGGACGCCGGTGACCCCCACCTTAACACCATAGATGCACCTCACCATCCTGAACCCAAATCCACCAACCACTTAGCTCGAATCCCCTCCCACCTTCTCGAATCTTCATTTGAAGATTCGAGTCGGACCTTGACTTACACCGATCTAGCCCAGCTTCACACCAGACAGTCCCCGGACCTCCCTCGTGACCAAACCATGCTTGGTTTGTTCCGAATCTAACAAGGAAACCCAAAACCCAAATCTGCCCTCTAAGAACCCTAGGAATCCTCATGCCCGGTCTATGTCCATTTGAGCCGAGTGATTAGGGTCTAATGGACCTTAATCGAAGTGTTCTCAGTTGAGAACACTTCGATTAAAGTCCGTTCAACCCCAAGAAAGATCTATTCAAATCCAAGCTAAGGTTTTCTGATTTTTCAAAGTTTTAAGGTAATTTTTGTTTTCTTTATCAGTTCGTTTTGTCTGTTGTATTTGAATGTCTATTTAGGTGTCCAAATGTTTTGTTTAATTTATGTTTTGAATGTTTATCAACTATTGTTGTCCACTTTGCCCGGACCTCTGTATATGGCCAAGTCTTTCTTCATTCACTGATAATGTGTGTATTGTGTAAACTGCATAGTTGATTGAATTTGAAATTGGTCATTTAATTAGTTCCCAAGGTCGTCTTTGTTTTGACAGTACAAGCTGAACCCCTGCTCAATACTGTTTGATTCCAATCCTTGGCTGTTAATTGTATATGTTATAATTAGTATAGTCGATTGGATATGTGTCGTCGAATAGTTTCAGTTGTTTGAATGATAACAATTGGATCTGTTCTTGCTGAACATTGTTTGAATCAAAATGGAGGATCGAGTATAGCTACTTATAGTTGTTAATTTGAATAAAAAATCTAAGGATTTGGTTTGTAGTTGCAGTCTGAATTGGTGGCATGTGCACTTGTGCACAACATGTGCATAAAGGCCCTTTTAGAGTCTAAAATAACTTGACAACATATGCTGTCAGGTTATATTCCTGTTGCCCATGTCTGCTTTTAGTTTAATAAGCTGATTAAAAGAGCTGTCAGGAATCTCGTGGGAGGTTTTCATATTTTAAAATGTTTGAGTGGAAAAACAACAAGAAAGGAAGGGGGTTTCTGATATGTTTAACAAACTAAAAGGGGCTGATGTTAGGCTATAAAAAGGAGGGAACTCAGACAGATTTAAGGACTGGAATTTTGGAAAAGAAAAACACAGACAGATTTTAGATTGAAAAATTTAGACTGTGCCAGGAGATTGATTTTTAGAAGGCATAGATACAGAGAGATATCACAGAATAGGCATATACAGACACATACACAATAGAGAAAAACATACAAAAAATCAGAAACTGTTTCTTCCTACTGTTGTTTGGGTTTCATTTGTTCAACCTGTTCAATCAATCCTGATTTCTTCCAAGTCTCGACTAAGTCTATTGTTTGGTTTGCATTGTTTGTTCTCCTGGACTTGGTCTTGTCTTGGAGCATTGTTTCTACTGCACTGTGTGCTGCTGTTGTTTTGTTACTACTTGTTTATATCGGCTATAGTTGCACCTTGCTCTGGGATTTGTCCTGTTGTTATCTGCTGTTACTGCTGCTGCATTTGTTTCCATTGTTACTCTGGTGACTTCTCTTCTTCTTCAACTGTAAACACTTCCAGGTACACACTTCTGAAACCATGTGTTGTTGAAAGCTTGAAGTTTTTTGAAGCAGAAATAAAGAAATGAATGTTGTTTACTTCACAATACTTGTGTTCAAAATATAGCCATAGTTTGAATGATAAGTTGACCTGCATTTGTTTAACTTCAAACTACAATTGCTCTGCATGAATTAACATACATTTTGATTGAGATGAACTATTAGATAGCATTGTTTGTTAGATCAGACGTATTTTAATGCATATAACCATTGGGCATTGATTTAGTTATGACATTATAACATAGAATCATGGCAAGCATCTGTATGTATTTTGTCTAGACCTCTGAACTGTCAAATCTGTTGTATTTGGTTCCATTTGACTTCAGGATAAATGTATCCCAAACAAATTCTCATGTGGTTACGTTAACAGTTTGGCCATGTACGCCAACTCTCTTGTTAGACTACTTGTTCCGATATAGGTTCGATATGGGCTTCGATATAGATTCACTGTTTCGAAATAATGCGATGACTTTTGAGGAAAACTAATAGGCATTTTTGAGTTCAATTAGTAGTAGTTTTCCTAATAAACAGCCGACTTTATTAATCAAGCCCAAATAAGCTAGTTTTAAAATTCAATTTGAAGGTCGTTTAATGTAAGTTTAGTATATGTTATTAGTTTGCTTGCAATCTCCCTTAGCAAATTAACAAGCGTATTCACTCGTTGAAGACAAGGCATGAGGTAACTCTCACCTCGTAAACAACCAATCAGGTAATCAAACAAACTTCGGATTCGGCAAACATAGTAAAGATTTAGCATGTAGTTGCTTAAACAAGTAAATTTGGTATCTTCTTTCTTTTATTTCTTAGAGACGAACATAATAGAAATGTAGTCATTTTAGGATATTCCTTCTGAAATAATGAGGCGAGCCTCGCCGAATAAAAATGCAAATTGTGGGGCCCTCAATAATTAATCATAATAAATACTTAGAATTCGTGACGGGCTGTTTAGCGAATTTCACTGCCTTGCCCAAAGATGATAACACGTTAGACTCTTTAGGCGCGACTTAATTAAATTACATTCTTAAATTCGGGTGCGCATTTATGTGACCCAAATCCAAATCTCAACGGAGTCGAAATGTGTTAACAACTACGGGTGCATTGATTGTGACGTGGTTCGAGATGCATTTTCACGACGTTGCAATTCTGTAAATATAAATGATAATGATGAAAGCGGTTTAAACTTAATAAAAGCACGTAAGTCATAACATGTATTTAAGTCAGATATTTAGCCATTATAACAATTTAAGCGACCGTGCTAGAATCACGGGATTCGAGGGTGCCTAACACCTTCCCTCGGGTCAATAGAATCCCTTACTTAGAATTTCTGGTTCAAAGACTTCATTTGGAAAAGTCGAAAATTTCCTCGATTTGGGATTCAAGATAAACCGGAGACTTGGGACACCAAAAGCCAAACCTTTCCCAAGTGGCGACTCTGAATTAAATAAACAATCCCATTTCGAATATTGTCACTTAAATTGGAAAAACTCCCTCGCGCATTTAACCCTTCGGGGCGGGCGCGCAAAAAGGAGGTGTGACAGTTCACCCTCACGTCGAGAGTCTTCACAGACCGGGCATCTCGGAACTTCTTTTGGGAGAACATAGGGCCAGGCGGCAGGTCATCTACATTAATTATCCCATGTGAGCCACTTGGGACATTCTTTTCTCTTTGAAGGGCTTCAGAAATGGACCCTTCAGGCTTACCCACAAGACATTCTTCACGGGGTGCTCTTTTATCTTCCGATGGATCGGGGACTCTGCTCAAGCTCCCCTCCAAGATTTCTTCATTTCGAGATTGAACCGCATTAACCGCTCCCAGTTCATAGGCCTTTCAAGCTTCAGTGTTTCCTCTCTTCCGAGTTACCAGCAAGCAGTCGACAATCCTCTCCTTCTTATTTGCCGTCATAAAGTTGTTGGACTGCATCAACAGATAGGGCTGCAGGGTAGGCCCTAGGCTTTCGAGCGCTATTTTTTCTGGGCTTCGGTGTACTTGGTGGTGAAGCCCTTTTCCTTTTTTTTTCTCTTTGGTTATCTTCAGAATCTCCTCTTCACTGGGTGGAGGCGGCTTCATAACAACATTGTCCCCGAGGCATGTGTAAGGGGAAAGTAAGTATTTTATAGAGAAATATCAACATATGAACAAAGGAACTCACCATGGTTTTTAGCTTCCCACCGACCCTTGGCCAAATCGCGCCAACAACGTTAAGCATGTGAAGAAGTGGAGGCCAGTTGTCGAACCCAACATGCAAGGTCCGGAATCGCACCAAGAAACCAAGGAACGCTGTACCATCAAAAAGAAATTAGATCAAAGAAGAATAGAGAAAGCAGAGTAGTAAGCATCATCGATGAAGTTGTACTTTCGTTTCATGTTCCATTAGAGGGGAAGAAAGACTATAGAAAGACTAAGTGAAGTACTTATAGGGACTTCTTTAACATTCTTCTTTCCTCTTCTTGATTATCACCTTCTTTCCCTTTCCTCGCATCCTAATATAATAAAGATCAAGACGAGTTACTCCAGGTCCAGATATCTCCCTTCGAGATTGCCAACATCAGTCTAAGTAGCTTAAGTTTTTGAAGAAAAAGGTAGAGAAGGAAGGGTGGTTCCTCGGCAAATGGCATCCATTCGGCAGGAATTATGTCAGAGGTCTTGATTCGGACAAACTAGCCCATTCATCCTCGGTCTTTGTCCTCATTGATGCTAGAGAACAGCACCTTCGAGGATCAACGCTGGAGCTTTATCAACCCACCTCGATAGAGGTGAGGGCTATATAGCCTGATCAAATGGTCGAGGGTAAAAGACATCCCCTTGACCTTGCTCGAAAAGTACTTGAGAAAAATGACGATACACCAGAAAAAGGGTAGATCTGGACAAAGGTCACCCGGTATTGAAGACAAAAATCGAGTATGACTGGGTCTACAGGACCTAGTGTGAAAGGATAAGTTTACGCACTTAAAATACCTTCGACATGGGTAGTGATGTCCTCCAAATGATAAGGAATCACCACCTCCTTATACTCCAAACTACAATCCTTTTTTACTTGCTCGAGATCGTCTTTAGATATCGAGCAAATATATCGAGACATGGGCTCGCATCGGCCTAGAACTGATGCAGGCCTATCGACTTTGAAATTAGAAGATAGCTCATATGGCCCAAGAATGCACATCTCGATACGAGGTACCACCGTCGTTCTACCACCGGTCAACCGCGATAATGAGGAGACTTTTTCTTTCTGAGGAACAGTTTTAGATGTTTTAGCCATCACTGTTGTGACACTCAAGAGAAGAGAAGAAGTTGATGTTGTAACAAGCACAAATTGAAGAGAAGGATAGACTTAAAGAAGACGAAGAAGCTAGTAAAGATTTGGGAAATGTTTGAGTTGTAAAGATTGCAAAGATTGTGAAATTGACCTATTTATAGTGGCCATTTCAATAGTTTGGGGTAGCCACTAGCCGACCATCAGCCGCCTTCAATTAATGACCTTGGGAACTATGCGGACGCGACCCTTCAATCGCTTATGTCGCAGTCATGGGATTGACGTCATAATCGAGGCATCGGAGGATCGAGGATCATATCGTTTCTTATCGTCTTACTCTAAGAAATGCGGGGACTATCTGTATACGGTCAAAATTAGATATGCCCGATTTCGTAGGCTCGAAGAGTCCCTTCGAGCCTAAGTTCAAAATGGACTGGGCTCGAGCCCGATTACAGATTATAATACTTGGAGATCGAAGTGCTCGATAAACACCGAGGTCGGGTATGACCAACCTCGAGATAATACTGTTGTGGTTATATAACAGAAAGAGCAAGATTCCCGCAACGGCCCTAAGATCACGGCGTAAATTCCGGAACGGATTTGTACTAAGCGGTTAGATAGCTGTCCAATAAGATTCCCTACTAAAAATGAAAATGTACTTTATTTAGGACTCCCCTATTATGTAAAGGGGAGCCCATTCATTTGTAACACATCAATTATTTACAAGAGAATATACATACATCACTTTCTTGCTTACTTTTCATCTGAATTGCCTAATTATTTTGTTATTCTGACTAACCTACCTCGAGGCCGTCACAGCTCGAGGTTGAGGCTTGCTTGCACACTGGTTTGACTTACTTTACTCTTTAATTTATACATTTGATTCCTTGTTTATCAATTAGTATTGGATTAAATCACATATTTTTAAAACCACAATACACGTTAATTGTTACTCGAATTTTAGGGTAAACACATAGAGAAGATCTAACACCATAATATCTATATTCATTTGACTTAGATTTTTTGAATTAAAAAATTTATCTTTTGATGTGACCATTGGCCTCCTCTGGTTCAGTAATATGGCCTACCAAAGTTAATTTATTGTAAAGAAAAATATTAAAATCGCATTTTATCAAATCAATTTATTATAATGTAAAAACAAAAAGAGAGATTCTTTCAAGTTTTTGGCTGAAATCCCACTTGATAATGAGATTAAAAACAAAGTACAGATATATAATTTAGGTTTAATCATAGCGTGCTACTATACTTATTAGATTAGTTAACAATCATCTTCGAACTGTGACATGTTCTAGTTGTACCATGGCCTGTTAGATTAAGTGACACGTTGTTAGGTGAATGAGATGCTAGTTCGATACGCCTTAACAACTCTGTTATTTTCTAACTTATAAAACTATTACTTACATTTCGTTCCATCTCTACCTTATTAACTGGTCAATCATCCTTGAAAATTAAAAACAATGGTGATGCTAATATCAAATTTTTCCACATAACTGCTACAAATAGAAGAAGAATCAATGAGTAGTTTTCTTCAAGGATGATATAGGAAATTGAATAGATGATCACCAAAGTATAATGTCTCATACTATAAACTACTTCAAGGACCTCTTTACCACCTCTCATTCTCATTCAAACTGGCATACTAACATAAAGGAGTCCCCTATAGCCACTAATAATGTTCTGTCAAGCCTAGACCTACCCCTTAATAATCAAGAAATTAGGAAGGCAATATTCTCTTTCAAAACCTATAAATCACCCGGTCTGGATGGCCGGTACCCTTTTCTCTATCAAAAATATTGGAATATTATAAAAGATAGTGTCAATGCCTTCTGTCACAAAATATTCAAAGATTTCCACATCCCTACAACCATTAATAATAATTACTTGTGCCTAATTCCAAAGTTTGAAAATGCCAATAACTTAAAAAAATTTAGGCTTAGCCTTTGTAACACCATCTATAAAATTATTACCAAAATCATTGCAAATAGATTAAGACCTTTTCTAAACAATCTATTTGGTCCTCATCAAGCAAGTTTTATTAAGGGAAGACGTGCTTGTGATAATGCTTTAATTATTCAGGAATTAGTTAATTACATTAGGAAATCAAAACCAAAAGAAGGCAACATGATCCTCAAAATAGACCTTAAAAAGGCTTTTGCTAAACTTGAGTGGTCCTTTATTCATAGAACTTTAAATTACTTCAAATTCTCTCCAAAAATCACCAACCTAATTATGACTTGCATTGCCACTCCTAGTTATTCTGTCCTAGTGAATGGTTCCAAATCAGACCTCTTCACCCCAACAAGAGGGATCAGACAAGGTGATCCAATGTCCCCCTACATCTTCATTTTATTTATGGAGATGCTTTCAATTATGATCAATCACAAAATTAATATCAGGAAATGAGATGCTTTAAAGATTAATCATAGATGTCCTACCTTACCACACCTATTTTTTGCTGATGACATAACCCTCATAGGTAAAGCTAATACTAAAATAGCTCTCACAGTGATCCAAAGCCTCAATAACTTTTGCCTTCTTTTGGGACAATCTATTAACAAAACAAAGTCTAAATTGTTGTATCTCCCAATTACTTAAAAACAGCTAGAAGGAATTGTTCTCCATCCTCAACATAAAGCTTAGTGATAAATTTGGTGTCTACTTAGGCTTTCCAATAATTAACACAAAACCTAGTCACAAAGACTATCAATTTGTGATTGATAGAATGAGAATGAAGTTGGGAAGCTGGAAAGCCAGATGGCTAAATATGGCAGTAGATGCACTCTAGTCACTTCCACTCTTAACAACATTCCAAATCATATCATGCAATACTCCCATCTCCCTACAAAAACAATCAAGGACATTGATAAGATTCAAAGAAATTTCTTATGGAATTCTACTCCTGACAAAAGAAAACTTCACCTTCTGAGTTGGGACACAATTACGAAGGATAAACAAATAGGGGGACTAGGAATTAGGAAAGCTAGAAGCAAAAACTCAACCTTGCTTACCAGTCTAGCTTGGAGATTAATAAATACTACATCCATATAGACCCATGTTTTAATCAGTAAATATGCTAACACTAGAAATAAAAACCACCACTCCTTCATTTGGAAAAGTATATTGAAGGGTTAGTACTATTGCAACAAAGGAACTAGATGGGACATAAGCAATACCAACCAAAACATTTGGGAATTAAACTGGATTCCTAATATAAATAAATTAAGAGCTTCTATCCATGACACCCTAAATCTCAATGAAGATAAGCTCACCATTGGTAATTTAGTGTCGGGAAAAAATTGGGACCTCACTAAGTTATCCTTTGAGTTGTCAAATAGCATCTCACAGAACATAAATGCTATTATGTATTATAATACTCATAGAACTAATTCTCGCCATAATATATGGAGTCTCAACTCAAACGGATATTTCTCTACCTCTCCGTGCTATAAGCTTATCGACCAATATGATCCCTGTGACAAAGATTACACCTGGCTGTGGAATCTTCATTGTCCAAACAAAATAAAAATATTCATCTGGAAATGCTATCATAATAGAATCCCAACAAGATCCTATCTAGCACATATAGGGATAAACATCAACCCTAAATGTCCCACATGCAAATTACATGATGAAAATATTCATCACATCTTTTGGGGTTGTTCCACTATTAAACACATCTGGACTGACCTTGGAATACACATCAATTCCACCCTAAAAGACCACTGCATAGATCAAATAAGACAAGCAAAGCATACTTTCCTGCACACACACCTTAAATGGCAGGACATTTACCCCTTTGCAATTTGGCTAATCTGTAAATACATGAACAACAACAACCATAATAATACAAACTACAACCTAAATTGGAACACTGTTATAAAGCATGTTGTCCAATATATCCTTCTTACAAAGAAAGGTATCAATGGTTCAGTACAGAAACAGATACAAATACAATGGCATAAACCACCTAAAGGTTGGTACAAATTTAATATTGATGGTGCTTTCCCTGGAAGTAATTGCAAAGGTGGTATAGGTGGAGTAGCAAGAAACAACACAGGAAGCTGGATACTAGGTTTTCATATGAAGGTCCCAACATTATCAGCAACTCAAGTGGAGCTCCAAGCCTTGAGAGAATGCCTGCAAGTTATAATGCAGCGCAATTTAATGTCGGTGGAGATTGAGACAGATGCATCAGAGAATATCAATATGATAGACAATGACCACCCTACTTACACAAAACTAATCTATGAATGTAGGTGGTTGATGCAACAAATAAGGAGGACGGGCAAGGTGGTACTCAGGCATAGCTTCAGACAAGGGAACAGGGTGGAACATGCCTTGGCAAAAATGGCATTGATGCAGACCAACATAAATAAAAGCTCTCTTTTGGCAACTCCATCAGAACCAGCGATACAAAAATATTAACAGGATCTGGAGGGTCTTTCTTCTGTTAAATATGTTTGTACTAGTGTTTGTTTGAAGTTGGCTGCTTTAGGTAACTTAGATGCCTTGCAAGACACAAACGCTATCTTTTAATATGTTGAATGCTTATTATTAATATTATGTCTTTTTCTTTAAAAAAAACTGATCAATTCAAAAAACGAAAAAAATTAGATATTAAAGTGTGTGATCATCTCATTTAAATGTTTAAACTATAAGAAGTGTATATTTTTATTACTTAAATATATTATGTCTCATAATATGATCCTGGCACATCTCAGTTTGATTCTTTTTCATAAATCAAACACGCAAGTTTCTTTTTTCTTTTTTGCTTTTTTAGCGGATGTGAGATTTAAAGCGATAATCTCTATCTGATTGACCTACTATCAATTGAATGATCATCTCATCTAAAAAAATAAACTTTTAAAAGAAAAAAAATCGCACACTTTTAACATTTGGAAGCCTGATTTTCCAAAAGTGCAGGGTATTTTTATTGGTAAAAGTTATTTCCTACTGAAGAGCAGCTCCAAATATTTCAAGAAAAGAAAATAGAAAGAAAGCAATAAAAAAGAAGAAAAAGAGAAGATGACTTCTATTAGAAAAAAAGGATGGAAGACAGTTTCATCTCCTTGACGAGATGAATGGGTAACCTATAAATAAATAGAAGATAATGAGAAGCATCTTTAGGCTAGCAAAATTAAGAGGTAGTTTGATTTGATGTATAAAAAGAAATAATTATGGTATATAAGTGTAACGACCCGACTGGTCGTTTTGAGTATTTCTATCCCGTCCAGCTATTTGAAGTCTTGAGTAGCATCATTCTATGTATTATGACTTATATGAATCGTCTGTTTTAGTTTTCAGGTTATTCGGAATTGATTTGGAAGAATGGTTCTCCACTATGAAGCTTAGATTGGAAGAGTTGACCAAGTTTGACTTTGTAGTATTTCACCTCGGATTAGAGTTTTAATTGTTCTATTAGGTCCAGATGGTGATTCGACTCGGGCGTATGCCCGAATTTGAATTTAGATGTTTCTAGAAGGTTCCAGTGCTAACTGGCAAAAGTTAAAAATTTGAAGGTTTGGAAAGTTGATAAGTTTCATAAAGAGTTGACTTTGATTATATCGTATTTAGATTTTGTGGTTCTGAGAATAGGAATAGCTTCCTTATGTCAGTTGGATCTTGTGTGCAAAATTTGGGTTCATTTCGGGTTGGTTTACTATGTTTCGGCACGAGTTATAGAGGTTGAAAGTTCAAAGTTTATCAAGTTTGAATTGAGGTGCGATTCATTATTTCGATATTGTTATGTGTGATTTGAGGCCTCGAGTAGGTCTGTGTTGTGTTTTGGGACTTGTTGGTATGCTCGGACGGGGTCCCGAGGGGCGCGAGCATGTTTCGGATTGATTTCCGACTATTTTTCCTTCATTTTTCATTGTTGGTTCTGCAGAATTCTGGGCTTCTGGTTTCCTTAATTATGATAGTGCATAAGGGATCACGATCACGTAGTGTTGGTTTCTGGCTAGGAAGAAGTTGTTCTTCGTGTTCGCGAGTCCTCAGACGCATTCGCGTAGCTTGCGGCAGATTGTGCATCGCGTTCGCGCTAGAATCCACGTGTTCGCTATAGTGTATTTTGGGTTGAGCTGGGCAGAGGTTATTTCTCTTCGCGTTCGAGATGTTGTTATGCGATCACGTAGCTTTGAGAGCCTTGTCAACGCATTCATGAGGCAATTTCTGCGGTCGCATAATGTATTTTGGGGAGGCTGCTGTGTTTGTTCTTCGTGATAGCAGAGCCTTGTCCGCATTCACATAGAGTATCTTGTTGGCAGTGTGATTTTGTTCATCGCAAACGCAATGGATTTCCCGCTTTTGCGTATGAGGAATGCCTAGGCAGATTAGAAAGTACTCTATTTCAAGGGTTTAGGCCAATTTTATATTTTGGGAGCTATGAAGCTCGGATTGAGATGATCCTTCAAAAAGATTTCACCATATGAATTGGGGTAAGTGTTCTCTACTCGGTTTTGGTTATATTTCGTGAATCTATCTTCGTTTTTGGTAATTCAATGGTAAATTTTAAAGAGGAAATTGGGCGTTTTAGCCTAAAGTTTCATAAAGTGAATTTTTGAGTTTTGAACATCGATTTGGAGTCGGATTTGAGTGAAACTAGTATGGCTGGACTCATAATTGAATGTATTATAGGATTTTGTAAGTTTTGTCGGATTTTAAGGCGTGGACCCGAGTATGACTTTTGTCCTGTTTTGGTTTTTTAACAAGGATTCAAACTTTATCATTTGGAATTGTTTCCTTGGGATTTAATTAATGTATTTGAGATGCTTTTGGCTAGTTTTGAGTCGTTTGGAGGTCGGTACGCGTGAGATGGCATTTTTGGAGCATCGCTTGGCTTTCTCGGTATTAGAATTTTCTTGTTCGAGGTAATTAACACTTCTATACTTAGTGTTGAGGGTATGAAACTCCGAATTACGTGTTATGTGACTAGTGTTGAGGTGTCGCACATGCTAGGTGACAGACGTATGGACGTGCAACATGTAAGTTGTGACTCCGTTATTTCTGTTGTACTGTAATAGTTACCTAATCTTACTTGTAACCATGACATTCCTATGTACTTGAGATATTGAGTTGTGATACATGTTAGAAACCATGCCTGGGCTACATGCTTATCTTGTTGGGACCCACTGAGGTTATTTTTGTTGTTGAGCTATCTACTTTGATTGCTTTACATACTCAGTCATACGCATTCGTATGTGTATCATATCTCAGTCTCTGTTATCATTTATTGATACATCATATCATTATTTTGGGAAAGTTTCATGGCATTGTGAGCTTGAGAGACTGTAGGGTTTGATAACTGAGTGATACCAAGGGCATGAGTGAGAGTAATATTATAGGATCGGGTTGCACGCCGCAACATGTTATATTGATTACATTTTATGGGATCGGGCTGCACGTCACTGTCATATAGCGCTTGGACTGAAGGAGCCCCTTTGGAGTCTGCACACACCCCCGTAGTTAATTCTATATATGAATATGGATCGGGTCGCACACTCCAACGAGCCTTATGGATACATATATATGGATCGGGTTGCACGCCTCAATGATCCTTATGGCTATATATGTATATGGTTCAAGTCTTGTGGCTATATATATGTGGATCGGGTTGCACGCCACAACGAGTATTGTACAGTGCTGAGTGATTGAGTGTGTTGAGTGTTAAGCATGGTAATAAAGAATGCGAGAGAGTGAGACTGAATACTCTGAGAGTGTGAGTACATGAGTTCATCACTGAGAGGCATTGCATTTGACATTCGTACTTGAGATACATGCATCGAGATGCATTTTCCTTCTGCTACCTAGTTTTTGTAAAATTTATGATTTTACCTGTATCTTGACATGTAGGCATAGAGATGTACTTTCCTCACGCTATCCGAAAATGAAACATCATAATTATTGTTGAAAGGATTTTTTTGGAAAAACATAGTGTTCAAAGTTACTCATATGTTCAGCGATTTTGGTAAAGGAGTTGGGTTTCACTGATATACTTGAAAGGCGGGACTACTTTTAGGAAACTATGAATAAGTTGAGCATCTGACTCTGAGTTACTTATTTTATTACTTGCTTTACGTTGTTATGGACTGTTGTTGGCTATTGGTGTTGGACCTGACCTTTGTTCCAGCTCATTACTACTTTTAACCTTAGGTTAGGTTTGTTACTTAATTGAGTACATAGGGTAGGTTTTACTCATACCACACTTCTGCACCTTGCGTGCACATGTTGGATGATGTTGTTGCTGTGATCGATAGGAGCTGTATCTAAAGATGTACCTGCATTAGAATTATCTCTCCCACATGAGCGTTCAATATCAGCTCTACATTGCCAACTTGTGATTTTCATGGATGACGTGCGAGATGTGATTTCTATGTATTGATTATGAGCTAATCTGGAGGACTTGAGGCTGGGTTATGACTGAAGCTGGAGCACGGAGATTTCGGTTGTGTGAGCACGTCCTCTTGGACTTATAAGTCCGGTAGTGTCCCTCTTAGTGGAATTGGTGACTAGATGAGTGGTTGGATGGCTATATGACGAGTATGATGTGGCTGCGGGATGTGTTCAGATAGATCGAACGTGACGAGAAGAGTTTGCTTGTGATGTAAAAAGGGCTATTGGGAGCTTGATTTCTATCTTGATTTGACGTACATTCTTAGGAAGGATCTTTCATGATGGTTAATTGTGGCCCGAATTAGATTCTCATGTCTTGTTGATGAGTTCAGAATTAGGCTGATTATGTGATACGTAGTAGTTGTGACTGTGGAAGGGTATAGAGAGATGTTAGTTTGAGGCAAAGCAGGTGGGTTATCTTTTGAGGGGTTTCCTGAGGTTGTTTGATCTCTATGTTGTTTTGTAGAGATTCTCTTTTACCAGTGAAATATTTGTTGCAATTTTAGTTTGGATCACTTGTAAAGTTGGCTTGACTATTACAAGGGTGAATGCGAGATTTGCAGATAATTTGTAGCATTAGATGGGTTGTGTTACATGATCTTATGAAGGATTTAGTTGAATCTAACTGCAGTATTATGGCAGTAATGGGGTATGGTTATTGTAAGTTATCATATGATTTATTCCATGGCATTAAGACAAGTTAGGGAGTCTGCTATTGACGAGTTGATTGCACGGTTATGTGTTGTATTGGTTTCGATTTAAGGTATACTTGTGAATTAGTTATGACTTGCAGAGGTTAAGTTCGAGGATGACTCGAGTAAGGGAATTTCTGGATACGGGTTGTATTACACTTTTTGGGTATATGTGAATCATGGGATGATTGAGTGGTTATTGATGAAGGATGTAGTGTGCATAGAGTAGGAATTTGCTTGGTTGAGTTAATATGGGGTTACTTCTTTGGGGTATTGTCATGCTAATGGGTCATCGGTCGTTCGGCCCGTTTGGGAGGTGCAATTGAGACATGAACAAAGAGGGAGACTCTATAGAAGGTTCTAATGAGTTCAAGATTTATATGTAGTAATTGAGAGTTTTCCGAATTTGTAAAGTGCTAGAACTTGATATTTACATTGTGAGGTGTCGAGACACATGATATTTTTGTATCATTATGGATTTTACACTTTGTTATCAGGAAGGTGAAGGAAATGGATTTAGGCTCACAGAGGTTTCTTCAGAGTGGATATCTCGGTTGTGGTACTTTTGGGATGCTTAAGAAGGGATACAACATTTTATAGGCCTTGGGGCAGTGTGGTTTCATGCTAGGGTCTTGTGTGGTGAGTTTTGGTTGAGGATCGGGGTATTATAGCGAGGAGGAATATCAACTTGAAGACAATCAGAAAGAAACTCGAAAACATAGGACAGCTTGGTAGCGGATTGGATCAGCATGGAAATGGATGTGGTTGGCTCTTTTGGTCCTTATGACATTGTGAGTCTTTACAGGTGTTTCGTGGCAATGCTTTTGGATTTTGGTAACTTGCATGGCTTGGTTGAGTTAGAATGATTCAGTTATGATAGTTTGGTTACGGTTATCATAGTTTGGTTATGTGCAAGTAGATTCCAAAGAGTTCTCAATGGTTTCTACCACTTTTTGAGGTGTGTATTTCCTACTGGTATGTGGAGCATGTTCACATTGTGTATTGTGATTTTCTCATGGATGAGATCAAATGAAGGTTCCTTGCTAATTGAATATATATATTCTACTTGTGACTAAGAGTTGATTTTGAGATTTTCGTTTATTTTCATATGATGGCATAATATGTGTGGTGTGTTGTGTAGGTTTGAGATTTGCATGTGGAAGGTCACGATTCGGTTTTGAAAGGAAGGTCCTGAATTCTTAGGAAGCATAGACGATTTTAGATGATTAGGTGAATGATATTACTATTGGTATTGCTTGAGTAGAGTGTACATTTCAGGAGGCGCACTATGTTTCGATTTATGGATACTTCATTGGTATTGTGGAACTTCTGGTTGATCGACTGCTGATATTCAAGTTTTGCTACGTGGCTTGGAAGAGTTATAGAATATTCCTCGTAGGATGATCGTGTATGAGAGATGTGTTAGACATTTGGACGGTGAAGTTGGGATCAGATATGGTGATTCTTGTGTTTTATGAATTTGGAGACTGGGAGTTCTCATGAGTAGATTGATTTGTGGTTGTGGACTGTGAAAATATGGCAAAATCTAGTCATAGGATGGTATGTGTTATGCTTAGGTCATTGTGGACCTTCGAATGGTTATTTATCTATTTGTTGATGACCAGAGTTGATTTGGGAGTCCATTGGTAGGCCCAATAAGGATGTGTATTCTACACCGGGCTAGATTGGTTGGCTCCATACAATTGTTCTCGAGGGATGTGCCATTCAGTTGTTTTTAAGCTTATTTGTGTTCTAAAATGATCTGTGAGTTACTCTCCTATGTTATGAGGAGTTGTGATACGTTAGTTATATGCACACATGGTGCAGTTCTATTAGGGTCTTATAGTGGAATTTGAGCGAGATGAGTAATTGGATATTGCATGATTGATGGCGTATTAGTTATATTTTTTCAAGTTTTGTGTAGCATTGTGTCATTTGCTCTTTGGTTATAGTAATGCACTTTGGATACCTGATGACGAATTTCGCATGGTTATTGATTTTGAGCAGGGTGGCTCGAGGTATATAATATGGACCAGCGTTTGGAAGGGGTCACGTATTGCAACAAAGTTATTTTGAGGTATGAACCTTTGTGTTAGAATCGTGTGATGGTTCTACAGTGTGTTATGGATTTTTAGCATTTCGTTGTGGTGGTACTTGTTAATCTTGCGGGGCAGTTCTCTCATTTGTGTCATTTTCCATGATTGAGTGCATTGGAATATTCCTTATTGGTGCACAGTTTGCACAAGTTATGGCTTCAGATTGTATTGATGTGACATGTCACTAGAGTGGTCGTATTGGATGAGATGAGGTCATTGGACCTAGAATGGATACTATCAGAATTGATTACAGCATGGTTAGAAGGATTATATCGAAAGTAGGCTTGGAAATCAGCTATAGTTCTTGTCGAATGAGAGGGAGCTCCATAACTTGTTGATTTGATGAATGGTTATGAGTTCCGCATGTTTTTTTCATCATCGGCAGTGTACAAAGGTTTTAGAATGAGGTTCTGTATGATATGAGGTTTATTACCGGCATTGGGCTCTTTTGAGAAACTAGTTATGCGGTATATTATGTGGTTACATCTTGGGTTATGGTGAAGTCTTGATACAACTTCTTCAAACTTATACAGTGTATAGATGCGAGATTCTAACCTCATAGAAATTCTGAATGTTGGAAATTTGGTTCTAAGGCTTTTGTCTAAGGTTGGAGTAATGATTTACGTTGTATTGTATGGCCTTTAAGGAATAGGGTGATGTGGTATCACCCCCGAGTATGTGCATGGTAAGGTTACACGGTGGTTTGATGGCTTTTTGAACAACTCTTGGCGCGTTCGATGACGAATGTATGTTAAATGGGGGGAGGATGTAACGACCTGACCGGTCGTTTTGAGCATTTCCATTCCGCCCAGCTATTTGAAGTCTTGAGTAACATTGTTCTATGTATATGACTTATGTGAATCGTTGTTTTGGTTTTAAGGTTATTCCGAATTGATTTGGAAGAATGGTTCTCAACTAGGAAGCTTAGATTGGAAAAGTTGACCAAGTTTGGATTTTTAGTATTTGACCTCATGTTGGAGTTTTAATCGCTTCGTTAGGTCTGGATGGTGATTTTGGACTCGAGCGTACGCCCCGGATTCGCATTTGGATGTTTCTATAAGGTTCCATCACTAATTGGCGAAAGTTGGAAATTTGAAGGTTTGGAAAGTTTGTGAGTTTGACCGAGAGTTGACTTTGATGATATTGGGTTCGGATTGTTTTTCCGGGAATTAGAATAGCTTCATTATGACATTTGGGTCTTGTGTTCAAAATTTGGGTTCAATCCAGGTTGGTTTACTATGTTTCAGCACGAGTTATGGATGTTGAAAATTCAAAGTTCCTCAAGTTTGAATTGATGTGCGATTCGTTACTTCGATGTTGTTATGTGTGATTTGAGGTCTTGAGTAGGTCCGTGTTGTGTTTTGAGACTTGTTGATATGCTCGGACGGGGTCCCGGGGGGCTTGGACGTGTTTCGAATTGATTTCAGACTATTTTTTCTTCATTTTCATTGTTGGTTCTGCAGAATTCTAGGTTTTTGGTTTCCTTAATTGCGATCTCGGATAAGGGATCGCGTTCGCGTTGTGTTGATTCCTGGCTAGGAAGAAGTTGTTCTTCGCATACCAAGTCCTTAGACGCATTCGCATAGCTTTTTGCAGATTGTGCATCACGTTCGCGCTAGCATCCACATGTTCACATAGTGTATTTTGGCTGAGCTGGGCAGAAGTGATATTTCTTCGCGTTCGCGATGGTGTTCCATGATTGCATGGTGTATTTTGGAAAGGCTGTTGTGTTGGTTCTTCACGATAGCAGAGTCTTGTCTGCATTTGCATAGAGTTTCTTGTTGGCAGTGTGATTTTGTTCATCGTGAACGCGATGGATTTCCCGCTTTCACGTAAGCGGAATGCCTGGGCAGATTATAAAGTACTCTATTTTGAGGGTCTCGGCCATTTTTATATTTTTAGAGCTATGGAGCTCGGATTGGGCCAATTCTTGATGCAATTTTCACCATATGAATTGGGGTACGTGTTCTCTACTCGGTTAAGTTTATATTTCGTGAATCTATCTTCGTTTTTGGCAATTGGATGGTATATTTTAAAGATGAAATTGGGGGTTTTAGCATAATGTTTCATAAAGAGAATTTTTGAGTTTTGAACACCGATTTGGTGTCGGATTTGAATGAAACTTGTATGGTTGGACTCGTAATTGAATGAGTTATCAGATTTTGTATGTGTTGTCAAGATTCGAGGTGCGGTCGAGGTGTGACTTTTGGCCGGTTTTAGTTTTTGATTAAGGATTCGACCTTTATCATTTGGAATTGGTTCCTTGGGATTTATTTGATGTATTTGAGTTGCTTTTGGCTAGTTTTAAGTCGTTCGGAGGTTGGTACGTGCGATATGGTATTTTTCCAGTATTGGCTTGCTCGGTATTAGAATTTGCTTGTTTGAGGTAAGTAACATTTCTAATCTTAGTGTTGAGGGCACGAAACCCCAAATTATGTATTATGTGATTAGTGTTGAAGTGACGCACATGCTAGGTGACGGGCGTATGGGCATGCACCGTGTAAGTTGTGACTCCGTTATTTCTGTGGTACTGTATAGTTATTTGATCTTACTTGTAACCATGAAATTCCTACGTACTTGAGCTATTGAGTTGTGATACATGTTAGAAACCATGCTAGGCTACATGCTTATCCTGTTGGGACCCACTGATATCATTTTTGTTGTTGAGCTATCTGCTTTCATTGCTTCACATACTTAGTCATACGCATTCATGCGCATATCATATCGCTGCACGCTGCAACATGTTATATTATTAAATTTTATCAGATCGGGTTGCACGCCGCAGCGACATAGCGTTTGTGCTGAAGGAGCCTCTCCGGAGTCTGCACACACCCTAGTAAGAGCAGTTGATCGGATTGCACACCGCAACGAGCCTTATGGATATATATATGTGGATCGAGTTGCATGCCGCAACGAGCCTTATGGCTATATATGTATATGGATCACATTGCACGTTGCAATGAGCCTTGTGGCTATATATATGTGGATCGGGTTGAACGCCACAATATGTTTTGTACAATGGTGAGTGATTGAGTGTGCCGAGTGTTTAGCATGGTAAGAAAGAATGCGTTTTAGCACCAAAATCTCATTCGGAACCTCCCGGACCCAAACAATATATGTATTTCCATCATAAAACATACTACAAACCTGCCCGCACACTCAAAACACCGAAAAAGGTCATCTTGACCTGATATTGATCATGGTCAAACCCCAAATTCTTAGCTTAACTAGTTTCTCAATCAATAATTCTAAGCACACCGAGCCCCCCCCCCCCCCCGACCCTATCCAATCATACCAACAAGTAAAAATACACTATCCAAACTGATCCAAAGCCTAAAAACACCCACAGGAACATGACAACAAAGAATCGAATTTCAAACGAAATAGAACTTCTCTTAAGTTGTTAAATCTTCATTCTTTCAAAAGAGTGTCTGAATCACACTTCAACACTTCGGATTACTTCCAAACATTTCACACAACTTCAACTCATCTATATAGACCTATCCAAAGTCATGGAACACTAATTGGAGTCTAATAACATCAAATTCAACTCTTGATCTAACTTATGAACTCTAAAATTCTTCAAATTGCCAACATTCGACAAACAATGCTGAATTCTTCTAGGAATCTCTAAAACCAAATCCGAATATGCATACAAGTTGAAAATTATCATACGAACCTATTGGAAAAAATAAAATTTAATTCCGTGTCCGTTTACCCAAAAGTCAAACCTTGGTCAACTCTTCCAACTTAAAGCTTCCAAATCAATCCCGAACCACTCGAAAACCAAAACCGGCCATACACTCAAGTCATCATACATCATATGAAGTTACTCAAACTATCAAATGGAACGCTCAATCTCAAAACAACCGGTCGGATCGTTATATTTTCCCCCAATTAAACATACGTTCATCCTCGAACGCGGCAAGAGTCGTTTCGAAGCCACAAAATTACTGTATAAACTTGCCAGCACATACCCATGAGTGATCTCACGTCATCCCAATGCATATAAGTCCGACAACACAATCTATTCGAAGAACTTTACCGTAATACTTGCTCACAACCCTTATAACCCGATCTCCAACTTCTGAAATTCAATATCGTACATATTCGTCACCTCGTATACACATTTTTCACATAATTTAAAGAATACAATCAACCCAAATCCTAAGGGATAGTTCTCCCACATAAAGTTAGGAAGATACATACCTCAAAAAAGCTAAATCAATACTCTAAGAATCCTTTCCTATGTGAAACAACCTCCGAACAACTCGAATCTAGCCAAAATAACTTAGTATCATAAATAAATAAAAGCTATGGAAAATAATTTCGAATATTAAAGCTTCGATATTAATGAAAACCAAAGAGTCGACCCAAAAAGTCAACCTCGGGACTCCACCTCAAACTCGATAAAACTCTCAAAATTTGAACAACCACTCAGATATTAGTGGGTGCGAGTTGATTATTGTGTTGTGATATTGTTACGCATGCAGCGGTATGAGGATAGGGCTGATGCACATGCGGTGAGATAAAGTGGGATTTATATGCGCGTTTCTTGTAAGGGACTTACTTGAAGCCACACATTGAGATAAGGGGATAAATCGCGTGTTGCTATTTCAAGAAAACTGTTTTTAAGAATATATGCAAGTCTCACATGGTGATATAAGGAAGATTGTGATTGTGATTGTGACTTGTTAAATGTGAATATGAGGTGTGGTACCTTGGTATGACTCTTGTTGTACATTCTATATTGTAAAGGCTTGTTTATTTGAACACTTGGTGTTCTTGTTTACTTTCCTCATCTAGTACAAGCTAATCGATCGACCTCTCACACCAATGTCACATAGTTCCACAACCATCCAATCTGTTCACTAACAAGCAACAACTCAAATATACCCAATGATGGAAAGAGCAGAAATGAGATAACAGGACTGCCGGCTCAACAGGTACTACCACAAGGCGCAATGCTATGAACCCATCACATAAAGGAGAAACAACATAGACTAAATAAGCACAAGGATCATATCCCAACATAAATACGTTGCGATGCGTGACCCAATTTAATCACTAGTCCACCTAGAATACCTCGATCCATGAGTCTCACAATCAATAACCATATGTGTACCAATCAACAATCACGTAAAGCGCATGACCCTGACTATGGAGAAGTGGATATCACTGTATACCACAAACAGGAAGACCATAACCAAGGCGCAATAAATAATTCAACACCCCAGGACCCATCTCGCTCGAATTTCGTCACAAAGGCCAAAGAAAATTGTATCATATGTGTAAATATACGACAATCTGACAAATCATTATGGCATAGAAGAGTAACACATAAAACACATTAGAAAATGAATAAGATCAACTCCAACCGATGACACCACCCCCAACATAGTTGTGTTGAGTAAACAAATACTACTCGATGAATAATATCCATCCCCATTAAGCCTACTCGTGGCCTCCAAATCAACTCCGATCCTCCTAAAATGAGATATGACCTCTGAAAAACTCCACAATAATATATCCATAGGGCAGACACACAACCGTCGGCCTCTTAACATAGCTTTACCATTCAAAACCATGCAACAATCTGCCTCTGAGAAACCTCTTAGTCTTCAAATCCTTAGAATACCAAAATCTCCATATCTGATCCTAACTACACTACTCAATAACTGACACATCCCTCATACATGGTCATTTCATGAGAAATACTTCTATAATTCTTTCATTCCACATAGCAAAATCTGAACATTAGCGAGTCGATTAATCACAATATTACCGTAATACCAGTCAAGCAGCCGTAAGTCAAAGCAAAGTGCGCCTTCTGGAGTGCGCACCCTTTTCAGGTAGTATCAAATAATGCTAGAATTCTTCTAAACATATGAAATTGTCCCTACTATGTAGAACCCGTAACCTCGTATAGGAGAAAATCATAACACACAACATGCTCCTTATGCCGATAGCAGATATCTGGCTCAAGCCGTGGTCAACACTATCAAGAACTCTTTGAAACCCGTCCTCACATAACTAAGCCATCAGAACTGACTTTTCCCAGCTCAACCAAGTCACGCAAGCCGTCAAACTCAAGAGTATTTCTACAAAATACTGGTAATGCATCACCATACCAAAGGAACCAATTACCTTTATTACTATGTGTTGATACCCAATTTTTCCCTATATACCTGTAATCTAGAAAATACTTTAAAATAGCATATAAATGCATACATAAGCATGTCCAAAAATTTTATTATTTTTCCATACTTTTTAAAGGTTTTTAAATCGATTTATTTTCCTTTTTTATCCATAAAATCCCAATAATTATGTCCAAAATTATTTTTTGATGATTAATTTATTGGATTTTTATACTTATGCCAAAATATGGCTAAGGTAAATTTTACATATTTTGTATTTTTAAAGCTAATTGTATATAATTGCAATATTAGCCTTTTTAAGATTTAATTGTGTTTTATATTCATAAAATTAAGCCCCATATTTTTAAATTGTTATTTACATGTTTTAAATCATTTTAGCACTTTCAATTTATTTGTAAAAATTTATTTACTATTTTTTATAATTTAAAAGGGAGGAAAATTGGCTATTTAAATAATAGCCCATTTGTATTTCAATTCTAGCCTAAATGGAACCCCAATTCCCTAGCCCAATTCTGAATTAAACCCGACCCTAGCTAAATTTTAACTGACCCAAGCCCAGATCCCCACCTACCACGTTTAATCTGGATCGTTGATCATTCAGATCAACGGTCCCCATTCACCCTTCCTAAAATAAACCTAAACGACCCCTTACCCTAACTTATTTCTCACCACCCACCGCCCTTGAATCCCTCTCCTCTCAATACTCTCTGCAGCCTCACATAACCCTAGCCGCCACCATCCAATTCCACCCTAATTCCTTTCAATCCCTGCCTAATCCATGGACTCCCCTGGTCGTTCGAGATGTATACCGGCCTCCTACATCTTCTGGTGGCCCGTCTGTGTGATTTCATGGATATATCTTGAAGAGATCTGGTCCAGTCCTTGCTCAACCTCTATCTCTGGTCTTTCTCCGGCCATCCATGACCGTTAAAGTCAGATCCTTGACTTTTCTCGCTAGATCGGTAACTTTCAAAGTCTTTCTCACTTTTTCTGGGCTCTCTGAAACCCTATATTTAAGGTCTTTCGATTTTATTTCAGATATATCTTAGATCTATGGTTATCATGAACTTATTAAGTGTTTTCTCGAAGGTTCTTCAATTTTCTTTCAAAAATGACTCTTCATTTTTCAACGATTAGGGTTTTCTCTTAACCTCTTTTAAAAGATCTCTTTTATGATATTTTGGTGTTGTTTCATGATTTTTACTATGTTCAAACAACTTGATTATGCTTTCTTTCTATTTGATTTATCATGTTGAAAACCCTAGGTCTTTTTTGGTCTTATCCGAGTTCTGAAACTGTTTGTTTGAATGTATACTTGTTCGATTAAGTTCTTTGTTTCTGACTCTCTTTTCTTTGATTGAATTATCTGATTTTGAGTTCTTATCATCTCTTAAACTCAACTATTGTTAAAACTGTAATTTCTTAAAAGGTTTTCCTCACTTGTTACTGTGAGACCTTTACTTGTTTCTGACTCTCTTTACCTATTGGACTGGTTTCTTCATTTTGGCTCTACGTGTGAGCCCTGACTATTTGACTTTGTTGACTACTAAGCCTTAGCTTACTCTTGTAATTGCCGTATGTTTGTATGTATCCCGCTATTTCTTTTGCCAATGCGTTTGGCCTTGCATGTCTGATATTTCTGTTCGTTCTATTTATATGTCAAGGTGTAGAATCATGTTTCTTTCTTGATTGATCTTGATTTCCTCAATATTATGATTGATTGAAAAGGGTTCCCTTATAAATCCTAATTTTTACTCATTTATTTAAATTAATTGACCCCCCCCTTTAATTACTGTGATGTTTTATCTTGCTGAATCCTTTCCCAAAACTAAGTGTATTTTGTACTTAGACTCAATTATTTACTTCATACTTTTACTGCCCTTTATATGGGAATAATCAATCTATCTCAAACTAATTTCTTTCCTTAATTAACCATGTTAGTATCCATTTGAGCAGTAATCCCTTGATTAATTGGGAGTACTTGTGTTAATTGATTCTGATTGTGGTTATTGCCATGTTTGAGTTGAAACTTTATTGGTTACCTTATTCTTCAGTCGTTTTCAAAACTTTAAATACCCTACCCTCTCTTCATTCAAACACATGAACAATTTGAGTTCAAAAACACACACTTACACTCAAAACTCTCTCTTTCTCTACTACTACTTGTGCTACTGCTTTGTCTAGATGGTTGAAATCCAAGGCTAGACCGTGGATTCCTTATTACTTTTCCTTTCTGCACTTTTCTTCTCTACTGGTATGTCCTAGTTTTTTTTCAAGCCTCAACAACAACATGCTTCTTTAGTTGTTTTAGTTTCCCTCATTCTTGTCTACTTATGTTTATGGCTTTGCAATCAAGTTACATTACTAGCATGTTGTAATATGTCCCCTTTCCCCTTAGATTAATGCTTCCCCTATGTGTGTTTTGAAGCATACTCTGTTAGTCACTTGTTGTGTACTTGCTGACTTATGAAGCTCAAACCCCCATATCCCCTCTATGTGTTAGTGTTTCTTTGGTTGGTTTGTGGCATGCCGGCATAAGCTATTACTGGGCATGACCAAACCAGACCCCTACTGGGGTCATGTGCTTACAGACAAATGTATCCCCAAATCCCTTGACCCCCTTTGAATGACTACTTATTCCGTGTAGTTTTGAGTTTTACTGCAACTGATTGCAATCACCTCTGTTACTAATTGCTTTAAAAAAATGGACTATCAGCCCAGCTTTTTAAATAAATATCTTTCAACATGTGTTCTGCACTTCCACTATATTCTTAGAATCTAGGTTCTGCCCCTCTTGTGTGAGCCTTGCCTTGGGACCCTTGAGCTCCTTCTGAAGTTAGACACATAAGGGCTGACCCTTCCATACTGCAATCATTCTGTCTGGTTATGCAAATTTGGGTGTGAGCACTACCCAGGATCCCTTAAGGTCCTTAGGGAAATTTGACACACCCATGTATGAGA
This sequence comes from Nicotiana tabacum, assembly GCF_000715075.1. Taxonomy (NCBI): domain Eukaryota; kingdom Viridiplantae; phylum Streptophyta; class Magnoliopsida; order Solanales; family Solanaceae; genus Nicotiana; species Nicotiana tabacum. Next base: position 130,752,087 of record NC_134087.1, read on the forward strand.
AAGGCTTTGAAATATTGGCATTGAAGTGGTTCATTACATAACTAAGAGAGGAAGTCAAGATCAGGCTTCCTTTGGTTGTAATTTCTTATTTATGCACTTCTTTTGTGATTCAATCATTTGGTCTGTAATAATTTGTAAACAATATCGGAGTGATTAGTAAAAAAGGTGGGTAGTTGTATGTTGTGAGTAAATTGGGTAGATGACATGCCTATATGGTTTATTTTGATTCCAACCATGGTATGTTAGATAACATGCCTAAAGGATCTGCTCTAGTTTAAAAATTGAATTGTGCATGCTTTACTTTCACACAATTAGAAACCATGTCTACAAGAGCTAAATGTCTTTAATAATAGAGATCATTCCTATAGGGTTAAAATCAGCTTTATGAATAGATATCATGCCTATAGGGTGTAAAGTAATTGAAGTTCAGATTTCATTACAACATGTATTCAGATTAATCTCCCTAGAAATCACGCCTATAAGTCCAAAGTCGGCTTTTAACACTTAGATATCATGCCTATAGAACTTAAAATTAGTTTAGTTGGAGAAGTCGTTTAGTTCAAGTTATTTATTCTCAATTGGATTACTTAATTAATCTGCCTCTTCTTTAATAAGTTTTCAAACACTGCCTTAAGTTAATACCGTTAGAAAGCATGTATATAGGATCTCAAGTTGTCCGTTTTAAATCAATCACTGATCTACTACATTCCTAATCAATATAGATATCATGCTCATAGGACGTCACTATTACGCCTAGGCAAGCCTTAGGTAATTACTCGAATAAAACTGGAACTGCCTTTGTTTAATTAACAACTGCTACAACCAGCAGGCAGGCCTGATTCGGACTTCTTTTCTGTGTTATATAATGAATCTGGTTCTGACTCAAACTCCCTACTTAGGATTTTAAAATTCAGACCTTAATTGTGTTTGAGTCTTGCTATTCACATCCATTATTTGCGGAGGTATACATGAGCCTTATAATTGCTTACATGTTTCCCTCTAAATGATGTCCTACATGTTTTTTTTGTATGTCTCCTTAGTCTTTTACCTTTAAACCTAAGAGTCAGTCTCAAACCTCCCGCTTATAGGAATAGTAGTCATAAATTCCTCTGGGACTGATAGGAATGGGACGGGTAATAGCACGCAATAGAGGTCGAGACCAATCCGCGCTTTAGTACCTTAATGGGGTGGGGAGGGTAGATATGGATATGATGACCGGTGCGCTAATACCACGTGTATCCCCTTTTGAGGAGTGCCATACTGGGTATTGCATTGATGTGATCAATATTATAAACAAGCCTAGGACCCCACTTATTTTTACAAGCATGCTTAGCTTATAACTCTTTCAAACCTTGCCCTTCAATAATTTCTTTCAAACGCTTGTGTGTTTAACTTAAATCCCCTCCTACTTGAGTCTTATTTGATTAATTGCTAATTGCAAATTCACAAAAAACTATCTAGCCGGGAACCACACTAGTGGATCCTGAGAGGTGCCTAACACCTTCCCCTCGGGATAATTTCAAGCCCTTACCCAATCTCTGGTTATCAAACACCGTTGTAAATGAACTCTATAGGTGTCCTAATGTTCCTTAAATCATTAGGTGGCGACTCTTCAAATACCCAATCCCCAAAAGGAAATGAGTCATTACACCCCATGAATACCGAAACCAGAAAACTCCTCTCCGACTGGAAGGAAGGGGAAAAAAGGGGGCGTGATAGCAAGACGACTCTGGTGGGGATATTTAGGCTTTTACCATTTCAGATTGTTCTTGTGAATTTATACATCTCTATGTGCAATTACTTGTTTAAATTTCTTTAGGCATTTAATTTATCTTTCAAAATCAAAAATGACATATCTTCCTTGTTTCCTTTCTGTATTGCTGCTTTAAATTAAGAAACTGTTGTATTTATCGCTTTCTTAACGTGCCAATACGTGTCAACATGCTTTTAATTATTGCATAATCATGCTTAACATCATACTCCACTCGTGCCAAACAAATACTATAGGAACGCTTGATGAGTGGTTGCGCCCTTCCTATATCATTACCCCTTAAATTTGGAAAGGCGTATTTGCGGTAAAACTAGTCAATCAGTGGTGCAGTCGACAGTTCCGTGCCTTCCCCCTTGAGTTTTCCGCTCAAGGGTACCAGTCTAAAACCACATATAAACCTTACTCTGTTTAAATTGTGCATGCATCATGGTCAAACCTAGCAGGGTCAGTTATGTTGTCCGCATAATGATCCTTTAAGATAGCCTTGTCCAAAAGTCCACTGGGTTTCCCTGAAACCCAAACATACATCATCACGTTCTGTGCATTTCTTTGGATAACTAAATGTTTCATGCTAATTGTTGATATTAAATAGTCGAGTCTGGTGGGGGTAAGGGCCTAACCATATTTGTCTTGCAAAAATATAAAGAACGAGGTCCCCAGCTTCAGTATGGTTAACACACCCTCACTCTTGCTAGACTGGTGGAGGAATCTTCCGTCAAATGACCAAATCAAGGAATGGAAAGAGAGGGCCGCCAAATCCAGCAAAAAGATGGAATATCTGGAATACTACCTGTTGGAATTGGAAGGAAAGGTGAGGAAGAGAGTCGCCAATTGCCAAGACGCTGAGGTAAATGAAGGAGAACATTTGCCAAAAGCATTTTTACTGGTGAACCTATGCGAACTGGAGGATTTCATCAACGAGAACATTCAACCTGCAGAAGGTCCTTCTGGGACTAAATAGATAGGAATTTACTTTTTCGCTTTATGAATGTAATAAGGCCAATGGCCATTAGTGACTTTTATTTCTTGTTTATGTCGTTTTGGGATTTGCCTATATTTATCAATAAAATGAGGCGTTTAGCATTAAAAGTTCTCCAAGCCTATTTGTCGATAGGCCTACCGCGGGCACAAAGAGGTTCCCAAATTAGGACACACTTTACATTCCTGCACTATGTGTTTAAATATTATAGTACTTTTCATAATCCTCAATGACTTGATTACCTTTTGTTTTTATTTCTGTTTTTATTATTCCCCTCCCCAAAGGTTAGTTCGTGCATTATGGCAGCGTTATCTTATTTCACAAGATCCAGGGGCCCTCCACCCACTCCTCATCTTAGTCCTATCAAAAACAAGAACAAAAGCAAGGCGGAAGATCTGAACAACGTCAAGAAGGAGAATCCAACTGAACGAGTAGAGGCCACTTATGGCCATGGTACTCAGGTTCCTAAGGAGAATGTGTCACAACTGGAACAAAAGTTGCTAAAATTCCAAGAAGAGCTCGATCAGGTTTGGAATCGGGCAAGCCTATCATTTTCCCTCAGAACCCCAGATATCAATTTCCCCAACACTCAAAATCCTACACCTCCTCAAAATGTCCCAAAACAACAGAATCACCACGCTCCTCACCATCACATTATTCCACCAAAGAACTAATGTAACACATTCTATACCCCAAACAACACTCCACTACTCATCCCAGAACCTCAGAACTCCACAAATGACCATTTCCACACACCAGGCCACCATAACACTCCTATCTACGTGGGATATGAATACACTTGGGAGGAATTCAATAGCTGGTCGCCACCATGGCGTGGTCTTTACTATCCGCTAGAGCAGCCAATACCGCATCTGGAGAAGATTTTCCAACATGCTGACATTATTTATGGGTTAGACAAAGAAGAAGCACTGGCAGTGGTGAAGAACTTGTTCCTAGAAGACAATGATATGGATTGTTGTGTTATTCTTGAGGAGAAGGGGGAGGAAGGCCCTTCCATACAGGCCATGAGCAAAGGTGCACATCTCAATAATTGGACAATCAGGACAACCAGATCCCAACGAGCCTCAGGGTGGCAAGGTTAAAACGAGCATTATCCATTATTTTTACTAAATGATTTTCTTCTCGCATTTTAATTCCCGCAATAAGATTTTTAATGTTCAAAACAGTTATACAATTTATCAAAGCATTTTGGTTTTTCTTGTGGATCAACACTCATTATGATTTTCTCTCATTACTTTACTTATACAACATTACTATTACTTATCTTGATGAACCAATGACTGTGACATGCAATGAGACAACGCAACAAACAAACATTGATTCAGAGGAGGATGACATACCTGACGAGATTGTTAGAGAAGTTGAGAACTTTGAGAACAAACATAAATCCAACCTGGACGAGACCGAAATTGTCAACTTGGGAGATGCAAAAAACGTCAAGGAAAAACGAATCAACGTTCACCTATCGCCATCAGAAAAGAAAGAATACACGGAATTTCTAAAGGAGTACGAGGACATATTCACCTGGTCGTATGATGACATGACTAGTCTGGCTACATCTATTGTGGCTCACAAACTGCCAACCGATCAGACATGTTCGCCAGTAAAATAATAGCTCAAAAAGTTTAAACCCGAAATGAGTTTGAAAATCAAGGAAGAAGTCACCAAACAGGTCAAAACTAAGGTCCTCATGGTAGTAGAATACCCGACATGGTAAGGCAACATCATGCCAGTACCAAAGAAGGATAGGAAGGTCAGAGTCTGTGTCGACTACCGGATCTCAATCGGGTCAGTCCGAAAGACAACTTCCCTTTTCCGAACATACACATCCTGATTTAAAATTGCGCCAAGCATGAGCGGCAGTCATTTGTAGATTGCTTTGCTAGTTATCATCAACCTGGATGGATGAAGAAGATGCTGAGAAAATGTCTTTCAATACGACGTGGGGAATGTACTATTACAATATAATGACGTTCGACCTGAAGAATGTAGGGGCCACCTACAAGAGGGCCATGTCTACCATTTTCCATAATATAATACATAAGGAGATAGATGTATATGTAGATGATGTTATCATCAAGTCCAAGAAGGCCACTGATCACATGGAAGATTTGAGGAAGTTCTTCAATAGATTGTGAAGGTACAACCTGAAACTGAATCCTGCAAAGTGCGCATTTAGGGTTCCTGTTGGAAAATTACTTGGGTTTATCATGAGTCGCCGAGGAATAGAACTGGATCCATCAAAGGTCAAAGCCATTCCAGAACTACCACCGCCAAAAAAAAAGAAGGACGTGATGAGTTTCTTAGGGACGCTCAACTACATCAGTCGATTCATAACATAGTTTACAATTATCTGTGAGCCAATCTTTAAAATGTTGAAGAAGGACGCTGATTGAAGCCTACCCTGCACTACTATTGAGTAGCGAGAGAGGGTCGAAGTAGATTTTACCCTATTTAGGGTCGGGATCGATTTCCACAGAGAACTAGATGTTGGAGTCGGGTATCTATCTAATTTAGAGTTGGGTATGTGTTCCAAATTACACTTCTAAACATTTTTGGGTTTTTGTTTTACTTCTACTTTTATCAAACTACAATGGTAGACTAAACTAGAATAAGCTAAGAGTAAAATATTGTGGGTTGTTCAAATGGTTTAAAATGCACTAGGGTAGTGACTTTCGCCTAGGTGATAAATTGACGGATACTTGAGTCTAAGGAATGATTGACATATTTGGGAAGTATGATATAACTGTTGCACGAATTTACCCGCTCTACACCTCTCGGTGGTTCAAGTAATTTTGCCCGAATTGACTTTCTCAAGACCAATTGTGTATGCAAATTTGCACAAGCAATCAAGGTTCAAGTCGGGTATTACTCTCTCAAGGTTTAACCCTTTAATTGGGGCTATCAATCTCTTGAGTACGCCCCAATTCCTTGTTGGACCAATTTCAGAGACTCAAGCTCTCTTTCTCAAGAAGAGATCAAGTCAACTAAACATAAACTAGTGTTTGCAACCACTAATTCAGCAATTAAACATTAAATTAGCCCAAATATCAAACACCAATAGTCAATCTAGCCCTAAAATACCAGACCATCAATTACCCATACTAGGGTTGAGCCACAACCCTAGCTTATGTGTTTAGCTACTCATCATTAAAGAAGAAAAGCAAGAAATAGATGAAGAACAACTCATATTAATTAATACTAAGATAAACAAGAAGCTTCAATGTTGAAATGTAGATAAAATTGCCCAAAATAGCTAAAAAATTCGAACGCATGAGCACAGCTCTTAGCTAAAACTATTTGATGACCTAAAAATGGTAAAAGAAGCTATTTGTACTAAGTTGAAAAATCTGGACAAAAATACCCCTACGGGGCTAGTGCGGACAGCACAAAATCACGTGCGGCCGCACTAAGGCTCTTGACATAAAATCCATCTCTCTGAACTCAGACAATAAGGACCGCACAGAATGGAGTACGACCCGGAGGCTTCTAGTGCAGTCTGCATGAAATGGAGCGCGGACCGCATTGGCTTGAAACTCGGAACTGGAAACTCTCTGATCCTTCTTACTGCGGACGCACTAAGGTTCTACACTTGAAAACCCATCTCTCTGAACTCAGGAATTGCGAACCGCAGAGAATGGATTGTGGCCGCGGAGGCTTCTAGTGCGGTCCGCATGAAATGGAGCACGTACCGCATTGGCTTGGAACTTGGAAGTTGGAAACTCTCTGATCCTTCTTACTTCGGACCGCACTAAATCGAGTGCGGCCACATTGATCCTAGGGAGGACCGCACAAAACCTAGTGCGGCCGCATTGCCCTCTTTGCCTGAATGCCACCTCTCTGAACCTCCTTGTGCGGACCGCAACAAATGGTGTGCGGCCGCATTGGGCCTGTTTTGCCTAAGCTTTGTCTTGTCTTGGTACTTGTGCAAGTTTCACTCCTTTTGAGCTTATATTTGACATCTTGTCACTTTGTTGATCAAACCTGCAAACAAGCATAACTTGTGAGCTTTTTGGGACTATTTTGTACGAATTTCTAATCAAAACATAAGCAAGAAGGAGTATAAAATACATCAAAAGCCCTAGTAATCAACTCCCCCAAACTTAAGCTTTTGCTTGTCCTCAAGCAAATAAAATAAAACCCCCCTTAAGAGAACATCCAAAAAAAATTTAGATGTCCTAAAGTAACATCATCTAGCATCAATTGGGACTAACAATTGCCCTCAATACAAATGAATCATTAACAACTTTTACTCTTTGAAACTCCATGGATTAAGTGCGACACAAGAGCATCAAGAATTGACTCAACACATCAAAGAACTCTTTCTATTACTTTGGTCATTGTGGAACCCAAACTCACACATCCTCAACTCTCCCTCAGCAAGCCTCGACTTTTGAATAGTGGTACTCAAAATGAGGTTATTGGAAATCCACTCATCTCTCTCAAGAAAAAGTCACAAGTCTGGCTCTAAGTACTATATGTTTGCCCCATTATGTGAGTCACCACTAATGTAAGCTTCATTCAACTCAAGATCATATAGGGCTTTTGTGGAGACATTGTGAAGGCATTTGGTTCAGGGTAGGAGATGTTTGGTCAAAGTAGGTTCCATCTTCCCTTAAGAACTTCTTTTGTTTAATTTGGCACACATTCACTTGAATATTTGAGTCATTTCACTTCTTTCTAAGGGGTTAGAAAGACACACTGTCACTCTTTCTTATACATTTCAAACCTTTCCTCCTTTTTTTCAACTTTCCACACCTTTTATGCATTGATTTTCTTGAGTCCCTTTTTATTCTTTTTCAAATTGAACATTCTTTTTGTCTTTTTGCTTTTCATTCTTTTTCATTGCCTTTCCTTTTCATCATTTTTGTGCCTTTTTTCCAGTTTGCTGCAATCCTCGTCTCTCCGCCCAAACTTATGCTTTTGCCATGTGCTAAAAGAAATATCAGGTGCCACGAGAGGGTATCTTTTAGAATGGGTATAGGCTTGTGTTATGGGTCTTGAAGGAAAAAGGTCTAGGGGTCAAAAGGGTTGACTAGGGATAGTATCATTGGTAGGTTATGAAAGTGTTCAAGCTGTCATTTAGACCAAGGAGAGCCTATAATAATGTCTCAAGTCAAAATTCACTTAGAATTTTGCCTCAACAAACATTCAGGGAAAGTTCTAGACCAATGGCTCGGGACTTGGACTTTCAATGCAATTACTCACCACACAAGTTATGGGGTCACTAAAGACATAGAGTTGGGGCCCCAGAACGACCTTAGATAAGATTTGAGCGCACACTGATCCCGAAAAACCACGTGATGATTATCGGTTAACACAAGAGTCTCAAGGTCACGACTTTCACCATTCTAGACACAATAATTTGTTTTTTACCATAAGAGCAAAGGCAAATGTGCTAGGCCCAAGTGAAGCTTTGATTGAGGCATCTATCATTGGGAAGAGCCACCTGGTTCACACAAAACTCCACCTTTGGAAAGAACCGTGGCATTAAGAAAACCAAAGGCTTATTGCAAAGGTTCAAACCAAGAAGCTACAAATCATAAATAAGAAGCTAAGAAAGAAAAGTTGCGGAAAGTAAAATGAATATATACAAGAGGGGATTTGTCGAATATACAATGGATGGGATGAATATGTACAATGTAGCATAACTTTATATACAGACCTAAAGTAAAATAAAAGTGCGATAAATATAACAAAATGTTAAAATTATATACAACCCAAAGATGAAAAGATAAAGAAATCATAAAAAGTATCAAATATATATATACAATCATCCGAATGAATCCATAAAAGTAGGGCCTACCCCCTCAAATGAAAGCTGGCATTGTCCCCAATGCCAACTAAACTAAATAAAGCACCAAAAAGAGAAAGGGAAAAGAGATATAGGGACTCCCTATGGCCTGTCTATCTGCATAGGCTCTTGAGTGGTCCCTGGGTCCTCACTGTGCTCGGGAACATTAGACTGGTTCCTAGTGGCCTGTTGCTATGCTACTGGGACCTGGGCCTGGACCGGCTCCTGAGGTTCATCTTGTGGCTGACTAGAGGAGGCCTCCGGTGGGTCTTCCAACTGGATGACTGCATCGTCCTCTCTAGGGATCATCCTGTTCCTATTGGGATGCCTTTGGGACTGCTCGGGATGGGGATGAGCTGATGGTACTAGGTCCTATAGAAATAAGTCAGAAAGTAGATGATCTGCCTTCATTTTGTCAACATCAACCCTCAGCGCCTTTACGAACTCATTGGAAGCCCGTATATTTCTCAACTTCTTGTTCTCCTTAGCAAGTTGCTTGAGAGCCTGGTTGTGTGAAGCAACTGCATCTGTGAGAACCTTCTGAGTGTCGAGAATTTTCTTTGGGTTGGCTAAAATCTCCTTGAGAGCATCCTCTATGGACTGGGGGACCTGTGGAGGTGGAGGTGCCGACTGAGACTCTACTGTGGTAGTGAGGAGCGGGGTACCCAATCAATGTGGGAAATGTTATGTCTAGGATAATCACAATATTGGGCAGTGAGCATGATAGAAACTACCCTTTCCCCAGTTTTCTGACTATGTACTTCCGAGATGTAAAAGTTGAAAAGAGGCCATTCGACATCAAGGTCAAAGCAAAGGCTCCATTTTCTTGGTACAACGTGTAGGGGGATGATAACCCCAAGAGCAAGAACTTCAAGGAAACAGCTAATGCTCCAACTGGCCAGTCTGAAGAGCCAGTTGTGGTAGTGGCTCCTGCTGAGCCTGCCTCCACCTCCACTGATATCCCTCTTGGCCCATCCACCTCAGCAGACCCGGAGATCCTTTCTTCCCGTGCCTACCTAGTGACTGCCCACCGATTGAGCCAGGCTCTTCTCAGCAAATGCGGATCATCATACTAGCGCTCTCTGATGCGATCATATAAGGAAGACCGAGAAACCACGCAAGCCAATACCTGACTGGGCTTCGAAATATCTAACCTCATGAACCGATTGGCCAAGGCTTGAACATCAACTGTAAGATGTCTCTCCCCAACTGGAATATATGCCAAACTCTCCATACTCACTGCCTTTCGGCTCAAAGCATCGGCCACCACATTGGCCTTCCCCAGATGGTACAGAATAGTAATATCATAATCCTTTAGCAACTCCAACCATCTTCGCTGCCTCAAATTAAGATCCTTATGCTTGAACAAGTGCTGGAGGCTACGATGATCATTAAACACCTCACAAGACACACCATACAAGTAATGCCTCCAAATCTTCAACGCGTGAACTATGGCAGCCAACTCCAAATCATGAACGGGGTAGTCCTTTTCATGGGGCTTCAACTGACGAGAAGCATAAGCAATAAATCTACCCTCCTACATCAACATACAACCAATACCAACTCGCAAAGCATCACAATACATGGTATATGAACCTGAAGCTGATGGCAAAACTAACACTGGAGCTGTGGTCAAGGCTGTCTTAAGCTTCTGAAAGCTCTGCTCACACTCATCTGACAAACACAAATGAAGCACCCATCTGAGTCAACTTGGTCAAGGGCGATGCGATTGATGAGAATCCCTGAACAAACCAGCGATAATAGCCTGTCAAACCAAGAAAGTTGCGAATCTCTGTCGCTAAGGACGGTCTGGGCCAACTCTGAACTGCCTCTATCTTCTTCGGATCAACCTGAATACCCTCGCTGGACACCACGTGCCCCAAGGAAGTGGGAGGAATGTCTCTTAGTCTTTTTCTCTCCGGGCAGTCAGGGATGTATTCTGGGATTTAGTCTGAAGATATCTCCCAGGAGGGCTCGTACTCACTTCTAGACATGTCAATGGCCCTATCAGTAGCTTTAATCATCTTCCTCATGTTTTTTTATGTTTTGCTGGGCTTGAGCAGTCAATCTTACCATTTTCTGTTTCCCTCCCCGGAAGGATTCTCCCCTGCCTGAATGTTTAGAGCCTTTACATTGTTGTTTCACCATAGTCTGCAAACACAATCAAATGACTTTGTTAGTATCAGTAGACAGTTGAAAGTAGTGTTGCATAATAAGTTGCAGACTATAGCAGAAATCATGCAGTGCGGACCACACAAAATGGTGTGCGGTCGTACATAGGTCGTTGTGGACCGCACATAATGGCCATGCGGTCCGCACAGAGGTGGGGTTCAGACTACCCACTCTATGTATCTAGGTAGTGTGGACCGCATAAAAGGTAGTGTGGTCGCACATGGACTACTGCGGTCCGCACAAAATGTAGTGTGGCCGCAATCCCCAATGTTTAGCTTTTAGGACTTTCATCAATGCAGTCCACACAAAATGTTACTGCGGACCGCACACAAGCACCGCGGACCGCACTGAGTGCCCAACTGTGGCACCAAGTTGGGGTTTATAAGATTTTGATTTTTAAGCCGAGTTTTCACCTAATTAGTGTCCCTACATGTTACCAAGTGTATTTAACTAACTGAGTCTATTTTAATCAACAGATTAACTACCCTAACCTAATCAATAAAGGGAAATAAATGAAGAAAAGAATAACAGTGAAATAAAATAAAAAGGAAAAGAAAATAACAAAATTAAAGCAATTAAAAAGAAATAGATTTACCAGATGTGAGCTGAAAAGATGACAACTAGTTCCGAACAATTAATTACGAGCAAAGGGGTTGATGAACAGTGCTTTAATGGTTCAGAGAATCAAAGGTTTGAAATGTGTAAACGCTGGGCCTCAGGTACTATTTATAGAAAAAGTCCTGGGGTCCCAGCTTACCTACCCTAGTGCGAACCTCACAAAATGGACCGTAGTCCGCACTACACAGCCTTTTCAAGTTTTAAACTGGCAACCCACTGCGGTCTGCACAAAATTCCATGCGGCCGTAGTGGTCCACCGCGGACAGCACAAAATGTACTATGGCCGCGGTGACAATCTTTAGAGATTTGGACATTTCCACCACGTGGCTGTCATCAATTTTTCCCAAGTAGTTCTTGACCCTATGCCCATTCACTCTAAAAACTTCACCATTTTTGTTCTTTAAACCAAGCACACCAAACGGGGTCACACACACCACTTCAAAATGTCCACTCTATTTTGACTTGAGCTTTCCCGGAAACAGACGTAACCAAGAGTTGAACAAGAGAACCAAATCACCTACTTTGAACTTCTTTCCACGAGCATATTTATCATGAAGGTACTTCATCTTGTCATTGTATAAGGACGAACGTGAGTAGGCATGGAATCGGAATTCATCAAGTTCATTAGGCTGCTCCACACGAAGATTGGATGCAACACCTCACTAAAGATTTAGCTTCCTCAAAGCCCACATTGCATTGTGCTCTAAATCGACCGGTAGATGGCAAGCTTTCCCAAACACCAACCGATACGAAAATATACCAATCGGTGTCTTGTAAGCAGTCCTATAAGCCCATAGAGTGTCATCCAACTTCTTTGACCAATCGGTCCTATTTGCATTGACCATTTTTGACAATATGCTTTTGATTTCCCTGTTGGAGACTTCAACTTGACCACTTGCTTGAGGATGATAGGGAGTAGAAACTTTGTGAGTGACACTATACTTTGAAAGCAAACTGTCAAAAGCTATATTGCAAAAATGAGACCTCCCCCATCACTTATGATTGCACGCGGAGTACCAAAGCTTGTAAAATGCTTTTTTTGAGAAATGCAACAACACTCCAGGCCTCATTGTTGGGCAAAGCAACAGCTTCATATCACTTTGATACATAGTCCACCGCCACAAGAATGTAAGTGTTCCCACAAGAGATAACAAATGGGCCCATGAAATCAATGTCCCACACATCAAAAATATCAACCTCAATGATGGTATTGAGAGGCATCTCATCTTTCTTTGAAATTCCACCCGCTCTTTGGAATTCGTCGCATCTCTTCACAAAATCACCCACATCTTTGAACAAAGTTGGCCAATAAAACCCACAACTAAGAACTTTAGAAGCCGTCCTCGCCCCGCCGTGATGGCCACCATAGAGAGAGGAATGACAAGCCTCCAAGATACTCAATTCCTCTTCCTTCGAGACACACCTTCGGATCACCCCATTTGTGCAATCTTGAACAAGTACGACTCATCCCGATAGAAATCCAAACTATCCCGCTTGAGCTTCTTCCTTTGATTAGAAGAGAGCTCACACGAGATTATACCAGTTACAAAGGAAATTAGCAACATCGGCAAACCATGGCATATCATTCATCGACACCGAAAGGAGTTGTTCGTCAGGAAATGAATCATTGATCTCTAGGCCATCACGAGGCCTCCCCTCCTCCTCCAAAAGGGACAAGTGGTCTGCCACTTGGTTCTCACTACCCTTCCTGTCCACAATCTCCAAATCAAACTCTTGAAGTAACAAAACCCATCGCATCAGTCTAGCTTTGGAATCCTTCTTCGTCATCAAGTACCGGAGTACGACATGGTCGGTATGAATAATAACCTTAGCAACCATAAGATACGACCAGAATTTTCCATTGCGAACACAATAGCCAAAAGTTCTTTCTCGGTCACCGTGTAGTTCGTTTGAGCATTATTCATTATCTGGCTCACATAGTACACCGGATGAAATATTTTGTTCATTCTGTGACCCAAAACTGCCCCAACCGCAACATCGCTCGCATAACACATGAGCTCAAAGGGTAAGCTCCAATTAGGCGCGGTAATGATAGGAGTGGTGGTCAGCTTATGCTTGAGGAGTTCAAAGGCTTGCATACATTTTTCATCAAACACGAACTTAGCATCATTTTCCAACAACTTGCACAAGGGATTCGCTACCTTCGAAAAGTCTTTAGTAAATCTCCAGTAAAACCCCGCATGCCCAAGAAAACTTCGAACTCCCTTGACAGATGTGGGGCAAGGGATCCTTGAAATCACTTCGATCTTTGCTTTATCCAATTCAATGCCATGTTTCGAATTTTTATGCCCAAGAACAATTCCTTCTTCCACCATAAAGTGGCATTTCTCCCAATTGAGGATAAGATTGGTTTCTTCACAACGGGCCAAAACTCTATCAAGATTCTTCAAGCACTCATCAAATGAATCCCCCACAACACTAAAGTCGTCCATGAACACCTCCAAAATATCTTCGACCATATCGGTGAAAATGGCTATTATACACCGCTGAAATGTAGCTGGTGCATTACACAACCCAAAAGGCATCCTAGAGAAGGAAAAAGTGCCATATGGACAAGTGAATATGGTCTTCTCTTGATCTTTCGGAGCAATTAAGATTTGGTTGTACCCAGAATACCCATCCAAGAAACAGTAGAAGGTACGCCCAGCAAGTCGATCTAACATCTGATCAAGAAAAGGTAAAGGAAAGTGATCCTTGCGGGTCACTTTGTTCAACTTGCGGTAATCCATGCATACCCTCCAACCGGTGACGGTTCTGGTTGGAATAAATTCATTTTGTGAATTTTCAACCACGACCATGTCACCCTTCTTAGGTATACATTGAACTGGTGAAGTCCAACAGCTATCAGAGACGAGGTACACAACCCCGCCATCCAACCACTTGATCACCTCTTTTTTCACAAATTCTTGCATTGCCTCATTCAACCTTCTTTGATGCTCCAAGGAAGGCTTTGCATCATCTTCCAGAATAATCTTGTGCATATAGAATGTGGGGTTTATTCCTCGAATATCAGCTAATGTCCATCCAATTGCCTTTTTCCACTTTTGAAGCACTGCCAATGTGGCATCAACCTGCAGGTTAGTAAGACAAGAAGAAAGAATAACTGGCAAAGTAGAATTTGATCCTAAGAACTCATACCTGAGGTGTGGAGGCAGTGGTTTCAACTCAACACTGGAGGCTCCTCCATTGAAGGTTTTGTTGGTAGAGTATTTCTATTCTCGAGGTCCAAAGATAATTTCCTAGGCTCATAAGAATAAGAGACCATTCCAAGCAAAGCATTCACGCACTCCACCTGGCTTGCATCCTCATTGACATCAAGATTCAATAGTACGGCCTCCAATGGGTCCTCCACATTGATCATTGCACTGGTGTAATCAATCATCACTGCTGTGACGTGGTCAACAAAAGAGCACACCTCGGTACTGTTGGGCTACTTCATTGATTTGCACAAATGAAAGACCACCTTTTCATCACCCACCCGGAAGGTGAGTTCCCCTGCTTCCACATCAACTAATGCCTTCCCAGTAGCTAGGAAAGGTCTTCCCAATATGATAGGAACTTTATAGTCCACCTCGCAGTCCAAGATCACAAAGTCAGCTGGCAAGATAAATTTGCCCACCCGGACAAGCACATCATCAATAATACCCAATGGTCTCTTCATTGTTCTATCTGCCAATTGTAATCTCATATAAGTCGGCCTCGGTTGCCCGATACCCAAAGTCTTGAAAATGGAATAGGGCATCAAATTGATACTAGCCCCCAAATCACATAGAGCTTTAGCCAAATCTGCACTCCCGATGGTGCAAGGAATGGTGAAAGCACCGGGATCTTCAAGCTTCAGTGCCATTGAATGCAATATAGGATTAACTTGGTGAGTCATCTTTATAGTTTCACAATCTGTAGAAAACTTCTTTGTGACCAAGTCTTTCATGAATTTTGCATAGCCCGACATTTGTTCAAGAGCCTCCACCAAAGGCACATTAATGGACAAGCTCTTCATTATGTCAATGAACTTTTTAAACCGATTCTCACTTTTCTGCTTCGCGAGCCTTTGAGGATAATGTGGAGGTGGCCTCTGGCAAAGGAGCCTTGGATTTTGGCACAACCGGCTCTGGCATGTCTATTATGTGTTCCCTAGACGGGTTCACATCATTTTGAGTTTCCACCTCATTATCTTGAATATCAATGCTCACTTCTTTGTTCATATTTTCATCAACCTCTTCTTCAACTACCAAAGGGACTTCATCTTCTAGCAACTCAACATCATCATTCAAGATTTGCTTTGGTTTGGAGGCATTTACATCACCGCCTCTCCCACTTCTTGCTGTAACCGCCATAACATGGTTGTTCCCACCCTTCGGGTTCACTACCGTATCACTTGGTAGAGCACCCTTAGGGCGAGTATTTAAAGACTATGAAATTTGGCCTAATTTCACCTCTAAGTTTCTGATAGAGGTATTGTGTGAAGCCAATTGCGCATCCGAGTCTGCATTCTTCTTCGTCATCAGTTCCAACATCATTTCAATTCTACCCATATCATTGCTAGAAGAACTAGGACCTTGGGATTGAAATGGGGGTGGATTGTTCGGTTGCTGGTACATTGGGGGCCTTTGAAAGCCTTGCCCCCAATTTCGTTGATTTCCGTTGTTCCATCCACCTTGATTGTTATTGCCACCCCAATTGTTGTTATTACCATTCCAATTCCCTTGGCTACTCTGATTGTTGTTCTGATTGCCCCAATTGTTGTTTTGGTTTTTGCTCCCCCAATTACCATTGTTTTGTTGTAGATTGCCCCAATTGCCTTGAGGTCTCCATTGTTATTGGTTGGACAAGTTGCCCCGTTGTCCTTGATAATTATTCACGTATTGAACCTCTTCACTTTGTTCATCATAATCATCATTTTGAAATCCATCACAGTCATCATCAAATTGCTCAGAATTCCCTTGGTTTTGTTGTCGTCTTTGCCTTCTTTTGTTGACAAGCATATTGACACCCTTCATGGCATTCACTTGGCAAGGATTTTGGACTTGTTGCAACTATGCCTTTTCCAAGTGGTTCATAGTAGTTGTCAGCTCAACTATGGTTGCCCGTGATCATATAATTCCTTGTGCAAATTAGTGACCGTGGTGTCACCTTGAGGCATATTTGCTCTACTTTGCCATGCAGAAGAAGTGTCAGCCATCTCGTCAAGTATATTACATGCCTCATCATATGACAACTTCATAAAGTTGCCCCCGGCAAGTTGGTTCACTATGGATTGGTTTGTGGTGTTAATGCCCCGGTAGAATGTTTGTTGGATCATAGCCTCGGTCATATCATTGTTAGGGCATTCTTTCACCATTGTTCTATAACTCTCCTAAATATCATGCAAAGGTTCCGTGGGCTCTTGCTTGAAGGCCAATATCTCATCTCGCACTGCCGCCATATGCCCCGGTGAGAAAAGTTTAGCAATGAACTTATCCGCCAACTCATCCCAAGTAGTGATGGAATGGTTGGAAAGTCGCTCGAGACAATCCAATGCCTTCTACCTAAGTGGTTCGGGGTGAGACAATAGCACTTGCATAGCCTTGGTTCGGAAGCACTATAGGAGCCACTCTTGGAGGTGGATGAGGAGGGTCTGGAATATTGTTATTATCATTTGGATTGGCCTGGCGGTCTCTATGTTGTCCTTGAGGTACAAGATGCACCTCATTATCTCCGACATCATCTACCTCCTCCCCCGTAATCACATTTCCAAGAGGGTCATTAGCGTTGTTCGCTGCCATTTGGTACCTGAGTTATGACACAAATAAGTTAGTAACAAAGAAGGAAAGAAGAACAATACACAAAACTAACTAAATAGATAGACCGTTAGCTCCCTAGAAACTGTGCCAAAACGTTGATCAAAGCCTACCCTACACTACTATTGAGTAGCGAGATAGGGTCGCAGACCTTTTACCCGATTTAGGATCGAGATCGATTTCCACAGAGGGCTAGAATTTGGAGTCGGGTATCTATCTAGTTTAGAGTTGCGTATGTTTTCCAAATTACACTTCTATACATTTTTGGAATTTTTGTTTTACTTCTACTTTTATCAAACTACAATGGTAAATTAAACTAGATTAAACTAAGTGTTAAACTAAAATGGGTTGTTTAAAAGGTTTAAAAATCACTAGGGTAGTGACTTTCGCTTAGGTGTCAATTGACGGATACTTGAGTCTAAGTCATGATTGACATGTTTGGGGGGTATGATATAACTGTTGCACTATTTTACCCACTCTACACCTCTCAGTGGTTCAAGTGATTTTGCCCAAATTAACTTTCTCAAGACCAATTGGGTATGCAAAATTTGCACAAGGAATCAAGGTTCAAGTCGAGTATCTCTCTCGAGGTTTAACCCTTTAATTGGGGATGTCAATCTCTTGAGTACGCCCCAATTCCTTGTTGGACCAATTTCGGAGACTTGGGCTCTCTTTCTCAAGAAGAGCTCAAGACAACTAAACATAAACTAGTGTTTGCAACACCCTAATTCAGCCATTAAACATAAAATTAACCCAAATATCAAACACCCATAGTCAATCTAGCCCTAAAATATAAGACCCATCAATTACCCACACTAGGGTTGAGCCACAACCCTAGATTATGGGTTTAGCTACTCATAACTGAAGAAGAAAAGCAAGAAATAGATGAAGAATAACTCATATTAATTAATTACTAAGATAAACAATAAGATTCAATGTTGAAATGTAGATAAAATTACCTAAATTAGCTAAATACTTCGAACCCACAAGTGCAGTTACAGCTAAAAACTATCTGATACCCTAAAAATGAGAAAAGAAGCTATTTATACTAAGCTGAAAAATCTGGACAAAAATACCCCTGCGTGGCTAGTGCGGACCGCACAAAATGGTGTGCGGCCGCACTAAGGCTCTCCACTTGAAATCCCATCTCTCTTAACTCAGGCACGTAGACCACAAAGAATGGACTGCGATCGCGGAGGCTTCTAGTGTGGTCCGCATGAAATGGAGCGCGGACCGCATTGGCTTGAAACTCAGAAGTTGGCAACCCTCTGATCATTCTTACTATGGACCGCACTAAATTGAGTGTGACCGCATTGATCCTAGTGCGGACCGCACAAAACCTAGTGCGGACCGCACAAAACCTAGTGCGGTCGCATTGCCCTTTTTGCCTAAATGTCACGTCTGTGAACCTCCTTGTGTGGACCGCATAGAATGGTGTGCGGACTCATTGGGCCTATTTTGCCTAAGCTTTGTCTTATCTCGGTACTTGTGCAAGTTTCACTCCTTTTGAGCTGATCTTTGACATCTTGTCACTCTGTTGATCAAACCTGCAATCAAGCACAACTTGTGAGCCTTTTGGGACTGTATGAATTTCTAATCAAAACATAAGCAAGAAGGAGTATAAAATGCATCAAAATCCCTAGTTATCAACTGCACTAAATCGAGTGCGGCCGCATTGATCCCAGTGCGGACCGCACAAAACCTACTGTGGCCACATTGCTCTTTTTGCCTGAATATCATACTCTCTGAACCTCACTTGTGCAGACCGCACATAATGGTGTGCGGCCGCACTGGACTTGTTTTGTTTGAGCTTTGTCTTGTGTTGATACTTGTGCAAGTTTCACTCATGTTGAGCTGATCTTTGACATCTTGTCACCTTGTTGATCAAACCTGCAATCAAGCACAACTTGTGAATCTTTGGGACTATTTTGTAAACATATCTAATCAAAACTTAAGCAAGAAGGAGTATAAAATGTATCAAAACCCCTAGTTATCAACTCCCCCAAACTTAAGCTTTTGCTTGTCCTCAAGCAAACAAAATAAGACCCACCCCTCAAGGAAAAATCCAAGAAAATTCAGTTGTCCTTAAGTAACCTCATCTAGCATCAATTGGGACTAACAATTGCCTTCAAAACAAATGAATCATTAACAACATTTACTCTTTGAAACACCATGGATTAAGTGCGACAACAAGAGCATCAAGAGTTGACTCAACACATCAAAGAACTCTTTCTATTACTTTGCTCATTGTGGAACCCAAACTCACACATCCTCAACTCTCCCTAAGCAAACCTCACCTTTAGAATAGTGGCACTCAGAACGAGGTCAATGGAAGTTCACTCATCTCTCTCAAGAAAAAGTCACAAGTTCGACTCTAAGTACCATATTCTTGCCTCTTATATGAGTCACCACTAATGTAAGCTACATTAAACTCAAGATCATATAGGGATTTTGTGGAGACATGGTGAAGGCTTTTGGTTCAGGGTAGAAAATGTTTGGTATAAGTAGGTTCCATCTTCCCTTAAGCACTTCTTTTTGTTTCATTCGGCGCACATTCCCTTAACTCTTTGAGTCATTCCACTTCCTTCTAAGGGGTTAGAGAGACATACTATCACTCTTTCTTATACATTTACAATCTTTTCTCCTTTCTCAACTTTCCACACCTTTCACTCTTTGCTTTTCTTGAATCCCTTTTTATTCAATTCTACCTTGAGCATTCTTTTTGTCTTTTTGCTTGTCTTTCTTTTTCAATGCCTTTCCTTTTCTCTATTTTGTACCTTTTTACCACTTTGTTGCCATCCTCGTCTCCCCTCCCCCCCCCAAACTTATACTTTTGCCATGTGCTAAGAAAGATCGGGTGCCAAGAGAGGGTATCTTTTAAAATGGGTATAGGCTTGTATCATGGGTTTTGAGGGAAAAAGGTCTAAGGCTCAAAAGAGTTGACTAGGGATCTTATCATTGGTAGGTTATGGAAGTGTTCAAGCTATCATTTGGACCAAGGAGAGCCTATAATCATGTCTCAAGTCAAAATTCACTTAGGATTTTGCCTCAACAAACATTCAGGGCAAGTTCTAGACCAATGGCTCGGGACTTGGACTTGCAATGCAAATTTCTCACCACACAAGCTATGGGATTGCTAAAGACACAAAGTCGGGGCCCCACAACGACTTTAGATAAGATTTGAGCACACAATGGTCCGAAAAAAACTACTTGATGATTATCGGTCAACACAAGAGTCTCAAAGTCACGACTTTCACCGTCCTAAACACAACAATTTGTTTTTGACCATAAGATCAAAGTCAAATGTGCTAGTCCCAAGTGAAGCTTTTGCTTGAGGCACCCTTAACCACTAACTACTAAAAACAAAAAGAAAAACTGACCCAAACTCTTAAGAAGGTTGTCATGCCATCCATCATTGGGAAGAGCCACCCGGTTCACACAAACTCCACCTTTGGAAAGAACCGTGGCATTAAGAAAACCAAAGGCTTATTGCAAACTTTCAAAAAAAGAAGCTACGAACGTAAATAAGAAGCTAAGAACGAAAAATTGCGGAAAGTAAAATGAATATATACAAGAGGGGATTTGTCGAATATACAATAGATGGGATGAATATGTACAATGTAACATAACTTTATATACAGACCCAAAGTAAAATAAAAGTACACAAAATGTAATGAAATATTAAAATTATATACAAACCAAAGATGAAAAATAAAGAAAGCCTAAAAACTGTCAAATATATACAATAATCCAAATCCATAAAAGTATGGCCTACCCCTTCAAATGAAAGTTGGCATTGTCCCCAATGCCAACTAAACTAAATAAGCACCAAAAAGAAAAGGGAAAAGGATATAGAGACTCCCTATGGCCCGTCTGCCTATGGGCTCCTGAGTGATCCCTACATCCTCACTGTGCTAGGGAACCTCAGACTGGTTCGTTATGGCCTGCTGCTCTGCTTTTGGGACTGCGGTCCTCGAAGATCAGGCTTCAGGACTTTCAGCAATGTGGTACGCACAAAATGTTATTGCGGACCGCACAAAAACCACTACGGTCCGCACTAAGTGCCTAGTTGCGGCACTAACTTAGGGTTCAAAATCATTTGCTTTTAAGTTCAATATTTCACCTTAGCAAGGTTACTATGTGATTTCCCATTGTTTTTAACCACCTAATTCTACTTTAATCGAAGAATTAATTACCCTAACCTAACCAATTGAAGAAAATACGGGAATACTAGAATAAGAGACAAGAAAAACAAAAAGTAGAGGAGAATAACCAAATTAAGCAATTAAAAAGAAGTTAAGTTACCCATTGTGAGATGAAATGAAGATTAATGAATCCAAGCAATTAACTACGAGCAACAGGGGTGACGAACAATGCTTTATGAGTTCTGAGAGTTCAATGATCGAAAAATGTAAAAGGAGGGCCTCAGGCCCTATTTATAGAAAATGACCTGGGGCCCAGCTTACCAACCCAGTGCGGACCGCACAAAATGGACTGTGGTCCGCACTACACGGCTTGCTTCAAGTTTGATAAGCCAACTCACTGTGGTCCACACAAAATGTCATGCGGCTGTAGTGGTCCACCGCGGACCGCACAAAATGTAATGCGACTGTGGTGGAAAACTTCAGAGAGTTGGAAATTTCATCCTTCATCAGTGCGGCCCGCACTAAATGTAGTGCGTCCGCATTGAAAACATCAGAGACCTGACACTTTTTCCACTATATCCTACACTGCATCAACACAATCCCGTAGCATCTCACAACTAGTTAGTCCAAAAATAAATCCTATACTACCATAAAAATCAAAGAGAAAAAAAGAAAAACACATGGGTTGCCTCCCATGAAGTGCCTGATTTAATGTTGCGGCACGACGCAAGTTACAATCAAATCATTTGAGATGAAGAAGTGTCACTACATAGCTGTCATCAGTTTTTCCCAAGTAGTGCTTGACCCTATGCCCATTCACTCTAAAAACTTCCCCATTTTTGGTCACACACACCACTTCAAAAGATCCACTCCATTTTGATTTAAGCTTTCCCGTAAACAGAGGTAACCGAGAGTTAAACAAGAGAACCAAATCATCAACTTTGAACTCCTTGCTACGAGCATATTTATCATGAAGGTACTTCATCTTGTCCTTGTACAAGGATGAACTGTTGTAGGCATGGAATCAGAATTCATCAAGTTCATTAAGCTGCTACACATGAAGATTAGCTACAACATCCAATTCAAGATTTAGCTTCCTCAACGCCCACATGGCCTTGTGCTCTAATTTGACCGGTAGATGGCAAGTTTTCCCAAACACCAACCGATACGGAGACATACCAATTGGAGTCTTGTAAGCAGTCATATAAGGCCATAGAGCGTCATCCAACTTCTTTGACCAATCAGTCCTATTTGCATTGACCGTCTTTGACAATATGCTTTTGATTTCCCTGTTGGAGACTTCAACTTGACCACTTGCTTGAGGATGATAGGGAGTAGAAACTTTGTTACTAACACCATACTTTGAAAGCAAAGTGTCAAAAGCTCTATTGCAAAAATGAGACCCTCCATCACTTACGATTGCATGAGGAGTTCCAAACCTTGTAAAGATGCTCTTCTTGAGAAATGCAACAACACTCCAGGCCTCATTGTTGGGTAAAGCCACGAATTCGACCCACTTTGAAACATACTCCACTGCCAAAAGAATGTATGTGTTCTCATACGAGCTAATAAATGGGCCCATAAAGTCAATGCCCCATACGTCAAAAATATCAACCTCAAGGATGGTATTGAGAGGCATCTCATCTTTCTTCAAAATTCCACCCGCTCTTTGACATTCATCACACCTCTTCACAAGTTCACTTGCATCTTTGTACAAAGTTGGCCAATAAAACACACAACTAAGAACTTTGGAAGTCGTCCTCACCCCGCCATGATGACCACCATAGGGAGAGGAATGACAAGCCTCTAAGATACTCAATTGCTCTTCCTCTGGGACACATCTTCGGATCACACCATCCGTGCAAATCTTGAACAAGTATTGCTCATCCCAATAGAAATCTAAACTATCATGCTTGAGCTTCTTCCTTTGGTTAGAAGAGAGCTCACACGGGATTATACAAGTCACAAGGAAATTAGCAACATCGTCAAACCATGGCATATCAATCATCGACACTGAAAGGAGTTGTTCGTTGGGAAATGAATCATTTATCTCTAGGCCGTCACAAGGCCTCCCCTCATCCTCCAAGTGGGACAAGTGGTCCGCCACTTGGTTCTCACTACCCTTCCGGTCCACAATCTCCAAATTAAATTCTTGAAGTAACAAGACCCATCGCATCAGTCTAGCTTTGGAATCCTTCTTCGTCATCAAGTACCAGAGTGTGGCATGGACAGTATGAATAATAACCTTAGCACCTATAAGATACAGCCGGAATTTTTCCATTGTAAACACAATAGCCAAAAGTTCTTTCTCGGTCACCCTGTAGTTCACTTGAGCATCATTCATTGTCTTGCTCGCATAGTATACCGGATGAAACATTTTGTTCACTCTTTGACCCAAAACCGCCCCAACCGCAACATCGCTTGCATCACACATGAGCACAAAGGGCAAGCTCCAATTAGGTGCGGTAATGATAGGAGTGGTGGTCAACTTATGCTTGAGAAGTTCAAAGGCTTGCATACATTTTTCATCAAACACAAACTTAGCATCTTTTTCCAACAACTTGCACAACGGATTCACTACCTTCGAAAAGTTTTTGATAAATATCCAGTAGAACCCCGCATGCCCAAGAAACCTTCGAACTCCCTTGACAGATGTAGGGGGAGGGAGCCTTGAAATCACATCAATTTTTGCTTTGTATACCTCAATACCATGCTTTGAAAATTTATTCCCAAGAACTATGCCCTCTTCCACCATAAAGTGGCATTTCTCCCAATTGAGAACAAGATTTGTTTCTTCACAACGGCCAAGACCCTATCAAGATTTTTCAAGCACTCATCAAATGAATCCCCCACAACACTAAAGTACTCTATGAATACCTCCGAAATTTCCTCCACCATATCGGTGAAAATGGCCATCATACACCGCTGAAATATAGACGGTGCATTACACAATCCAAAAGGCATCCTAGAAAAAGCAAAGGTGCTACATGGACAAGTGAATATGGTCTTCTCCTGATTTTCTGGAGTAATTATGATTTGGTTGTACCCAGAATACCCATCCAAGAAACAGTAGAAGGCATGCCCAGCAAGTCGATCTAACATCTAATCAAGAAAAAGCAAAGGAAAGTGATCATTGCGGGTCACTTTATTCAACTTGTCGTAGTCCATGCATACTCTCCAACCAGTGACGGTTCTTGTAGCAACCAACTCATTTTGTGAATTTGCAACCACGGTCATGCCACCCTTCTTCGGTACACATTGCACTGGTGAAGTCCAAGAGCTATCAGAGATGGGGTACACAACCTCAGCATCCAACAACTTGATCACCTCCTTTTTCACAACTTCTTGCATTGCCTCGTTCAACCTCCTTTGATTCTCCAAGGAGGGCTTTGCATCATCTTCCAAAATAATCTTGTGCATACAGAATGCAGGGCTTATCCCCTTAATATCAACTAAAGTCCATCGACTTGCCTTTTTGTTCTTTTGAAGTACCGCCAATATGGCATCAACCTGCATTTTAGTAAGAAAAGAGGAAAGAATAACTGGCAAACTAGAATTTGAGCCTAATAACTCATACATGAGGTGTGGAGATAGTGGTTTCAACTACAACACCGGAGGCTCCTCAATTGAAGGTTTTGTTGGTGGAGTCTTTCTATTCTCAAGGTCCAAAGATAATTTCCTAGGCTCATAAGAGTAAGAGCCCATTCCATGTAAAGAATTCACGCACTCCACTTGGCTTGCATCCTCATTGACATCAAGGTTCAATAATACGGCCTCCAATGGGTCCTCCACATTGATCATTGCACTAGAGTCATCAATTATCACTGCTATGACGAGGTCCACAAAAGAGCACACCTCGGTGGTGTTGGGTAGCTTCATTGATTTGCACACATGAAAGACCACTTTCTCATCACCAACCCGAAAGGTGAGTTCCCCTACTTCTACATAAACTAAGGCCTTCCCCGTATCAAGGAAAGGTCTTCCCAAAATGAGAGGAACTTCATAATCTACCTCACAATCCAAGATCACAAAGTTAGCTGGCAAGATAATTTTGTCTACCCGGACAAGCACATCATCAATAATACTCAATGGTCTCTTCATCGTTCTATCTACCATTTGTAATCTCATGGAAGTCCCAAAGTCTTGAAAAGGGAATATGGCATCAAATTGATACTAGCCCCCAAATTACATAGAGCTTTAGCAAAATTCGCACTCCCAATGCTGCAAGGAATGGTGAAAGCACCGGGATCTTCAAGCTTCGGGGCCATTGAATGCACCATTGCACTAACTTGGTGAGTCATATTTATAGTTTCACAATCCATAGACCGCTTCTTTGTTACCAAGTCCTTCATGAATTTAGCATAGCCCGACATTTGTTCAAGAGCCTCCACCAAAGGCACATTAATGGATAAGCTCTTCATCATGGCAATGAACTTTTTAAATTGATTTTCATTTTTCTTCTTCGCAAGCCATTAAGGATAAGGTGGAGGTGGCCTAGGCAAAAGAGCCTTGGCTTTAGGCACAACCGACTCTGGCATGTCTATTATGTGTTCCCTAGATGGGTTCACATTATTTTGAGTTTCCACCTCGATATCTTGAATATCAATCCTCACTTCTTCATTCACATTTTCATCAATCACATTTTAAACCACCAAAGGAACTTCATCTTCTTGCAACTCAACATCATCATCCACAACTTGCTTTTGTTTGGAGGCATGCACATCACCGCCTCTCCCACTTCTTGTTGTTATCGCCATAACATGATTGTTCCCACCCTTTTGTGGTCACTACCGTATCACTTGGTAACGCACCCTTAAGGCGAGTATTTAAAGACTGTGAGATTTGGCCTAACTATACCTCCAAGTTCATGATAGAGGTATTGTGGGAAGCCAACTGAGCATCTGAGTCCGCATTCTTCTTCATCATTTGTTCGAACATCATTTAAATTCTACCCATGTCATTGCTAGTAGAACTAGGACCTTGAGATAGAAATGGGGGCGGATTGTTCAGTTGTTGGTACATTGGGGGACTTTGAAAGCCTTGCCCCCGGTTTCCTTGGTTTCCATTGTTCCATCCACCTTGATTGTTATTACCACCCCAATTGTTGTTATTACCATTTCAATTTCCTTGGTTGCTTTGATTGTTGTTCTAATTTACCCAGTTGTTGTTTAGGTTGTTGTTCCCCCAATTACCATTGCCTTGTTGTTGATTTCCCCAATTGCCTTGGGGTCTCCATTAATGTTGGTTGGAAGAATTGCCTTTTTGGCCTTGATAATAATTCACGTATTGCACCTCTTCACTTTGTTCATCATAACCATCATTTTGAAATCCACCACAATCATTATCAAATTGCTCCGAATTCCCTTGGTTCTATTGCCCTCTTTGTCTTTTTTGTTGTCAAGCATGTTAACACCCTATATGGCATTCACTTGGTGCAAATTTTGAACTTGTTGCAACTGTGCCTTTTCTAGTTGGTTCATTATAGTTGTCAACTCAGCTATAGCCTGTCCATGATCATATAATTCCTTATGCAAATGGATAACTGTGGGGCACATTGGCTCTACTTTGCCAAGAAGAAGAAGTGTTAGCTATCTCGTCTAGAATGGCACAAGCCTCATCATATGATAGCTTCATGAAGTTGCCCCCAGCAAGTTGGTTCAATATACATTTGTTTGTTGTATTAATGCCACAGTAGAAGGTTTGTTGAATCATCGCCTCAGTAATATCATTGTCGGGCATTCCTTCACCATTGTTCTATAATGCTCCCAAATCTTATGCAAAGGTTCCGTGGGCTATTGCTTGAATGCCAAGATCTCATCTCTCAATGCAGCCATATGCCCCGGTGAGAAAACATTTGCAATGAACTTGTCCACCAACTCATCCCAGGTAGTGATGGAATGGTTGGGAAGTCGCTCGAGCCAATCCAATGCCTTCCCTCTAAGTGAGAATGGGAAGAGTCTCAACCTAAGAGCATCCTAGGATACATTAGTTTGATTGCTCCCCCAACATGTATCTACGAACCCCTTGAGATGTTTGTAAGCATTTTGATTTGCAATGCCCTTGAAATACCCACGTTCCCCTAGTAAGGTCAACATCACATTGGTTATTTGAAAATTGCCCGCCCGGATTCAGAGTGGGATAATAGCATTTGCATAGCCTTGGTTCGGAAGTAATCTAGGAGCCACTCTTGGAGGTGGCGAAGGAGGGTCTAGGATAATGTC
Organism: Nicotiana tabacum; assembly: GCF_000715075.1. Lineage (NCBI taxonomy): Eukaryota > Viridiplantae > Streptophyta > Magnoliopsida > Solanales > Solanaceae > Nicotiana > Nicotiana tabacum. The sequence continues at coordinate 130,779,609 of NC_134087.1, forward strand.
ATTAACATTAGCATTAGCATGGCGGCCTCAATGTTGTCCTTGAGGTACAAGAGGCACCTCATCATCTCCGACATCATCTACCTCCTCCCCCACAATCACATTTCCAAGAGGGTCATTGGCATTGTTCGCTGCCATTTGGTACCTGAGTTGTGACACAAACAAATTAGTAACAAAGAAGGAAAGAAGAATAATACACAAAACTATTTAAATAGATAGACAAAAAGTTAGCTCCCCGGCAACGGTGCCAAAAAGTAATTGAAGCCTACCCTGCACTACTATTGAGTAGTGCGAGAAGGTCGAAGCAGCTTTTACCCGATTTAGGGTCGGGATCGATTTCCACAGAAAGTTAGATGTTGGAGTCGGGTATCTATCTAATTTAGAGTTGGGTATGTATTCCAAATTACACTTTTAAACATTTTTGGGTTTTTGTTTTACTTCTACTTTTATCAAACTACAATGGTAAATTAAACTAGAATAAGCTAAGAGTAAAATGTTGCAGGTTGTTCAAAAGGTTTAAAAGGCACTAGGGCAGTGACTTTCGCCTAGGTGCTCAATTAACGGATACTTGAGTCCAAGGCATGATTGACATATTTAGGGAGTATGATATAACCATTGCACTATTTAACCCACTCTACACTTCTTAGTGGTTCAAGTGATTTTGCCCGAATTGACTTTCTCAAGACCAATTGGGTACGCAAATTTGCACAAGCAATCAAGGTTCAAGTCGGGTATTACTCTCTCGAGGTTTAACCCTTTAATTGGGGCAATCAATCTCTTGAGTACGCCCCAATTCCTTGTTGGACCAATTTTAGAGACTCAAGCTCACTTTCTCAAGAAGAGATCAAGTCAACTAAGCACAAACTAGTATTTGCAACCACTAATTCAGCAATTAAACATGAAATTAGCCCAAATATCAAACACCCATAGTCAATCTAGCCCTAAAACACAAGACTCATCAATTACCCACACTAGGGTTGAGCCACAACCCTAGCTTATGGGTTTAGCTTCTCATAATTAAAGAAGAAAAACAAGAAATAGATGAAGAACAACTCATATTAATCAATTACTAAGATAAACAAGATGATTCAAAGTTGAAATGTAGATAAAATTGCCCAAAATAGCTAAAATATTCGAACCCATGAGCGTAGCTCTTAGCCAAAACTATCTGATGACCTAAAAATGGGAAAAGAAGCTATTTATACTAAGCTAAAAAATTTGGACAAAAATACCCCTACGGGGCTAGTGCGTACCGCACAAAATCACATGCGGCTGCACTAAGGTTCTTGACATAAAAATCCATCTCTCTGAACTCAGGCAATGCGGACCGCACAGAATGATGTGCGACCAAGGAGGCTTCTAGTGCGGTCCGCATGAAATGGAGCGCGGACCGCATTGGCTTGAAACTCGGAACTGGAAACTCTCTGATCCTTGTTATGTGGACCGCACTAAATCGAGTGCGGCCACATTGATCCTAGTGCGGACTGCACAAAACCTACTGCAGCCACATTTATCTTTTTGCCTGAATATCATACTCTCTGAACCTCACTTGTGCGGACCGCTCAGAATGGTGTGCGGCCTCACTGGCCTTATTTTGTCTGAGCTTTGTCTTGTCTTGATACTTGTGCAAGTTTCACTCCTTTTGAAATGCTCTTTGACATCTTGTCACCTTGTTGATCAAACCTGCAATCAGGCACAACTTGTGAGCCTTTGGGATTATTTTGTACACGTTTCTAATTAAAACTTAAGCAAGGAGAATAAAATGTATCAGGATCCCTAGTTATTAGACGCCACTACCAAATGGACTGATGACTGCCCAAAGGCCTTCGACAAAACCAAAGAGTACCTGTCAACACCACCAGTCTTAGTCCTGCCCGAGCCAGGTAGACCCTTACTACTCTACCTTGTAGTGTTCGATGGAGCTTTTGGCTGCATTCTAGGGCAGCATGATGAAATAGGGAGGAAGTAACAAGCCATCTATTATCTCAGTAAGATGTTAACCCCGTACGAGGCCTGATATTCTCTATTGGAGCTCACCTATTGTGTTTTGACTTGGGTAGCTCAAGAGCCGATGCATTATGTCACGCCCCGAACCTGGGAGGTGTGGCTGTCACCCGGTGTCGTAGTGGCCCGGGCAAACCACTCTGTACCTCATTCATTCCTTTTTATAACTATCATGGGCCAGCATGACCACAACTAGTAATGTAAAATTGTAAGTGAGCAAATGTTATATCAATGAACCAACGTTCATAAAACATGAATACATATAGGCTATCAAGGCCTCTAACATACTGTACATAGTAACCTTGTGTCTACAAAGCCTCTAAGATTATTTAACATAAAATAGTATAGGGTACCGACCTACCCATAAGTCTGAAAACTTTGACACGATGACTTGGACACTCAGTTCCACTCCGAATGAAGTGGAGTCTTACCGATCCTTCGCTGAATGCCAATCTCGTCTACTATGAGGGCTCGTCAACTGATTAGCTATACCTGCAGGCATGAATGCAGCGTTCCCAACAAAAGGATGTCAGTACGAATAATGTACTGAGTATGTAAACCATGTAAATAAGTATATAAAGGACGTGGAAAAAACATGGAGTAAAGGACTCAACCTGTATATCTAGATAGACCTGCAAATTATGAAATATTTATAATATCATGCATATGCGTGTAAATGTCATGTAATGCATAGGTCTGTATGTACATATCATCATCAAGCCTTTGAGGGCATCTCATCATTTCAGTCACTGTGAGCAACATCAACATGCATTATTTGCTAGGACCCTCTTTATTTTGACAAGCATGTTTAGCTTATAACTCTTTCAAACTATAATTGTTTTCAAACGCTTGTGTGTTTAACTTAAATCCCCTCCTACTTGAGCCTTATTTGATTACTTGCTAATTGCATAAATTCACAAAAAACTATCTGGCCAGGAACCACACTAGTGGATCCTAAGGGGTGCCTAACACCTTCCCCTCGGGATAATTTCAAGCCCTTACCCAATCACTGGTTATCAAACACAGTTATAAATGAACTCTATAGGTGTCCTAATGTGCCTTAAATCATTAGGTGGAGACTCTTCAAATACCCAATTTTCAAATAAAAATGAGTCATTATACCCTATGAATGTCGAAACCCGAAAACTCCTCTCCAACTGGAAGGAATGGGAAAAAAGGGGGCGTGACATTATGTTGACCCAACACCACCAAGCTGGCCCATTTCTTCAAATCCTCCTCGAGTGGCCTTCAAGTTAACACTTATCCTTGCCCATACACTACGAATGTAAAATAAAGCTCACTACAAGTGATCCTAGCACGAACCACGTTGTCTAAAAGCCCATAAACCATTGTATTTCCTCTGAAACACTAAATAATGTCACAACCGAGATACCCACTCTAAAGTGACCTTCTGTGAATTTGAAGATGTTTCTTTAACCGCTCTGATACCGACTTGTTAGGACCTAAATTCTCACCTTTAGGATCGTGATGGCACCTAGTCTCTATGACTAGGTAAACCTAACATATAACAATATCAAAGAAGATATATCAATTTAATATTAAATAAAATTAAGAACAATGGCCCAAAGCACAACCAATTTCATAATACAACTTTTACAAATTCCAAAATACGGTGATGCAGAGTCAAAAATACTTACTCCAATCCAAGTATGAAAATTCCCTCGAAAATTGCCCAAAACCGAGCTCCAAAGCCTTGTGAGAAAAAGTAACTAAAATCCAAAATAAGTAAAAATGAAGCAGCTATCCAATCCTGAATTAGATCCTAGATAATCCCAAAATTAAAGTTTGATAATCCCAACATGATCCTTGCGAGATTACACCTAATGTTGCCTTTTGAATCACCCAATTTTGCCTTAAAAAAAGGGAGACATGATATTTTGAAGTTTTAAAGAAAGTCTGAAAATTTTAGGGACACAAATGGTATTTTCGTAGTTATTTACACTAGAAAAAAAAATCTTTGTTTTGACACCCAAAACTCATTCGGAACCTCCTGGATACAAACCATATATGCATTTTAATTATAAAATACGCTACGAACCTGCACACCGAAAATATGTCATCTTGACATGATATTGACCATGGTCAAACTCCAAATCTTTAACTTAACTAGTTTCTCAATCCATGATCCAAAATACTCCCGAGCCCTTTGGGACCCCATCCAATCATACTAAAAAGTACAAATACATATCCAAACTTATCCAAAGCTTCAAAACACCTACTGGAACACCACAACAAAGAATCGAGACTCAAACCAAATAGAATTTCTCCTAAGTTGTTAAATCTTCATTCTTTCAAAAGAGTGTCTGAGTCACACTTAAATACTTCGAATTACTTCTAAAATTTGTACACAAGTGCAATTTAACTATATGGACCTATCCAAAGTCTCGGAACATTAATTGGATCCTCATAACATCAAAGTCAACTCTTGGCCAAACTTATGAACTCTTATGTTCTTCAAAATTGCCTACTTTCGATAAATAGTGCCGAATTCTTCTAGGAATATCCGAATCCAATTCCAAATATACGTACAAGTAGAAACATAATACGAACCTATTGAAAAATCAAAATCTAATTCAGAGTCCGTTAACTATTGATCAGCTCTTCCAACTTAAAGCTTCCAAATTGAAAATCATTCTTCCAAATCAATCAGAAACCACTCGAAAACTAAAACCGACCATACACTCAAGTCATAATAAATCATATGAAGCTACTCAATTCCTCAAATAGCTAAACATAATGCAAATTCTGTAGGTAAGCCTAACATTAAATGAAACAACAACAATAATCAAACAACATCTACTAATTTGAAATAGAATTTCCTTAAGGTTTACCATTTTCCCAAAACCGGTAATACAAGGCATAAGCTCTACATAGTTCACTATAACTTCTAAATACATTTGTTTGGAAATAAGTAAAAATAATGTGAATAAAAAATAGCAAGGTGACTTCAACGACTGCGAACGCAGTAGTAGGATTACTTTAAGTCTCCTCAGCAAGAATCTGCACAGCTACTAACGATCGATACCTATATCTATACAAAAATGTACAGAAGTGTAATATGAACACACTACAGCGGTGCCTAGTAAGTATCAAGACTAACCTCGGTAGAGTAGTGATGAGGAACAGTCAAGACAGCCACTAGTCTAATAAACTAAACAAGTATAAGTATACGAACAATAGAACATGATATCTATGTAAGAACTACGCAATATGGCTAACAATACAGTAATTGTAATAAGAAAGGAAAACAAAAAGTATCAGTGGAATACCATAAAAATGACACAAAAGAGTGAATGAAACATAACCTAAATCCGAAGTCACATATACAGCTAGGACAAATAATAACTCAGCAACTACAACCGCTTTTACATCAGGTTTTAGTCAACAAACTCCACAAAATCTCGGATGAATCACAACTCATGAGTCTCAATACCTGAACCCTAACACATGACATCATGTGCCCTCATAACACCTCATAACCGCATTGACGACTCACGTGCCAATAGAGCCATTTTCACATAGAAGGCAAGTAACAAGAGTGTGCATTTATACTCAACAATACCAAAAAAGCCTCTGAATCGATAAGAGTGCTTAACTATGTATATGCTTGTGCAAATGTCCAAATATAGCTCATACCGGCTAGTAAGTATAAGAAAAAGAAAGGACAACACGTAGAATGTTTCTTCATAACTTTCACAATATAAAGCTCACACGGGAAATTGTACCATTACGCAAATATCAACAACAAGAATGCCCCCAGTACATCACAAATTATCACAATCAATCCGTGACATAGCCCACTTTGTCTTGCCACATGTGCAATAGTAAAGTAAATGGCCGCCTTGTCTCGCCACACGTACATAATAATGTTCCCACCTTGTCTCACCACATGCGCAATCCACAAATATATATCCCGCCTTGTCATGCCGCATGTGAAAATATCAATAGTAACAACTGCACGGCAAAAACCTCGTGCAACCACATAATAACAATCGCACGACAGAAACTTCGTCCATCACAATGTGAACAACCGCATGGCAGAAACCTTGTGCATCTCCACAACAAGTAAAACATCAACAATGACAATAATATAAAGTACAACAAGTAAATCAGCTCAAGAACTTTAAATCACAAAGAAACAGAAGAACTAGTTCACAAGGAATAACAACAGTAAAGAATGCTAGGAATTTACATACCTTCTTTTTACCAACCCCGAAAGGGGTATAAGGGAATTTTTTCCAATTTAGGTGACAATCGAAACAGAATTAATTATTTAAAATCAGAGTGGCCACTTGGGATAATTTATGGTGTCCCGAGTCACCGGTTAAAATCTCGAATCAAGGAAGTTGACTCTATTTACGGTCTACGAATATAGAAATCCGGGTAAGGAATTGTGTTAACCCGGGAGAAGGTGTTAGGCATTCCCGGGTTCTGTGGTTCTAGCACGGTCGCTTTGATCATACTTGGCTTAATCAAATTGTTTAATTACTCAATTTTAGAACCTATGTGCATTTGTCTTTTAATAAAGAAGTTATCTTGAAAATAGGTCACGCGTACGTGTACCCATTTGTTTGGAGCGTCAAAAATTCATGTCACGCGAACGTGTCGACAATTAATAATGCTTTGTTATTATTAAGAAAGTTTGGCCGATGTTGCGCGAACACATACCTCGATTTATTTTTTTAGACATCGTAATTATGTCACGCGAACGTGTACACAATCACAACGATATATTAAACGAGCCTAAAGCAAGCTACAAATATTCAATTTAGAAATCGTGAGCAAGTTCAAACTAGGAGAATTAAGCTATAACCATTTCGAGTAAACATACGAGCAGATAGCTAAGTGAGGAAATTCCAAACTTTTGAGAACAATTACAGAATCAATGGGCTCATATCACCAAACAAATAATTAATATCAAGCTTGCATAAAACAAATAGAGGATGAAAGAGTTAAACCTCAATATAGTCGTACAATTGATTGTTTCACTACTTTGAACTCGAGATGTAACAAACCACAGACGAAACTCGAATTAGCATCGAAAAATTGAAAACCGAATGGAACTCAACCAAACTCGGATTCAAACCCATATTTTAACCAAAGTTCATTCTTGAACACCAAGAAAACAGAATAGAAAAAAATGAAAAACATGAATCTGTAATTTTTATTTTCCCCGTCTTCTGTCCGTTTTTTTTCTTGAGAGTGTAATTTTGTGAAGTTTTGTCTCGTTGCCTTCTTCAGATCAATCCCACCGTGTTTCCTTTTTCTCGTTCCCCTATATCCCATTTTATCTTTCCTAATTTCATTGTCATGTGAAGGAGCAGCTTAACACTTTTAAGGATGGAGAAGAAGCGGCACTCGACAGTGAAGGCGTCAGAGGCGGAGTGGATGGCGGTGGTTTGGGAGGGTTGGTCGTGAAAGGCTGCTTATGGGTGGTCATTTTTTTTTGCTCTCTATTGTCTTAGGGTTCAGGTCTGTCCGCTCCTTCAGGTGTCTAGGACATGGAGAACGACTGCTTTTGATGGTTGGAAGAAGAAGGCTTCTTTCGTTGTTGGAGCGTGAGTTGAAGGCTGGTGGTGGTTGGTCTTTGTGGTGTGGCTGGTTGTTGTTTTGAGATGTGGTGGTTGGAGGGTTTGTGTTCCGGCAGGTTTCAGGCAGTGAAGTCCGGTGGCTTAGGTTGGGGTGAAGGAGATGAGGTCAGGGGGTGGGGTTTCTTGTACTGCGGTGGATTTAGTCTAGCTTCATCATAGGAACGACTAATTGTATGTCTAGGGTCTTAGAGTCTAGGTATTGTTTCGGCTAATTTTGGTTATATATAGAGGGCTTTTAGGTTAAGGGGTATGGGTTTGGTATTATTGGGTCTTAAAATTGGGCCAAAGACTAAAAAAATGGACTACAAGATAAAAATGGGACAAACTAATCCAAGACTAACTCTTCTTTATAAATATACAATTTATAATATAAAGATATAAAATTAGTCTTAATTAATTGAACTAAACTATATTAAAACGTGAAACTATTTTTATGTTTTCAAGATTATATGAAAATAAAGATAAGGTACTATTTTTTCTTTTTTTTATTTAAATTTATGAAAGATACGTAAAGTAAAATATTTTTATAATTTTTATTTTTGGGACGAAATAAAGTAAAAGAGTCAAAATTAATTGAAATAGGGATATTAGGCCTAAACTAAATATTTAAATGCTAAAATATAAAAAATCTTGGGGAGGATCAAAAATCACATGTCTACAACTGCCCCTTTTTGACTGGGAACGTGAAGAGTTTTCAGACAAAGAACGACTAGACAGGTTTTTTGACCCGACCCTTATTTGGAGAGACTAAAACTAAAAGAAAAAGGGAATTTGACCGAGCCCTAGTATTTGAGCTGCCTACATATCCTTGGCTATAAAGGAATCAGGCCACGTGTAGTTTAGAAGTGAGTGAGATGATGGAGTATACCGAGGTGGAGAGCCGGTCGAGGTGCCATTCAATCGAGGTGGAGAGTCGGTCGATGTGTCGTTCCATCGAGGTTCTGGTTCGCGTTCCTGTTATTACATCAAATATCAAAAAATGAAAAAGACTAGCTAAGCCTGTCAACTATGAGTTACAAGATTCCAATCTATAAGTCTTCTGAAGCTTGATCTTGAGTCTTGAATGACTCTTCATGCAGACTCTAGATTTGAACCTTGGCGCTTGTTAGCTGCAGGTGCTAGCTCGCTCTTCTTCAGCTTTTCGGATCAAGATCGGATATGTGGTGCTTGTGACTTCAACCACGTCTTGAGCAGTTAACATCTTTCTCTACTTCTGTATTTTGGATTCACTTCTCTTTTTTTCTTTTTCCCCTCCTTTTTTTTTATTCTGGATTGAGACTACTTTTGTTGGTCATCTCAGACTATTGACCCGCATTCTTGCCGCGAGTTTCTTTTGTTGCTTATTTGAATTGCATTCTGAAGTGAATTCCCTTATTTTCCAGGTGGGGACCTGATTGCCAAAACATGAACTATCTTCCTTCGAAACTTGAACTGCCTTCCCTTGTTCTCCAGGTGGGCACTCGATTGCTGAAACTCGAACTGCTTTCTTTGAAACTTGAGCTATTTTCCCTTGTTCTCCAGGTGGGCAACTGACTGCTGAAACTCGAATTGCTTTTCCCTGAAACTTGAGATGTTTTCCCTCATTCTCTAGGTGGGAGCCTAATTGCTAAACTTGAACTGTCTTCCTTTGAAACTTGAGCTATTTTCCCTTATTCTCCAGGTGGGCGCCTGATTGCTGAACTTGAACCGCTTTTCCCTAAAACTTGAGTTGATTTCCCTTGTTCTCCAGGTGGGTGCCTGATTGCTGAACTTGAACTGTCTTCCTTTGAATCTTGAGCTGTTTTCCCTTGTTCTCCAGGTGGGTGTTTGATTGCTGAACTTGAACCGCTTTCCTTTGAAATTGCTTTCTCTTGAAACTTGAACTGTCTCCCCTTGTTCTCCAGGTGGACGTCTGATTGCTGAACTTGACCTGACATTCCCTGAAACTTGAACTGCTTTCTCTTGTTCTCCAGGTAGGAACCTAATTACTGAACTTGACCTGCTTTTCCTTGAAACTCGAATCATTTTCCCTTATTTTCCAGGTGGACGCCTGACTGCTGGACTTGACCCATCTCCTCTTGTTACTTGAAACTGTTTTCCCTTGAAGCTTGAACCATTTTCCCTTTTTCTCCAGGTGAACGCCTGATTGCTGAGCTTGACCCGCTTTCCTTTGAACTTGTGTCGTCTTCCCTTGTTCTCCAGGTGGACATCTAATTGCAACAGAACAGACAAAACAAAAGAAATTTTTCTGCCACAGTTTGATATTGGGAACATTTGTGAGTGTTAACCAATTATTGTTATCAAAATAAGTTCTAAGCTAAATTCCCTTATCCTGAAAAATTTCAAACCAAGTCTCATCTCAAAAGTGAAAAACTTAAATGCTAAATTATACTTCCTAAAAGTAAATCTCTCGTCAGACCTTTTCACTTGTGGGGGTCTCAGAACTTACTAATTAACGTTATCCAGGAGGGTACTGGAAAATTATTATTGAGCCTGTCTGGCACCTGCTTTCCTCATGGAGGGTTTCTCCGGAACAAACAAAATTTCCTGCCCCTGTTTAAATCAAAGAGAACTTGTGAGTTTAAACATGGTGGTTGGTTTGCAGCCTTGACTTTGAGAGCGATTGCTCCTTCACTTCCCATGATAACTTCGATTTTAACTCGAAAGACCTTGCCTGTTTATTAACTGACCACTTTCTCTATCACCCTTATCACGAAAAATACCTTTGATCCGTTCAAACCCAATACCATTCATATATTGCATTGTGCTCATGCATTGACATATACTGAACCTTTGTGTTTATCATGAATACCAAAGCACGTCAATTGCCTCTCACTTAGTGCGCATGTTGTTCTTTCCTGACTTAACCCACTGGCCTTGGCCTTAAGGTCTATTGCTCCTTCATTTGCTATGACAACTTTGATTTCCGCTTGGAAGGCATTGCTTGTCACTGGTTAACCATTTTCTCTGTCAACCTTATCACAGAAAATACCTTTGATCCGTTCACCAAACATCCTCTATCCATTGCATTGTTCATGAATTGACATATACCAAACTTTTGTATTTCACATGAATCCCAAAGTACGTTGATTGTTACTAACTCAGTGCGCATACTACTCTTTCTTGACTTATACCACTTTGATGCACTAGCCAGACTTCGCTTTGTGCAATTGGAAAGCTGGTAGCATCTTTTGAAGTCATTTCTCACTTATTTTGACCAAACTGACTCATAAGAGGACTTGAACAGCAAAAGGAGCAGAGTAAGGGACAATGGTAAGACATGAGATCTAGCAAGAAAAATACAAAGTAGAAACTTATCAAACGTGGATACCAACTCTAATGACCATGACACGCATTTTTGGATTAATGGCCTAATCTGTCAAGAAAGTCTAATGTTCAACTCTTGTTGTACCTCTTTGCCGTGAAACTGGGCTTCAGTGCTCCGATTATTCTATCTGATTCAGAATCCTTGTTCGACTTGTGGTGCTCGAAGGGTTTTCACCATCAAGCCTCTCTCATTTGGTACTTTTTCTCAACTCACCATCGCCTTATGGTGTTTGTGAAGGTTTTCACCAATAAGACTCTCTCATTTTGTTCTTTTCTTCTTATTTTCTCTTATTCTGCAAATGACAAGGCAATACCTATAGTAAAAACATCATATACTCTTGGCATGTCTAAACTCAGCACTCTCAAAGATTATCTAGGAGGTCTTTTTTGGACTCTAATGTTGCTTTTGGACATGGTTAAAAAGAACGGATAAAGGCTCAAAATAACTAAGACAATAGGGTTAATTCATTTACAACTTTTGGAATCCATTTCAAAACTTTGCCCCTATTTCTAAAACAAGGGAATTTGATTCCTTTTTTTTACTTTTTCATTTGATGGAGTTACTAAGAAAGATTGCCCCACTTTCGACTTCGTGGGATTATGAAATATTTTATTTGGTATGACCGAAACATAAGGCTGCCTACGTATCTTGTGGTGACAAGAATCAGGTCAAACGTAGTTCACAAAGATACTTTTTGTTGTTGCTATTTTTCTTTTCCTTTTTCTTTTTTTCTTCTTTTTTTCTTTTTCCCTCCTTTTTTTCTTTTTATCGTTTTTTTTCCTTTTGTATTTTTTTCTTTATCTCTATTTTTCTTTTTCTTTTTTTGAATTTTCCTTTTGGAATGAACTTTCTAAGATAAACCTATGGGGACATGAACTCTTTTTTTCGTGTGACTCTAACTTGATTCCAAAAGAGGGGAGGTCAAAGAAATTAGTACAGGCTCAAAAGGGGTACCAAAGGGTATAAAGTGTTTGGATAGCTAAAAGAGGGCCTCCCAACCCTTGAAAATGCCAAGTACGACACATGCAACTTCAAATGAAAATAGAAGAGCACACAACATTTCTTTTAAAACTTCGACATTGATATCACCGATATGATTCCCACCCTTTTTTTTACTGCCTTGTCAAGTACAGAACTCTCATTGGGTGATTTCTTCTTCACGATGGATACCCTCCGTCTGTTTGGAGGAAACTCCCTTGAATTTATCTTGTAAATTGAGGTACACTTGAACTCAAAATTACTCGCTTCAAATTGTATGGGATTCACTCTCCTTTAATGAATTCTTGCCATCCTATTAACTTCTCAAATTATCTGCCTCAGTTTCACACAATACGGGCTTCAAATGATCTCAAAATGTCCAAATCTGTACTTATTTCCCTCAAGTGTCCCTATCATTTTTAAAATTGTTTCATTGCTTCATGACTAAACTAACTTTTCAGACTAGGATGAGAATTACATGTGCATGTCATGTCACTTGAGTCAGTAGGAACAAAACTATAAAAGAAAAAGAGAACTAAACAAAAAGGACTAGAAATAACAGAAAACAGAAAATTGCATTAGACAGACAGTGAAACGGTTTGAACAATAAACCAAGCAAACTAAACTGGGGTTACAATCCTGGAACAGACCTAGATAACACTAAATGAGTTACTACGACTAAACGAGCTAGGCAAAATAAAATGATAGAAGGGTTTGAGTCACAAGATAATATCTAGATTACAACCCTAAAATAACCCGGACAACAGAAATGATAACAAAATAAACCACCAGAACTCCTCCCTGACTAGCCAAGAAAGGAGCATATTTCCAATCACCAAGCTCAACATCTTAGCCACTGAGTTCTGCATCAACAGTACTAGGACCTTCACAAGTCTTCATCGCATTGTCCTTAGGAAATTGCTTTTGTGTCCCTTTTGACGGCTCGTTCTTAGGATCAACTTCCAGAACCAAAAGTGATAGCGATGAAAGCTTTGCGGCCAGTGGCCCTTCGAAGATCTCAGAATAATTCTCATATTCCTTTTCAACACAAATCATACCCACCATATGTGTCTCATTATGAACAGGAGATAGACTTTGGCTAGTGTCTACTGCATCTGGATTTTGCACGACAATGTCACCTGCATCAATAAGCTTCTGAACTGCTCTTTTCAGATGCCAACACTTTTCTGTGCTGTGATCCGGGGCATTAGAGCAATATGCGTACTTTTGAGAATAATGAAAATTCTTTGGATGAAGGTTCAGAATTTTTATCTGAATCGGCTTCAACATGTCCAATTGCCTTAACTTCTGGATTAAACTGGCATATGATTCTCCAATAGGAGTGAACGTCTTTTCTTTTTTCTGTTGCCTTTTAATTTTGTACTATGGCCTCGATTGGAACCTTTTGCGAGTAAGTGGTTGATATGCTTGAGGAGGCGGGTAGGATAGTTGCGGAAATGGTGCAGGCCACCGTGGGTCTTGTGGATGTGGAGCATATGGTGGTGCATTGTGGATGGAGTACTGGGAAAGTATGGTGTGACTTTGGGGATTTTGCAAAGAGAAGTAGCATTGGGGAGGATTATCTGGAGCACAGGGATATCCATGCGGTCGATATTGAGGCTGAAAGCATTAAGCAGGAATGCCTACTGGATCTTGTTGTTGGCGGGGCTCAACAACATCTTTTCTATTTCTCTCTCTTCTACCCAAACTTACTGAGATGTTCTGAACGTCTTTTGTAGTATCTTTCAATGCAGAATAACTCATGATTTTGCCTGACTTGATTCCTTCCTCTACCACCTCCCCCATTTTTACCACATCACTGAAAGGTTTACCCAAGCCCGGGATCAAATGACTGAAGTAGGTAAGCCCCTGGGCTTATAAGAAAAGCTCGACCATTTCTTCTTCACCAACCGGGGGGCTGACTCGAGCAGCTTAGCTTGTTCACGGTATGGGATAATGTCTAGATTGTACTGAAAGTGTCGAATAAAATCTTGAGCCATGTCATCCCATGCATGCCACTTATTGACATCTTGATGAGTATACCATTGCAAGGTTTCCCCAGTCAAGCTCTCATTGAAATATACCATCAACAAATCATCTTCCCCGCCAACACTTCTCATTTTACTGCAATAAACCCTTAGATGGGCTACTGGATCTCTACGCCCATCATACAAGTTTACTTTTGGCATTTTAAACCGCGCGGGCAGACGAACATTAGGGAACATGTTAATCTGATTTCCCTTCCCTTGCATGCTCCTTAAGGACTGTTCTATACCTTTTAGCTTTCTGGATATCTCATCTCGCCCTTCTTTTCCTATGAACTTTTCATTTTCAACATGAAGCTCATTCTGAGGGCTCTGATTGTATGAGTCAGGAACCTTGTGGGCAACCTCTGAGAGGTAATATTGTGCATCATAAGATTTGAGTGGGTGTTCATTGTTGGATCTATGAAGGGAAGATTGTTGAGAAGTTGTGATCAGGGGGATAGTGGATATGACAAGTGTGCAATTTCGGGGAAAGGTAATTGGAGGACGAGTGATGGAGCTACTAGGGTGGTTGGGAAAACTATGATAAGAGGGAGGATCTAGAGAGTATGGGGGATAATCTGGCACTATGACCGGAGTATGGGTAAGGGTAGCATCTAAGAAGCTAGGTGGCGGCGGGGGTGGTGCCTTCCCAGTCATCCAAGTTTGATACATGTACTCCATGTGTTGTCTTAACATCCTTACCTCTTTAACCAACCCATTGCCCTATTCAACCAACTGCTTTAGGGTACCAGCACCAACCATATCAATTCCGTTGTCGTCTGCCATTTCCTTTCGACTTTATGTTGTAGAAAAAAGTTACCACTTTAAGAACAACAAACCAACCGCCCTTCTGATATAATAAAGATAACAAAAGGAACAAAATGAATCATCATGTTAGCGTTAGGGCATTTAACATAAGATAATCTCACATTATGTGTAATGCACTTAGTCACAGTCATTGGTTGTAACATGACTTCGAGGGTATGAAGGTCACATGGCATCATCCCAATTTATTCATTTCAATCTTCTCTTTCTTTTCGTTTCTAATAATTCTTGGCTCGCTCATTTTCCATCCTTTTTTTCCTAATTACCACTCTTTTCTTTCCTCTCATTTCTCACATCCCATAATTTCATCCTCTTTTTTTCCTTTTCTCTTTTTTTTCTTTTTCTTTTAATTTTTTAAAAAAATGATTCGATCGAACCCTATGTAGGTTGCCTACGTATCATGATGCCGCATGAATCAGATCTTTGCGTAGTTCGGAATGATTAGGAATAAAGTAAACAAACTAACGTTCTCTTTTTTTTTACCTTAATGACTACTCTGATGAGAAAAGAGAAATAAAAGAAGAAAATCCTTTTTTTAAACAAATACTCTATGAGAAATTATTAAGGAAAAACCCTAGAAGAGAAAAAATATATATTTTTTGATTCTTATTTTTAGGAAGGAAATCTAAACAATAAACCAAAGAAAAATATTTTGAATTTTTATTTGATATCCGTGAAGAAGGATTTTGAAGCGAGAAATGAACAAGATAAAAAAAAATTGGATTTCAGTTTTTGATTACCTAAGGAAGAAACTCTGAAGATAACACAAGATAAAATATTTTTTTTCTTCTATGTACAATATCCTAAAGTTCTAATAAAAAGATTTTTTTTTTCATTTTTCATTAATTTGTGTAACGACCTGGCTAGTCGTCTCATGAGTTACCGCTCTATTTTTCCCATTTCGGCTTCTTTATGCTTTGTCTATCTGTGTTATATAGTATCGGGTTGGTCGGATCGAATCCGAAATAATTTTGGTAAGGTTTGAGACACTTAGTCTCTTTTAAGGAAGCTTAAATTGGAAATGTTAACCGGATGTTAACTTATGTGTTAAAGGGTCCGGATGTGAGTTTTGATGGTTCGATTAGCTTCGGGAGGTGATTTGGGACTTAGGAGTGCGATCAGAATGTGTTTTGGAGGTTCAGAGTAGATTTAGGCTTGAATTGGCGAAGTTGATATTTTGGCGATTTTCGGTTGGTAGGCGAGATATTTATATAGGGGTCGGAATGGAATTCCGAGAGTTGCAGTAGTTCCATTGTGTCATTTGGGATGTGTGTGAAAAATTTCAGGTCATTCGGATATGGTTTGGTTGGGTTTTTTATCAAAAGCATAATTTAGAAGATTTTAGAATTCTTAGGCTTGAATCCGATACGAATTTGGTGTTTCAGTGCTGTTTTGAGCGTTTCGAAGGTTGGAAAAAATTTAAATGAGGTTATGGTATATGTTGGCATGTTTGGTTGAGGTCCCGGGGGCCTCAAGTGAGTTTCGGGTGGTCAATCGGACCATTTCATGAAGTTTTGAATTGTAGAAATCTGCTGCTTAGTGTTGCAGCTTCGCGTTCGCGAGAGGGAAGCCGCGATCACGAAGGGTTAGCTAGAGAAGCTAAGACTTTAGAATTCACGTTCGAGAGGAAGTCTCCGCGTCCGTAAAGGGCTTGGAAGTGATTCATCGCGTTCGCGAGGTAAGCTCCGTGTTCACATAGAGGAAATTGGCCAGTTGGGTTTTTGAGGTGCTTTGTTCATCGCATTCGCGGTTGAGGGAGCACGTTCGTGAAGGGTCAAGCTGAGGATCCATCGTGTTCGTGATGGGCATGTCGCGTTCGCGTAGAGAATTTTTGGTCAAAGTCATTTTTGTGCTTCACGAACGCGAGGCATTGACCGCGTTCACGAAAAATGAATTAAGGCTTGGGCAGAATGTTTAAAACCTCGTCTTGTCCGCGATTTTAGGGTTTATTTCTTCCATTGTTGGTCGTTTTTGGAGCTTTTTGAAGGGGATTGAAGAGGGATTCAAGGGGAATCACTTGAAGTAAGATTCTTGGACTTAAAACTCGATTCTAATGTGAATTCCACCTAAATAATCATGGTAATTTAGCCAAAAATTAAAGAACTAGGGCTTGGAAATTTAGACCTTTGATTGAGGATTTGAAGGACCATTTGATGTTGGATTTATGAACTTTTGATATGTATGAACTCGTGGGGAGATAAGGAATCTATATGATGTAAAAATTATCGAATTCTGAGACATGGGTCT
Source organism: Nicotiana tabacum (assembly GCF_000715075.1). Taxonomy (NCBI): domain Eukaryota; kingdom Viridiplantae; phylum Streptophyta; class Magnoliopsida; order Solanales; family Solanaceae; genus Nicotiana; species Nicotiana tabacum. The sequence continues at coordinate 130,796,606 of NC_134087.1, forward strand.
GGGGGTCAGGTTTTGGTAATTTTGAAATTTGTGTCGTATATTGATTATTTTCGCTTGGGATTCATTTCCTTAGCATATTTTGATGTCGTAGTTATGGTTTTGTATAGATTCGACGCGAGTGGGGGGCTATTCGAGGGGCAAAGGTGTCGCGAGCTTGAGATTTGACTAGTTCGAGGTGAGTAATGATTGTAAATGATGTTCTGAGGGTTTGAAACCCCGGATTTGCATATCGTAGTGCTATATTAAGGTGACGCGCACGCTTGATGACGAGCGTGGGGTTGTGCACTATTGGGGATTGTGACTTGGTCCATCCCAAATGACTATTTTACCGCGTATTTGACTGAAACCAATTTTCTATAATCATGATTTGGGCTGAATGCCATATTTGGGCTTGTGCCAACTATTTGAACCCATAGGGGACTTTTATTGATATTTCCTCACTGTTTTGACTTTACACTTGAACTCAGTCATGTTATATTTCACTGTTTTTGTACTCAGCAATGTTTTCTCTATTTTAACACTTAAATGATCTTTCAAATGATAATTGGGCCAAGAATTACTATTTTACTATTGCCCGAGTGGCTTGTGAGGATTTTGACTAAGTAAGGCCGAGGGCCTATGTTGTGAGGAAACATTTGATATTGATTATGAGGCCGAGGGCCTGAGATATGTACGCCACGAGGTGGTTTGATTGATATAAGGCTGAGAGCCTGGTGATGATGCCACGAGATGGATTGATATTGCACTTGGGCCGTAAGGGGCCCCTCTAGGAGTCTGCACACCACTAGTGAGCGCGAGCACCCATTGTGATGTGAGATTGAGCCCGAGGGGCTGGTATTATTCTGAGATTTTGCCCAAGGGGTGGATTTATTGATACTGTGCCCGAGGGGCGAACCTTTATGTGTTTATAATTCATAAATAACTGTCAATTACCTGCTTAACTATTGAAAAAGGCTTTTCATGAAGTTAAATTTGAGTTAAAGGATTTTTACCTATCTTTTACTGGTTTACTATTTTAATGGTTTTACTGCTTCATTATAGCATGCTTTTGTGCCGTACGTGATTTTCTGCTTTCAGTTTTATTTATGATTATTACTCACTGAGTTGGAGTACACACTTTACTCCCTACACCCTGTGTGCAGATTCAGGCGTATCTGATCCCGCTCCTGAGTACTAATCATTTACGGCTCAGGCGGATCCGAGGAGTCTCTAGGTAGTTGTTGGCTTTCGCAGCCTGGAGCTCTTCCCTATATTATTCCTTCATGTTCTTAGTTTTTTGTATTAAACTCTGTAGTTTGATTTGGAGTATTCCGTGTTGTTAGATGCTCATGACTAGTGACACCACAGTATCGGGCTGCATTGGGTTATTTTTTCACGAATTATGTTATTAACTGCTTAAACCTTGGTTTATTTGATCATTCTTTAGACTATTTCTTAATGCTTAACTGTAAATACTGAAATGGGTAGTGTCGGCTGGCCATGTCTTCACGAGAGGCGCCATCACAATCGGGTCTGGGTTTTCGGTCGTGACAAGTTGGTATGAGAGCCTAGGTTACATAGTTCTCACAATCAGAGCAGGTTTAGTAGAGTCTTGCGGATCAGTACAGAGATGTTTGTATTTATCCTCGTGAGGCTGCAATACCTTTAGGAAAAACTTCATATTCTTGAAATTCTTGTTGTGCGAAATTGTTGATCCGAGTACTAAACTTCTGTTATTCTATTCTCTCACAGATGGTGAGGACACGCGCTACCAGCCAGGATGGAGGACCACCAGTACCACCAGCCGTGGCCACTAGAAGCTGAGGACGCGGTCGTGGTCACGGTAGGGGCAGAGGTATGGCCCGCACATCAGCTAAGGCAGCACCTGCAGATCCACTAGCCACCCCTGTTCAGGATCAGGTCCTAGTTATGGATGCTATAGTAGCACTAGCTCAGGCACCAACTATGCCCATTGTGATTCTGGGTCTTCAGGAGGCCTTGGCTCAGATCTTATCAGTTTGCACTGGCCTAGCTCAGGTAGTTTTCAACCACTACAGCCACAGTTACTTCTCAGGCCGGGGGAGGTAATCAGACTCCCACCACTCGCACACCTGAGCAGGTTGTGCAGGGACTTCAGACGACGGGGGCACATCCAGCCCAGCCGGTTGCAGCTTCTCAGGACTATGTACTTCCTGCCATGCCGGAGGATGCGCAACGTAGGTTGGAGAGGTTTGGTAGACTGCAGCCTCCGACCTTTAGTGGTGCAGAGGGCGAGGATGCCCAGGGTTTCTTAGAAAAGTGCCAAAGGATGCTTCAAACAGCGGGTATTCTGGAGGCCAACGGGGTTGCTTTCACTACTTATCAGTTTTCTGGAGCTACCTTCACTTCGTGGGAGGCTTTTGAGAGGTGTAGGCCTGTTGGTGCAACAGCCCTTACCTAGCAGTAGTTCTCTATTCTCTTTCTAGAGAAGTATGTGCCGCAATCCCGTAAAGAGGAGCTGTGTAGGGAGTTTGAGTGGTTGCATCATGGAGAGATGACTGTGACACAGTATGAGATGAGGTTCTCCAAGTTAGCTCGTTATGCTATTTGGTTGGTTCTGACAGATAGAGAGAGGATTAGGAGGTTTGTTGATGGCCTCACTTATCAGCTTCATATTCTTATGACCAGGGAGAGGGTGATGGTGCTACCTTTGAGGAGTTTGTAGACATTGCTCAGGAGATCGAGTCTGTTCGTCGCGAGGAGCACGAGGAGAGGGAGGCCAAGAGGCCTCGAGGATCTAGTGGTTACACTGGTACTCCTTCGAGAGGTCAGTTTCAGCACGACAGAGGTCGTCCATTCAGGCATGCTCATCCAGCTCGCCTAGGTTATTGTGGGGCGTCATTGGGTCATGTTTCTCACAGTTCTCATCAGGGCCAGTGATCACTTAGTGCCCTTCCAGCTCAGAGTTCGTCCCGTGCTCCATCAGATCAGGTCTCTTCTATGCTGAGTGCATCTATTAGTCATACCGGTGCGAGGGATTCTCTTCAATCCCCTTCTCCAGCACCTAGGAGTTGTTATGAGTGTGGTGAGATAGGTCATATGTAGAGGTAGTGCCCTCGTCGACTTGCGAGTTTATCTTAGTAGAGGGGTCAGTCATCGGCTTCAGCGCTAATTACTTCATCACCACCCGCCCAGCTAGCTAGGGGTGGAGGTTAGTCAGCTAGGGGTTGCCCCAGAAGGGGAGGTCGATCAAGTGGCGGTTAGTCCTGTTTCTATGCACTTCCCAGCAGACCCGATGTTATTGCTTCAGATGTTGTTGTTACAGGTATTGTTTCAGTCTGCCATAGAGATGCCTCTGTATTATTTGATCCTGGTTCCACCTTTTCTTATGTGTTATCATACTTTGCTCGTTATTTGGGTATGCCCCGTGAGTTTCTTGTTTCAACAATTCATGTATCTACGTCGGTGGGCGATACTGTTGTTGTAGACCGTGCGTACTGGTCGTGTGTGGTGACTATTGGGGGTCTGGAGACCCGTGTGGATCTTTTATTATTGTGTATGGTGGATTTCGATGTCATTTTGGGCATGGATTGGCTATGTCCGTGCCATTCTATTCTGGATTGTCATGCTAAGACAGTCACATTGGCCATACTGGGTGTGCCACAGATTAAGTGGTGAGGTGTGACTAATTATGTTCCTAGTAGAGTGATATCATTCTGAAAACCCAGTGTATGGTTGGGAAGGGTTGTCTTTCGTATCTAGAATTTGTGAGGGAGGTTGGTGCTGAGACTCCTAGTATTGATTTTGTTCCAGTTGTGAGGGATTTTCCCGATGTGTTTCCTGCAGACCTGCCGGGCATGCCATCGGATAGGGATATTGATTTTGGCATTGACCTGGTGCCGGGCACTCAGCCCATTTATATTCCGTCGTATTGTATGGCACCAGCGGAGTTGAAGGATTTAAAGGAGCAGCTTCAGGAACTCCTTGATAAGGGGTTCATTCGGCCTAGTGTATTAACTTGGGGTGCGCTGGTTTTATGTGTGAAAAAGAAGGATGGCACTATGAGGATGCGCATTGATTATAGGCAATTGAACAAAGTAATAGTTAAGAACAAGTATCCTTTGCCTCGCATTGATGATTTATTCGACCAACTTCAGGGAGCGGGAGTGTTCTCCAAGATTGATCTCCGTTCAAGTTATCACCAGTTGAAGATCAGGGACTCGGATATTCTTAAGACAACTTTTAGGACCCGATATGGTCATTATGAGTTCTTGGTAATGTCTTTTGGGCTGACCAATGCCCCAGCAGCGTTCATGCATTTAATGAACAATGTCTTTCGGCCTTATCTCGACTCGTTTGTCATAGTCTTCATTGATGATATTCTAGCATATTCGCGTAGTAAGGAGGAGCACGCAGAGCATTTGAGAGTTGTGTTGCAGAGATTGAGGGAGGAGAAGCTTTATGCAAAATTCTCCAAGTGTGAGTTTTGGCTCAGTTCAGTGGCTTTCTTGGGGCACGAGCGAGGGTATTCAGGTTGATCTGAAGAAGATAGAGGCGATTCAAAGTTGGCCTAGACTGTCCTCAGCCACAAAGATTCGCAACTTTCTTGGTTTGGCGGGTTATTATTGCCATTTAGTTCAGGGATTATCATCTATCGCATCACCCTTGACCAAGTTGACTTAGAAAGGTGCTTCATTTGTATGGTCGGATGAGTGTGACGAGAGCTTTCGGAAGCTCAAGACAGCTTTGACCACAACTCCAGTGTTAGTTTTGCCATCAGCTTCAGGTTCATATACTGTGTATTGTGATGCTTTGAGAGTAGGTATTAGTTGTGTATTGATGCAGGAGGGTAGAGTTATTGCTTATGCTTCTCGTCAGTTGAAGCCCCATGAGAAGAACTACCCCATTCATGATTTGGAGTTGCCTTCCATAGTTCACACATTGATGATTTGGAGGCATTACTTGTATGGTGTGTCTTGTTAGGTGTTTACTAATCATCGTAGCCTCCAACACTTTTTCAAATAGAAGGATCTCAATTTGAGGCAGCGAAGGTCGTTGGAGTTGCTTAAAGATTATGATATCACTATATTGTACCATCCGGGAAAGGCCAATGTGGTGGCCGATGCTTTGAGCCGAAAGGTAGTGAGTATGGGGAGTTTGGCATATATTCCAGTTGGGGAGAGACCTCTTACGGTTGATTTTTAACCCTTGGCCAATCGGTTCGTGAGGTTAGATATTTCGAAGCCCATACGGGTATTGGCTTGTGTGGTTTCTTGGTTTCTTTATATGATCGCATCAGAGAGCGCCAGTATGATGATCCACATTTGCTTCTCCTTAACGACATAGTGTAGCATGATGATGCCAGAGATGTGATTATAGGTGATGATGGGGTGTTGAGGATGCAGGGCCGGATTTGTCTGCCCAATGTAGATGGGCTTCGGGAATTGATTCTGGAGGAGGCCCATAGCTCGCGGTATTCCATTCATCTGGGTATTTGAGGCAGTATTATTGGTAGAATAGAGGACATGTTGCGTGCTTGTGTCATTGATTTCGGAGGGTCATGGGATCAGTTTCTACCGCTTGCAGAGTTTGCTTATAACAATAGCTACCAGTCGAGTATTCAGATGTCTCCATAGGAGGCTTTGTATGGGAGGCGATGTAGATCTCTAGTTGGTTGGTTTGAGCACGGTGAGGCTAGGTTATTGGGACAGACTTGGTGCAGGATGCTTTATAAAATGTGAAGGTGATTCAGGAGAGGCTTCATATAGCACAGTCAAGACAAAAGAGTTATGCTGACAGGAAGGTTCGAGATGTGTCCTACATGGTTGGTGAAAAGGTTCTGTTAAAGGTTTCACCAATGAAGGGTGTTATGAGATTTGGGAAGAAAGGTAAATTGAGTCCTCGGTTCATTAGGCCTTTTGAGGTACTTCGGAGGATTGGGGAGGTAGCTTATGAGCTTGCTTTGCCACCCAGCTTGTTGAGTGTGCATCCAGTATTTCATGTTTCTATGCTTCGGAAGTATATTGGGGATCCGTCTCATATCTAGATTTCTGCACGGTTCAGTTGGATGATGATTTGACCTATGATCTAGAGCCAGTAGCTATTTTGGGTCGTCAAGTTTGAAAGTTGAGGTCAAAGGATATAGCTTCAGTAAAAGTGCAGTGAATAGGTCGGCCCGTGGAGGAGGCTACCTGGGAGACCGAGCGAGAGATGCGGAGCAGACATCCTTACATGTTTGAGGCTTCAGGTATGTTTCTTGACTCGTTCGAGGATGAACGTTTGTTTAAGTTGGGGAGGATGTGATGACCCGGCCAGTCGTCTCTTGAGTTACCGCTCTGTTTTTCCCATTTCTGCTTCTTTATGCTTTTTTTATCCGTGTTATGTGGTATCGGGTTGGTCGGATCGAATTCGGAATGATTTTGGTAAGGTTTGAGACACTTAGTCTCTTTTGAGGAAGATTAAGTTGGAAAAGTCAACTGGATGTTGACTTATGTGTTAAAAGGCTCGGATGTGAGTTCCAATGATTCGGTTAGCTTCGGGAGGTGATTTGGGACTTAGGAGCGCAATCGGAATGAGTTTTGGAGGTTCGAAGTAGATTTAGGCTTGAATTGGCGAAATTGATATTTTTGGCGATTTTCGGTTGGTAGGTGAGATTTTGATATAGGGGTCGGAATGGAATTATGAGAGTTGCAATAGTTCCATTGTGTCATCTGAGGAGCCATTGCGTTCGCGATGGGCATGTCGTGTTTGCGTAGAGTATTTTTGGTCAAAGTCATTTTTGTGCTTCGCGAACGAAAGGCGTTGACCGCGTTCGCGAAGAAGGAATTAAGGCCTGTGCAGAATGTTTAAATACTCATCTTGTCCGCGATTTTTGGGGTTTATTTCATCCATTGTTGGTCGATTTTGGAGCTTTTTGAAGGGGATTGAAGAGGGATTCAAGGGGAATTACTTGGAGGTAAGATTCTTGGACTTAAAACTCGATTCTAATGTGAATTCCACCTAAATAATCATGGAAATTAAGCCAAAAATTGAAGAACTAGGGCTTGGAAATTTAGACCTTTGATTGAGGATTTGAAGGACCATTTGAGTTTGGATTTCAGAACTTTTGATATGTATGAACTCGTGGGGAGATAAGGAATTTATTGATGTAAAAATTATCGAATTTCAAGAAATGGACCCGGGGGTCAGGTTTTGGTAATTTCGGGATTTGAGTTGTATATTAATTATTTTCACTTGGGCTTCGTAGCATATTTTGACGTCGTGGTTCTGATTTTGGATAGATTCGATGCGAGTGGCGTTCGATTCGAGGGGCAAAGGTGTTGTGAGCTTGAGATTTGACCGATTCGAGGTGAGTGATGATTATAAATGATGTTTTCAGGGTTTGAAACCCCGAATTTGCACATCATTGTGCTATATTGTGGTGATGCACACACTTGATGACGAGCGTGGGGTCGTACACTGTTGGGGATTGTGACTTGGTCCGTCCCGAATGACTATTTTACCGTGTATTTGACTGAAACCTATTTGATATCATCATGATTTGGGCTGAACGCAAATTTGGGCCTTGTGCCAACTATTTGAACCCTTAGGAAACTTTTACTGATATTTCCTCACTGTTTTGACTTTATACTTGAACTCAGTCATGTTATATTTCACCGTTTTTGTACTCAACCATGTTTACTCTATTTTAACACTTAAATGATCTCTCAAATGATAATTGGGCTGAGAATCACTATTTTACTATTACCAGAGTGCCATGTGAGGATTTTGACTGAGTAAGGCCGAGGGCCTATGTTGTGAGGAAACATTTGATATTGATTATGAGGCCGGAGGCCTGAGATATGTACGCCACGAGGTGGCTTGATTGATATGAGGCCAACAACCTAGTGATGATGGCTTGATATTGCCAAGGGCCGTAAGGGGCCCTGCAAGAGTCTACACACCCCCAGTGAGCGCGGGTACCCATTATGATGTGAGATTGAGCCCGAGGGGCGGTATTGTTCTAAGATGTTGCCCAAAGGGCGGATTTGTTGATACTGTGCCCGAGGGGCGAACCTTTATGTGTTTATTTTTCATAAACGATTGTCAATTACCTGCTTAACTGTTGAAAAAGGCTTTACATGAAGTTAAAATTGAGTTAAAGGATTTTTTACCTATCTTTCACTGGTTTACTATTTTTAATGATTTTACTGCTTCATTATAGCATGCTTTTATGCCGTACGTGATTTCATACTTTCAGTTTTTATTTATAATTATTACTCACTGAGTTGGAGACTCCCTGCACCCTATTTGTAGATTCAAGCGTATCTGGTCCCGCTCCCGAGTGCTGATCATTTCCGGCTCAGGCGGATCCGAGGAGTCTCTAGGTAGCTGTTAGCGTTCACAGCCCGGAGCTCTTCCCTATCTTATTCCTTCTTATTCCTAATTTTTTGTATTAAACTCTGTAGTTTGATTTGGAGTATTCTGTGTTGTTAGATGCTAATGACTAGTGACACCCCGGTATCAGGCTGATTTGGGTTATTTTTTCGCGAATTATGCTATTAACTACTTAAACCTTGGGTTTTTATCATCCTTTAGACTGTTTCTTAATGCTTAACTGTAAATACTGAAATGGGAAGTGTCGGCTGGCCTTGTCTTCACGAGAGTTGCCATCACGACTGGGTCCGGGTTTAGGGTCGTGACAATTTCCCAAAGAAAAACCTCAAAAGGAAATCTTTTTGGATTTTTGAAATTAATACCTTAAAGAAAACCTTTTAAAGAGGTACTAAAAGAAAATTCACATTTTTTTGAATTTTTAGTCTTAATATTATAAAGGAAACATAAAAGCAATTTTTATTTTGAGTTCTAGATATTAATTTCCTAAGGAAAACCACAAAAGATTTTTTTTGAACTTCTAGAGTTAGTATTCTAAAGAAAACATCTAACAGAAATATAAAAACACAAAATCTTTGTTTGGGTTTTTGATTTATTACACATCTTTTTTTCAATACAAAATAGGAAATATAATAACAAAAGACTCGACATTACTGTACAAAACTAGAAGGTAAAAGAAGACATAAAAAGAAAAACAGACTAAAAACATAAAAAACAAATCTCCTTAAGCAACTCCTGAATGAGCGATCCTAACTGGATGGTCCTAAAGCTTTTGTCATGCTCAAACTCCGGTAAGTAAATCCACACCTGTATGAGAAAATTAAGACCAAATGAAGTTAAAGACCTAGAACGCTATGTGAGACAATAACCCTTCCTGTTGGACATATTTAAGACATGATTGAGGCTGTTTTTGCAAAATAGCTTATGTGGCCAAAAGGTCGCTAGAAGTACAAAATTTGGCTAAGACTCCGCAAAGCCAAGAACTTAAGATTTACTAAGAAGACCGGACCCTATGTGGGTTGCCTACGTATCACGCCCCGAAAGATGGAAATCAGGTATGCATAGTTCGGGCAGATTGGATACGGGCAAAAATTAAAAAAAAATAACTAATTTAGAGAAAATATGTTTTTTGTCTTTTTTTTAAAATGATGAAACATGTAAACTCTTTTTTGATTTCTTGTCCCTATTTTTTTTATTTTTTTATTTTCGGAAAATGATGAAAAAGTGCAAAATCTTTTTTGAATTTTTTCATTTTCATTTTTTTGGTCTTTTCTTGAAAAAGCGTGAAAGAAAATTATAACTAGGCCCTACTTGCTTTATTTTTCACACTTCACCCTCTTTTTTTTTTCTTTTTTTATTTGCCCTCAACTATCATTGGTCCGCCAAATGATCCTTTAACCCTTGAAGATTGCAACATGTAGCACATTGGATGCATCAGGATGGTCTATTTTTTTGGCTACACCTATCCTAGACGAACCCAACCCTTGTGTTGAGTCCCCAAAGTGAAATGCACGTGTTGCAAACAAATATTCCTACTAGGGATCCAGCATCAGGCTGTGTTTTTTTAAGTTTAAAACATGGGGTTGTGTTCTTGACCTGGCTTACCCGAGCTGATAACTCGAGCCGAAGAGGGGGTAATGTACCGGGAGCACTAAAGTCTACCCGACCTTGTTGCTTGCCCAGCCTCGTTCTATTTGGTATAACTTCTACAGAAAAAGTGGACCGCGTGAACGTGTGCATCATTTTCAGAAGACTAAGAGGGGTGGCGTAAAAAGACAGTTATATACAATTCAAATAATATTAAAGCGGTAAACAGACTGCAGTTAGCACGAAAGTTTCACAGAATATAGTAATATTAACAATAAATGAAGCCAAGTAAAAAATCATATTAACAAGCTTGAATTCTTGAACCCTGAACCAGAAGTTCTGGGTTCTCCTCCCCAACAGAGTCGCCAGAGCTAACACACCTCCTTTTTACCACCCCGAAGGGGAGTATAAGGGAGTTTTTTCCAATTTAAGTGGCAATCAAAACAGGATTAATTATTTATAACCAGAGTCGCCACTTGGGATAATTTATGGTGTCCCAAGTCACCAGTTAAAATCACGAATTGAGGAAGTTGACTCTATGTACGGTCTGCAAACATAGAAATCCGGGTAAAGAATTTTGTTAACCCGGTAGAAGATGTTAGGTATTCCCGGGTTCCATGGTTCTAGCATGGTCGCTTTGATCATACTTGGCTTAATTAAATTGTTTAATTACTCAATTTTAGAAATTATGTGCATTTGCCTTTCAATAAAGAAGTTATCTTGAAAATAGGTCACGCGTACGTGTACCCATTTGTTTGGAGCGTCAAAAATTCATATCACGCGAACGTGTCCAAAATTAATAACTCTTTGTTATTATTAAGAAAGTTTTGCCGAAGTTGCACGAACGCATACCTCGATTTATTTTTTTAGAAATCGTAATTATGTCACGGGAACGTGTACACAATCACGACGATATATTAAACGTGCCTAAATCAAGCTACGAATATTCATTTTAGAAACTGTGAGCAAGTTCAAACCAGGAGAATTCAGTTGTAACCAATTCGAGTAAACATACGAGCAGATAGCTAAGTGGGAAAATTCAAACTACGGAGAACAATTACAGAATCAACGGGATCATATCACCAAACCAATAATTGATATCAAGCTTGCATAAAACGAATAGAGGATGAAAGAGTTGAACCTCAATATAGCCGGACAATTGATTGTTTCACTACTTTGAACTCGAGATGTAACAAATCACTGGCGGAACACGAATTAGCATCGGAAAATTGAAAACTGGATGGAACACAACAAAACTCGGATTCAAACCCATATTTTAACCAAAGTTCATTCTTGAACACCAAGAAAACAGAATCATAAAAAATGAAAAACATGAATCTGTAATTTTTATTTTCCCCGTCTTCTGTCTGTTTTTTTTTTACTTGAGAGTGTAATTTTTGTGAAGTTTTGTCTCGTTGCTGTCACGACCCAAAATCCACTAAGGGTCGTGATGGTGACGGGCACTGCTGTCAGGCAAGCCAACCAAAATATTTAATTAAATTCTCGTTTTGATAAATTTTAAAAATTATTATTTTCCTTCAATTTTAACAGTAAAAGATAATCATTTCAAATCAAATATAAATGTTAAGAAATTAATACAAGATGCCCCTTAATCATCGCAGAACTCGGTGTCACATGTGCATGATCATTTACTAGGAATGAAATAAAATACAGTAACTGTCCGGAATAAAAGTGGACAGAAATGTAAATACAATACAATACTTTGAAGGAGATTCTGCTGGCTACGATTGTCTCGATAAATGCAACTCACCTTAGTCTCCTTATCAACCATGCTGCTATGCCACTAGCCAAACATAAACCTATGCAACAAAAAAGCACAACAAGTGTTGTATGAGTACGAAAATAACGTATACCCAATGAGCATCCCGTCTAATCTCGAAGAAGTAGAGACGATGGGTCGACATCGACATTTACTAGTGGTCCAGTAATAATGTATTTTTTTAATGCGAGTAGTCATGGATATATTAAGAATGGTAGTAATTTCAAATAAGTCACGAACAGGTAAAAATTCCTTTTTATATTAAAAGTCTCCAGATTCATAATCTATTAATTAACAATTACCTCAAGTTGGGGAGAGCGAATATCAATATCAATAAATCTCCAGGCAAGCAATACAAGTATGCACAAATCATGCCGAGGTCGTACGGCCCGAACCAATATAAATGTAAAATGTGCACTGCCGAGGGTTGAACGACGCGAACCACAGATGCATCTATTACCCCGCTCGCGAATCATACATGCGACGTGGTCAAATACAAAAAAACAATCATCCTCCTCGCGTATCATACATGCGGTGCAGGTACACATAGAAATATATGCTCAAACAGCCAATTAAGAATTTATCAGGGAATATTTATCCAAATAAAAGCCAATTCTCTTTTAACGATTTAAGAAAATTAAGTTTAATCCTTTTGGAAATTCATTAACCAATTCGATAGGATTTAAGCAATTCAGTTGTCAATAAGATTACAGATATTCCAAGTATAGCATGTTTTTGGGTCCTAGACTACCCGGACTTACACATATTAGTAGCTACGCACGGACTCTCGTCACATCGTGCGCACGTAGCCCCCTCAAATAGGAGCACATAACCAATTATTTCACCTATGGGGACAATTCCCTCTTACAAGTTTAGAAAGGAGACTCACCTCGCTCTGAAGATCCATAACCGGCATTCCACGCCCTTCCCAAGACCCAAATATATGCTAAATGCTCCAAAACTATCCAATAATTATGCAAATCCATTAACATATGTTCAATTGCTCATCACAATCCAATTTATAAAAATTCCTACCCCGATCGAAAAGTTGACAAAGTTGCCCTCGGGCCCACGTGCCCGGATTCCGAAACTTTTCGAAGATAAAGTTTACCCACGAATTCACGAACTCAAATACATGATTTTCTCTTAATTTCATACCCAAAATTGTGGTCAAAATCCAAGAATACAAATTTTCTAGGTTTTCCTCAAACCCCCAAATTTCTACCAAGTTACATGCTAAAATCCATACATAATCAATATATTTAACTCAAGATAGGTGGGGTTAGCTTACCTTGTCGTTGATGATGAAAACCCACACTTGAAGCTCTCCAAAATCGTCCACACCAAATGAAAATGGGGGAAAATGACCAACCCCCTGATTTTAAAAGAGCTTACTACCTCCAGCACTTCCGCACTTGCGGTCACATGACCGCTTCTATGGTTCCACAGGTGCGGC